>NC_092739.1:85645571-86282094 GCF_047496795.1 Chiloscyllium punctatum | reverse complement strand
TACTCTAAGTCCCCTTAGAATTGCTCACAAAGAGACACTGTTCAAACAGGTCCCACGCCGTCTGGACTCCTGTGCATTTTCCCACAATAATTTGCCAAAATGTTCAAATGTAAACAAATGTAATGGGTACTCAAGCATTAATCAAGCTTAAGAAATGCTTTTTGTGTGCATATACACACTCAGAAAACAAGCTTCCTGCTTGCTCTTTTTTATAAGCTTAAGTAAATTAGGCAGAAAAATCACTGAACTATCATTTAGAAATGTGCTGATGGCAGCAATGATTCTAATATGTTCCTTCAATTATTGAACTATACTTATCATGGCTTTAGTTTTGTGACATTTTGTAACCTGTTTCTGTGAATCAATAAGAATGAGCAGGAAGGTGAATGCTGTAATCAACATATTCATGTTTTAAAATGATTGCCTTGAAATTATGACATTAACTCACTACAAAAAAAAACAGAAAAGAACAAGGGAAAATCAGCTATATCAAACTTAAACGTTTGTTATAAAGTGGTCATTTTTCTGCAGTTGAAAGGATGTACAGCGATGGTGTAGGCAACAAATGCTAGCCGAGCCAGCAACAACCACATCACATGAACAAAAAAAACTACCCCCCCCAACCCCGCCGCAGACCTTCATATTCTTCTAAAAAGCATATTCCTAAAAGTGGACAACATTCTATCTGGGATCATGATAATGTTTTAAACAAGTTCAGCATAACTTTTAATCCCGTGCTTCTATATATAAAGTCGAGGACACCATAAGCTTCATTTAACTGTCTTGCCACCTGAAAGAACCTGTGCACAATCACCTTCTGGATTAGTGGTGTTGGAAGAGCACAGCAGTTCAGGCAGCATCCGAGGAGCAGTAAAATTGACGTTTTGGGCAAAAGCCCTTCATCAGGAATACAGGCAGAGAGCCTGAAGGGTTGAGAGATAAGTGAGAGGAGGGTGGGGGTGGGGAGAAAGTAGCATAGAGTACAATAGGCGAGTGGGGGAGGGGATGAAGGTGATAGGTCGGGGGAGGGGAGGATGGAGTGGATAGGTGGAAAAGAAGATAGGCAGGTAGGACAAGTCATGGGGACAGTGCTGAGCTGGAAGTTTGGAACTGGGGTGAGGTGGGGGAAGGGGAAATAAGGAAACTGTTGAAGTCCATATTGATGCCCTGAGTTGAAGTGTTCCAAGGGGGAAGATGAGGCGTTCTTCCTCCAGGCGTCTGGTGGTGAGGGAGTGGCGGTGAAGGAGGCCCAGGACCTCCATGTCCTCGGCAGAGTGGGAGGGGGAGTTGAAATGTTGGGCCACAGGGCAGTGTGGTTGATTGGTGCGGGTGACCCGGAGATGTTCCCTAAAGTGCTCTGCTAGGAGGCGTCCAGTCTCCCCAAAGTAGAGGAGACCGCATCGGGAGCAACAGATACAATAAATGATATTAGTGGATGTGCAGGTAAAACTTTGATGGATGTGGAAGGCTCCTTTAGGGCCTTGGATAGAGGTGAGGGAGGAGGTGTGGGCGCAGGTTTTACAGTTCCTGTGGTGGCAGGGGAAAGTGCCAGGACGGGAGGGTGGGTTCAAGGGGGGCATGGACCTAACCAGGTAGTCACGGAGGGAACGGTCTTTGCGGAAGGCGGAAAGGGGTGGGGAGGGAAATACATCCCTGGTAGTGGCGTCTATTTGGAGGTGGCGGAAATGTCAACGGATGATTTGGTTTATGTGGAGGGTGGTAGGGTGGAAGGTGAGCACTAGGGGCGTTCTGTCCTTGTTACGGTTGGAGGGGTAGGGTCTGAGGTCGGAGGTGTGGGATGTGGACGAGATGCGTTGAGGGCATCTTTAACCACGTGGGAAGGGAAATTGCGGTCTCTAAAGAAGGAGGCCATCTGGTGTGTTCTGTGGTGGAACTGGTCCTCCTGGGAGCAGATACGGCAGAGGCAGAGGAATTGGGAATACGGGATAGCATTTTTGCAGGAGGTAGGGTGGGAAGAGGTGTAATCCAGGTAGCTGTGGGAGTCGGTGGGTTTGTAAAAAATGTCGGTATCAAGTCGGTCGTCATTAATGGAGATAGAGAGGTCCAGGAAGGGGAGGGAGGTGTCAGAGATGGTCCAAGTAAATTTGAGGTCAGGGTGGAATGTGTTGGTGAAGTTGATGAATTGCTCAACCTCCTGGCAAGAGCACGAGGTGGCGTCAATGCAGTCATCAATGAAGCGGAGGAAGAGGTGGGGAGTGGTGCCGGTGTAATTACGGAAGATCAACTGCTCTATGTAGCCAACAAAGAGACAGGCATAGCTGGGGCCCATACGTGTGCCCATGGCTACCCCTTTGGTCTGGAGGATGTGGGAGGATTCAAAGGAGAAATTGTTAAGGGTGAGGATCAGTTCGGCCAAACGAATGAGTGTCAGTGGAAGGGTACTGTTGGGGACATCGGGAGAGGAAGAAACGGAGAGCTTGGAGGCCCTGGTCATGGCGGATGGAGGTGTAGAGGGATTGGATATCCATGGTGAAGATGAGGCGTTGGGGGCCAGGGAAACGGAAGTCTTGGAGGACGTGGAGGGCATGGATGGTGTCTCGAATGTACTGGGGAGTTCCTGGACTAGGGTGGATAGGACAGTGTCGAGGTAGGTAGAAATGAGTTCAGTGGGGCAGGAACATGCTGAGACAATGGGTCGGCCAGGGTGGTCAGGCTTGTGGATCTTGGGAAGGAGGTAGAACCGGGCAGTGCGGGATTCCTGGACTATGAGGTTGGAAGCTGTGGGTGAGAGATCTCCTGACGTGACGAGGTTCTGTATGGTCTGGGAGATGATGGTTTGGTGATGGGGGGTGGGGTCATGGTCAAGGGGGCGGTCGGAAGAGGTGTCCTCGAGTTGCCGTTTGGCTTCAGCGGTGTAGAGGTCAGTGCACCAGACTACCACTGCGCCCCCTTTATCTGCTGGCTTGATGGTGAGGTCGGGATTGGAGCAGAGGGATTGGAGGGCTGCACGTTATGAGTGGGGGAGGGGGGTCGACAGGTTGATGCGGTTAATGTCCCAGCGGCGGTTGGAAATGAAGAGGTCGAGGGCGGGTAATAGGCCAGCGCGGGGTGTCCAGGTGGATGCAGTGTGTTGGAGGTGGGCGAAGGGGTCCTCGGAAGGTGGGCGGGAATCCTGATTGTGAAAGTAAGCTCGGAGGCAGAGGCGGCGGAAGATGTGTTCGACGTCACGGCGTGTATTAAATTCATTGATGCGTGGATGGAGGGGGATGAAGGTGAGTCCTTTGCTGAGGACTGATAGTTCGTCCTCAGTGAGGGAAGTCTGGAGGGATGGTGAAAACTCAGCAGGGCTGGGAGCTGTGATCTGGTGTGGGTGTGGAGCTGGGAGTGGGGGCAGAGCCTGTAACTGGAGTGAGTGTGGTGGTGGGGGGAATGGGGGTGGAGTCATGAGCAGGGGTGGTGTTCACCTCAGGGTTCTGGGGGGCAGGGATGGTGACAGTGGGATCTGTGGGGGGAGCGTGTCTGCAGAATGCAGGTGAGTGGCGCTGGTGGGGCGGAAGTGGTGGCAAACAGCAGTAGGGGGGCGGAAGTCACTGAGTGTGTGACATCAGCGATGATGTGAGGGGCAGAAGTGATGTCACGTGTGGTGCATGAGGAATTGTAAGGGGTGGAAGTGGCTGTGGGAGCAACCATGATGGGGGCAGAAGTGACATCATCAATCATCGTGGGGGTGGCAGCTGTACCAGCCGCATGGCTAATGGTGTCCAATCAGTTCCAGAGGCTAGGGGAATCTACTGGAATGTTTGAGGAGCGCTGGTTATGGAGGTGGGTAGATAAAAGTTTGTTGTACTTACAGTTTTTGATGTTTGAGATGGAGTTGAAATATTGTTTGTTGAGTGTATGAATTCTCCTGAGGATGTAGTACAGAAGGGTTGTACTAGACCAGACCAAACAGAACCTCATCACCTCAGGAGATCTCCCACCCACAGCTTCCAAACTCATAGTCTGGGAACCCCGCACTGCCCGGTTCTACCTCCTTTCCAAGATCCACAAGCCTGACCAACCCATTGTCTCATCTTCCGCCCCGGAACACTTCAACCCCAGGGCATCAACGTGGACTTCAACAGTTTCCTAATTTCCCCTTCCCCTACCTCACCCCAGTTCCAAACTTCCTGCTCAGCACTGTCCCCATGACTTGTCCTACCTTCCTATCTTCTTTTCCACCTATCCACTCCACCCTCCCCTCCCTATCACCTTCATCCCCTCCCCCACTCACCTATTGTACTCTATGCTACATTCTCCCCACCCCCACACCTTCCTCTCACTTATCTCTCCACCCTTCAGGCGCTCTGCCTGTATTCCCGATGAAAGGCTTTTGCCCGAAACGTTGATTTTACTGCTCCTCGGATGCTGCCTGAACTGCTGTGCTCTTCCAGCACCACTAATCCAGAGTCTGGTTTCCAGCATTTGCAGTCATTGTGCATAAGGTAAAAACAATCACCTTCAAGTCTCTCAATTTCTACCCCTTTAAAATTGTACTATTTAGCATCTACTGCCTGTACTCATGTATTTCTGTCAAAATCTCTCATTTCTGCCTTGAATTTCATTTTCCATTTTTTTCAACATCTCCATTTCCTTTTAAAAATTTACTTCAAGCCTACTATTTCCTTACATTCTCTATGAGCATTTCAATTAAAGTTTTCCTGATAACTGAAAAATTGCTTTCATTTATTTTGGGGAGAGCATAAGGAGAATAGTGTTGAGATATATGATTAGCCATGATCATGATGAATGGTGCAGCAGGCACAATGGGCCAAATAGCTTTTCCTGCTCCTATTTTCTATGTTCCCATGGGCTGAATTTTCCCATGGTGTGATTTTCATTGAGTTACATGGAGTGTGGCAGGTTTTACCACATGATTGTCCCAAACTCACTTCATTAATTATCTAATGTGACCCTTTGATATTCGCAAAATTCCCCCACTCACCATAGTTGGAAGTACACACCACTGCTGGAACATCCTGTGATATCTGGTGCTTGTGCCATCTTTAAAGGCCGTTGACCACCCAGTCAAACACTGAAGTGCCTGTAGCTATATATCTTGTACCTAAGATGGCACCAAAAGCAGTGATATTGTAAACTTTTCACTGCACTCGTTTGAGTGCATGTGACAATAAAGCTCATTCTAAACTCTCAATCAAACTGGCAGCACAGAGATAACCTGTGCAGTTTGTGATATCTGCTATGAACATGGCAGATAAGAGGAAGTTGCTTGCTGATAGGAACCTGGAGGCCTTGGAGTATGGGGTGGGACAAAGGAAGGCTGTCCCTTTCCCCCAGGACTGCCAGAAGAAGCCACAATACCAGACCATGCCAGCTTGGTCCAAGGTTGCTACCTTGGTCATTGAGGTCTCAGCCTTCTAGAGAACACCTAGCAACGCCACGAGATGGTCGATGACTCACTCTTCCTGGCCACTCTTCCTTGTTTCTGCTCATGTTATGCAATATCATCCCTAATTCTTACTCACATAAATCTCCTCAAACTACTAACCCTGTCTTGTCTCGTCATCTCCTATGCACTCACTCAGGCACCTCATCACCTATCCCCCATATGTAACAGCACTAATAGTAGTATCAGGCACTTTCATCCCTCTCAATCCCTCCTCTCTCTCTCTCTCATTTCAGGAGAAAATATTCCACAACAAGGCATTAAAAACCAAGAAAGGTGAACAGCCCCTGGCATCGGTTTCACAACATCTATTAGGAGAGGATCCCGACCATGACTGCTGAGTAGCTAACTAACCATGCTCATTCCCCTGGACTGCCATCAGACAAAGCATTGACTGACGGTACAGGAAACCACCTCAATGCTGGCAACTCCTTAACTTGACTGAAGACTACTCCCCTTAAATTTTTAAACATGGCTATTTGGTTGGTGCAGGCTCAGCGTGTTTGGTAAGTAGGCTGCTGATGCAAGTTGTTGGTGGGACATTGAGATAGGATTGTGCCATGCAGAAAACTCCATTCCCTTGACTGATGACTGCTGACAACCATGATAAGCTATTGCTTGCAAGACAGAGGTACTGTTTGCCCATGAGCTCAGTTTGCCAGTGGTTCAGTTGTTAGTACTGCTGCCTCACAGCGCCAGGGATTCGTTTTGAATCCTGTCTTGGGTTACTGTCTGTGTGGACATTGTATGTTCTTCCCACATCTGCATGGGTTTCTGCTGGGTGCTGTGGTTTCCTCTCATAGACCACGGATGTGCAGGTTAGGTGGGAAATGTAGGGTACAGGGATAAGGTAGGGGGTTGTGTCTGGGTGGGATACTCTTCAGACAGTGAGCTTCCACACTGTCAGGATTCTAGGATTTTATACCCGTTACTATATTTGACTGTTAGGTTGCTAAATTCAACCTTATCAATAAATAAGGGCATGGTTTGTTATTAATAGATCATTTAAGAACAATTCATAGGCCTCTGAGCAATCTTTTTAGGCAGTATGAGGGTGGCAAAGGAGAAGACTTGCTTAGTTAGAGAGTCAGGTACTTAGATTCAGGGAATAGAGCCTCTATCCTTAGAAGGAGTCTGCACGGTGAACATAAAATAGTAGAATTCAGCATTCGGTTTGAGATTTAATTCGAAAGAATATAAGAAATTAATATTATTTAAATGGACAAAGACTGCAGGAGGATGCAACTTTGAAGGATTTGGGAGTTCTCATGCATGAGTAAGAAGCTAGCATCTAAACTCAGCAATTAATGGGAAAGGCAAATGGAATGCTGGCCTTTACTTCAAAGGGAATGGAATATAAACATAATGTAGTCTTACCAAAACTATACAAGGCACGAATCAGACCATAGCTGGAATCCCAGTTTTGGTTCTGAGAAGATTCACCTGGTTGATTCTGGGTATGGAGAGTTTTGCTTATGCAGAGAGGTTCAGTTAATTAAACCTGTACTCACTGGAATTTGGAAGAATGAGAACAGACCTAAGTTAAACCTGCAAGTTTCTTAGAGGGCTTGATAGGTTAGATGCAGACAGGTTATTTCCCTTTTGACAGAATCTAGAAATAGAGGGTACAATCTAAGAAGTTGTCCAGTTATGAAAGAGATGAGGACTATAGATGCTGGATCACTGAGTATATCCAAAGCTTAAATTGACAGATTTTGACTCATTAAGTGAATCAGGAATTATAGAGTTTATGGAAATTGCGTTGAGGATTATCAGATGTGTTATCATCTTAGTAAGTGGTAGGGAAGATTCAATGGGACAAATGGCCTACTTCTGTGCCTACTTTTTATGTTGTATGAGTTTCCAGGATTTAGGGTGCAAGAAAAGCCTTGGGAGCTACGGGGGTTTGGAAGATGTCATATGTCATTAATGGTGCAGAGCAGCAGAACGATGAAAGGAACACATAAGCCGTTTGTGCTTTTTGCATGTGAGAAACATTACAACTCAGGACACATAGGTAGTAAAAACTTAGCAAAGCTAGCTGCAGAGCTGCAGTTTTGCATGTGCACATGAGTAATCTGTGATAAAGTGACTTTCAGAAAGTTCCATAGATTGGTCTTCAAAAGAGAAGAAATTGGTATTCTTTGTAAAATTTAATTAGATTTAATAATGCACAGTGTCACTAATGGTCAGTGTGCACGAGGAGAAGTTGCTAAGGAATCCACTGGATCTGTCTTGCCTACACTTACTACTTGATGCGCTCTGTGGAGTATTTGACCATGGTTTGTCTGTTCTTATATTTACTTCAGATCTTAGGAAATAGGTTGTATAGATATTGCAGATTATTCTACCTTACAACTAGAAAAGTGAAACATAATTGTTATTTGGTCAAAACTATGAATTCTTGTGGCTTAATTCCCTTATTAAATATCAAATCACACACTTTGCCTCCATTAAAATAAAGGTTACTCACCCCTAGCCAGATCGTAACATAAATCTGGATTGGATCACAACATATCAGACATAATATGGTTGCATTTTATCAAATGTCTTTTATACTTCAATTGCACTATCCTCACTTGCCTTCTCTTAATGACATTTGTTGGACACAGATTTCTCTGATCATGCCTGTGCTGGCTCTTCTTTATTCATCCATGCTTTTAAAAATGTCTGTTCATTTTTCTCCTAGATTACTCTTTCTAACTGTTTTCTCGACTGTGCCCTACACTCTTAGAAACTCTGCTGCTCGGCAAAAAAAACCCTGCTAGACTGATGGCACACTTCCCAGAAATTATAAACCTTAAAAAGGGATTGTTACTTGCTGTCGAAGGCCAGTTAACTAATTTGGCATAGTTTACAGTTGTGGGTTGGTAGGACCTGATGATGTAAACGTTTGATCATTGATGCAACCAATTTGATGTTAGAATCATTGGACAACAATCCATAAGTCTGCCTCACTTTTTAAAGTGCTTTCAAACACAGCTTACATTCCCAAAAAAATCAATTCTGAACAAAATATTTAATTCCAAATAAAAGTCACTTGAATTCAAAATGCTGTTTCTCACTCCATGGATGCTGTCAGACCTGCTGAATTTCTCCAGTGTTTTCTGTGTTTGTTACAGACCTCCAACATCCACAGTATTTGGCTTCCATTTAATTCTGTAGTTCTGAAAATATTTTTGTGCAGTCGCTCCCCAAAACACACTCACCTTCACACAACTTGCCATTAAGAATGATGGCAGTGTTAGGCATGGAAGAAAATCTCTTTTCCTGTACTTTTGTTTCTAATAATTTGCTTCCTATGTTTTCCCTCTTTCTCTTGTCTTTAACTTCTATTTAAAACTTTGTCGCCCTCTCTAACTAGTTCTTAACCACACTCATGTTAGTCTCCTTCCACAGCTTGCCCCCTGCTGCACCATTTTTAATCTCTTTACTTGTTACTTTTCTTTGGAGCTGCTCTAAGATGAAACCATGTGGAGCAGCATAATAAACGTCATAGATGGCAATAGATTTTGAAAGCTCGCAAGGGCTTCACAGAAGTAAAACTACAAACTATTTGTAAGCCAGCTGCACTCAAGGCTCACTGAAATTCACACAGACCATAGTCAACTACTGTGTGCAGAAACCTTTACCATACAACAAGCACTCCTGGGGCCAACAGGTTTACTGCTGTGGGATCTGCACAGGCACAGGGAAATGCATTCTTATTGCAGCAGTAGTCTTCTTATGGTGTTCTTCTGGAGATTACGCAGCTGTACGGCAGCAGGGACGGGTCCCTCTCTAACCTCGGAGGTCGACATAACATGCTGTGCAAAAGGTGTGCAAGCCAGGTCCCAGCTCTATGGGATAATTGCAATTACCCCTGCTATCTTATGAACTGATTCTCCTCTCCAAATTTGGGAAATATAGAAATATTACTTACACTTTCATCTGTTGCTGAACCCATCTAATTTACTCAGGTAATGGACGGCAGCAGTGCAAAAAGGTGTATAGCTGAATATGAAATGAATTTCTATCGAAGCTGATGTGTGTTACAGAGTGTGCAGAATGCCATATAAATATTGTCAGATGTCAAGAAACAGTACTGTCAGCAGGAATACTTTGAAGACTCAGTCCTCTTAACTACAGCTCAGTGAGCAAAGTGTCTGCCATCTGTCACTGCATATTGAAAACATGGTTCAGATATCATCTGTCATATTACAGCTGTTAACTGGTTTCAGCATTTCTATCACTTTGGCAGCAATCTCACTTTTGGTATGATTGTCACAACTTTGCATTTAATTCAGTGTGGAGAATGCAGTTATAATGGTCTAGTGCACAGAAAGCTAAAATAAACCAAATAATCACTTTGTGCTTTTTTGGGGAGCTAAATGTAGGCTGTTTCCAAATTTTAAAAATTAACTGCAGCATTAATAACATTTGTTGGAACAATAATTGTGCATACTCAAACTTTGTAAGGCACTACATGATTTGCTTCCATGCACCCTATATATCCTCATTATTCATGGTGTTATTAGAATATTTTTGTATGCCAGAAGAAAAGCATGGAAATAATTTGACCTGAGAAATATCGAGTGCTTCAAAAATAACTGAGCTTCTTGCTATTAAAACGTATCTGGATATATCTGACAATTTATAAAAGTGCTATAAAATATAACCAAGCAATATTACAACTCAACATAAAAAATTAGATTTAATTTTTAAAATACAAAACCAATTACGATACAGTCACAGCAAAACATGTTGCAACTAATGCAGAATTTCCATTTCCTTTTCCTTGTTAGTCCTGATAAACTGGAAAGTCAGTTTCCACTACAATTGATACAATCATAGAATCATGTAATACAATTGATCTCTGAAACAAAGTGGTCAACATACAAGGTAGAAATCTATAAAAAGGAAGAGTACTTAAAAGTTACATTTGCATCAAATAACAACTGATTGTTCCTTATTAAAGGATCACTGGGCAGGAATTTCCTCTGAACCTTCAGTTAACCTGGCAGTTAGGGCAACAGAAGAAGGGGAGCAGTGAGGATATTATAGGCCATAGTCAATGTCACAATTTTGTTGAAAACTCAGGAAGGGATGGAAGGAATGAAAATGCTAACCTGAAAAAGGATTCTTGCCAAAAACGAATATTTATCTAACTCAGCAGTAAAATAACCACTGACAATGTTTCTTAACAAAAGCATTAAATGATTCTCAAAGATTGAGTACACAATGTTGTTGGAAACCGCAATCAACAAAAATCACCCAAAAAGCCAGATTTCATAATCAGCATAATAAAATGTACAATGAATTAAGAACATCAGCTTCAAAGGTTATATTCGGCAGAATTTTCCCAGCCCTTCAGCCACATGGGCAGTGATGAAAAATCTGGGAGAATACTACAGGATGAAAAGGATCTGACTTCCGACATGAAAAAATTCCTGACTTTCCTTTTAAAGTTTCAATGACTAGATGGGAATCTCGGTAGTTAATGGTGAGCACTTTATTTCCATCATTAGCTGATCTCACCTCACTTCTATGCAATTTGCACTGTTACTGTTGAGAAACTAGGTGGCACCAATTCCAGACAAAGTCTGAGGAGTTACCTGGCAGATGAAGCTCACCAGTTGCTTCTCCCGACCTCTGTGTTCAACTTCATTCATGAACATCTCATGGCACACTCCACGGCCAGCAACTACCTCCACCTTGGGTCCACAGAGGTTGACATCAGCAAAACACTAGTCTCCTCACATCACTTTAACCGATTTCAGACTAACTCAGAACACACTTCAGCACTTCACCTCTGCATTTGAGCTCACTGATATCTTTTTTACAATACTATAGTTCCCGCGTTATAAGAAAATTGCGTATCAGCAGCACCATCTAAACCAACGATAAGGAAAGTTTGCATTATACAAATTATGGTCTAAATTCGCCAATCACGTTATCGCTAATTCTTGTTGAAGAAATGCATGTTATAGCAGATCCGACTGTACTCCAGGTGCAATCTAACCAAGCTCTTACACAATTGAAGCAAGACTCACAACTCACGTACTCAAATTCCCTTTACTTTTGCGAACTAACCTCCTGTGAGGGAACGTTTCAAGAGCCTTCTGAAAATCCATCAACTCCTGTTTGTTAATTTTGCTCATAATATCTTCAAAAAACTTCAACAAATTTGTCAAACACAATATTCCATTTGCGAATCCATGTTGACTGTGCTTACTCAGGTATTTTTTATTGTCCATTTAATTGAAAGAGGTCATTTATCATGTCCTTACAATAGATTCTAGTATTTTCTCTACCATTGATGTAAGGCTGATGTTTCTTTAGTTTCCTGTTTCTTTCCCATGTTCCTTTCTTAAAATGGTGGGCAGATATTTGCAATCTGCAGGAATCAGCCCAGAATTTGTAAAATTTTGCAAGACGGTTACCATTGCATCAACTATCTCTTTCAGTATCCCGGGATGTAAACCATCAGGTCCTAGCAATTTAACAACTTATACCCTCACTAATTTCTCCAGTACAACCTTTTTACTAATTTCCTCCAAGTTATCATTCTCCCCAGTCACTTCACTGAAAACAGGCACAAAGTAACCATTTAACTTCTCTCCCATTTCCTTATTCCCATTAGAAATTCTCTTATATCTGTTTTTAATTGACCCATGTTCATCTTAGTTAAATGTTTCCTTTTTCTGTAGGTGTGGAGGCTTTTACGTTACATTTCTATTTTTTTTTGTTCGATGTTTGTAAATGTGTTCTATTCTCCCTTGTCTTTCAGTTTCCTGATGCTTCTTTACTGTTTTCTAAAAAGAGTTTCCAATCCTCTGATTTGTTATTTTTCTGACCATGTTACAACCTTTTCTTTTATTCTTATACAAACCTTAATTTGCTTTGTCAGCTATAGTTAGTAACTGACCTATTGTGAGATTTTACACCTTCATGGAATGTGTAGTTGTTTTGATCCATGTCATAGTTGTATAAAGGCTGTCCACGGCCTACACAGATTCAGGGCTTTTAAATGTATTTGCCTAATCCTGCTCAATCAACTTGCGCCTCATGCTTTCAGAACTTGCTTATTCAAATTTAACATCTTTGCTTCAGACTGAACTATTTCACTTTCAAATATAATGCAAAATTCTATCATATTGTGGTCACTCATTCACAACAGCTTTAGTACTTTATTGGTTTACCCAGTCTACATGCAGATTGAAGTCTCCCATGATTACTGTGTAGCACATACTGTAACTCGCTATTACCTCCAGATTTATACCATGTGCCACACTACCACGACTAGTTGGTGGCCGATAGATAATGTCTGCTGACCCGTGCTGTTTCATAGTTCCACCAAACACAGACACCACACATTGCCCAGCCAATCTGAGATTCTCCCTAACTAATGTACTGATCCTAACCCTAACTGTCAATGCAACTCCACCTTCTTTTCCTTCTGAGCTGTCCTTTCTAAAAATTGAATACCCTTGAATGTTCAGTTTCCAATCCTTGTCACCACACAGCCATGTTTCTGTAATGGCAACTATATCATAACCATTTACTTCTACTTGTCCTTTGTCTTTTTGACATCATTCATTATTCAATGCACACTTAATGCTTGGTTTTGTTTCTTCTGTTTTCTGGTCTCCTTCACAGCTTTCCTACTTCCTATTATCAGCTTAACTTCCTTTCAATTTGGGTTACCTCTCGGGTTCCCATTCCATTGATGCTAATTTAAACCAATAGCACTCATAAACCTTCCTGCAAGGATATCCTAGTTCTGTTGATGTGTAACCCATCCAACTTGTATAGGCTGTATAGTACTATATTTTTGCTCATATTGCCACTGAGGTGTCATTATCTGAGCTAGAGGACTATGGAAGAGTCAATGCTCGTCAATGCTTTCTCTCAGGGAATTGTAATTTCTTCCCGAGAGGTGGAGAGATGGTAATGTCCTGAAGGGCTGCTCTCATCAGGTTGGAGACAAAGCAGATGCTGCCAGTGTCTGCAGGAGAAAAGATGGAATAATCTGCAAAATAGAGGTGGCGGTTTAAGCATGTCAAAAATACATTCACAGTGGTGGTAATGGGAGAGCAGATGTCACTTGACACTAATTTGGTTGCTAGGGCATGGGGGTCTCAGCATTATCACGAGTGGTAACAGTCCTTTCCCTCCAGTGGAATAATTCTTTCCCTTTGGTCATCAAGAGAAAAAAACATCATGCACCACTACCCAACTTGGCTTTCTCATGTTACCGTGAGATGTTTTCTCTTGGAATGAGACAAAGGAAGGGATTGAATGGGATGAAAGTGGCTGGCACAGCTGTCAGTGGTGGTGCATTTAAAGGAAAAAGATGGTGAGGTGTCCTGGGTTAGTGAAGTAGGCAGTGAGGAAAGCATGTAGTGTGAGTTGTCTGGGGGCCTGAGGGAAGTGATAGTGAATAGAGGAAGATGCTTCTTGCAATGAGAGGGGCTTTGGTGGCTTGTGAATACAGTAGCAGAAATAAAGTGAGTCTGAGCTAGGAGAGAGAGAAGATGGAGGCACTCACCCTTGTAGAGCTCAAAAGGTCATTCACTTTCTTCCTTCATTACTGGGCCTTCCTTGGGACTTTGGACGCCACATTGATCCGGCTGGCCATTTTGGACCAGGCTGGCTAGGTCTGGTGCTGTGCTTTCCTCTAGCAGCTCTGAGGCAAGTGGATGGTCCATCATCTCCACCAACCCATCCACCAGGGCCTCCACATTTCTTTCAGCAAATTGGGGTGCCGATCTCTCACAGTGCAGCTGTGGAGGGCAACCCCTGACCGACAGCACTTGACTGGGCTCTAAATATAGCATCGATACCAGGAATCATGAAAAGTCTGGCAATGGTGAGTATGCCTAACGCTGGTGAGCACATGATAAAATGAGTGGATGCCAAAGAGTCATGGTGTATACATATGACAGAAGCAGTGTAGAGTTGAGTGAGATAATGCTGTAATGCTCTCAGAGAGAAACACTTCCATGAAACAGCCTGAAATTGTCACTTAGTTTATTTTTGGTACAATTCAGCCGAGTATGAGGATTCATCCTTATGCTGGAACATACTTGTGTGCACATGCACATTCACAAGCAAATATGAACTAAACAAATCCTACAACTTAAAGCTCTGGGAAATATCATAGTTTGTTAATTTACATTGTATTTGAGGGTTAAGTCTTAATTATGAAAATATAAACTATTTCATGTTGAGATCTGGGGGTCCCTTTAAACCTACATTAATTCACCATTCCATATTTGATATTTCTTATGTAGCATGCAATCTCATTTAACTGTGTCACATTAGTAACTAGCCTTAACTATATGAAAACAGAGAGGAGGTCATAAGAATCAAAGTGCTGACTTACATCAATGATTTATCATGCGTCACCCTAAACATTATCAATGTAATGTGTCAAAAATAAGAAGCGCTCACTCTTAGAATGGTGAACTAACTTCCAAATAGAGGTGGGCAGGGGGACAGTGGTCATTTGATGTATGAGTGGCTGTCCCCAGGCTACTGGTCCAGAGGGGTTAGACATGTGATTGACATAGAATTGAGGCCAGCCACCAAAATACAGTACATTAACAGGGGCAGAAGGGGAAGTTGATCCATGGAGAAGAGTCACACCATTTTCCTGGAGAAAATCAGGAGTTCCCCCATATCAGCCTAGGGAAGAACAAAACTGTTGGTACTGAGACTAACAGAGACACAAAGACTAACAGAGACCACCAAGACTGGTGCAAGGGGACGTAAATATGTATTGCCTGTACTCCCTCATTCTACAAATGGTCCTGCAATCAATAAATCATTTTCATCTGTCATGGGTTGTTTGTTTCCTTTCTTTGCATAATTATCTGAACTGCTGCTTCTCAATAAGCTATCAGACAATAGCAATAAATCATTGCCTGCCTGAATTATGTGACTGCAATCACACACCCCTAAAATAATAATCCAACAACTGGATATGATCTATCAGCACTATTACTTCAGAGTTTTCTTTGACCAGCTCTATATCTGATATTAGCAAGAAATTCCCCATTGCTGAAGCCCCAAGGTTGGACCATAGAGAATCCATACAATTATTTCCTGTTTTGTGAATTATATAGCTGCCGCTGCCCCATTTAGGATACATTCCTCTGAGCTAAGAATTAAGGTTCAAGGCATTTAGCCAGGTAAACTACACAGCTCAATAGCATTAAAGTCTGTTAGAGTTTCCACTAATCATTTAGATAGGAGTACAGCACAACAAGAACGTTATTTGTTAAGCCAAGTCAACTGCCAACCTCATGAGAATCTCCACTTATCCTGAAAGGCTGGGTAGTCAGGAAAAGTGGTGTTTGATACCACAGACCTGCTTAGTAATCTGCATTCACCAGGCAAATCATCTTGGTGACACCTTGACACAAAGGAATTCTACTCCACTTCATTCTCATTTCCCTATACAAGTGGGTAGTCACTACATGTTCAGTGAAAACACCCGTTAGCTACCAATTGCTTAACGTCTCAATTTTATTCATTTGCAGACTGTGGGTGTCACTGACTAGGCCAGCATTTCTGAAGAAGGGTGTTTGGACTCGAAACGTTAATGCTGCTTTCTCTCCACAGATGCTGCCAGACTTGTGGATTATCTCCAGCAATTTCTGTTTTGTTTGTTTCAGATCACCAGCATTTGCAGTTCTTTGTTTTATGATTAAAAGTATATCTGCTATTACGGACTTCAAACCCATGCCAGCAGAGTATTAGCCTGAAGTTTTGGATTACTGGCCTTGTGACGTTACCACTACACTTTCCCCTTAGCATGGTCTGTTGTATATGTCATCAAATAAAACATACATGAATTCAAGACATTGAAATGCCAGTTCCAAAAATTAAAAGTGCACAACTTTAAGCAGCTATTTTTGACAGCTTAAAAATTGCAAAAGTAGATTCATGAATGCAGGTTCACAATCCCAGCTTCTCAAGTAAAATCAACATTTCCTCGTTGGTTATTTGATTTAGATTTCTCTTTTTACTGTAATACAAGGACCACAAAGGCTACTAGGAACAGCTTGATACTTCCCACATTCTAATAGATTAGAGATTAGATTCCCTACAATGTGGAAACAGGCCCTTCAGCTCAACAAGTCTGCACTGACCCTCCGAAGAGTAACCCACCCAGACCCATTTCAATAGATAATAGACTAATGTACCTAACACTATGGGCAATTTAGCATGGCCAATTCACCTGACCTGCACATCTTTGGACTGTGGACGGAAACTGGAGCACCCACAGGAAACCCACACAGACATGGGGAGAATGTACAAACTCCAAACCTGGGATGCTGGTGCTGTGAGGCAACAGTGCTAACCACTGAGCCACCATGCCGTCCAGATGTTCCAATGCTGTAGCAAAATCAAAAGAAGGTAAAGCCCTGAAATATGCGGAATAGAATCCAATTTGTGTATTTTAAAATTATCCAGGGAAGAAACTATGTAGGCATGACTACTCATACTTAATGATTCATTGTGGAAAAAATTATAGTGCTAGAGAACTGTTCAATAAGTAATTTTATTCCTATATTTAAGAAGGGAGACAGAGTATGTACAGGGAATCATAGAGCAATTAGAAGAAAAAATTATGGAATCCTTACTAAAAGAAGAGAATAGAAATGAGAAATATAACAATGGATAATCAGCATGCATTTCAAAAAGGAAAAGCTTACATGATTAAACTTATTGAATTTTGAGTAGGTAACTTAGAGGAGTAGATAATACTAATATCGTAGGTGTAATCTATCTTGATTATGAAAAGAACTTCAGTGAGGTGCTACTTAAGGACTGCTGTGAGACAGAGTGGAATTACTGCACGTTTACTGAGTAAGGGAATTCAATGAGGAGGGGTTACAAGTGTTCTCTTTTCTATCTTTTTCAGCCTGCAGGAGACTGGGAGATGAATATCTATCTGGGTGGTCTCAGTTTGAAAAAAATATCAATGAGTGACATCACAGGAGGACAGTAAGTACATTAATCTCTAATATTCAGCAAATACTGTAAAAGTAACCTTAAGTTGTGGCAGCACAGTTCAGCTTTGCAGATTTCCCATGCTGTGGCATATGGAAGATGGAGGAGACTTCATGAAGACTTGAAAATCATAGTGTCATAGCAGCAAGTGTCACAGGCTGCACAAACTGGTGTGCCAGGATTTTGAACGATTCTGAAGAAGGATCACCAGACCTGAAATATCAACTCTGCTATCCCCCCCCCACAGACGCTGCCAGACTTACTGAGTTTCTCGAGCAATTTATGGTTTTTTTTAAACTCAAGCAGTGCCTAAAGTCATGGTGGTGCATCCATGAAGCTGACAGTTATATGGAAAGTATGTTCAGTAAAGAAGTCAACTACAGGTTCATTTAGAATCATAGAATCCCTACAGCATGGAAACAGACCCTTAGGCCCAACAAGTCCACACCGATCCTCCGATGAATATCCCACTCAGACTCATTTCCTTATTCTATTACTCTACATTTCCCCTGACTAAATCTGACACATCCCTGAACACTATGGGCAATTTAACTTGGCCAATTCAACTTGGCCAATTCATCTAACCTGCATATCTTTGGACGGTAGGAGGAAACCAGAGCACCCAAAGGAAACCCAAGCAGACACGAGGAGAATGTGCAAACTCCACACATTTACCCAAGGCTGGAATCAAACCCAGATCCCTGGCACTGTGAGGCAGCAGTGCTAACCACTGAGCCATCATGCTGCCAGGTGTGCAGGTAGAAAGGACAAGTAGCTGGAAAGGGAATGGTTGACTACTGACAATGCAAGGGAAATGGGCAGCTAATACAGGAGTCCCCTTAGGTGCTCTACACGAGATCAGTTTTTCTCTAGTGTAGACGTGACTCCAAGATATTATGTTGCCTCTCTGGTGCCAGGATCAAGGATTTCATAGAAAAGCTTAAGCAAATTCATCTGGGGAAGACCAAACAACCAGAGGTCATGGTCCCTGTTGATACCTATGGCATATGTCGGAAGGGGGATGTAGTCCTGCAGTCAGAATTTCAGAAGCTAGGTAGAACATTAACAAGCAGGACCCAAAAAGTAGTGATCTCGAGATTACATTTACGATCATGCTCAAGTGAGTACAGAGACAGGAGGATAAGACAGATATGTGGCTGGAAATATGGTACAGGATGGAGGGCTTCAAATTTCTGGCACACTGTGGGGAGAAGGCATTTGTACAAGCTGGAAAGTTTGCACTTAAATAGAGGTGGGATTGACTTCCTTGAGGGGCATTTTGCTTGTGCTTTTGGGGCAGCTCGAAGCTACTTCTGCAGGGGTGTAGGAACCAGGAAATAATATTACAGAGAGTAATACCAGCGTGCACAGAATACTGGAAAAGACATGTAATAGGTAGGTTCAGAGTAAGAGAAACATTAAAGACATTCTAAATTGAGGGTTTACATTGCATGCACATTAATACACAAAGTACTGTACATACATATGGTGAGCTACAGGTCCAGATTGGAATATGCAATTATGATCTGGTGATAACAAAAGCTGGCTGAAGGAAGGGCAGGGCTGGGTGTAAAATATTTCTGGTTACAGGTTGTCCAGGAAAGATAGGAAAGAAAAGAAACAAATAGTCATGCTGATATTGATTGCAAAGTGAGTTGCACTGTTGAAGAAAGAGGATATTGTGAAGGTTCTAGAAAAGAATCAATTTAGATGAAAACTCAGAACAAAAAATGTGTAATTACATTGCTCAGTGTAGTCGACAGAACACCAGCTAGTAGGAAGGATGTAGGCAAACAAATCTGCAAGAAAATTACAGAGATATATAATGTGGTGACCAGAACTCCAAGTGCAGCTGCACCAGAATTTTGTACAGCTGTAGCATAACCTCATGGCTCCAAAACTCAGCCCCTCTACCAATAAAAGCTAATGCACCGTATGCCTTCTTAGCAAGCCTATCAACCTGGGTGGCCACTTTCAGGGATCTATGTACATGGACACCGAGATCTCTCTGCTCATCTACACTACCAATCCCGTCAAATCTAGTAGCCTGTATCTCAGTATTTTCCTCAGCAACGGTGTGTTTTTCCAGTGTGAACACTGACGAAAAATATTCTTTTACCACTTCCCCTATCTCCTTGGACTCCATACACAACGTCCCATGACTATTCTTGATTGGCCCTAATCTTTCTCTAATCATTCTTTTATTCTTGATGTACCGAGAAAGTTTTAGGGTTTTTCTTGATCCTGTCTGCCAATGACTTTTCATGTCCCCTCCTGGCTCTTCTTAGCTCTCTCTTTAGGTCTTTCTTGGCTGACTTGTAACTCTCAAGCGCCCTCACTGATCCTTCATGTCCCATCCTAACATAAGCCTACTTCTTCCTCTTGACAAGAAATTCAACTTCTTTGGGTAACTACAGCTCCCTCGCTCAACCACTTCTTCCCTGTCAGACAGCTGCTCCTTGAATAAGCTCTACATTTCAATTGTGCCTATCCCCTGCAGTTTCCTTCCCCATCCATTGCATCCTAAATCTTGCCTAATTGCATCATAATTGCCTTTCCTCCAGCAATAAATCTTGCCCTGTATTATATACCTATCCCTTTCCATCACTAAAGTGAACAAAACTGAATTGTGGTCACTATCACCAAAGTTCTCACTTACCTCCAAATCTAACACATGGTTTGGTTCATTACCTAGTACCAAGTCAAATATGGCCTTGCCCCTTGTCATTCTGTCTACATACTGTGTCAAATGTCCTTTCTGCTACCGTAATACTGTCCTTGACTAACAATGCCACACTTCCCCCCCCCCTTTTTAACTACCTTCTCTGTTCTTATTGAACCATCTAAGTCCGGAACCTGCAACAGCCATTCCTGTCCCTGCTCTATCCATGTCTCCGAAAGGGCCACAACATCGAAGTCCCAGGTACCAACCCATGCTGCAAGGGTCGAGTGACCTTTACTCAGAACACCAGTTCCAGCACCAGAAATGAAATGGAACTGTTAATGAATGAACTTACATTCTGCAGCAATTTTAATCGGCAAATATTGTGCAAATCGTCAGTTTCATCCAAAATGGTAGGAAAGTTAAAGGGAACATGCCATGTTCCCAAAGTGAGCAACAGTACAACATAAACTGAATAGCTAATTACGCTGATATGTAACTCCCGCCATTATTTTTCAGCAAAATCTGAGTCAATGGGCAGAATTTAGTGGCTGTGGTGATGCTCACTGGCTGGAGAGTAAATGACAACTCAAGTGAGGCAGGAGGGGAGTCAGTGTAAAGGGCAGGCTGGAGTCATCCCAAGTATGAGGTCCTTGTGGCCAATATTAGCTGCCCAAGTTGGAGGAACACTCTCTTACAAGACTGCAGGCTATATAGAATAGCTGTTCACTTGTCACTGGTAAAATACCAGCAGCTGCAAGAGGAGTTTCTTCAGTTTGGGAGACAATTTACACACATTTGGAAAAACATGGCCTAATTACAGATGGTCAGCATGGCTTTGTGCAGGTCAGGTCATGTCTTAATAACTGATTGAATTTTTCAAGGAGGTGACAAAGGTGATCAACAAGGGTAGAGTAGTGGATGTAATCTACTTGGATTTTAGTAATGTTTTTGACAAGGTCCCTCATGGTAGGTTCATCCAGAAGATTAAGATGTGTGGGATTCACGGTGACTTGGCCACAATTAGAGTATTGCATTCAATTCTGGTTGCTGCATTACAGGAAGGGCATGGAGGCTTTGGAGAGGATGCAGAAAAGGTTTACCAGGATGCTGCCTGGACTAGAGAGTATGAGTTATAAGGAGAGGCTAGAAAAACTCAGCTTGTTTTCTCTGGAGCAGCAGAGGCTAAGGGGAGACTTGATAGAAATCTGTAAAATTGTGAGATGCATAGTTAGGGTTGACAGTGAAAATCTTTTTCCCCAGAGTTGAAATGTCTAATACTATAGACAATAGACAATAGGTGCAGGAGTAGGCCATTCTGCCCTTCGAGCATGCACCACCATTCAATATGATCATGACTGATCATCCTTAATCAGTATCCTGTTCCTGCCTTATCTCCATAACCCTTGATTCCACTATCCCTGAGAGCTCTATCCAACTCTTTCTTAATTTAATCCAAAGACTGGGCCTCCACTGCCCTCTGGGGCAGAGCATTCCACACAGCCACCACTGTCTGGATGAAGAAGTTTCTCCTCATCTCTGTCCTAAATGGTCTATCCCATATTTTTAAGCTGTGTCCTCTAGTTCGACACTCACCCACCAGGCAACATGTTTCCTGCCTCCAGAGTGTCCAATCCTTTAATAATCTTACGTCTCAATCAGATCCCCTCTTAGTCTTCTAAACTCAAGGGTATACAAGCCCAGTCGCTCCAGTCTTTCTGCATAAGGTAGTCCTGCCATTCCAGGAATTGACCTCGTGAACCTACGCTGCACTCTCTCAATAGCCAGAATGTCTTTCCTCAAATTTGGAGACCAGAACTGCACACAGTACTCCAGGTGTGGTCTCACCAGGGCCCTGTACAGCTGCAGAAGCACCTCTTTGCTTCTATACTCAATCCGTCTTATTATGAAGGCCAGCATGCTATTAGCCTTCTTCACTACCTGCTGTACCTGCATGCTTGCCTTCATTGACTGCTGTAAAAGAACACCCAGATCTCTCTGTACTGCCCCTTTACCTAAATTGATTCCATTTAGGTAGCAATCTGCCTTCCTGTTCTTGCCAACAAAGTGGATAACCATACATTTATCCACATTAAACTGTATCTGCCATGCATCTGACCACTCACCTAACCTGTCCAGGTCACCCTGTAATCTCCTAACATCCTCCTCACATTTCACCCTGTCAACCAGCTTAGTATCATCAGCAAATTTGCTAATGTTATTACTAATACCATCTTCTATATCATTAACATATATTGTAAAAAGCTGCGGTCCTAGCACTGATCCCTACGGTACCCCACTGGTCACTGCCTGCCATTCCGAAATGGAGCCGTTTATCACTAATCTTTGTTTCCATTCAACCAACTTCGAGTCCAAGTTAGTACCTTGCCCCCAGTACCATGCACCCTAATTTTGCTCACTAATCTCCTATGTGGGACTTTATCAAAAGCTTTCTGAAAGTCCAGGTACACTACATCTACTGGATCTCCCTCGTCCATCTTCAGAGTTACATCCTCAAAAAATTCCAGAAGATTAGTCAAGCATGATTTCCCCTTCATAAATCCATGCTGACTCTGACCTATCCTGTTACTACAATCCAGATGTGTCATAATTTCATCCTTTATAATAAACTCCAGCATCTTTCCCATCACTGAGGTCAGACTAACTGGTCTATAATTCCCTGCTTTCTCTCTCCCACCTTTCTTAAAAAGTGGTACAACATTAGCCACCCTCCAATCCGCAGGAACTGATCCCGAATCTATCGAACTCTGGAAAATAATCACCAACGCCTCCACGATTTCCCGAGCCACCTCCTTCAGTACCCTGGGATGTAGACCATCAGGCCCTGGGGACTTATCAACCTTCAGACCTAACAGTCTCTCCAACACCAATTCCTGGCAAATATAAATTCCCTTAAGTTCAGGTCCTCCAGCCACTGTTACCTCAGAGAGATTGCTTGTGTCTTCCCCAGTGAACACGGATCTGAAGTACCAATTCAATTAGATTAGATTAGATTACTTACAGTGTGGAAACAGGCCCTTCGGCCCAACAAGTCCACACCGCCCCGCCGAAGCGCAACCCACCCATACCCCTAAGCTAACACTACGGGCAATTTAGCATGGCCAATTCACCTGACCTGCACATCTTTGGACTGTGGGAGGAAACCGGAGCACCCGGAGGAAACCCACGCAGACACGGGGAGAACGTGCAAACTCCACACAGTCAGTCGCCCGAGGCGGGAATTGAACCCGTGTCTCTGGCGCTGTGAGGCAGCAGTGCTAACCACTGTGCCACCGTGCTGCCCCATCTTCTGCCATTTCTTTGTTCCCTGTAATATATTCCCCTGTTTCTGTCTTAAAGGGCCCAATTTTAGTCTTAACCATTTTTTTGCCTTTCACATATCTAAAAAAGCTTTTACTATCTTCCTTTATATTTTTGGCCAGTTTACCTTTGTACCTCATTTTTTCTCTGCGTATTTCTTTCTAAGTAATCCTCTGTTGTTCTTCAAAAGCTTCCCAGTCCTCCGTTTTCCCATTTATCTTTGCTATGTTATACTTTTTCTCATTTAACTTTATATGTTTCTTAACTTCCCTCATCAGCCACGGCCACCCATCCTTCCTCCTACGATCTTTCTTCCTTTTTGGAATGAACTGATCCTGCAACTTCTGCATTATACACAGAAATATCTGCCATTGTTTCTCCACTGTCATCCCTGCTAAGGTATTGCATCTTTGAACTTTAGCCAGCTCCTCCCTCATAGCTCCATAGTTCCCTTTATTCAACAGAAATATTGTCACTTCCGATTGTACCCTCTCCCTCTCAAATTGCAGATTGAAGCTGATTGTATTATGGTCACTACTTCCCAATGGCTCCTTCACTTCGAGGTCCCTGACCAATTCTGGTTCATTGCACAACACCAGATCCAGAATTGCCTTCTCCCTGGTCGGCTCCAGCACCAGCTGTTCTAAGAATCCATCTCTGAGGCACTCCACAAAGTCTCTTTATTGAGGTCCAATACTATCCTGATTCTCCCAGTCTACCTGCATGTTGAAATCCCCCATAACAACTGACGTAACATCTGTGCGACAGGCCAATTTCAGCTCCTGATTCAACTTACATCCGACATCCAGACTACTGTTTGGGAGCCTGTAGATAACTCCCAAGAGGGTCTTTTTACCCTTAGAATTTCTCAGCTCTATCCACACTGACTCTACATCCCCTGATTCCAGGTCCCCCCACGCAAGGGACTGAATATCATCCCTTACCAACATGGCCACCCCACCCCCTCTGCCCGTCAGTCTGTCCTTATGAAAGCACGTGTGGCCTTGAATATTCATTTCCCAGGCCCTGTCCACTTGAAGCCACGTCTCAGTTATCCCCACAGTATTGTATCTGCCAATTTTGAAAAGAGCCTCAAGCTCATCCATCTTATTTCTAATGCTTTGTGCATTCATGTATAGTATTTTTAATTTGTTACTGCCCTCACCCTTCCCATCAACTCCTATTTCACTCAACCTTACAGCATGATCCCTTTCTGAGTTTTCTGCCTCATTGATACAGTTGTCTTTCTTGACTTCCCTTGTTCTAACTTTCCCTTCAATTTCCTTCTTAAACATCCAGTTTGTTCCCCCCCCCCCGCTACTTAGTTTAAACGTAGCTGCGTTGCAGTAGCAAACCTGCCTGCCAGAATGCTGGTCCCTAACCTATTAAGGTGCAAACCGTCTCTCTTGTATAAATTATGCTTCCCACAAAACATACTCCAATGATCCGAGAATTTAAATCCTTGCTTTCTGCACCAGTTCCCCAGCTACACGTTCAAGTCCATTATCTCCCTGTTTCTGGCCTCACCAGCCCGAGGAACTGGAAGCAAACCGGAGATAACCACCCTTGATGTCCTGCTTTTCAGCCTTCTTCCTAGTTCTCCGAAGTCCCATTGTAGTATGTTCCTCCTCTTCTTCCCAACATCATTTGTACAAGGGGCATACATTTAAGGTGAGAGGGGGAAAGTTCAAAGGAGATGTGAGGAGCAAGTTTTTTTACACAGAGTTGAGCACGCTGCCAGGGTGGTGGTGGAGGCAGATACAATAGTGACATTTAAGAGACTTTTAGATAAGCACATGAATGTACAAAGGAATGGAGGGATCTTGACTGAGGGCAGTCAGAAGGGATTGGTTTAATTTGGCATCATGTATGGCACAACATCACGGACCAAAGAGCCCATTTCGGTGCCGTACAGTTCTATGTTCTATAAAAGGGGGATGTGTGTGGCAGAAAGAGCTCATAGCTCCATTTATCTTCTTATAGTGAACAATCAATCTTTGATCTGAGGGATAAAACTAATTGATCATTTCAAACTGACACCTCAATGACCAAAACTCTACCAGTCTTTGAACAGCTTTAATCATATCAGAACCCTTGGTTTTAGAATTCTAACAGAAAACAACAAGCAGCACACCAGGTCAACAGCTAAGCCGAACCCAAGTTCAAGTTGAATTCTCCTCAAAACATAGCTACACAAAAAAACCTGTATTCACCTAAAAAGTAAACTGAATTCCAAACTATAGGAATCATCTTACTGTCTTATCTACAACTTGAAAGAAATCCTGTAACTCCTGCATTAGCCGCCTGGAAGTGCCTGAACATCTAACTCCTGAAGGAACCCTCACAAGATTCTGATTCATGCGACTTAACACTGACATGACATTTAATCCTAGTTGTAAACTATTTCCTGTCTCTTCCTTGGATATTTATGTGAGATGTATGAAGTCAGGAAGATAATCTCAGATTTGAATGTGCATAAATAATACTTTTGATTTAAAAAGAGGAAGTTGGCTATGAGACACTCTTACTTGGTAAAAGGGTGAAACTGAAAATACTCCTATTCAGAATTAACCTACTGTACCTATGGGCAAAGTGAAGAAGAACAAAAAAAGTTCAATCTGTTCTCCCCATTCTATAAAATGTATTAATAAAAGCACCATTTATTCATCTAAACCCTGAAGGTGTCTCACCGGATGAGCTACTCGCCCTAGGAATCTAATAAACTGATAATACATTTCTCATATAAATATATATTTTCATTAAGGAAAGGAAACTAAAACTGTACACAGTACTTCCAGTTTCATTCAGACCTCACATAATACCAATAGGATGTTTTTCGTCTTATAGTCCATTTGTAACAAAGGTCAACATGATTTGTTTTCCCAACTTCATGTTAACCTTATATGGTTTATGTAGAATAGACAAGATCTTTTCCCTGGGGTGAGGGAGTCCAAAACCAGGGGGCATAAGCTTAGGGTGATTAGAGTGAGAGGGGAAAGAATTAAAAGGGACCTCAAGAACAACATTTTCACACAGAGGGCGGTGCATGTATGGAATGAGCTGCCAGAGGAAGTGACGGAGGCTGGTACAATTACAACATTTAAAAGGCATCTGGACGGGTATATGAATAGGAAAGGTTTAGAGGGATATGGGACAAGTGCTGGCAAATGGGACCAGATTAATTTAGAATATTTGGTAAGCATGGATGAGTTGGACCAAAGGGTCTGTTTCCTTGCTGCACATCTCTCTGATTCTATGCCCATGTTTCTTGGAATGTCAACAATTTGTGATTTTTTCTAAAGTAGATATATATAAACATTCATTAACAATCGACTGATGCTGAATTTTGTATCTTCTTATTGCCAACCACTGGCAGATTGTTGTTGTGATAGTTCTCTGCCACTGTCAACTCTCTTTTCTATTCTGAGTCTAAGGGCCTGTCTATTATCTTAACACGAAGAAGCACACGTCATGACTTTATTGCAAGTTAGCAATGGGTAAAATTAACAGTAATTTGTTAGGCATAATTTCAACCATTCAGAGGCTGGTATGTCACCTTTAACTCGAAAGAACCCTTCTGAAAGATAAATAGTATGACATCATTAGGTGGAGCTGGGGTGAGCACTATTGCAACTTCAGTATCAGCTTTTTTGGAAACATCACATTCGGACTAGGAGATGAAATAGGAAATTCAGCTCTTCGGGCCTACTATGCTACTTTGTACAGTTACGGTTGATTTCATCTCAGCCTCAACTCCACTTTCCTGCCCTCTTCAACCTAATTACAAATCTGTCTGTCTCCTCCTTAAATTTACTCAATGTCCCAGCATCCACCACATTCTGGGGCAGTGAATTCTACATATTCAGGACCCTTGGAAAGAAGTAATTTCTTTTCATCTCTATTTCAAACCTGCTACCCCTTATCCTGAACTATGACCTCTCATTCTAGATTGCCCCACGAGGAAACATCCACTCTACAGCAACTTTGTGAATCCCCTTTTCACATTTTATATTGCTAAATCAGATCTCCATTCAACCATCTAAACTCCATAGAGTATAGTTCTAAACTGCTCAATCTCTCTTCATAAGACAAACCATTCATCTCTGCAATCAAACTAATAAATTTCTTCTGCACCGCCTCTAATACAACTGCATCCTTTCTCAAATAAGGGAACCCAAACTGTGTGCAATACTCTGTGCAGTCTCACTAATGTCTCATAATCATACTATGTATTCAAAGAATCATAGAATTCTAACAGCGTGGAAGCACGCCATTCAGCACATGGAGTCCACACTGACCCTCCAAACAGATTTCCACCCAAACTCACCATCCTACCCTATCGCTGTAACCCTGCATTTGCCATGGCTAATCCACCTAGCAAGGCACATCCTTGGACACTATCGGCAAATTAGTATGGCCAATCCATCTAACCTGTACATCTTTGGACTGTGGGAGGAAACTGGAGCATCCGGATGAAAGCATGCAGGCACGGGGAGAACATGCAAACACCACACAGACAGTCACCTGAATATGAAATCGAACGCAGGTCCCTGGCACCAAGGCAGCAGTGCTAACAACTGAGCCACCATGCATCCCAATGATCACTTATGTTTTTGAATCACATAAATATTTAAAACTTGTCACTTAGACAGCCACATTCAGTAAGGTTAGAAGCTTCAATGACTAGGAATCTCCCTTGCACTTACTGCCTGAGATTGGCATGTGTTGGAAGAATTTGCAGGTTGGTAATCTCTTTTCCAGTGTTAATATATATCTTTCCTGGCCATCAACTTCTGGAGTGGGACGCACACCAGAGCTGTTGGTTCCAAGGCAAGGATGATGCCTGCCACACCAAAAAAATCTCCTACATGTGACACATCGTAGTTCACAATGAATTGTAAAAGGGCCGATATTATTTCTAATTAGCTTTTATATACTTCCTGCCTTCAGTCAAGGTTCATACCTCTACTCTGCAGGGGTGATTTAAGGATGCTTCCCAATTATGGCCGATGAAAATTACAACATTTCCAACATGCCCAGCTTCTACTTTGCAGTGAGGGATTTCTGATCCATCCATTTTCCCTGGCTATTAAAAGTGGCCAATGCCAGAAATGGGGACGATACTTTTGAATCAACATTTTATTTTCCACATGACTCAATTTAATCTCCAACAAAACCATGGAAGTCCAGCCTCCAGTTTCCACGTAACTGACAGTGTATGAATAGATTTTATTTCATCGAATGTCACAATCACACCATCAGATGGCAGTGTTATAACAGGTCACATTTATAGTGTCTTCTTACCACAGCTCCAGGGTAGCTGAAATTAAAACAATTTGCATTGGTGCATCTGGTGCTTTAAAAATAGGTTTACAGTGATTGAAAGTAAAAGTGCACTGTTTCATGAAATTTGTAAAGCAGTCCAAGAGAAATGGTTGACAGTCAACCATGGGTTGTAATTTTGTAGAAAGAAAATTATCTTGCTCACTGCATGTGGATAAATAAATGTGTTCCCTCATAGGCTACACCCTGTGATAAATTAAACTGGTCTGAATAACATAATGGAAAAGCATACTTATAGGACAAGGGTTATTGGGAGGCTACTAAATTTATACTGGGGTCCGGCAAAGTTTCACTGAGTACCTGTGAATTGCATGGCCATCCCATACAGCTGGAAAATCCATTTCCCACCTTTAGGGCAGAAATAAAATGCTACAGATGCTGAATATCTAAAATCTACATTCTAAGGGTCAGACTTGTTTCCTTTTAGTGTCAGCCAGATTTTTGAACAGATGTAACTTTGGCACATTTGTCTTGTGCCCCAATCCATTCTTTTAAAAAAAAATCACAAATGGAAGTAGGAATAAGTTACTTTGCCTTCAAAGTCTCCTCTGTTGTTGAATTAAATCATCTTTCGAAATTCCACTTTCCCATGATCCAAAACTCCTTGATTCACTTCAAATACAAAAATCTCTGATCTCTACCTTGAAATATTCTCAACAATCAAGCAGCTGCACCTCTCTTGGGCAAAGCATTTCAAGATTCACAACAATTTCAATCAAGAAATGCTTCACCTTGGTGCTAAATGGACAACTAAAGGGAAAATTATGCTTCCAACGACTACCCGTTCAAATCTTTCAAACATTGTATGGGCTGGAATTTTCAAACTGATGATCCATAGGAACAGAAGTAGGCCAGACAGCCCCTCATGCATGTCTTGCCATTCAATTAGATCGAGTCTAATCTATAGCCTAACTCCAAATACCTGCCTTTGGCCCATATGCCTTACTTTGCTCAACAAAAAATTATCTATCTCAGATTTTAAAATTAACAACTGACCTAGTATTAACTACCATTTGTGGAAGAGAGTTCCAAACATATACCATCCTTTGTGTGTAGGAATACTTCCTAACACCTCAGCTGAATGGTCTGGCCATAATTTTTAGACAATGCCTTTATTTCTAGAATCTCCAGCCAGTGGAAAGGGTTTAATTTTTTCCAACTTTGTACAGCATGAAAACAGACCCTTTGGACAAACTTGTCCATGCTGACCAGATATCCTAACCTAATCTAGTACTATTTGCCAGCACTTGGCCCATATCCCTCCAAACCCTTCATATTCATACACCCAGCCAGAAGGCTTTTAAGTGTTGTAATTGTACCAGTCTCCACCACTTCCTCTGGCAGCTCCTTCCATACATGAACCACCCTCTGTGTGAAAAAGTTGCCCTTTAGATCCCTTTTAAATTTTCCCCCTCTCATCCTAAACCTATCCCCTCTAGTTCTGGACTCCCGCACCGCAGGGAAAAGACTTTGTCTATTTATCCTATCCATGCCCTTCATGATCTTATAAACCTCTATGAAGCCACCCCTCAGCCTCTGATGCTCCAGGAAAAACAGCTCCAACATATCCAGCCTCTTCCTATAGCTCAAATCCTCCAACCCTGGCAACATCCTTGTAAATCTTTTCTGAACCATTTCAAGTTTCACAACATCCTTCTGATAGGAAGGAGACCAGAATTACACGCAATATTCCAAAAGTGGCCTAACCAATGTCCTGTATAGCTGTAACATGTCTTCCCAACTCCTGTATTCAATACTATGACCAATAAAGGAAAGCATACCAAATGCCTTCTTCACTATCCTATCTGCCTGTGATTCCACTTTTAAGGAATTATGAACCTGCACTCCAAGGTCTCTTTGATGGGCAGTGTTCCATTGGACCTTACCATTAAGTGTATAAGTCCTGCTTTGATTTGCTTTTCCAAAATTATGCACCTCTCATTTATCTAAATATCTTGGAGACTTCGATCAGAAATCAACTTAACCGTCTATGTTCTAGAGAAAACAGGCCCAATTTGTGTAATTTCACCTTATAACCTGTGAAATCCAGGTATCATTATTCTAAACCTGTGTTGTACTCCCTGCAATGCCAATATAATCTTCAAGGTGTGACATCCAGATTTGCTCATAGTACTCCAAATGGGATCTACCAGGTTTTTTGTTTATTCTTTTGTGGGATGAGTGTGTTACTGGCATTTATTGCCCATCTCGAGAAGGTGGTGATGAGCTGCTTTCTTAAACCCGCTGCAGTCCACATGCTGTGGGTTGACTCACAATGCCAGTAGGGAGGGCATTTCAAGATCTTGACCCAATAACAGTGAAGGGACGATGATATATCTCCAAGTCAGGACGACAAGTGGCTTGGAGGGGAACTTGCAGATGGTGATGTTCCAATGAATCTGCTGCCTTTGTCCTTGGAAGGTGCTGCCTGAGAATCTTTGGTGAATTTCTGCAGTGTATATTGTGGATAGTACACACTGTTGCTACTGAGCATCAGTGGTCCAGGGAGTGGATGCTTGTGGATGTGGTGTCAATCAAGCAGGCAGCTTTGTCCTGGATGGTGTCAGGATTCTTGAGCATCGATGGAGCTGCACTCACTGTGGTGAGTCCAGTTGAGTTTCTAGTCAATGATTACTCCTAAGCTGTTGATATGGGGGATTCAATAATGGTCACATCCTTGAATGTGAAGGGGCTGTGGTTAGATTAACCTGTCATTTGTGTGATATAAAGATGGTTGGGCCTAAGACACTTCCCTGAGAAACATCTGCAGAGATGTCCTGGTGAGATGACTGACCTTCAACAATCACAACCATCTTTCAATATGTCAGGTATGACTCCAACAATCGTAGAGTTTGCTCTTTGATACCCATTGCTTCCAGTTTTGCCAGGGCTCCTTGATGTCACATCTTCTTGAATGAGAAAGTGATGTCAAGGGCTGTCACTCTCACCTCACCTCTGGAATTCAGCTCTTTTGTCCATGTTTGAACCAAGGCTCTAATGAGGTCAGGATCTGATTGGCCCTGCAGAATCCAAACTGGGCATCACTGAACAGGTTACTGCTGAGCACATGCTGGTTGATAGCTCAGTTGATGACACCTTCCATAAATTTACTGACAATCAAGAGTAGACTGATGGGGCAGTAATCGGTTGGGTTGGATTTGTCCTGCTTTTTCCATATAGGACATATATAGGAAATTTTCCACATTGTTGGGTAGATACCAGTTTTGTGATTATACAGGAGCATCTTAGCAAGGGGAGTGGCATGTTCTGGAGCACAAGTCTTCAGTGCTATTGCCAGAATGTTGTCAGGGCCTTTAGCCTTTACAGTTTTCAGTGTCTCTCACCATTTCTTGATATCATGTGGAATGAATCAAAATGTCTGAAGACTGGTATATGTAATGGTGAGGATCACTGGAGGAGGCCAAGATGGATCATCTACTTGGCACCAAGCTTCATCCTTATCCTTTGCACTGATATGCTGGACTCTTCCATTTGTGGAGCTTCCTCCTCCAGTGAGTTGTTCAATTATCCACTGCCATAGATGACTGGATACGGCAGGACTTGTGGAGCTTAGATCTGATCCTTTGGTTGTGGGATCACTTAGCTATGTCTATCACTTGCTGCTTATGCTGCTTAGCGTGCAAGTAGTCTTGTTTGGTGACTCTCCATTGAACCAGGGTTGATCCCTTGGCTTGATAGTAATGGTTGACTGGGGGATATGCCAGGCCATGAGGTTGCAGATAGTGCTGGAGTATAATTCTGCTGCTGAAAATGTGTTGCTGGAAAAGCGCAGCAGGTCAGGCAGCATCCAAGGAGCAGGAGAATCGACATTTCGGGCATGACTCCTTCTTCAGGAATGAGGAAAGTGTGCCAAGCAGGCTAAGATAAAAGGTAGGGAGGAGGGACTTGGGGGAGGGGCGTTGGAAATGCGATAGGTGGAAGGAGGTTAAGGTGAGGGTGATAGGCCGGAGTGGGGGTGGGGGCGGAGAGGTCAGGAAAAAGATTGCAGGTTAGGAAGGTGGTGCTGAGTTCGAGGGTTGGGACTGAGACAAGATGGGGGGAGGGGAAATGAGGAAACTGGAGAAATCTGAGTTCATCCCTTGTGGTTGGAGGGTTCCTAGGCGGAAGATGAGGCGCTCTTCCTCCAGCTGTCGTGTTGCTATGGTCTGGTGATGGAGGAGTCCAAGGACCTGCATGTCCTTGATGGAGTGGGAGGGGGAGTTGAAGTGTTGAGCCACGGGGTGGTTGGGTTGGTTGGTCCGGATGTCCCAGAGGTGTTCTCTGAAATGTTCCACAAGTAGTTGGCCTGTCTCCCCAATGTAGAGGAGGCCACATCGGGTGCAGCGGATGCAGTAAATGATGTGTGTGGAGGTGCAGGTGAATTTGTGGTGGATATGGAAGGATCCCTTGGGGCCTTGGAGGGAAGTAAGGGGGAAGGTGTGGGTGCAAGTTTTGCATTTCTTGCAGTTGGAGGGGAAGGTGCCGGGAACGGAGGTTGGGTTATAATTCTGCTGCTGTTGATGACCCACAATGCCTCATGGATGCCCAGCCTTGAGCTGCTAGATCGGCTCGAAGTCTGTCCCATTTAGCACGGTGCTAGTGCTACACAACACAATGGGAGTTATTCTCAATGTGAAAGCAGGACCTCATCTCCACAAGGACTGTGCAGTGGTCACTCTTACTGACACTATCATAGATAGATGCAGCTGCAGCTGGCTGATTGGTAAGGATGAGGTCATATATGTTTTTCGCTCTGGTTTGTTCCCTTGTGACCTGCCGCAGATCCGGTCCAGCAGCTATATCTTTTAGGACCTGACCAACTCGATCAGTGGTGCTGCTGCCAAGCCACAGTTAATGGGTGGACGTTTATATCCCCTAAGCAGAATCCATTTTGTGTCCTTTGCCAACCTCAGTGCTTCCTCCAAGGATTATTCAACATGAAGGAGTATTGAATTATCAGCCAAGGGAGGACAGTAAGTGGTAATCAGCAGGAGGTTTCCTTTCCCATGTTTAATCTGAAGCCACAAGACTTCATGAAGTCTGGAGTCAATACTGAGGACTCCCAGGGCAACTTCCTCTCAACTGTATACCATGATGCCACCATCTCTGCTGATCTGTCTTGCTGGCAGGACAGGACATATCCAGGTATGATGGTGGTATTTGGGACAATGTCTGTTAGGTGTGACTCTGTGAGTGTGACTATCTCTGGCTTTTGCTTGACTAGTCTGTGAGACAGTTCTCTTAAATTTGATACAGGCTCCTAGATGTTAGTAAGGAAGACTCCACAGGGGTGTCAGGGTTGTATCTGTCATTGTCTTTTCCAATGCCCAGGTCAACGCCAAGTGATCCATTTGGTTTCATTTCTTTGAGACTTTTTAGCGATTGGTACAACTAATGGCTTGCTAGGTAATTCATGGGGGTCACAAGTAGGCCAGACCAGGTGAGGATGGCAGATTTCCTTTCCTGAAGGACATTAGTGAGCCAGATGGGATTTTCTGACAATGGCAATGGTTTCAAAATCATCAACAGATTTTTAATTCCAGACTTTTTAAAAATTGAATTCAAATTCCACCATCTGCCAAAGAGGGATTTGAACCAGGGTTTCTAGAACATTAGATGAACTTTTGGATTCACAGTCTAGTAATAATGCTACTAAACCATCGCCTACCCATTCTGTATAGCTGCAGCATAACTTCTGCATCCTTATACTTCAGTTGTCCACATAAAAAGGCCAGCATTTTATTAGCCTTCCAAATTTTTTCTGCAACACATCACAGTGTTAAGAACTATGCAACTGAGTCTCAGGTCTCTTTAGATATCCATTGTATTTAATTTCATGTCATCTAGAAACTACCCAAATTGATCCAAAATGGATAACTGCACACTTAATTCCGTTGAACTTCATCTGGCACAGTTTTTCTTCTTCACCTTATCTATCAATATCCCTTAGTCATTTTTTTACAATCTACAATGCCAGCTAACATCGGAGAAATGACTTTCTATGCCATTATCCAAGCCATTAATAAATAATGTGAATAACCGAGTCCTTAACACAGATCCTTGTGGGACAAAAGGAATATCACATTTCTGCCAATTTGAGTATCTACCCATTGTCCCCACCTGTCATTCAACCAATTTCCTAGACAGGTCAGTAAGTTGTCCTCAATTCCACATCCATCCAGATTAGTTAAAGTCTCTAATATGGGACATTATCAAAAGCCTTCTGGAAGTCCACATAAACAACATCCATAGACATTTCCCTGTCCATTACCTGAGTTGCCTCCTCAAAAAATTCAATGAGGTTTGTCAGGCATGACTCACTTGTCTTGAAGCCATGCTGGCTCTTCCTGATTAACTGAAAAGATTGGAAGTGTTCAATTAAGTGTTCAATTGGATGTGTTGGTTATATAGCCCAAACATTTCCCCACCATGTGTTAGGCTATTATGTAATTCCCTGGCTTTCCTCTTTCACTGTTGTTATAAAGCAGAGTGACATGTATAGTCTCCCAACTCAGAGGGACAGCTTTGAATCTAGGGATCTGAAAGCTTATAGTTAGGATGTCTACAGTATTCACCCGTACCTCCTTTAATACCCTTTGATCAAACCCATCAGGTCCTGAAGGTTTGTTATTCTTTAATTCCATTAAATTCAGATTGGCAAACAGCTCTGTAAGTTCAGCAGCATTCCTAGGAAGGGTGGTCACTGCTGAGACTACAGCCATCCTACCATTCTAAGCACTGGAGCCCACAGAACCAGCAATGGGGTGTACTGCAGAGGCAGAAAATAAAGCCCAGGTGGAAGTAGGTGAAGTGAGATGTGGGGATCATGATGACAAGGGCAGTTCTCAGCAAGCAATGGTGACGTGAATGTTTTGGGGGTGAGAAGGCTTCTGGAAAGGGGCCAATAATATAGGCAACAGAAATTCCAGCATCAGAAATTGCATCAGAATTGCATCATTTTTCACTGATCAAGAATTTGAAGCTTGAAGCATTGCATTCTTTAAACATTTAAATAAAATTTAAACTGGATATAAAATCTAAGATTATTTTACAAGTAGAACATTGTATTTTCTCACCTCTTTTGCTTCGGTAGTTTATAATCTCTGTTGCTTTGGAGTGATTTGCACACTTTATAAAGTAATGTTTGTTTGAATTGTTTGCAATACTATGAATCTCTGTGCTGTTTATGCTAAAGTTCAGGGAGCTATGTGACTTGGCAACTTTAAAATAAAGAGTCTGAATGGGAATATTATGCAATTAACAAATACCTCACAATTAATAAAAAGATTACAAGTATCATTTTTATTCTATGCATGCTATATTGCCATCCACAAAACTATCAGTGTTTTTGAATTTTTGCAACTTGCTACAATGCATAATTAACTACAATATTGTATTGTCACACAGAAACAAAAAAAAACTGTGTAATGAAAAAAGAATGAAGCAAAACAAACCATGATTTCCACACCCAATCACAACTAACCTTTCTACAAAATAACTACGTCAATCGTATGGTTACGATCATTGTGATTTGATTCAGGTCACACCTGGAATGTTAACTTAACATTTATGTTTACAAATGCTGACCTGTGGTACAATTCCTGATTTGTTGTTTTTAACTTCAGATCCCTAACATTGGTAATTTCTCTTTTCTCAACCTTACTTCATTTTAGAAAGAAGCTTCTATGTGGACAAAGGTGTCATGAGGAAAACAAAATTCTGAGTTTTACTGTTTGTATCTGTTAGGCTGAGAACCACATGGATAGTATACTTAATAAAGTGGTCACAGCGCAAATTGAAGACAGACTGGCAGACAGGATATAAGTGACTGCTGGTCAGTCTGGAAAGACTAGGCGGATTATAGAGGACTACCTTAGGTAGGAGTCTCAATCACTCGTAACTAACTTTCCACTTTGGGTACTGGTGAGGGTAATGGTTCACCAAAGAAATATAGCAAGAGTCAAGCTTGTTGCACCACATGTGGCTCAGATGTACAAGTGGGGAAAGGTTGGGGGGAAAGAGCGGAAAGACAATGTTGCTAGGCAATTCCACAGTTAGATAAACAGAAAGGCAATTCTGTAGCCATTTCTGAACATCCAGCTTATATCGTCTCCCTGGCCCAAGAGTCAAGGATGTCATGAATCAGCTGCAGAATATCCTTTAGGGGAAAAGTGAAGAGTCCAAGTTCATGGTCTACATTGGTAGCAATAACACAAGTGAAAAAAAAAGAGGACGAGGTCCTGAAAATAGAATTTGGAAAGCTGGCAAAAGACTGAAAAGCGAGATCTAAAAAGCAGGAATCTCAAGATTGCTCTCCGTGGCATGTGCTAGGCACTATAGAAAGGTTGAGTGGATGAACACATGGCTGTAAAATAGCATGGGAGTACTTTTGATTTCTGGGATATTAGGTTTATTTCTAGGGCAGGAAGAACCCAGATAAGGAGGATGGTTACACCTTAGCAGGAATGATGCTGACTGAGAAAAGTTTAAATTACTTTATCAGATGAATGGGAACTGAAAAGTAAATCCAGATAATAAAAACAAATATGGTTATGACAAATAGAAAAGTTGAAAGTGACAGTGGGAAGCAGCAGAAACAAATCTTAGAATCAAGCAACGTCAAATTCAAGAATAACATTCAAAAAGCAGAATGAATAGCATTTTTATCTGAATGCATTTGCAAAAATAAAGGTGAATTGATGATACTGCAGTGTGATGCCAATAGCATGTGTTCAATTCTGCACCCCTTATCTGAGGTGTGGAATTGAATATTAAAAGGATATTTAGTATTTAGGTGGGACAGGCAAAAATCAAAATGAGATGGGGTAGTGCTGTTAGTAAAGGGATAGGATCAAATTACTAGTGAAAGGATCTGAAAAGGATGTTTGGGTAGAGCTAAGAAACAGCAAGTGGCAGTAAATATTAATAGGAGTGGTTTATAGGCCACCAAACTAGTGACAGCATAGAGCACAGTGTAAATTAGGAAATTGTAGGTGCATATAGCATATGGAATGCATTAATCATGGGAGATCTCAATCTACATATGGACGGAGTAAATTTACTGAGCACCAATACAGTGGAGAAAGACTTCCAGAGATTATTTTCTGGTGTAATGTGTCGAGGATCTTTTAGATCTTGATGTTTTAGATCCAGTATGATGCATTGAGAAAGGACTAATTAATAATCTTATTGTAAAAGAGCCTTTAAGGAACAGGGGCTACAGTATGATAGGATATTCCATGAAGTTTGAAAAAAGATATAATTCAAACTGAAGCTAGGGTCTCAAACCTAAACAAGGGCAATTATGAAGGTAGAAGGAGGAAATTTTTGATGGGGGGAGTTTGTAAAAATACATCAAAATGTCTTAAAGTAGATATGTAATTGCTATTATTTAAAGTGTTAATGTTTTATTTTTGAAAACATGATTATTTTAAGGCAAAAATACTCACAGGCAAAGCAAGGCAGCTACAGCAAACATGGGAAGTTAAAGGTAGTTTTAGATTAAAGGAATAGGCTTATACATTAGTAAAGAAATATAGAATTATAGAATTACAGAAGAGACCATTTGGCCCATCGAGTCAGTACCATCAAAAACACACTATTCCTACACTAGTCCCACTTAGCCGCACTAGGCCCATAGCCTAAATGTTGTGGCACTTCAAGTGTTCATCCATGCGTGGAATAAAAGTTGTGAGGTTTCCCACCTCAACTACCCTCCCAAGCAGTGCATTTCAGTTTCTTAACACCCTCTGGGTGAAAAATCTTTTCTGCAAATTTCCTTTAAACCTCCTGTCTTTTACTTTAAAAGTGTGAACTGCCCCCCACCCACCCTCGATCTTAACACTTTCACTAAGTGAAACAGCTGTTTTTGATTCATCCCTTCCATGCCCTCATATTATACATCTTTCAGGATTCTGTGTTGAAAAAAACAATCCAAGCTTATCCATCCTCTCTTCTAAGCTGAAATGCTACATCTCAGGCAGCATTGTGGTGAATCACTACTACACTGCTCCAGTGCAATCACATCCTTCCTGTTGTGTGGTGACCAGAATCACACACAGTACTCTAGCTGTGGCCTACCAAACTACTGTACAGCTCCAACAATAGCTGCCCTGCTCTTATAATCTATGTTATGACTGATAAAAGGCAAATGTCCAGTACGCCTTCTTGACAACCCTATTTACCTGTCCAGCTACCTTTTGGGATTGGTGGACAAAACACCCCAAGATCCTTCTGTTCCTCTATTCTTCCTATTGTCTACCATTCATTGAGTACATAGAACATAGAACAATACAGCACAGAACAGGCCCCTCGGCCCACGATGTTGTGCCGAACATTTGTCCTAGCTTAAGCACCTATCCATGTACCTATCCAATTGCTGCTTAAAGGTGACCAATAATTCTGACTCTGCCACTCCCACAGGCAGCGCATTCCATGCCCCCACCACTCTCTGGGTAAAGAACCTACCCCTGACATCCCCCCATACCTTCAACCCTTCACCTTAAATTTATGTTCCCCTGTAACAGTGTTGTACCCAAGGAAAAAGTCTCTGACTGTCTACTCTATCAATTCCCCTGATCATCTTATAAACCTCTATCAAGTCACCCCTCATCCTTCACCGTTCCAATGAGAAAAGGCCTAGCACTCTCAACCTATCCTCGTATGACCTATTCTCCATTCCAGGCAACATCCTGGTAAATCTCCTCTGCACCCACTCCAAAGCTTCCACATCTTTCCTAAAATGAGGCGACCAGAACTGCACACAGTACTCCAAATGTGGCCTTACCAAGGTCCTATACAGCTGCAACATCACCTCACGACTCTTGAATTCAATCCCTCTGCTAATGAACGCTAATACACCATAGGCCTTCTTACAAGCTCTATCCACCTGAGTGGCAACATTCAAAGATCTATGAACATAGACCCCAAGATCCCTCTGCTCCTCCACCTTACTAAGAACCCTACCGTTAAACCTGTATTCCGCATTCTTATTTGTCCTTCCAAAGTGGACAACCTCACACTTGAACTCCATCTGCCACTCCTCAGCCCAGCTCTGCATCATATCTAAGTCCCTTTGCAGCTGACAACAGCCCTCCTCACTATCCACAACTGCACCAATCTTCGTATCCTCTGCAAATTTACTGACCCACCCTTCGACTCCCTCTTCCAAGTCATTAATAAAATTTCCAAACAGCAGAGGACGCAAAAAATGATCCCTGCGGAATTCCACTCGTAGCTGGGCTCCAGGCTGAATATTTACCATCTACCACCACTCTCTGACTTCGACTGGTTAGCCAGTTCTCTATCCAACTGGCCAAACTTCCCACTATCCCATGCCTCCTGACTTTCCGCATAAGCCTACTATGGGGAACCTTATCAAATGCCTTACTAAAATCCATGTACACCACATCCACTGCTCTACCCTCATCCACATGCTTGGCCACCTCCTCAAAGAATTCAATAAGACTTGTAAGGCAAGACCTACCCCTCACAAATCCGAGCTGGCTGTCCCTAATCAAGCAGTGTCTTTCTAGATACTCATAAATCCTATCCCTCAGTACCCTTTCCATTACTTTGCCTACCACCAAAGTAAGATTAACTGGCCTGTAATTCCCGGGGTTATCCCTATTCCCTGTTTTGAACAGGGGCACAACATTTGCCACTCTCCAGTCCCCTGGCACCACCCCCATTGACAGTGAAGACGAAAAAACCATTGCCAACGGTTCTGCAATTTCCTCTCTTGCTTCTCACATAATCCTAGGATATATCCCGTCAGGCCCAGGGGACTTGCCTATCCTCAAGTTGTTCAAAATGTCCAACACATCTTCCTTCCTAACAAGTATCTCCTCTAGCTTACCAGTCCGTTTCATACTCTCCTCTTCAACAATACGGTCCCTCTCATTTGTAAATACTGAGGAAAAGTACTCATTCAAGACCTCTCCTATCTCTTTCGACTCAATACACAGTCTCCCACTACTGTCCTTGATCGGACCTAGCCTCGTTCTCGTAATTCTCATGTTTCTCACATACGCATAAAAGGCCTTGGGGTTATCCTTGATCCTACCCGCCAAAGATTTTTCATGCCCTCTTAATTCCTTTCTTCAGCTCCCTCCTGGCTATCCTGTATACCTCCAAACGCTCTGTCTGAACCTTGTTTCCTCAACCTTATGTAAGCCTCCTTCTTCCTCCTTACAAGACATTCAACCTCCCTCGTCAACCAAGGTTCCCTCACACGACCATCTCTTTCCTGCCTGACAGGTACATACATATCAAGGACATGTCGTATCTGTTCCTTGAAAAAGTTCCACATTTCAACGACATCTTTCCCTGACAGCCTGTGCTTCCAATTTATGCTCCTCAGATCCTGTCTTGCAGCATCGTATTTACCCTTCCCCAATTGTAAAACCTGCCCTGTTGCACGCACCTATCTCTCTCCATAACCAAGGTGAAAGTCACAGAATTGTAGTCACCATCACCAAAATGCTAACCCACTAACAAGCCCTTCACTTGTCCCGGTTCGTTACCAAGTACCAAATCCAATATGGCCTCCCCTCTGGTCGGAAATCTACATACTGAGTTAGAAAAGCTTCCTGGACACACTGCACAAACACCACCCCGTCCAATCTACTTGATCTAAAGAGCTTCCAATCAATATTTGGGAAGTTGAAATTGCCCATGACTACTACCCTGTGGCTTCTGCACCTTTCCAAAATCAGTTTCCCAATCTGTTTCTCCATATCTCTGCTGCTATTGGGGGGCCTATAGTAAACACCCAACAAGGTGACTGCTCCTTTCCTATTTCTGACTTCAGCCCATACTACCTCCAAAGGCAGATCCCCCTCGAACTGCCTTTCTCCAGCCGTTATACCATTTCTAATTAGCAATGCCATCCTCCCTCCTTTTTTACCACCCTCCCTTATCTGACTGAAACATCTGTAACCAGGAACATCCAACAACCATTCCTGTCCCTCTTCTATCCACGTTTCCATGACAGTCACAAAATCGTAGTCCCAAGTACTGATCCACGCCTTAAGTTCACCCACCTTATTTCTGATACTCCTTGCGTTGAAGTATATACACTTGAGCCCATCTCTGTGTCCGCAAGTATTCCCTGTCAGTGCTACCTTCTCCACAGCCTCCCTACATTCTTGGACATCCTGAAAAACAGCTAACCTATTTACTGGGCTACAAGTCTGGATCCCATCCCCCTGCCAAATTAGTTTAAACCCCCCAGAAGAGTGCTAGCAAACCTACCTCCCAGGATATTGGTGCCCTTCTGGTTCAGGTGCAACCCGTCCTGCTTGTACAGGTCCCACCTTCCCCAGAATGCAGTCCAATTGTCTTAATACTTGAAGCCCTCCCTCCTACACCATCCTTGCAGCCTCTCCCTATTCCTTGCCTTACTGTCACGTGGCACCGGCAACAACCCAGAGATGACAATTCTGTCCGTCCTAGCTTTTAGCTTCCAGCCTAACTCCCTGAGCTCCTGAATGACCTCCCCAGAGTACTCCCTTGTCTTGTTACTTCTTCCAAAGTGTGTCACCTTGGATATTTATCAGTGGTAGTCATGATTTGGAAAAGCTGGTGTTGGACTGAGATGGACAAGGTTAAAAAAATTGCACAACACCAGCTTATCGTCCAACAGGTTTATTTGGAGGGACTAGCTTTTGAAGCACTGCTCCTTTATCAGGTGATTGTGGGAGTATAAGATCATAAGACACAGAATTTATAGCAAAAGGTTACAGTGTCATCCAGCTGAAATGACACTCCTAAATTATGTCTTTCATCTTTTAGATTGGGTTTGCTTGTTTCGGTTCTTTAATATGTAAATCACAGAATTTCTTTTAAGTCACATTCCCAAGAAGGCTTATGTTTTTTAGCTTCAGGTTTTCTAACAAAAATGCCATCTCAGCTCAGTTCTATTTTGCTCAAAAAATGCATATACTACAGTCAATCCATGTATATTCTATAAATCCCACTTTAGAAAAAGAACCAGTCTGACTCAAAATTGGGACAGAGACAGACTTTAACCTCACATCTTTAATGCATTGTCTGAGCTGAGATGGCACCTTTTGTTAAAAAACCTAAAGCTATCTTGAGAATGTCACTTAAAAGAATTCTCAGATTTACATATTAAAGAACCGAAAGGAGCAAATCCATTCTAAAAGATGAAAGACTTAATCCAGGTTTATCATTTCAGCTGCATGACACTGTAACCTTTTGCTATAAATTCTGTGTCTTATGATTTTATACTCCACAACCACCTGATGAAAAAGCAACACTCCAAAAGCTAGTGCTTCCAAATAAACCTGCTAGGCTATAACCTGGTGTTGTGTGATTTTTAACTATATTTATTAGGGTTAAATTCCAACACATTGATATCCACTGTAACCTAGTAGCTTACAACTCACTGTCAATCATCTTTGTGTCATCCCAAACTTACTAATTATCCCCCCACACTGTCATTTATATCATTTATGAAGATCTCCAATAATAATTGAACAGCACTATGCCTGATGGAATGCCATTGAACATAAGCTTGCAGTCACACAGAGCTTTCAACCACTATCCTGTCGCCTGCCACTAAGCCAAATAGGAACAAGCCTGAGGATTTTAGAATTCAGCAAAGGAGGACAACAAAATTGATAAAGAGAAATTGAATATATGACTATGAAGTTGCAAGAAACATAAACATGAATTGTAAAGGCTTCTGTATAAGTATGTACAAATAAGAAGACAACCATGAGTCCATCACAAGCAGAGTCAGGAGAATCGACAGTAGGGAATAGAGAAATCACTGAGAAGTTACATAAGTACTTTTTAACTTGTCGTCACAGAGGAAGAAAAAAATTGTCCCAAAAATAATTAAGATCTAGAGGAATAACGAGTGTGTGAAACTGAAAAAAATCATAATAGTACAAAGTTGAATTGGATAAATTGATGCGATTGTAAATTGACAAGTTGCTGAGCGTTAAAAGAAATGGCTTCCTAGGTATTGGTGATCACTTTTCAAAATTCAGTTAATTCTTCAATGGTACCTTTAGGTTGGAAGGTTGCAAATCTAAATCCACTGTTTAAGAAAATAATGAACTGCAAACAAGATAGCCTGACAGTAGTAGTGAGGAAAAACTAGCATCAATCATAAACAAAAGTGACAACTGGTCCTGAGAAAACAATTGATTGGACAGTCACCCACAATTTATGTAGAAATTACATTTGGCAAATCTGATAAAGATTTTTGAGGATATTATTAACAGACTCAATAAGGGAACCAGTGAATACAGTATACGTATTTGAATTTTCAGATTTTTAAAAGCATTCTACAAAAGGAGGTTAATAGACAAAATTAAAGAGCATGGGAAGGGTTTTTTTTATATTGTGATTCAGGTATTGACAGGTTGGCCAGTATTTATTGCCCATCCCTAATTAGCTTTTGGAAGGTGGTTGTGAGTTGCACTCTTGAATCACTGCAGATTAAGTACTATAGGTTGATCCACAATGCCATTAAGGAGAGAATTCTGGGACTTTCACCCAGGGCATTGAAGGAATAGCAATATATTTCCAAGTCAGTATAGGAAGTGAATTGGGAGGGAACTTGTAGGTTTTAGTTTTACTAGCTGCCCTTCTCCTTCTTGATGATAGTGGTTGTGAATTGGAAGGTGCTGTCCAAGGTGCCTTAGTGAATTTAGCAGGTCATCTTGTAGAGGTACACACAGCTGTGCATTGGTGGTGGAGCGATTGATTGTGGATGTGATGCTAATCAAGGCAACTGCTTTGTCCAGGATGGTGTTAAGCTTCCTAAGAGTTGTTGGACAGAAATCATCCAGGAAAATGGGGAGTATTCCATCATACTTCTGACTTGTGCCTTGTAAATGTTGGACAGACTTTGGAAAAGGCACAAAGGAAATTACTTGTTGCAGAACTCTTGGTCCCTAATCTGCTATTGTAGCCACAGTATTTAATGGTTTGCTCTAGTTCAGTTTCTGGTCATTGTTTCTGGGACATTCAGCCATAGTTACACCATTCAGTGTCATGAGGTGATGGTTAGATTTTCTGTTATTGAAGATGATGGTTACATGGCATTTGTGTGGTGCAATGTTACTTGTCACTAGTCAGCCCAAATTTGGACATTTTCCCGGCTAAGCTACACTTTGACATGGACTGCTCAGAAGTGGACAGGTTCACTGATGATTGCACATGTTTGGCGTCATTCATAACTTCTTGAATATTGAACCAGTTAACATCCATATGCAGCAAGATATAGACACAGCCTAGGGTTGGTCTGATAAATGACAACATTATCTAAGAGGGAGCCAGAGAGTTGGACAACCCAAAGGGAACAGTGAGACACAATCCACATGAGGGGCAAACATGGCTATTTTCAATAAGAGAGAACTTCTCCATGTGTCCTTGATACTCAGTGGCACAACCATCACAGAATCCTTTACTATCAGCATTGTGACAGTGACCACAGAATAGAAGCTGGTCTAGTCTAGCCATATAAATACTGCACTTATAAGATCAGCATTGAGACTAAATTCTGTGATGAGTGAGTTGATGCTGACTCTCTAAATCCTGTCCAACATTTATTGGGCACAATATTTTTCACTTGCGAGGCAGAGAGATTTACCTGGGAGAGAGTGAGCCTGTTGGGAAAAATACAAGAAACAGAGAGGATATAAAGAGGAAGAGGTGCTTGAGATAAACATTTTTCTGAAAGAAAGGGAGAAAGATAGGCAACACACAGGACTCACGAGAATATAAAGAGAAAAAGGGGCTTGAGTCTACATTTATGTGAGAAAGTAGCAAAGAGCAAACCTCATTCAGTAGCACACAGAAGACAAAGATATAAAGAGAAAAAGTGACTTTGGATCTACGTTTATACGAGAAAGAGTCATAGAGTTAGGAACTACATAGGAAACCTCAAAAGACAGTGAATAGACAATCATTAAATATTTTTAAGGCAGAGATAGATAAATTCTCGATCATCAAGGGGATGAATAACTATCAGGGATATGCAGGAATGTAGAACTATGGTTCAAATTAGATCAGCTACGATCTTATTGAATGGCAGAACAAGCCCAAAGGGCCGAGTGGCCTAAGCTTGTTCCATGTTTGTATGTTCAAGACAGCAAGCATATAAAGAGAAAGAGGGGCTAAGGTGTATACTTAACTGAGAGTCAGGCAGTGATCCTAGTTGAGAAACACACACAGAAGCAATGAGGATACAAAGAAGGCGTAGGATTTTTTGGAATCCTTGGAGGTAGGAAGGTTTTGGAATTTGAATGGAGATTGGAGTCAATGTGATACGTCTGCAAGTGTGAGAACTATGTAGATAATCACACAGTAAGCTACTACTGTGTAGGCAGACAAGGAATTGGACACTGCCAGGCCTCCCAAGAGAACCAGACTGATAATGCAGGAATTGTAAAATCCTCTTTGCTAATCAGTTTTCCATCTTGAAGACTGATGACGGTGTTGATTTATATAAGGAATGCTGTCAAGAGTCAAGGTTGCAGCACTATCAGTAGCTCAGCTGGACAGGAGGAGACAGAAAACAATCGTGACAAGGGGATTCATTTGTTAGGGCAACAGATAGGATCTAACCATGCTGGATGGGCTGCCCCCAAAAAGAGCTAGGAGAGAGTTCCTTGTGGAGCTTGTGCTCCTGGAGGTGGGGTGGGAGGAGGCTGTAAACTACCTCAATAGGAGTGTGGGAATGAGGAAAGAAATACCATTTTGCACAGAATACTGAGGCAGACAAATCAACCAAGACCAGAGAATAATAAATTAACAGCAAAGTCAGAATAAAGTAGAAAGGAATAAAGTCTGAATCAGAATTATACTGTGTATGTGAATACACAGAACATAGTCAACAAGATTTGGAAGTTACGGGAACAGATTGTCTTGTGGGATTGTGAAGTTGTGCCAGTAACACAGATATGGTTCAAGGTAGTTCAGGACTGGTGATAAAAGTCCACGAGTACAAGGTGTTCAGAAAAAACTGGAAAGGAAGAAAAGGAGGAGACACGATGGTAATGGCTGAGGATAGCATTGCTGTACTGGAGAAAGTTAAAAATCAAACAACACCAGGTTATGGTCCAAAAAGTTTATTTGAAAGTACTAGCTTTTGGAGCTCTGCTCTTTCATGAGGTAGCTGTTGTATTCATCAGCAGCACTCCGAAAGCTAGTATTTCCAAATAAACCTGTTGGACTATAACCTGGTGTGTATAATTTTTAACTTTGTCCACCACTGGCAACTCCACATCACATATTGGAGAAAGAGTAGGTCCCAGAGGGTTCAAGAATAGGACCAATTTGGCTGGAGCTAAGGAACAAAAAAAAACCAACAATTACGTTGCTTGATTAATCTACAGACCACCAATTCGTGGGAAGTAACAAATCTACAAGGGAACTACAGAAAGGTGAAAACTTCTTTAAGTGGCTTTAAAGGGTCATTACTTACACAAATAAAGATTGGGATAGCGGAAGCATTAAGGACTGATAGGGCCAATTGTTCTGAGATTGTTTCAGGAGAACTTTCAAGAGAAGTCCAACAAGAAAGGATGCAATGTTGATTCTGGTTCTTGGAAATGGGATGGTCTCTCAAATGATAAAAGTAGGGCAAATAAAATCCAGAACTCACCAAACAGTAGCAATAAAGGCACAAAATGGTCTGAATAGTGGGAAACAGAGAGTAATAGCTAATGGATATTTTTTAAGACTGGAAAGTTTCCAGTGGAGTTTCCCCAGGAATTGAATTAGAAGATTTGTTTTTCCTGATATGTATTAATGATCTAGATTTTTATCTGCAGGGAAAGTTTCAAAGTTTGTGGATCATGCAAAATTTAGAAGAATTGTAAACTGTCAGGAGAGCAGTGTAGAATTATGAGCCATGACGAAATGGCACAGCAGACTGAATGGGCCAAATGGTGTAATTCAGCTCCTTCATCTTATCTTATGGTCGAACTTCAAAAGCACAGGTTAGTGCGCACATAGATCACTGATAGAGTTTGATGCAGAGGAGTGTGAAGTGATTCATTTCAGCAGGAGAAACATTAAGAGGTAATATAAAATAAGGGGTATTCCAAAGGTGTTGCAGGAGGAGGGGCATGACTGTGTATGTACCCAAGTAATTAAATGTGGTAGGATAGGTGTAACAAGCAGTTAATATAGTATATAGTATCGTGGATTTATTAATAGGGGCCTAAAGTACTAGAGCAGGGAGATTATGCTGAACTTGTACAAAAGGAGAAAGTGAGGATGACATATGTTAGACAGTCAGTCAAAATGTATGACGCTGAAAAGGCACAGCAGATCAGGCAGCATCCGAGGAGCAGAAGAGTCGACATTTCAGGCATAAGCCCTTTATCAGGAATGTAAGGGTAAGCGGCTGAGAGATAAATAGTGGGAGTGGGGCTGGGGGAAAAATAGGTGGGAAGGTGTTAGGTGGATGCAGGTGGGAGATAATTGTCATAGGTTTGTGGGTAGGGTAGAGCTTATCTGTGGGAAGGAAGATGGACAGGTAAGACAGGTCAAGAGGGCAGTGCAAGTTGGAGGGTTGATATGGGATGAGGTGGGTGGAGGGGAGATTTGGAAACTAGTGAAGTCAATTTTGATGCCATGTGCTTGGAGGGTCTAGAGGCAGAAGATGAGGTGTTCTTCCTCCGGTTGATGGGTGGCTTTGATTAGGCAGTGGAGGAGGCCTAGGACTTGCATGTCCTTGGGAGAGTTGAAGTGGTCAGCCACAGGACAGTAAGGTTGTTTGGTGCGTGCATCCCAGAGATATTCCCTGAAATGTTCAATGAGTTGGCACCCCATCTCCCTGATGTAGAGAAGACCACGTCAAGATCAATGGAAACAGTAGATGAATGTTTGGATATGCAGGAAAATCTCTGCCGGATGTGGAAGAATCCCTTGGGGCCTTGGATAGAGGTCGAGGGAAGTGTGGGCACAGGTTTTACACCTCATGCAGTGGCAAGGAAAGGTGCCAAGTGTGGAGGGTGGATTGGTGGGGGAGTGGACCTAACAAGGGAGTCGCGGAGAGAATGGTCTCTGTGGAATGCAGAGTGGGGGTGGGGAGGGAAATTTATCTCTGGTGGTGGGATTTGACTGTAGATGGCAGACGATAATGCACTGTATCTGGAGTTTTATGGGGTGGAAGGTTACGACCAGTGTGTTCCATCCTGATTGTGATTGGAGAGGTGGGGTTCAAGTGCAGAGGTGCGGAAAGTGGAGGAGATGCCCTAGAGGGCATTGTTGACCACTTGGGAGGGGAAACTGCAGTCCTTAATATAGGAGGATATCTGGGATTTCCTGGAGTGGATTTACTTCTCCTGGGAGCAGATACAGTGAGAGCGAGGAATTGGGAGTAAGGGATCATGTTTTTACAGGAGGGGCAGTGGGATGAGGTATAGTTAAGATAGCTGTGGGAGTCGGTGGGTTTGAAATAGATGTCAGTGTTGAGTTGGTCACCTGAGACAGACAGAGATGGAGAGGTCCAGGAAGGAGATGGAAGTATCAGAGATGGTCCAGGTGAACTTGAGGTCAGGATGGAAGGTGTTGGTGAAGATGATGAACTGGGAGCACGAAGTGGCACCAATACTGTCATCAATATAGTAGAGGAAAAGGTAAGGAATGGTGCAGAAGAGGGACTGTTCCACATATCCCATGAAGAGGCAGGCACTGCAGGAGCCCATGCAAATGCCCATGGCTACTCCTCTGGTCCTTAGGAAGTTGGAGAATTGGAGAGAGAACTTGTTGAGGGTGAGGACCAGTTCCACAAATCAAATGAGTGTGTCGGTGAAGGGGGATTGGTTGGGTTAACAGGAGAGGAAGAAACAGAGGGGCTTGTATGCCTTGGTCATGGAGGATGGATGTGCCTTGGGACTAGATGTCCACAGTGAAGATGAGGTGTGGGGGTGCCGGGGAATTGAAAGTGATGGAGGAGGTGGAGGGTGTGGTTGGCGTCCAGAATGTATGTGGTGAGTTCCTGGATCAAGGGGACAGAATGGAGTCAATTTGAGGAGATGAGTTCAGTAGGACAGGAGCAAACAGAAACAATCAGTCGACCGGGCAGTCAGGTTTGTGGATTTTGGATAAGAGGTAGTACCAGGTGGGGTGGGGTTCTGGGACTATGAGGTTGGAGGCTGTGGGTGGGAGATCCCCAAAGGTGATGAGGTTGTGGATGATCTGGGAGATGATGGTTTAGTATGAGAGGTGGGGTCGTGGCCGTGGTTGAGGGGGCAGTAGGAGGAGGTGTCAGTGACTTTGCATCTGGCTTCAGCGATGTAGAGTTGGTGCATCATACTACCACTTCACCACCCTTGTCTGCTGGTTTGGGATGGGGCGGAAGAGAGGGTCGGGCTACACGTTGTGTGGGTGAGAAGTTGGAGCGAGTGAGAGGGGTGGACAGTTTGAAGTAGTCAGTGTTGTGATGGTAGTTGAAGTTAAAGTAGTCGAGGGAGGATAAGATGCGAGGAAGGGGTGTCCCAAGTGGATGGAGTATGTTGGAGGTGGGAGGAGGGGTCTTTGAAGGGTGAGCAGGAGTTGTGATGGAAAAAGTGAGCACAGAGGCTGAGGCAGCAGAAGAAAAGTTCAATATCACAACATGTACAAATTTGGTGACTCAGGGGTGACGCCACCTCCATCCAAAGCCCCAAAGCATTATTTCAAATCTGGAGGAGATTTTCCTGCACATCTACCCACCTCATCTACTGTGTCCATTGCTCTTGATGTTGTCTCCTCTAAATCAGGAAGACAGGATGCCAATTTGCGGAGTGGTTCAGGGAACATCTCTGGGACACATGCACCAAACAACCCCATGGCGCTGTGGCCAACCATTTCAACACCCCTTCCTCTCCCAAGAACATGCAAGTCCTGGGCCTCCTCCATCGCCTAATCAAAGCCACTCACCAAATGGAGGAAGAACGCCTCATCTTCCATCTTGGTATCCTCCAACCACATGTTATCAACATCAACTTCACCGGTTTCCAAATCACCCCTCCCCAAAACCTCATCCCATATCCAACTCTCCAACTTGGCACCACCCTCTTGACCTGTCCATCTTTCTTTCCACCTATCTGCTCCACCCTCCCAACTGACCTATCACAATCAACCCTCCCCCACCTTCATCTACCTATCACCTTTCCAACTACATTCCCCCATGCTCCACTCATCCCCCAATTTTGTCTCTCAACCCCTCCCCCTCCACATTTCTGATAAAGGGCTTTTGCCCAAAACATTGACTCTCCTCTCCTCAGATTTTGCCTGACCTGCTATGCTTTTCCAGCGCTACACTTTTTGACTCTGAAGTTGTACAAAACAATACTTAGACCTTAGCTGTAGTATTGTGTACAGTCTAGCTCCCACACTTTAGGAAAAATATAAATTGACTGAACAGAGTGCAGAAGAGGTTTATGAGCATGGTCCTAGGGATGAGAAACTTCAGTAGTATAGAGAGATAGCTGAAGTTTGGTACATTCTTCTTGAAGGAAGAGATGGCTAACAGCAGATTTGATCATGAGGTTTTTCAAAATCATGAGGGTGGGGGTTGGACAGTAAAAAGGAATGAAAAACAAGTGAATGTCTGGAATGCACTGACCAAAAGTGGCTGGAAGCAAGTTCAACTGAGGCATTTGAAAAGACATTTTGATTATTTGAAGAGAAACAATGTACAGGGATATGAGAAAATGACTGTAGCAATTCACCAAGATTCCTTCAACAGTACATTTCAAACCGACAGCCTCCTAGAAGCAAAATGACAGCAGATACGTATGACTATTAACACATGTTCCCCTCCAAATCACACATGTCCCTATTTGAAATTATATTGCTATTCCTTCACCCTTCAGAATAGCACTTTAGAGAAATCCTTAGCACAAGGACTGCAGCAGTTCCAAGAAAATGGCTCACCATGCATTGTCAATTGCAAATAAGATTACAATTTGGGTTGGACAACAAATGCCAGCTGATTCAGCAACACACACAAAAAAAGGACTGTACTAGAAGCTGCTTCAAAATGGAGGTGCCTTATTTCTAACATTTTTAGAATTAAAAAGAAAATTGATGTTGTTCCTGCTCACGTTTATTTCCAGTTCTGGCAGGACATCAAGTTCTTCCCCATTTCTATTCCTGCAGATTTCTGGATAACCAATTACTAACAGTTTGCCACAATTACTGAAAGGATCAGTCAGTCAGTATGTGATATTTTGAATGGGTGAGCACTCGGCTTGCAGAATACTGGATTAGCTGAAACATTTGAAGGCTGAAAACATCACAACTGGCCTCAATACTGTATTTCAGATTTTGGAGAAAAGGGGGGAAAAATTCCAGACAGTTCAAATCAAGAATAAATGTCAGCACAAATTGGTTGGGTCAAATGGCCTGTTTTATGCTGCACATTTTATGTTATGTTATGTTTGCAAACATGAGCTATCACTTCCAGTCCAGATTAGCATTGAGTACAAAGATGCCCACAGTTCCCTGTTCACTGGCTGCAAATATTAGCAATTTTGCAACATGGATACAATATGCTAGCAACTTCAACACTAAACAAAAATTGGCAGATCTGTTTATGTTGTCAAAACACAGCCCTACCTCTAACCTATTTAATGTTGTTTTGTTGTATTTACCTAATATAAACAGAAAGAACACTTTTTTCCACTTGTGTTTACAGTTAAGCCTTCATTATTGATTTTAAAATCACTCTCGCTAACATTGGAGATCCCTCACACAGCATAGAAAACTCTTCAACCTTTAGTAATCCATGCTGAATTTAACTTATAAACATTATTCTGAAAAGTTAAACAGAAAGCTTGTTTCATGAAGGCACCACTTAAAAATGAACTCCTGAACACATTACCAAACATAACAAAAAACATAAAGCAAATACAGTACATACACACCATAACTGGTAGTCTAGGAAAAATAAACTTAAAGATCAAGTGAGTTACATCAATCATAATCTCAGTGCCTTATTTTCTATTAAACATTGATTGCAAAGCAAATCCTGCTTTTATGATCTGTACTGTACTATCAGCATTTCATACCTTAAGTCCATTCTCCTTGGGCTTAGTTAAAATTCACCCAAGGTTCAATACATGTTTTGATGTTGCATTACACATCACTGTGTAGATATGTCTTGCAAAGCTCTGGAGCCAAAGACAGCTGTTAAAGGCAAGTATTGAATACATAATTGCAGCCTCTGTGAAGCTGGCCATCCATCTTGACTCAATTTTGATGACTCAATTTGATGAGTTGCATTAGATGCCCAAGTAATCTCTTGTGTGGCATGTAAATTAAACCAAGGCCTCAAATTCATGAAGTCCACCTCATCTCTGGATATCCAACCAGTCTGCTGCCCACACAAAACAGACTACTTGTGTTTGATTTTAACTCTTCATACATTAATGAGTTTTGAATGGGTCATAATCTCAGAGTAAGGGATTGCACATATAAACCAGAGATGAGAAGGGATTTCTTCTCTCAGGGGGCTGTGAATCTGTGGAATTCTTTACCATAGTAGATTACTGAGGCGGGGTCATTCAGTTTATTCATGGTTAAGACAGATGTATGGAAATAGAGTTACAGGGGAAAGGCAGGAAAGTGGGGGTGAATATCATCAGGTCAGCTACAATCTCATTGAATGGCCTACTTGTGCTCCTATGTCCTCATGGCTAGAATTGGATCCTTTGTATGAGGGAAAGACCAGACATAAATGAGATGCACACCCATAGGAAGAGACGATAGCTGCTGTTGCTCACCCTCCAACCAAATGACTCAAGAGTAACTATTTCTATGGGGCCATTCCTACGTTTCGTTTGCGCATCTGTTAACAACAATGATTCTTGGGTGGCCACAAACTTGAAGGTGGAAACTTTGCCCACCAAATGTCAATCAGTGTCCATAACAGAATGGAGAAATCAAAGGGAAGCAGACAATATAATACAACTTGGTCAAATGCATTAAAAATCAAAAAACATGCAAAAATATTTGTTCAGTTGTGAAGAAAAGTCATCAGCCTCTATTTTGCTCCCCATAGATGCTGGCTGACTGGCCAAGTATTTCTCATGTTCTTTTTTCCTGTTTTGTTTTCATTGACTTAAGTGTCTCAATACTCCAGAATAACTCATACTGTTGTAGCACTACTGCAAACGTCATTGTGAAACACAGTCAAAAAGTTCAGAGCTATGTCAGGTCTGTCCCCCGGAGTGGCAATAATAATTATAGAAGATGCATGTGGTTTGAAATACATTCATCGACGTTCTCTTCTGGCTATTTACATAAGTTACTGCAACACAGACTGCTTTTGGGCAATTGTCATAAATTCGAATCCACATCCACAACTTCCTTACGAGATCTTTTAATCATCTAAAGTTCGCGTCGTGGTTTCCTGACACGAGTAAATACTGTACCAAGATGCAAAAAAAAACTGCAGGGGTATACACTTATCGTCCCTTCAGTACACAACTTTTAATGAATAACTTACTTTTCTTTCAAAAGTGCCCCTACAGGTAACGACGATGCGCCAAAATTCCGTCAGCTAATGTTTAAAAGGACACGACAGCAATCTCCAAAAGCAGCAACAATCGTATTGTTAAGGTCGGCAGCTCGGCTCCACCGTGGCTCGGAAAGTGAACTCGGACAGTCCCAGGCAGATATAGAGAGAGAGCGGAGCCACGTGCCCAGTCTGTGTCCCCGCAGGAGGCGGATCGCTTTCCCCAAACACCAGCCTGAAACTCTTTCTCACATTTCCTCAACCAACCAGAAAGAACGTCCCCAAAATTGATCTGACCTTGCTTCTCAAATAGACTTTCTATTGCCGCGGGCTACAACATGTTGAAGTTTTGTGAATTATCTTCAGAGCTTTATTGATCCAGCTTTGCATTTTTTCTAACAAACTGGAACACATGAACTCACCGAATAAAGTTACATGTTTTTTGTATACTGTATTGATCTCCAAGGTTATATGATGAATGGCAAGTATATCCTTTCTTAGGTGTGGAGACCAAAAGTGCACACAATGTTTCAAGTGTGGTCTCACCAAAGCACTCTATAACTGCAGTAAGATAATCCTCACTTCTGAACTCAAATCCTCTTGCAATCAAAGTCAATACACCCATTGTTTGTTGCTGCTGCCACCTGTCTTTGACTGGTAGACAAGGACATCCGGATCCCTGTGTGCATTCCCACTTACAAATATATCATGTAAGAAATGAACAGCGTTTACAGATATCCCAAAGATGAATGAAGTTGTAATAGCTATACATTGCTCAACCTTCACATTCAGCCGACTCCCTGATTGTAGGCAGCCTCAGATATCATGGATGCTTGAACTGTCATGTTGAGGACTGCAGCCCAAGGCATTGCACTTCAATGTGGAAATGTAGAGATTGTACTCGCGACTCATCCGCATTGATCTTCCACATTTACACCAACTTGAGAGTGAGAAGTCAGAATCAGTGCGCACAGTGGCTCAGCAGTTAGCACTGCTACCTCACAGCACCAGGGACCCAAGTTCAATTCTATCCTTGGGCAACTAGAGTTTGTATATTCTCCCAGTGTCTGTGTGGGTTTTCTCTAGATACTCTGGTTTCCTCCCACAGTCCAAAGATGTGCAGGTTAGGTGAATTGGCCTAGCTAATAGCATTCAGGGATGTGTAGATTAGGTCCTTTAGTCAGGGTAAATGCAGAGCAATAGGGTAGGGGGGTTGGTCTGGGTGGGTTACTCTCTGGAGGGTTGGTGTGGGCTTATTGGGCCGAAGGGCCTGTTCCCATACGATAGGGATTCTGCAATGATTCCATAGTAAAGTCTCATTCTGTTATTAGCCTTAAAAGGAAAAACGCTGCCATTCTGTGTTGGGAGTTGTATAACGAGCTGCTCGCGTGTCCACTCACCTTCACAGTGAAATGGCCTGTGGAGAAAAGCTGTGCAGGATACTACCTCTAACATGTCCAAGATGATACTTAACTATTTCAGAACAACTTACACAAGTCTATGTTGTCTCAGAAATATTGAAAGCTAAGTGATTGTGGAAGGATCAAAAGAGTTTGTTAGGATTCTTCTCAACTTGCTGGCTGTCGAGAGACTTTCAGAGTGATATCCCTGTGCCATCATCATTGGTGGTCCCTCGCAGAGGAGAATGACTCACTTCCACTCTCAGGATAAGTCTGTAGGTGATTATACAGATGCAGATTCCACAGACTGTTACACTTGGGGCAGGAGGGATGGAGTGGGTGGGACACTGGTGTGGCAGTGCACTCCTTATGTTGTTTTCACCTGGCTTCTGCTTTTTCCCAACAGCAAGTCTCAAGGTGCTTGATTCCTTCCTTGATGGTTCTTATCCACTTTGGGCGGTTTTGGGCCACTGATTTCCATGGGTCTGTAGGAATGCGGCACTTCACCAATGAGGTTTTGAAGGTAACCCTGAAGTGCTTCCTCTGTCCCTCTGGGAATCGCCTGCCATTTCGAAGCTGGGAGTAGAGCACCTTCTTGGGGAGTGTCATGTGGGTCATGTGAACAAAGTGCCCAGCCCATCGTAGCCAATTAAGGGCGGTCAATGACTCGATGCTAGGGATGATGGCCTGATCGAGGACCTTGATGTTGGTGCGTCTGCCTTTCCAGCAGATTTGCAGGATCTTGTGCAGGCAGTGTTGGTGCTGCTCCAGCCCCTTGAATTGTCTGCTGGAGACAATCCATGTCGCAGAGCCATATAGGAGAGCAGGAACAACCACAGCTCTGTAAACCATTATCTTGCTATTGGATATGATGTTGTTATTCTCAAACACCCTTTTCCTCAGGTAGACAAAGGCTACTGTATCAAATTGGAAGTGGAATAGCACGCTATTCTGCTTTTAACAAGATGTTAGTGTCTGCTTTTTTTCACTAACGTACAATGTGCAGAAGCTTGAAGGGGGTATAACCTGAATGTATCAAATACACAATCAGATGGAAAACAAAATGTTTAGTCAGCATTGAAACCCCACCTTAAGAAGGTATATGGTCTATTTCTTTTTGACTCTAATCAAAACTTGAGCAGGGTTATGTCTTTGTTAAAGAATCAGTCTGAGGGTTTCACAAAGCCAAGCTGTGAGGGCATAGCCCTATCCCAAAATCAACCCCTGTATAGTTCAAGGACCTTGGAAGGAAGCAGGAAACTGTTGAGTTCACTAATATGCAAGCATCATGGCAAGATCCAGAATATCCAAAACAAGCTTTGTAAAAAATGAATTCATATGATGTGAACGTCATTGGCCAGTGCAGCATGTATTGCCTACCCATAATTGCCCAGATGGCAGCTAAGAGATAAGCACATTGCTTGTGGGTTTGCAGTCATATGTAGGCCAGATCAGGTAAGAATAGCAGATTTCCTTCCCTAAAGGGTTAGATTAGATTACTTACAGTATGGAAACAGGCCCTTCGGCCCAACAAATCGGCAATGACCCTCCGAAGAGCAACCCACCCATTTACCCCTTCACCTAACACGACAGGCAATTTAGCATGGCCAATTCACCCCTAATCTGCACATTTTTGGACTGTGGGAGGAAACCCACGCAGACACGGGGAGAATGCGCAAACTCCACACAGACAGTTGCCTGACGCAGGAATTGAACCCGGGTCTCTGGCTAACCACTGTGCCACCATGCTGCCCCTAAGGGAACCAGATGGGCTTCTCCAACAATTAGTAATGGTTTCATGGTCACCATTTGTCTCTTTTTCCAGGTTTTTATTGAATTAAAATTCCACTTTGTGCCTTGGTGGGATTCAATCCCAGATCCCCACCACATTATCTAATTAATAGCTTAGCAATGATACCACAAGGCCATTGTCATGTCCAAAATTTGGTACCACTGATCATATATAATGTAAACATTGAACATTTGAAGCTTCAACTTAGAATTAAAGTTATACAACATTGTATAACATTAATTAACTTCGAGGTTTAAGATGAAGCACAAGGAGTCCAAATTGTAGTCTACTCCTCTTGCTTGATGTGGGAAGTAGTTGACTCTCAATTCCAGATTTTTATTGAATTCAAATTCCACTGTCTACCAAGGTGGGATTTGAGCCCAGGTACCCAAAACACTACCTGGGTCTCTAGATTAACAGTCCAGCAATAAGACCACTAGGCCATTGCCTCCTCTTATTTCTGTGACTGAAAATGAGAGTCCAGGATTGTTTGCTGCCTCCTGGGTGCTTGAGTCCTGGATGTCTCAGAGCGGTTGCAGGGCATTCTGGAAGGCAGAGTTCACAGCGAGTGGTCATGGTACACGTTGGTACTACTGATATAGGTAAAAAACAGGGATGAGGTCCTAAAATCAGAATATGGAGAACTATGAAGAAAGTTAAAATGTAGGACCTCAAATGTAGTTATCTCAGGATTACTACCAGTGCCATAAGCTTGTCAGAGTAGAAACAGTAGGAGATATAGGATGAACATATGGCTGAAAAGATAGTGTGAGGGGGTCAGTTTCAGATTTGTGGGACATTGGATCCGGATCTGGGGAAGGTGGGACCTGAACAGGTTACACATGGACAGGACTGGGACTGATGTCTTTGGGTGGGTAATGATAGAGTGGTTGTGGAGGGTCTAACTAGTATGCCAGGGGAATGGGAACTAGATGAGAAAGGCAGTAGATGCAGAAATTGAGAGAGAAGTAGACAGCAAGGCACTGATTACTTAGAACAAGAACAGCTAGGGAAAAGCTGCTGAAAAGAGCAGGGGAGGTGATCTGAAACACACGTGTTTCAATGCAAGAAGTATAATAGGCAAGGTAGATGAACTTAGATCTTTGGTTAGTACTTGGAACAATGATATTATTGTGATTACAGAGGCTTGGCTAAAAGAGGGACAGGAAAGGTAGCTGAATGTCCTAGGATTTAGATGTTTTAGGAGTGACAGAAAGGGAGGTAAAAGGGGTGGGAATTGCATTACTGATAAAGGAGTATCTTACAGCTGTATAAGGGAGGATACATCAGAGGATTTGTGCAGCAAGGCAATGTGGATCGAACTCAGGAATAGGAAAAGTGAAATCACAATGCTGAGGGTATACCACAACGCTCCCAACAACCAGTGGGAGATAGAGGAGAGAATATGTAGGCAGATTTCGGAAAGATTTAAAATAGTTAGGTTGATATGATGGGTAATCTCAACTTCCCCTATATTGATGTGACTCATGATGTGCTAGGGGGAGATTTCGAAAGGACCATTTATGAGGGATTCTTGACACAATATGTAAACAGTCCAACCAGGGAAGGATTATACTGTGGAGGTGGGTTCAAATATAACCTTTAAAATGCTTCTGGCTGGATATTTGAAAAGAAAAAGGAAGCACGCATAAGGTCTTGGAGGATGGGAACTGATGAAACCCTTGAAGTGTATAAGGAAAGTAAGAAAGAACTTAAAGAAAAAATTAGAAGGACGAAAGGGGTCATTAAAAGTTAATAGCAAACAGGATTAAGAAGAATCCCAAACATTTTACACATACATATATAATGCAAGAGGGTAGCCAGGGAAAAGATTGGCCCACTTAAGGAAAAAGGAAGGAATCTATGTATGGAGCCAGAAGAGGTAAGTGAGGAAAAGGAATTGATGGAGAATGATCTCAGCGAAGGGAGTGTTGAGTTTCTAAGCCAAGTTGGTATTAAAAAGGAGGAAGTTTTGTGAGTCTTAGAAAGTATTAAAGTAGATAAGTCCTTGGGTCCTGGTGAGATCTATCTCAGTATATTGAGGGAGGCAAGAGAATGAATTGCTGGAGCATTGCTGGCCACAGGTGAGGTTCCAGAGGACTAGGGAATAGCCAATGTTGTCCTATTGTTTAAAAAGGGTAGCAGGGATAATCCTGGAAATTCCAGGTCTGTGAACTTCATGTCAATGGTAGGGAAATTATTGGAAAAGATTCTCAGGGATGAGATCTATACACATGTGGAAGCAAATGGACTTATTAGCGATAGACAACATTTTGCGCAGAGATGTTGTGCCTCACTAACTTGATCAAATTTTCTGAGGAGGTGACGAAGATGATTGATGAGGGAAAAGCAGTTAGTGCTGTGAAAATAGATTTCAGTAAAGCCTTTACCAAGGTCCCTACTGGTAGACTGGTACAAAAGGTGAAGTCACATGGTATCAGGGTTAAGCTGGCAAGATAGATGCAGAACTGGCTTAGTCACAAAAGACAGGATAGTGGTGGAAGGATGCTTTTTGGAATGGAGGGTTGTGACAATGGTGTTCCAGTGCTGGGACCTCTGCTGTTCGTATCTACCTAAATGATTTGAAGGAAAACATAGTTGGTCTAATTAGTAAGTTTGCAGATGATGCAAAGATTGATGGAGTTGCAAATAGTAAGGAGGATTGTCAGAGGACACTACAGAATATAGATCAGTTGGAGAAATGGGTAGAAATGGTTCTGTTCGCCGAGCTGGGAATTTGTGTTGCAGACGTTTCGTTCCCTGTCTAGGTGACATCCTCAGTGCTTGGGAGCCTCCTGTGAAGCGCTTCTGTGACCTTTCCTTCGGCATTTGTAGTGGTTTGAATCTGCTGCTTCCGGTTGTCAGTTCCAGCTGTCCGCTGCAGTGGCCGGTATATTGGGTCCAGGTCGATGTGCTTATTGATTGAATCTGTGGATGAGTGCCATGCCTCTAGGATTCCCTGGCTGTTCTCTATTTGGCTTGTCCTATAATAGTAGTGTTTTCCCAGTCGAATTCATGTTGCTTGTCATCTGCGTGTGTGGCTACTAAGGATAGTTGGTTGTGTTGTTTCATGGCTAGTTGGTGGTCATGGATGCGGATTGTTAGCTGTCTTCCTGTTTGTCCTATGTAGTGTTTTGTGCAGTCCTTGCAGGGACTTTGTACACTACATTGGTTTTGCTCATGCTGGGTATCGGGTCTTTCGTTCTGGTGAGTTGTTGTCTGAGAGTGGCTGTTGGTTTGCGTGCTGTTATGAGTCCTAGTGGTCGCAGTAGTCCACTAGGACTCATAACAGAACAGAAACCAAAAGCCACTCTCAGACAACAACTCACCAGAATGAAGGACCCAGTACTCAACATGAGCAAAACCAATGTAGTGTACAAAATCCCATGCAAGGACTGCACAAAACACTACATAGGACAAACAGGAGGACAGCTAACAATCCGCTGAATTGCCTGTTTCTGTGCTGTATTGTTCATAGTTCATTCTTTGTTCTTTATTAATGGAATAGAAATGTTTTCCAATAACAAAATCTGCATTTTAGTCATCGGGCCATTCTCAAAGCAATGTAGGTATTGTCTGCAATAACCCCCACCTGGGGGAGGCCAATGCTGATGGAAAGTCCCACTGCCTGACTCTCTTCATCATGGGGCAAGGATATGAAAAAATATGTTTTGGAAAATATGCTGCTATTTATATCCTGGGTGCACTTGTGGGTCAAAGATTTGCAAGGAGGTCAATGTTATGCCTCAATAACGAGTTCTGCAATATGTAAACATATTCTAAGGGATCAATGGGCTGAAGAGTCTCACATGGAGTTTAATTTGGATAAATGTGAGGTGTTGTAAACAAAGACAAGACATTTAAAATTAAAATTGGGTCTTTGCAAGTGGTGCAGAACAAAGCCCCCTCGAGGTTCACCTGTTGAGTTTATTAATGTATAAGCACTATGGCAGGGTCCAGGATATCCAACACAAGTTTGTAAAAAATTAATTCATTTGATAGGGATGTCATTGGCTAGGGGAGCATGTATTGCCCACCCATAATTGCCCAGAGGCAGCTAAGAGATAACCACATTGCTGTGGGTTTGCAGTCCCATGGAGGTAACAATAGCAGATGAATGTCCCTAAATGACATTAGGGAACCAGATGGGCTTTTCCAACAATTAGTAATGGTTTCACGATCGCCATTTATCCCTTTTTCCAGGTTTATACTGAATTCACGTTCCACTTTGTGTCTAGGTGGGATTCAATCCCAGATCCCCAGCACATTACCTGGGTCTCTGGATTAATAGTCTAGTGATAATACCACTGGGCTATTGTCATGTCCAAAATCGATGATCTCATATAATTTGAACAGTAATGGAATGAAAACATTTTCCAATGACAAAATCTGCATTTTGGTAATAGGGCAACTTTCAACGCAATAGGGGTACTGTCTACATCAACTCACACCTGGGGGAATCCAGTGATGATGGAAAATCCCACCGTCTGAACTGCCTGGCTTTCATCGTCATGGGGCAAGGATATGACAAAATGAGCTCTAGAAAAACCGTTAATATTTGCACACAGGGTGCACTTGTGGGTCAAAGATTGCAAGATGCCACACGGGTTTCTACTTGCTCCTTGAAACAAATCACTGGCATAAAAACTAAGGGCAACTATGACTTTGAGGGCTTTGGATGGGATTGCCATCCAGTTCTTCTGAGCCCAGGTTCTGTATCAATAAATGACACTGTTTGATGATATTAGCCCAGAGCATTCTTAATATGTGCCTGCATCATTTTTCCAAGATCAGTGGAAAATGACAACAGAGCCTGTAAATGGTGCTCCTCATTTGACACACTGTTTAACAGCCACTGGAGGTTGTTGTTTTTGTTGGGCTTATTGTCACACTGTAATTGCTCTCTCATCCTACATCGTCTCTGCATTTGATGCTATATCACCAGAATTCAACATGAATCGATGTCCATGTCAAATGCTTGAGCTGGTAATCTGTGGGAAATGCCAGAAAGCGAACACAATTCCAATCATGGTAGTCTGTGCCTGCTCATTAATTACCATAAAGTCCATGTTATGTCCTGACACTGTGTGGTACGGACACTTTACAAAGCCAACCGGTAGCTAGGTTTGCTATTTTACAGGAGTTGTAACTGTAGGGATCAAATCAAATGAGACTTTCAGATGGGGATGATGCCAGGCGGGCACTAGGACCCTGAGGGAGCAGATGCGCAGAGGCTGCTGGGTGAGTGTGTATTGGGTTGCAGAGAGAGAGAGAGAGAGAGATGGCAGCTGTAGCATCAGGAGCATCCATCTGTTAAACACAGGAGCAACGCAGGCACTGGCCCTGCATCCTCCACCCTTAACGGGATAGGAGGCACAATCTTCCCGTCGAAAACAGGGTCTTTTGGGCTCGCCTCCGGGTGGCTTCTTGGTTTCCTTCAGGCAAGGGATGGAGCACATCAGAACCCCGAAGGTAAAAGCTCAACATGCCCCTGGCATCATCACTGCTGTGCTGTTATTGTGGGAGTCGTGGCATTTGTTATTTTGACCTTGTCTTCAGTGAGGTATTGGATTTGGACACCTTTTTTTTAAAAAAATATGCTTGGATTTCACCCTTCATGTCCACAGAATACAAATAGATGTTATTAAACAAAATCTGTAAAAGATCGTACAGTTTAATTCCAAATTCATAACATGCCTCTGGGATATTCTTAAAAAGGTCTCCTTAAAAAGGTAAACTCCTTTTAAATTCCAAATTCACTGATCTATATCTATATGCCATTCTATCGAAAATCCATGAAGGAAAATTTGCTCGTTCGTTATGAAGCTGTATTTTGTTAGGTTAAGGCTAGAACAAGAATGGGACTATTTTCCCCTGTTGCTTTTGAGGAAAGAAAATAGGAAGCTGCTTACTCAATAATAACGTTTGAAATAACCACTGATGTCATATCTTTATCAATTTCATATGCAAATAAAGTATTAAAAATAAGGTTAAAGTTTCAAATGATACTGATTAGGAAATCAATTAAAATATACAGTTAACATTACCATCTTCAATAATATGTGCTGTTTTTCTGGACTGTTTGGTCAGTTTAAGAGATATGTCTGTTGGTGGGTAGTGTCTAGCACATGTGGAGGCATGAGAAATCCAGAGGACTGGAATACATGATGTGCCTATGACTGCAATTGTCAGTGGTGGCGGGTCACAAATATTGGTAGAACAGTGGAGGGGAAGAGAAGCCCAAAAGTAATGATTCTCTACATCTGTCAGGGATGGAATGGAGTGTTTCCTTGGGAGGGATCATAAGAAATGGGAATAACATGGAAGGGGTGGATGAAATGATGGAATTAGTTAAGTGTGACAAAGTAACAGGGGCAACAATTTGAGGAAACTTATTCTTATTTTTATTCATTTGTACCAGCCATGATTCCCTACAACAAAAAAAGAAATTGTCGGAAAAGCTCAGCAGGTCTGGCAGCAACTGTGAAGAGAAATCAGAGTTAATGTTTTGAGCCTGGTGACCCTTCCTCACAACTGCCTGACCTGCTGAGTTTTTCTAGCAATTTCTGGTTTTGTTTCTGATTTCCAGCATCTGCAGTTCTTTTGGTTTTTATGAAGATTCTCTAGATTTGATTGGAAAAGATTTGGAAAAGTTGTCAGATATGTATGAAAAAAATCACCAACATTGATTTAATAGATGAAGATGATAGCCGAGACTTATACTCAGAAGAGATATTACACAACTACATTCAAATGGGATTTCATCATCTAAGTCTAGATGTAAGGAAGGGATTGTTGTAACATTGCTATGAAATTTGAATTCTATAGTTATGGAACAAAATAGTTTTTGGATGCTAAAATTATGATAGCCATTATGTGGGGGTGGCTGGTATTGGACTGGGGTGTACAAAGTTAAAAATCAGACAACATCAGGTTATAGTCCAATAGTTTTATTTGGAAGTACTAGCTTTCAGAGCACAGCTACCTGATGAAGGAGCTGCGCTCCGAAAGCTAGTACTTCCAAATAAACCTGTTGGACTATAACCTGTGGTGTTGTGTGATTTTTAAAATTATGATAGGCAGATTATAAGGAAATAGATGTTAATTCCTTAAATAATATTGAGACCATCAAATGTAAACCTATCTTTTCAACTCAGGAAATAGTTTCTAATTAGATTTTCATTTTCAATCACTACAAAGAAATCAAATGCTTAAATATTTAATGACATTTGTATTTATATCTCTAGATTTGTTTTTTTAACATGAACAGTTTTATGTAGCTTTTTCTAGATTGAGATGTTTTGATTCAGTTGAAGTTTTTGATCAAAGATTAACTAGAAATTTGTTGGATGGAAAGAAGTATTGACACACTTCATTGCAAATGCTTTGAACGTCTGTATTGGTTGTGTACCATTATGTTGTCAGTACAACTCCATTTGGTCTCCTGATGAATTTTATATTTATCATCAGAGTTTCTGCTTTGGGATCCTGTAAAGGTAGCAAAGACATTAATGCTTCCACCGGCAGAATGGTGCCTTCTTGATGAAGAGTTAACACGTTATACTTTATTTTGGTTATGATAGTGTATGTATTTTATCATTTCCCAATGTTTCTATCACATCCCTAATTGTATGTCTAACAGCAAAGCCAATTCTTTATTAATTCCTTAAATTGATTAACACATGCCAGCATACTCACTGACAGTTCATTGATGCCTTTTCAGGCCTCATTCTTTTTAAAAAAGATAAAACTATTACTTTCTTTTCATATCAGCACAGGATAGTCATTTTATTTATGTGATTACCTATTATAACATAAATGTATTCCAAAAAATATTGATAGCTACAGGAATGTGCTTGGAGCTAAGTCTTTTGCTCTAAAAAAAGTCAGAGGTGAGGGAGATTTGATATATGTGAATAAAGCAAGAAAGGTACAGCCTTGTGAATAGCCTATTGAAATTAAATAAATTAGATGGTACTATGCTTATAAATATATTCCTAGGTCAGGTAAGGCCCTTGTGGTACAGTGATAGTGTACAGACCTGCTGAACTACAAGGCCTAGTTTGAAGTCCCATCAGCTCCAAAGTTGTGTAATAATATCTCTGAACAGGGAGATATAGAAAATATCTATATCCAGGTAATGAATCTTTCTCGTTCTATAAGACCATTGACAAATCCACAACCATAGAGTCATAGAGATGTACAGCACGGAAACAGACACTTTGGTCCAACCCATCCATGTTGATCAGATATCCCAATCCAATCTTGTCCCATCTGCCAGCACCCGGCCTATATCCCTCCAAACCCTTCCTATTCATATAACCATCCAAATGCCTTTAAATATTGCAATTGTACTCGCTCCACCACTTCCTCTGGCAGCTCATTCCATACCTGTACCGCCCTCTGTGTGAAAACGTTGCCCCTTAGGTCTCTTTTATATCTTTTCCCTCTCACCCTAAACCTATGCCCTCTAGTTCTGGACTCCCCCATCCCAAGGAAAACACTTTGCCTATTTATCCTATAATTTTGTAAACCTCTATAAGGTCACCCCTCAGCCTCTGATGATCAAAAGGAAAACAGCACCAGCCTATTCAGCTTCTCTCGATAGCTCAAATTCTCCAACCCTGGCAACATCCTTGTAAATCGTTTCTGAACCCCTTCAAGTTTCACAACATCTTTCTGATAGGAAGGAGACCAGAATTGCACGCTATATTTCAACAGTGGCCTAACTAAAATCCTGTACAGCTGCAACATGACCTCCCAACTCCTATACTCAATACTCTGACCAATAAAGGAAAGAAGGCCTTCTTCACTATCCTATCTACCTGTGACTCCACTTTCAAGGAGCAATGAACCTGCACTTCAAGGTCTCTTTGTTCAGCAACACTTTCCAGGACCTTACCATTAAGTGTATAAGTCCTGCTAAGATTTGCTTTCCCAAAATGCAGCACCTCGCATTTATCTGAATTAAACTCCATCTGCCACTTCTCAGCACATTGGCCCATCTGATCAAGATCCCGTTGTAATCTGCCGTAACCTTCTTTGTGTCCACTACACCTTCAATTTTGGTATTATCTGCAAACTTACTAATTATACCTCTTATGCTCACATCCAAATCATTTCTATAAATGACGAAAAGTAGAGGACCCAGCACCGATCCTTGTGGCACTCCACTGGTCACAGGCCTCCAGTCTGAACAACAACCCTTTACCACCACCCTCTGTCTTCTACCTTTGAGCCAGTTCTGTATCCAAATGGCTGGCTCCCCCTGTATTCCGTGAGATCTAACCTTGCTAATCAGTCTCCCATGGGGAACCTTGTCGAATGCCTTCCTGAAGTCCACATAGATCACATCTACCATTCTGCCCTCATTAATCCTCCTTGTTACTTCTTCAAAAAGCTCTTCTGTCCAGAACGATAAAGGCAGCAGATACTTGGGAACATCACTATCAGCAAGGTCCCCTCCAAGCCCATTCCCAATTCAGACTTGTAATATATGGCCATTTTCTCAGTGTTTTATTTTTTTCCAGATTAAAATCCTGGAACTCCCACCCGAATGGCATTCTGCCACAGTAAATGGACTGCAGCAGTTCAAGAAGACAGCTCACCATCACCTTCTCAAGGTCCCTGGGGACAAGTCATAAATGCTGGCCAGACTAGCACCCCCTATGCAACCCCCCCCACGGTGAATAAAAATGTGAAGCAGTTTGATGACTCATTCTCTATATCAGGATTTGTTAGAAGCATTGAAAACTGAAGTTATGATTCAGGCTGTTGTTAATATGAGCAAAAGATGATGGTAGTAGAAACATAGAAAAATGGATGCCATAGAGTGTGGTTATTTAACCAATATGCATATGCCAACGGAAATAAAAAGAGCTATCTAGTTTTCACCTTCTAGATTTGTGTCCAAGGCAGAGTAAGTTGGGAAAACTCAAGCTCACATTCAAATGTTGTTTGAATGCCTTGAGGATTTTTGGCTTGGCTACCCTTTCAACCTGAGAATTCCATATTCCAAAGTCTTGTGCTTTAAAAAAGTCCTTAACTTCCCCCTATTCTGTTCACTAATTGATGCGCCCCTGTTTGTAACTTCCCTGTGAACAGTATTTAAATGATGTGGCTCATGGTATTCTGCAACTAATTTTGATTGCCTTTGGTAGCTGGAGGGAGTGCAGAAAAGTTTTCAGAGTTTATTGTTCATATCTATTTGCTTGTGACTTTTAAGAATTTATTACTTGCCTCTCTAAATGCTACTAGTAGGTGTGGAAAATTGGAGGTTATTGTATTTAATTCTAAAATAACTGATGAAAAAGGTTTGAGCCAGCACTTCTGTCATTTTCATATATTTGGCTAATGCTTTGCTCATTTCATCATAATACAAGTTCAGCGTGACTTCGTTTCTCTTGTAAATTGGATAGTGGAGAATTTTACTTGGAGAATATGTATATAACTCCTATTCTTTTAAGTAGTGCTTATGGTTCAGATAAAAGTAACTTGGGAGAATCACAAGAGTTAATCTGCTTTTTATAAGTTACCAAGTATCTATTCCATAAAGCTTCATCTGTGTCCGAATGTGATATTTTATATTGATATTTATAAAAGTAATCTTCATGGCGGATGTCTGGATTACTTCCATCAGGACTAAATTTTCAATTAAAGATGCTAATTACATTGATCAGGAACTCAATAGGCTCACCATATAAATACAGCGGCTCCAATAGCAGGTCAGAGGTTAAGAATACCGTAACAAATAACTCACCTTCTGACTCCCCAAAGGTGTTCACCGTCTACAAGGTACAAGTGAGAAGTGTGATGGAATACTCCTGATTTACCTGGATGAGTGCAGCTCCAATGACATCCAGAATAAAGTAGCCCATTCATTGGTACCACATCGCAAACATCCATTACCAATGCTCAGTCACAGCAGTGTGTACTATCTACACATTGCGGTACAGAAATTCGCCAAAGATCCTTAGACAGCACCTTCCAAACCCATAAGCACTTCCACCCTGATGGACAAGGGCAGCAAATAAATGAGTGCACCTTCACTTGTAAGTTCCCCTCCAAGTCACTCACCATCCTGATTTGGAAATACCTATATATTGCCTTCACTATTAAAATCCTGAAACTCCCTCCCTAAGTGAATGAGAAAAAGAAAAACAGGAACTGATAGAACATCAGAGGGCAACGGGTGCTGCTGGAGGGGGTGTCATTGACAGTTACCATCATCCTGGTTTTGATGGAAGGGTGGGGACTGCATAAAGTTGTTTGGTATAGTTCAGCATGACCCCAGCTGGGCCAAGGGGTTATGCAGGGGGATGAAGACTTAAGGGAAAGAGTTGGGTTGAAAGGTGTCCAACATTCCTGATTACTTGCTGCACCAATGTATTAGCTTTCTGTGTTTTGTGCACAAGTACCCCCAAGCCCTTTTGTGCAGCATCTTTCTGCAGTTCTTTTCCCCATTTAAATAAAACTCTGTTCATTTGTTCTTCCCTCTAAAACAGACAATTTTACATTATCTCATTATGCTCCATTTGTCAACTTTTTAGCCCACTTATTTAACCACAAACAAAAAGGTTTCATGGAGATTACAGTCCTCAGATCACATAGTCAAATGTATATGCTTAATATGAGCGAAGGCAAATAGAGTAGACATGTTATTTGAGTTTTGACGTCATCCCTTTTATACAGTGGGTGGTTCACATGTGGAATGAACTTCCTGACAAAGTGGTGAATGCAGGTACAATTACAACGTTTAAAAGATTTTTGGATCGATACATGAATAGGAAAGGTTTGGAGGGATGTGGGCCAGGAGCAGACAGGTGGGACTAGTTTAGTTTAGGATATTGTTTGGCATGGATTGGTTGGACCGAAGGGTCTTTATCTATGCTGTACGAGTCTATGACTATATATAGTATTCTCACCAATATCTGTAGCAGGGTGTGGTCACTATACAATGAATATTAGTTGTGTCATTTTCTCTCCTTTGGCAATGGGGCACTGGCAATCAACTAACTTGTCAGAGGTCAGAGATTGAAACTGTAACTTATGTATGGCAGTGTTTGAAGAGGATCAAGATGATAAACGCTACACCTGCAACTAATTCTATTAAAATGAAAAATTAACTTGCTCATTCTTTATCTCCTTTTGATTTAAGTGTAAAATTAAAATGCCTTGTAGGTACAATAAAATGAATTTTCTGAAACCTTTCAGAAACCTTTTGACATTTGTGATAAGGTGCTTGACAATTGCAAATCTTTCCTTCTAATTTAGTTTAATGTTAGGATATTGATTTTATTGGAGACTGTTTACCTTGTATAACTATTGAATGCAGGGACCGACGTGCACGCTTATCTACTTAGTTTCTTATCTAGTTTTATTAATGAATCAGTACCTTTCTGTATTTGTCACATACTTCCCCATGATTTAACAGCTGTGCATTGTAAAAATGTTTTATTTTCCTTTTCTATTTTGAAAGTAGGTCCTGAGATTAAACTGTGCAATAGGAGCATGTGAGCATTCTAAGTATTTGTTTAAAATTCTTCTTGAGCGGAGTTTCAGAAAGTCTCCTTAAGTGTTTTGAGTTCTTTCTTCCTGGTCCAAGCCCATTTTTAAGCCTGCTTTGGATTCCCACTCTCCATTTTTATGGTTTCAGTTTTCTTCCAGAACAAGTGTGGAACATGTTTCCTTCCTGTCTTATGCAAACTTCCCTCTGTTTTCTCTGTGTATGTCCTGGGAATGTGTCCTCTCTTCCATGACTGTGCTGGTCACCTGTAAGTATTCTTTTATGATGCCCTGTAGTGCAAATTACATTGTTTCATTCAGATCATATTAAGAATTACTTGTTCAAAGAGATGCTAAAGAAGCATGCAGTATAAGTAGATATTGTTAGAATTCTTGTTTAAGATCTGATAAAGAGACACTAAAAATCCAATGCAATCTTATGTATATATTTGCACCAGATAATCTGAGTCTGTCAGAACATTCCATGCAGTTTTTGTTGTATTACAGGGTGTGTTCCAGAGGGCAGTAGCTTTTTGTGGCTATCATCAGGAACAGTTAGAAATTTATACAGTGCAGATTTTGTTAATTGCTATGCTCAGAGGATATCTTTGATAACTCAGAAATAATAGTGTAATATTAAATGATGACTTCAAGTAATAAATCTGGAATAAAATGCTAGTCTTACTAATAACAAACATGAATGTTCTAAATAAGAGGATTAGAAGATTATTATGGTTTGGCACTGTATTGTTAAATTTAGAGTGAAATGGAGAAGGTCATATGATCTCTTCTGAAATCTGCCTTACAATAAGTTTGGGTGGTTTGATCATCAGAAGGCATAGAGTGCTTTACTGGGATGAAAATGCAAGGTTGGACACTTGGGACATAATGATATCAGCCTCTGTGTTAAGAGTGGAGATTTTGTGTTTAATTTTCACCAAGCTGGAAGGAGTTCACATCTTAACCAAGAAGAAGAGCATTGGAATCTCAAATCTGGAAGTCCTATCCCAGGATATATCTGGCAGCCACCATTCTCAATGATGTTACATAGGTGGAAGGGAATATTTGACACATCCATAATGCAGTGGCTTATTTAAAAGTGAAGTTGCCTTCACATGGAAGTGATTTTGTCATGGATGTTTTTGAAGCATGACTTGTGTGGGTTTTACAAATTTGAATAAAAGGTCTAAACCCGTTAGATCTTTGAAGAAGGTATATACCCCTTGTGATTGGTGCGAACAGACATGAATGTGCATAAAAAGATGGATGGATATTTTAAACTGTCAAGTTATTTAAATTCCCTTTTCTTTACGTTTTGAAGAAAACTCAGCCTGTATTAGAAAAAAGAAGTGCTTGCAATTTTAATAAGTGTTAGTTGAAATAAGTCTGAGAGCTTATAATCAGGGATTTTCAATTTCACACTTGATTGACAGTCCTAATAGTTATAAAAGGATTAGTTTCTTTCATGTGGGACTAAACAGTGCTCTGCTTCACCTGATGAAGGGACTATGCTCTGAAAGCTTGTGATATTAAATAAACCTGTTGGACTCTAACCTGGTGTCATGTGACTTCAGACTTTGTCTGGAGTCATGTTTTTTCCTATCTCAGAAGAACAAGTCTCAACTTTTAAGCAAATTATCTTAAAAGCCACAATGGGCTGCTCCTGACCCTCCTGTTGTTTCTTTGGGGGTGGAGGGGGTTGTGGTGGTGCAGTCTGATTCCAGTTGGCAAAATGTAAAAATGGCCTAGGATTGGCAATCATACTCAGACCAAAGGAGTTTGAATGAAACCCAAAATGAAGCAAAATTCTATTGTTGGCTTTAAAGGTTGGTAAGAAGCAAGTATGCCGTTTGACCTAGTTTCTAGTGAGCATAAATTCATGGCACGTCTGAAAATCTCATCCAAAGACAACTGGTGTGGGAAACAGAAAAATTACACTGGTGCAGAAAGGGATTGTGGGCTTGACAGTTTGTTGGAACTGTGTAAGAAGTGCTTTATCCTGTGCTTTGCTTGTAATGTAGTGGACATGGACAGATCAATTCTTGTTTAGAAAAAAATTGAAATCTATTTTCTTCAGTATTAATATTTCTCATCTGTGATGAGCACTAAGCATTGCAATGCTCTGCTCTACAAATGAGATGATATCTGCTCAAAACAAAACCCTTCTTGGTTCCCTATGTAAGAATAACAACACTTGCACTTAAAACTAAGCTCTTTATTGATTATATTTATTATCCTTTGCTCGAAGCTGGGATTTCTTTTCTTGTATTGTAATGGAACTTTATGCTATTTATAACTTTATATGCCATTAATGTTGGGTAATAAAACAGATTATGTTTTTGGGGAACCGTTTAAGCATTTGCACTTCAAAAGTTAAAAGCTTAGCTATATTCGAAAACAACACTGATTATCACATAGCATGGTTGTGCTTCACAAATAACTAACATATTGGGTGGTTTTTGGGATAGATTTATTGTGCTTCCAAAATTTTGTTTTGTATTGAATCCAATCTGTCAATTCACAAGTTTGAGAAGACCCTATTGCGTCACAGAAGTAACTACACCAATTCGTCTTTTGCTTGCTCTGGATGACCATATATGTTGGTGACATGCTTTCAGGGTTTCATCTGTGTGCCAACTGATTCAAAGGACAGGTGTTTCTTCCACATTATTGCATCATATACTCCCTCTTCCCGCTAAAATGTACATACCAAGATATCATCAGGATGGTGGGAAAGGTTCAGTGTCTGTCTGGATGTATCACTACCTGGTATGGCAACTGTATCATTCAAGATCGGAGACAGTTACAGAGAGTGGTGAACTTGACCCGGTCACAGAAACATAAGCGAGGACTACAGATGCTGGAGATCAGTGTCTAGATTAGAGTAGTGCTGGGAAAGCACAGCAGGTCAGGCAGCATCCGAAGAGCAGGCCAACCTCTCGTATATAGAATCCATTTATCAGGCCCGCTGTCGAGGAAAGGCCGCCAGCATTCTCAAAGATCCATCCCACCCTGGCAATGTTTTTCAAAACCTCTATCATTGGAGAGAAGGTACAGAAACCTGAACACACGCACCAGCCAGTTTTGCAACAGTTTCTACCCTACTGTTATTAGAATACTGAATGGACTCACAAACTCTTAATATTCGCCGTACCTATGTTTTGTTTTTATCGCTGTTTACCTATTATTTACTATTTATGCTACTTAAGTCTGTGATCTGCTTTGTATTGCTCGCAAGACAAAGCTTTTCACTGTGCCGTGGTATACATGGCAATAAATTCAATTCAATTCAATTCAGTGTTTTATGGCGTTGCTGCAACATGGTAGACCAGTGTAAAACTATATCTTTTGAAGTTTGGTGGAATGTGCCATCAAATATTTCTTATTACAGTGAATTTTAAAAGGATGTACTATTTTCCAAGATTAGCAAAGTCAAACCATAGAAAAAAAGGGAAAATTTCTGTGCTCTAATTATAAAAATTGTAGATATGTTTATGAGTAACAAATAAAATTACTTTTATTAAGTAGGAGTGCAAACCAATTGATATTATAAATAAGTAGTTTAAGTTGATGTTTTACTTTCTGTGTTTGTGATATCAAAAACCAAAGACCTGACATCTCAGTATATATTTATATCATGTCCAGGATAGACAGCCTTGCTTAATATTGAGCCACTATTGGCACATAATGGGCTGCCTGCCAACTGGAAAGATGAATGATTCTGTCAGAAATTGACTACTATAGTAGCACAGTACCACCATATGTATTTCCCACCCTTCCCATTAAATTATCATAGAGATGTTGGGAAAGAATTCTTCCTTTGTCTCTGGGTGTTGTTTCCAAGTCCATTTAAACACAGATTGGTTTCAAGTTGAAACATCAGAAAGTTTTCCAGCTGAAAAGGAACAGAGCTATTTTCTCTTCCCAAGTTAGCTAAGGAAGAATATGATTGAAGGTGGGGGTGCCCTCTCTCTAACCTCTTCAAATGCAAAATAAAAATATCGTTAGCAGTCTGTTTGAGTGGCTGCAGAACAGCTGAAGCCAGCTAACCAAGGCCAAGGGTGTTGATGAGCAGAAAATGAATCTGCTCCCTTAGTTTTAAAATGATGTGTGACTACAGCAGCCACATCTGGGTGTTCTGCGCCAGATAGTCCACCTCTGATATGTACTGAAAAATGATGGGTACCAGCCTTTTTCCAAGCCCTTTGGCCCATACAAGGATGGTTGCTGGTAAATAAAGGCTATCTGTGCCAACCTTAGATCATGTCCACTCAGAAATCTGTCCATGTTTTGATCAGGGCCATTGTGGAACAAATCATTAGGCTTCTGAAGCTGTGGGTCCAGTGCCTGGGCTGTTCAGGTGGGATCATACAGTACGGCCACTTTGTTTCCTGCATCATTATGATGTGCTGTGCCATCTATAATCAGAAATTGCAATTGGGAAATGTGTTGGATGAGGAGGAAATGCAGGAGAGACAGGAATCCTTTGTGGTGGAGGATAAGAGTGATTATCCTGTTATGGTCCATGAGGAGCTACATGGGAAAGAAGATCAGGCAAAGATGGGGGCAAAGGTGATCTATTTACTAGAGGCTTCTAGGATTATTGAGCTGTGTGGAACTTTACATGTTCTAATATCATTAGTGTATTTGGCATCCAAACCTCTGTTTTGATTCTTAGTCATTTCCAATGGTTGAGTTGATGTCATTCTCAGGATGGCACGCTCTTATTAGTAGGGTACTGCAAAGGGGGAGTTCACAGCTGATGACGTCTGACACATTGGGAACATAGTGTGAGGAGTGTGCAACTAAGGCTTCAAAAAGACTTGGTCAAACAGATTGAATAGGATAGAACATGGCAGTTGGAATATAATGTGCTATTTACATTGGTAGAAAATAAACCAGAAAGCTAGAATATTACTTAAACCGTGAGTGCTTGAAAAGTGCTGGTGTCTAAAGGGGATGTGGGTGTCCTTGTTCATGACTCATTAAAGCTGGCATGAAGGTGCAACAAACAATGAGGATGATATCTAATATACTGGTCTTCATTGAAGGGAGTAGAATGGCTGACCTGTACAATTGCAGCATGACTCGGTGAGACCTCACCTAGATTATTATGTATTTTTCCCCCTCAACTAAGAGAGGATGCAACAGAGATTTACCAATTAATCCCTGAGAAAGCAGGACTGTCTTAATTGGAGACTTGGTCTATGTTCTTCAGAGTTTTGAAGAATTATGTTGACAACCAGTTTGAAATTATCAATCAGGCTTGACATGTAGCAAACTTGTATGTATTGGAATCTCCATACATTAACATGCAGGAATGAAAGAGCATCTACACATGCAAAACCTGTTTCAAATCAATAATGTAGATAACAACCATTCGCTGGCTCATTTTTCAGAGCAATGCCTTGATTGCAGACTCATTAAACATTATTTACTGATACACTCTCCATTGCAATGCCTCTACCAATCAGTCCACTTGCCAAGGAATTGGCACTCTCCCTTCGTGCAGTATAAGTACTGTTCATTTTTCCTCAAATTGACAAACTTGCAAATTGTCCTGATGAGTGCAAGATGAAAAACTGACTAAATGTGTAATTTTTCAGCAATACTGTAGTTGATTACTGGGAAATTCAGTGTATGCATTTTTTTGTACCAAATTGGCATAAACTGTAAATGCTACATTGTTCTATCGATAAGGATGATGTAGTAAAGTGATGATTTGGAGATGCCGGTGTTGGACTGGGGTGTACAAAGTTAAAAATCACACAATACCAGGTTATAGCCCAACAGGTTTAATTGGAAGCGCACTAGCTTTCGGAGCGCTGAAAGCGAGTGTGCTTCCAATTAAACCTGTTGGACTATAACCTGGTGTTGTGTGATTTTTAACATAGTAAAGTGTTTTTTATTTGAATGAAGACTAACAGTGGGATTCACTTAAACAGTTTGTATTCTTTAATGGTCTTCTAGGATTGCTGAAAGTTGCTGGTTGCTAGTTAACTTTTCAATTGTAACTCTGGTTCAACAGCTGTGTATTTTACTTTTATTTTCATGCATTTACTTTTGTTTATGTTTGTAGGTTGAAAATGTCCGCATGCTGGATCGGGTATCATCAAAGAAGGCGTCAGTTGGTTCACTATATCTGACAGCAACACATTTGATTTTTGTGGAGAATTTGTCTGACTCTCGGAAAGAAACATGGGTAGGTTATATTTAGTTATTGCAGAACTGAGTGGCTATTTGAAGGTTTACTCTATTGCTTTGATGATAGATACTTGTATGTTTTGTTAGATGTTGCATTGCGTGTGATCATATTTTTCACTTACATTATTATTAGGCTGTCTTAGAATAAGGGGAAATATGCCATTGGTATCTACCTGACAATGTGAAAAATTGCTCAGGTATGCCATATGCATAAGAACAACAAAAGTCTACCACAGCCATCTATTGCACCATCAGTCTACTCTTGGTCATCAGTAAAGTGATGGATGAGGGTTCTATTAAACAGCATTTGCTTAGCAATAATCTGTTCATTTCCACTAGGGTCACTTGGCTCTTGATGTCATTACAGCCTTGTTTCAAGCATTACCTGGTCTAGCTTACATGTGGCATCAAATGCACAGCAATGTAGTTAATTGCTGTCTGGGCAATTAGGAATGGGCAATAGATGTTGACATTGCTGGTAATGCCCTTATCCCATGAATGAATAAAGAATGAAAAAAAAAGACCACATCTCTAATGGAGAGGTTAGAGTGATTGTCTTCACAGTAAGGCTACATTTGACTGAAAGTGGCATCAGGATCCTGAGGAAATTTGGAGTCAGTGGGAATTGGGGCAAACTCTCTGCTGGTTGGAGGCATCCTTTGGTAAAAAGGAAATTGGTTGTGAAGTTGAAGGTCAGTCATTGTTGCTCATCTCCAGGACATCTCTACAGATGTTCCTCAGGGAAGTGTTTTAGGCCCAATAATCTTCAGCTGCTTCATCAATGACCTTTCTATTGGACTTGAAATGTTAACTCTGTTTCTCTCTCTGCAGAGGTTGCCAGATCTGCTGAGTTTCTGCAGCAGTTTGAGATTTTCTTTTGTTTGTTAGTTCCTGAGGCAAAATGTATACTTCTATCTGTACCCTGTGATGATTTAACCAGGAGATGTTTTACAAATTTATTTTCTGCTCTCACTAGATACTTCACAGTCAGATTTGTGCTGTGGAAAAGCAAGCAACTACTGCAACAGGCTGTCCACTGCTTATTCGCTGCAAAAACTTCCAGGTTATCCAGTTTATCATTTCACAAGAAAGAGACTGCCATGATATTTACATTTCATTAATTCGTTTATCACGTCCAGGTACGTTTTCTAGTTAATCGGCTCGATTTGAATAGAAACTGTGATGCTAAATACACAACTTTGTTGTACTTTATCAATGCTTGAATCAAGATTGTAAAGGAACGTCTCCGGGTTGACTAAAGTAGTTAGGAAATAACAAGAAAAGGAGAATGAGTTAATACTTTGACCTCGAATTTCCTCAGTATCTGTGCAGAGCAGAAATGTGTAAACAAAAATGAAGCCACATATGCAGGTGAAAAGATCACCGAAATACATGTGCAAGGAACTTATTCTCCATTCTTCTCAATCTTTTATAAGCACATATTGATCTTACTGCATGAACATATTTTATCCATAGAAGAATTAGAATTAGGTTTTATTGTCACATGTACTCAAGTAGAGGGATACATGAGCACAGTGAAAGGTGTACAAAGTTGCCAATCCTGGCACCATCTTAGATACAAAGGTACAATATCTCAGATACTAAAATAGAAAAATAAAGAAATAAGTTAAAAAATTCAACATTACAGTTCTTCTTAGAATTAGTCCCATCCCTAAATTATTGAGCTGGGGAGAAGGTAGCAAAGAACACAACAGGTGAATGGGGGTGGGATGGAGGTGATAGGTCAGAGAAGAGGGTGGGGGAAGGTAGCAAAGAGTACAATAGGTGAATGGGGGTGGGGATGAAGATGATAGGTCAGAGGGGAGGGTGGAGCAGATAGGTGGGAAGGGAGATTGACAGGTAGGACAGGTCATGAGGACAGTGCTGAGCTGGAAGTTAGGAACTGGGGTAAGTTGGGGGGGAGGGGAAATGGAGAAACTGGTGATGTCTGCATTGCCCTGGGGTTGAAGTGTTCCGAGGCAGAAGATGAGGTGTTCTTCCTCCAGGCAACGGGTGGTGAGGGCGTGGCGTTGGAGGAGGCCCAGGACCTGCATGTCCTCGCCAGAGTGGGAGGGGGAGTTGAAATGTTGGGCCACAGGACGGTGGGGTTGATGGTCTGTGTTTCCACATTTTCTCTATCCTAATGCATTGATTATGTTTTGATCTTTGAATATGGACAAATGTTAAAATAGCAATGAGATTTGAATATAACTTGACATCAGTGACATGAACATGTCCACATTTTAAAGTCTAATCACTTTGGATTCATGGAAGTTGAGCATTAGGGTGAATATTCTGGGGCAGATTTTGCATAAAGTTGCCATTCTTTGAGAGAGCATGAGAACATTTTGGAGCAATATCTGATTCAGTGAAGCTCCACCACATTTTTGCTGTTTGTGGCAGTTTCTTGTGTCTACTTACATTAGAGGAAGAGACAGGATGAGCAAGGTGCCAACATTCCTCAGGAATTCTGCCACTTCATTTTCCTTTGTGTGGTGTTGCTTTCCATTCAAATAAATATTTCTTTTCATTTATGGGATGTTGCTGACTAGGCCGGCACATCTTTCTTCATGCCAAATTACACTTAAGAAGGCGGTAGTGAACTGCTTTCTTGAACTGCAGCAGGCCATGTGTTATAGCGACTTGTGCAGCCTGTGTTGTGAAGGTGAGAGTTCCAGGATTGTAACCCAGCGACAGTGAAGGAACAGTTAACTTGTTCCAAGCCAGCATTAAGTTTGGTTTGGAGAATAAATTGCAGGTGGTGGTGTTTCTGTGCATCTGTTCCCTTTGTCCTTTTTTGGTGGAAGACACTGTGGGTTTGGAAGGTGCCTTGTTGCTTTTGTAGCCACTGTATTTATATGGCAAGTCCAGTGAGTTTCTGGTCAATGATAATTCCCAGGATATTGATAGTGAAGCATTCATTGATGGTTACACAATTGAATATCAGTTCAGGGTTGGATTAGCCCTCATCCTAACCCATCTTTTATTGGGGATGGTTATTGCTTGGACTTATGGAAAGTACGTTATTTGCTGCTTGAATATTATCCAGATCTTGTTGTATTTGAACATGAATTTGTTGAGTATCTGAGGACTTGTGAATAATACTGAACAGTGGTGAACATCTCCACTTCTGACTTCTATGATGGTGTGAAACTCATTATTGAGGCTGTTGAAGATAGTTTAGCCACGGCTATTATCCTGAGCAATTACTGCAGAGATATAGATTTGGGATGACTGACATCCAAGAACTCCAAAGATATGCACATTAGATGAATTGGCAATGCTAAATTGCTCATAGTATTCAGGGGTGAATAAAGGGTAGAGGAATGGATCTGTGTGGGTTACTCTTCAGAGGGTTAGTATGGACTTGTTGACCAAAGGGCCTGTTTCCGCACTGTAGGGATTCTATTCTATTCTAACTACAACCAGAACTGTGCCAAAGAAGAGTCTGTGGTCAGGAAACGTGAACTCTCTTTCTCTCTCTCTACAGATGCTGCATACATTTTGTCTTTTATTTCAGATTTCCAACATCTGTGGTATTTTGTTTTTACTTACTGTTCTGGTAATGATAGAATCAGGGATATTCCAGCCCATGAAGTTACAGATTGTGTTTGAATACAGTTCTACAGCTGCTTCTGATGGTATAGAATGAATGCCCAGTCTTAGCTAAAAGTGTTCCACAGTTCAACCTTTTTAGCATGGTAGTATTCTCCATCACATTCTGTGGCACTGTTCTCATTGTGAAGGACTACACGGTAGTCACTGCTTCTGATACCATCTGTCACAGGCTGCTGAGGACAAGGACAACTAGATTATTCCTTTCTGTTTGATCCCTTAACAGAGTTAACATTTTGAGTCTGGTATGACTCTTCAATTCACCAGACTTTAAACAATAACTTACTTCTCTCTTCACAGATGCTGCCAGACTTGTTGAGTTTCACTAGTATGTTCTGTGTTTGTTTCAAACTTCTAGCATTGGTGGAATTTTACTGCTATTTTAGTGAACTAATTGGGTTTTTACGACAATCTACTTTGATGTCTTACATGGTCATCGTTCCACTGATCCTTTTAATTCCAGCTCATGGAGGGGTTTGAATCCATGTCCACACCATTTCAGCTTGGGATCTAGTCTAGTGATATTTTTAATACAACACAATATGACTCTCTCTAGTATTCCACCAGAAACATTGAGGTCCCTTTTTCTCCATGGAACCATTAATCAGTCTTTTTAGATTCAGAATGATCTCTCATATTTCCAGTATCTTATACTTTTTACATATCAGGATTTGAAGATTTGCAGCCCTTTTGTTCTTTGCTTACACTTTTCAATGGACTGTAATTTCAAGACTTGCATAGTATTGAAGAATAATGTGTGAAATCATAGCTAATAACATAGCTTCATGTTTTCAGATACTTTTAAGATATTTGTTTAACAGTGTCTTGAAGAATATTGTTTTAATGATTGCATGACAATCATCATTTTCCCAAGGTCATTTGGGGATGAACAATAAGTGAAGGCTTTGGCAGTGATGAACACATTCCATAAGTGAAAATAAGAAAAAGCTGTGTTTGCTGGTAGGGTCTTCCATGTGTCTGTTTATAATTAGTATCATTGCTGCAATGTACGTGGGGGGCAGTGGACGCTGATGTGATAATCTAAATGTGATTTCAATGGAATACTAAGTACTCAGTTGAAACCTTTGTATTCATAGTCTGCAGAATGTGACCTTTATTTTATCTCTAGACAAATTGGTATGTTTGCTTAATGCCTAATGTCTGGCATATTGAGCATATTGCAAATCCTAATGTTTTCTATGTTCCTAGATCTTTTGATTGCGTTGGAATCCTTCTGTATGCATTAAGTTGGGAAAATAGAGTTGCATATATCAAAACAGGGCAGTTGCACCATTGCTTACTATATATAGAGCAAATTTCATGGCTGCTATCAAGAAGTGCTACATGTTTATATCAGTGTTTTGATTGTAAGTCTGTGGATCTGTCTTATCTGGATGTGCATTGTAAACACATTGTTCTCTGCAATGTATTTCACATTCCTAAATCTGTATTCTAACTGATTCTTAAGCAAATGAAGTTTCCAACACATTGCCTTTTTCTCTAACATTTTCCTTGTGATGTTAAAATAGTTCAGTATAACACCACAGAATTCATTGGGTTATGTGTCAACAAGGCAGCCCCACAGGCATATATCTAAATATGAAAAAGTCTTCGGGTTGGGTATGTTGTTGTGATAAAGGAGTAAAATTTCAAGACAAGGAGGTGACACAATGTTTCAAGCTTCAGCATGTTTGCTGATTATAGGACCTATACCATTGATAAGTATATATTTACAGATCTTCTCAAGAGGTCATAATTGGTTTTGGTCAATAGTTATGATACATGTAAGAGAAGATAAGAATGAGAGCTTGCCTTGACAAGACTATTGCTTTTTCTTGCTATGTATTTTGCCTACTAAAAATGTTGTACTTTTTATAAATTACCATGCATTCAGTGTTGCACTCTAGTTGGCCTAATAATTATGCTGAAAGATAAAAAGGCAAGCTAGATGAACAGTGGCAAATGAATTTATAGTAATTGTTCTGTCCTTGTGAAATTTTCAGTTAAGTATGAAGAATTATATTGCTTCTCGTTTAACCCGAAACAAGAAGGGAATGAAAGAGAACGCGGCTGGAATCTTACTGATCTCAAGGCTGAATACAAACGCATGGGTGTTCCTAATAACTTATGGCAAGTTTCACATGCAAATAGAGACTATGGGGTGAGTTTAGAAATAGAAATGATCAGATATCTGACATGTTCTTCCATTCTGACATTCCATCTCCACTAGCTGGATATTTCAAATTGTTTGGCATATTAAATGTAGCAGCTATACAGACGAATCTTTAAATGAAGCGAGAAACCATTGTCAGTTCAGTACATAGAACATAGAAAAATACAGCGCAGTACAGGCCCTTCGGCCCTCGATGTTGCGCCGACCGAAGCCTACCTAACCTACACTAGCCCAATAACCTCCATATGCTTATCCAATGCCCACTTGAATGACCATAAAGAGGGAGAGTCCCCCACTGATACTGGCAGGTCATTCCATGAACTCACAACCCGCTGAGTAAAGAATCTACCCCTAACATCTGTCCTATACCAACCTCCCCTTAATTTAAAGCTGTGTCCCCTAGGAACAGCTGACTCCATATGCGGAAAAAGGTTCTCACTGTCAACCCTATTTAAACCCCTAATCATCTTGTACACTTCTATCAAATCTCCCCTAAACCTTCTTTTCTCCAATGAGAACAGCCCCAAGTGCCTCAGCCTTTCCTCATACGATCTTCCTACCATGCCAGGCAACATCCTGGTAAACCTCCTCTGCACCCGTTCCAGTGCCTCCACATCCTTCCTATAGTATGGCGACCAAAACTGTACACAGTACTCCAGATAAGGCCGCACCAGAGTCTTATACAACTGCAACATGACCTCAGGACTCCGGAACTCAATTCCTCTACCAATAAAGCCCAGTACGCCATATGCCTTCTTCACAGCACTATTTACCTGGTGGCAACTTTCAGAGATCTGTGTACATGGACACCAAAATCCCTCTGCTCATCCACACTACCAAGTAGCCTACCATTAGCCCAGTAATCCATCTTCTTGTTACTCCTACCAAAGTGAATGGCTTCACACTTAGCTACATTGAACTCCATTTGCCACCTTTCTGCCCAGCTCTGCAACTTATCTATATCCCGCTGTAATCTGCCACATCCTTCTTCGCTGTCCACCACTCCACCGACTTTCGTATCATCCGCAAACTTGCTCACCCAGCCTTCAAGCCCCTCCTCCAGGTCATTTATAAAAATGACAAACAGCAATGGTCCCAAAACAGATCCTTGTGGAACACCGCTAGTAACTGCAGTGAGAATTAAATCTTTTTGTGGAAAATCCACTGCACACTATCACTTAATGCCATCTTTTTGTTTGATTTCTCTGAAGTAATTTAGATTTATTGAGTTGAAAAAAAAGTGAAATATTGCAGCTATGCTGAAAAAAGATGCATTCTCAAAGCTTTTCACCTTGCATGCATCAGGACAATTGCTAGAGTACTAATTGAAGTGGAATACCAACATTTATACTACACGATAGGAGAGTGATTGGTTGGCAAGTGGACTCTGATGAATACAGGTGTGAAGATGCCATGTCAGGCTTTGTTGAAATTTTAAACTGGCAAGTTGACTGTAATTGATCAGAGCATTGCAATGAGAAATAAACCACTTATTTTGTTGAGTTGAAACAGCTGATGTATGTACATATTCCTTGTATCTGCAAAGGACAGGGCCTTTGTATGAATATAAGTAGCTTCCAGTATGTACAGGTTATGCCACACTGCAAGGCGAGCTGACAATCCTAAGTTAGTGATCAGTGTAACTCCTCACACACTCAGGATTATTTAGCAAATGTTGTCTAGTTGCACAATCACAACTAATATTGGACACTGTAGATTTTGCAAGCATTGCATGGTTAGGTATGGTCAGTACCTTGCTTGTGTCAAAAAATGCATAGTCCTGCCACTACTGGGATTAACCCAGCTATAAGTGAGCCTGCAAACAAAAGGGGAAAAAAAATGCCCATTTGACTTGTGGTTCAGCTGGGTTTAGGAGCTTGATTGGAGGCACTAATTGCTGGTTGAAGTCACGTACATAAGGTAAGGGATAGTGACAGAAGGCCATACTCTTGACTTTGTTTTCGATCCCCATAACCCCCGGTTATGTTCATGGCATTGGTCTAAGAATTAGTCATGCCTCAGGATGGGTTAACTGTGATTTAATTTATTTAAAATTTATTTAATTTATTTATGTAAAACATATTGTAAGTTAAATAATTTAGTCTAAATTAAGAGCATAGAAGTACATGAATATTGTTTTGATCTCTGGAGTATAAACGCATACAATATCTGAACATCATGTATTTCATTGAATCTAAAAGGTATTTTTCTGGCTCTGACTTTTTTTTTAAACCATGAGTTCCGTGTCCCAAATTAAGACAAAACAGACAAAGTAGGAGGAATTTTCCAAGGCTGGCAGGTGTTTCGAGCACTACCTGAAAAATTGTCAAGACACCTGAGCTGATGCTTAAGACCAAGTTACAATGGATCTTTTGCCAATCAGATCATTCAACATCTCTTGATAGGAGATGAAACTGGGTTCAGTTTCAGAAGAGAAACTGAGTTCAGTGTGTGTGTTGCCTGTATCCTCAACCAGACTGTCTGGCTAGATGGGTTTGCAGCCTTATATATTCAAACCACCCAGAGCCCTTAAAGCTGAAATATTATAAAGGCAAAGGCACTCATGCAACATAACCCACCACACTAATTACCATTTCTGACCTTCCTTCTTCACTGACAGCATTTTGTTGGTAGCAGTGAAGCCTTCCTGCATAGTGCTGCTGTATATTAGAGCTGTTAGCCTCTGGTTGATAACTTTTGGCAAGTGTATTTTCCAAAGGAAACTGATTGATTGATTGGAGGAGGTCTGCGATGCAATGGGAAAAGGCTTTCAGACCCATTCCCATACCCTATATTTACCCCTGACTAATGGAACTAACACTATGGGCAATTTAGCATGGCCAATTCACCTAACCTACACATCTTTGGACTGTGGGAGGAAACTGGAGCACCTGGAGCAAACCCCACACAGACACAGGGAGAATGTGCAAACTCCACACAGGCAGTCGCCCAAGGCTGGAATTGAACCTGGGTCCGTGGTGTTGTGAGGCAGCAGTGCTAACCACTGAGCCACCGTGCCTCCCTTATGTGTCACTCATAGTTAATACAAGAGTATCGATGGCATTTGGTGATATTTTTAATTATTTCTTATTGATGCACTTATTCCTAAAGAGTTTTAAAAACATTTTATCGAACATGGGTGAAGGGTTAAGCCTGAAAAGTCAACTGTTTTGCTCCTCAGATGCTGCCTGACATGCTGTGCTTTATCCAGTGCAACACTTTATCGACTCTGACTTCTCCAGCATCTGCAGTCCTCACTATCTCCTATTGATAATCATTTGATTATGTAGGGTTACGACAGTGGCATCATCTGCTTAATTTTTAATTTCTAGTTGTTGTTTCCTCTATCACAGGTTTGTGACACATACCCTACAGAGTTGTATGTACCAAAGTCAGTTTCGACACCAGTTATAGTTGGCAGTTCCAAATTCAGGAGCAGAGGTCGCTTTCCTGTTCTCTGTTACTTCTGCCAGGACAACAATGTATGTACAATCACTCAAAATTTAAACTTTTGAAAAAGATTATGTTGTTTTGATCAAATGCTAATTTTCTCTGCCTATTACATGCTAGAAACTCTTGAATAATATTGAGAACAGTTGTGTATAAGTATTGGGAGTAAAGAAAAGGATTAGGAATACATGCTCAATGCAAAATATTAAAGGGAGTGCTGAACTGGGACATCTAGAATTCTAAAAACCTAAGTGCAAGCAGCTAGTTATGAGTCTTCTAAATGAATCCATAGAAAGCAAGAGTAAAGAAATAATAATTCCATATCATATTGCTTAAACCACGGTTGATCCTTTGGATGCCTTCGATAGAAAGGATTTTAATGACATAAGGAGCATACCACATAGATGCATGTGCAGTGGGCTAAATGACATCCAAGTGTGAACATCTGTGTCCATTTCTCAGTTCTCATTTCATGTGGAACCAATTTTCACAAGTGGTAATTCAGTTTGTTATGCATGCCTGTTTAATTAGATCAAAAAACTAAGATCAGGGTGTGTCCTGTTTATTGGTCATAGCCAAAACCATTTTTGAGCTAGCCACTGAAATATGTGCAAGGATACACAGATTAACATGCTGCTTCTTCTTCTTATTATTACCTTCCTATGTTTGGAAGACATTTTGATAATTATAGGATGACCCCAAAGTAAAATATATTTTGGTGATTGTTTGTATAGGGAAAAGTTTAAATTTTCAATTTGGTGGAAGATGAAAACATTTTAATAAAAGAGGTTGAATAATTTATTGTGAAACAAATGTCTCTGGTTTTTCTTCCTTTTTTTGTCCAGGCTGCTATTTGTAGAAGCAGTCAACCTCTATCTGGTTTCAGTGCTCGTTGCCTTGAAGATGAACAGATGCTTCAGGCCATCAGGAAGTCAAATCCCGGAAGGGATTTCTTATATGTTGTTGATACTCGACCAAAGGTAAAGAGCCATAACTGTCACAGCAAAGCAATCTATCACTAATTTTGTGCTTTAATACTTTCCGAATATAATACGCTTGTTTGAGGAAGTAAGTCCCAAATCTTGCACATCAAGAAAATCCCAAATATATTTCTTAGCCTGTGTTGAGTTATCAAATCTTTGATGGGTGGTGTAGGTATTGTCCAGTTGGCTTTGGTTGTTCTGATGAGGAATGGAAAAATGACCAGAGCCGTGTACAGCTCTGTCTACTATCAATATCCACAGAGCCTGATCAGAAAGCTAAATCGGACCATTTATTAAAATTTAATTCAGTGAGCTTATGAGTAGCTGATCATTAAAAAGAGAAAATGTAAAATTAGAATTGCTTTCTTTGTCAATAACATTCTATAAATAACCCAGTACTGCATTTTATAGCAAAACAAAAGCAATTTTGCACCCAGAGGGGGAAAAAGCAGTTAAAAACGTGGTAATTTGATATGAACCTACTGGGCATAATGGAGCTCTATTTTGAGGTATGTGATATGAGTTGGACTTGCATGTTGTAATTGGCAAGTTTTGCTGGTTTTTCCTTCTGGGAATATTTTAATTTTGTTAGTCTAAACATTTTCATAAGTTATTTTTTCAAGTCTATTTTTAGCTTTATAGACATGAATAAACCAAAACATTTGAAGTGTGCCACAGGCATCAGCAGCATTTATAGATCAATGCCTAATAATTTAAACTGTATGTCAAAGGAACATAATGGACCAGACCAGTTATGAGCTATAAGTAACAACCAATTTAGTGATGTTATGATCATATATTTACATTGTTTCAAAGAATTGTGACTCAGCTGATTCTCCTGATGTCAAAATAATGGAAGGAAGAATTTCCATTCATGGATGTTCCAAATACTTCACAGGCAAGAACATATGTTTAAATTGTAACCACTATTTTAATGTAGGGAATGTGATGGTAAATGTAGCCAAGTCCCACAAGCCACAGCAAAATAGATTGTCAGTCGATTTGTGTCAGCAATGTTGGCTGAGTGGTATGGGATCTTTTATATCTGCTATTTTGTATCTGCTATTAAATATAAACGATAGCTCCTCGGATGATGCATTACTGTACTTACTTTGAAGTATTAGATTATATACTTACTTCTGAAATGCAGCTTGAGCTGACAACTTTGTGACTTAGACATGAAACTTTGATATTTTCTTTATGCAAAACAGAGGAACTTTGATGACCTGAATATTAATAATCTGAATTTCGGATTATCCAAAGAAAATCTCAAGGTCCCGATAGAAACATTACATCAAAGAGGTGTTTCACCACTGATTGTGTCTTTTGTTTACAATGATTAAAAGTGATCCCGACTTACTGAAATGCAGCCGGGGTGGGAGGGGTGGTGGTGGGTGGGTGCGTGGGGGGGTGGTGGGGTGGTGGTGTTGGTGTCCGGGAGACTTCAGCAGTGCTACAGGGCCCTTACATACAGTGTGTGTCTGCTCAGAAACAAGCTCTGAGACAGAAAGAGGGAACAAGGCAGGCACAATAAGGAAAATGGAAACTTCAGAAAACTCTGAGCCCCAGAGAAGAGGCATTGAATCAATTAACTGAATAATCAATTATCCAAACTAAATACTGCCTGCCCATCTTGTTTGGCTAATTGAGGTTCCACTGTATATTGAATAATGTATTTAATAGGTCAGACATTGAAACAAGGTGAAGATGTTATTGTAGTTGGTGTTAGTTACCGCAGTATCGTATATCTAAATAGATGAGACAAGGGTTGCTTTGAGATAAACCAAGTGTTTTATTTGTGCTAGATGAAGTTTGAAAGAAACATGCCTGTGGATGTTTTCAAATGATATTGGTGTTGCAGATCATTCCACGGACCCTGATGATGATATTATGCTGTCAAAATTCTTACTTATGCATTTCAATAGATTATGGTTTCTGCTGAGTTCAAACCCATGGCCGGGGAAAACTTTGTCTTGAGTTGGAGCACAAAACATTTGAGAATTGAAGAAGCATCTTACACACTTCACCCAATATTCATAGAAAAATTGAAATGGGAGCAGAAGTAGGTCATTTGGCCCATCAAGCCTGCTCCACCATTCAGCATGATCATGACTCCTGCTCTATCCCCATCTCCATCCCCATACGTCAATCTTATTTCTTTTGTAAATATATTCTTTGACTCTGCTCCGCCACCTTCTGGGATAAAGTATTCCACATGATCACTGTGCTCTGAGTGAAAAAAAGATTTACCCTCATATCATTCTGAAATGGTCCCTTGCTTATCCTGAGACCATTATCCCTGCTCTGAATTCCCATGGGAGGGGGGAGGGGAGGAGGGGAGCAGCATTCTGACACTCGGTTTGTCCAGCTGTGTTAGAGTTTCATACATTACAATGAGATTCCTCTCCTTCTTAACTCCACTGAGTGAAGGCCTGCTTGACCCAATCTCTCAAAACTCCACCCCAGGAATCAGTCTGGCAAACCCTTTGCTGCATGCCCTCGTTGGCAAGTATACCTTTTCTTCGGTTAAGGAGGCCAAAGTTTGCACAGGTGTGGTCTCACTAAAGCCTTGTGCACTAAGACTTCCTTCATCATACATTTGAAACTTCTTGCAGTGAAGGCCAACATGCCATTTACCTTCCGAGCTGCTTGTTAAAAATGCATGCCTGCTTTCATTGACTGGAATACAAGGATACCCACATCAATATTTCCCAGCCTGTCATCCTTTAGATAATAATACACCATTGTGTTTTTCCTACCAAAGTGAATTACTTCACATTCATCCATTTTATACTGCATCTATCATGTAGTTACTCACTAACTCAGCTTGTCTAAATAACCTTGAAATCTCTTTACTCCCTCTTCACTACACTCACTTTCAACTAGTTTTGTCTTCAACAAACTTAGAAATATTGATTTCCTCATCCAACTTGTTGCTATATATTGTGAATAAGTAGGACTCAAGCTCTGATGCCTGCAGTATCCCACCAATTGCTATGTTACACTCTGAAAATGGCCTATGTATTCCTCCTCTCTATATCCCATCTGACCCAATTCTCAATCCATACCAATGCCTGAAACGTCGATTCTCCTGCTCCTCGGATGCTGCCTGACCTGCTGTTCTTTTCCAGCACCTGATCTCCAGCATCTGCAGTCTTCACTTTCTCTCAATATATTACCTCCAATTCCTCATACTTTTATTTTGCACAACAGCCTCTTACATGGAAGTTTATCAAAAGCTTTCTTGAAATCCAGATTCAAATCCACCACACCCACTGGTTCTCCCTAAACTGTTCTACTGGAAATATTCTCAAAACCATCCAGTTGGTCTATCAAACACTAATTCCCTTCCATAAATCCATGTTAACTTTGTGTAATACAGTTGGTATTTTGTAGGTGTCCTGATATTGCAAATCTTTAAAATAGATTCCTGCATTTTCCCAGTTCCCTGATGTTAGACTAACTAGTCTGTCATTACATGTTTTCTCTCTTTTTTTTGAAACAGTGGTGTTACATTTGCCACCCTTCAGTCTGCAATTTGGTTTCAGAATCTATGGAAGTTTGAAAGTTAACATCCAATGTATTCTCTAATTCTATAGCTGCTACCTTAGCACCCTGAGATGAAGATTATCAGGCCCTGGGATTTCAGATTTCAATCCCGTTAATGTTTCCAGCACTTTTTAATTTACTAATACTAAGTTCCTTCAATTCTTCCTTCCCAAAAGACTCCTGCTTCACCAGCACTTAGCATTTTTTTGTGTCTTCTATGAAGACAGAACAAAAGTAGTAATTTAATTGCTCTATCATTTACTTGTTCTCCACTATCAGTTATCCTGTGTCAGATTGTATGGAGCCTTAACAGCTCTTCCTTTATACATACTTTTAGAAGTTCTTGCCTTCCACTTTTATGTTCACTGCAAGTTTACTATCATTTTATTTTTCTCCTCTTCCTCAAACTCTTGGTCCTTCCTTTGTTGAATTCTAAATGCTTTCCATCTTCAGGCTTGTTACTTTGTTGAGCCACTTTATGCAACTTCCCTTTGGATCTATTACTGTCCTTAATTTATTTTGTGAGCCATGGTTGGGCCATTTTTCTTGTTGTGTTATTTCACTGGACAATAATGTATAACTATTACAACACATGCATTTGTTCCTCAAGTAAGTTTACTGTAGCCAACTCTCCCCTTGTACCTTCTTTAGTTTCCTTTGTTTAGGTTTGGTATTCTAGTTTTAGATTGATTTCTATCCTAATGAAGAATTATGTGCTGTGGTCACCTTTTTTCAAAAGAACGTCTCCCAACAAGATTATTAATCACAGATTCTGGCACAGTGGTCTCCTGTAAAGGTAAAAACAATGACTGCAGATGCTGAAAATCAAATACTGGATTAGTGGTGCTGGAAGAGCACAGCAGTTCAGGCAGCATCCAACGAGCAGCGAAATCGACGTTTCGGGCAAAAGCCCTTCATCAGGAATGCATTTTCGAAAGGCAAATTAGGGCAGGAGTTATACATTTAATGGTAAGGTGCGAGGGAGTGTTGCTGAACAAAGCGGCCTTGGAGTTCCTTGAAAGTAGAGTCACAGGTGGACAGGATAGTGAAGAAGGCGTTTGGTAATCCAGTATGTGATAATAGAGGCTATTCTATTCTATTTATTTTTCCTACCTAATTAATTCCTTCTCATCGTGCAAGCCTAAATCTAGGAAAGCTTACCCTTGAGTTGGTTCCTTAAAGTACTGGTCTAAAATTCCATCTTCTACACACTCCATGATGTCAGTTGCTGCACTATTAATGCAAATATGGTTTGCTCAATCAATGTACAGATTAAAATCACCCCGATACCCTTGTTGTATGTATCTCTACTTACCTGTTTAATGCTATCCGCTGCTCAACACTGCCGTTTGGAGGCCTATAGAGAACTGCTTATAATATTTTCCACCCTTTATTACTTCTTATCTCTACCCAGACTGGTTCTTCATGCAGATTGTCTGTGCCGATATACTTTCTCACCTTTACTGATGTCACCTTCCTGTTACCAGCACCATTCTACCTCCTTTTCCATTCAGTTAAAAATCACACAACACCAGGTTATAGTCCAACAGGTTTAATTGGAAGCACTAGCTTTCGGAGCGCCGCTCCTTCATCAGGTGGTTGTGGAGGACACAATTGTAAGACACAGAATTTATACCAAAAGTTTACAGTGTGATGTAACTGAAATTATACATTGAAATAAACCTTGATTGTCTGTTGAGTCTCTCATCTGTTAGAATGACCATGACAGTTTCATTTCTTTCATATGTAAATCACATAACTTTTTTTAAAAGTTACATTCTCAGGTTAACTGTAATAATTGGTGTCAGCCAGACAATATGTTGAAGGTGTTAGCCCCCTGTGTTCTCTGTCTGTACCATAATGTTTAGACTGATTCTAATCTAAAAAGTGTGTTAACAGAGTCTTACATGGATTCATGCAGTTTTTGAGCAAAGTACAATGTAACTCTGCAATACAAATTCACCCCACAAACGTATATATGTATGTATGTATGTATGTGGGTTTGTGTGTGTGTCTGTCTGGGGATTGTGAGTGTGAGAGAGAGAGAGAATGTATATGTGTGTGTATGAGTGTAAAGTGTCTAAGTCTGTGAGAGGATGCATGTGTGAGTTTGTTTGTATGTGTGTGTATAGTGTAATGGTGGCCACCTATAATGTGACATGAATCCAAGGTCCCAGTTGAGGCCCTCCCTATGGGTATGGAACTAAGCTTTCAGCTATCAGCTTAGCCCTCAGCTAAATCGCTTTCCATTTAGCCTATTCATCCTAAAGATTGAATACTCCTTGATATTCTTTTCACAGCTTTGTTCACTTTGTAGCCATGTCCCCATAATTGCAATCATATTGTACCTATGTAGATCTATTTCCATTGTTAATTCATCTACCTTACAGCAAATGCTCCATGCAAATGCACCTTTAGACTTGTCTTTTTGACAGGTTTGTACGCCCTATTGTAGTAAAGAATATTCCTGAAAGGTTAAAAATTGCACAACACCAGGTTATAGTCCAACAGGTTTATTTGGAAGCACTAGCTTTCGAAGCGATGCTCTGAAAGGGTATCGCTCCCAGTCCTGCTGAGATATAGCCAATCCAACTTGTATGGGTCTCATGGAGGCATAGAAATATACTGCACAGAAACAGACCCTTCAATCCAACTTGTCCATGCTCACCAAATATTCTAAATAAATCTAGTCCCATTTGCCAGCATTTGGCGCTTTTCCCTCTAAACACTTCCTATTTATATAACCATCCAGATGCTTTTTAACTGTTGTAATTGTACCAGCCTCCACCACTTCCTCTAGCCGCTCATCTGCACACACACCACCCTCTGTGTGAAAAGGTTTCCCCCTCAGGTCCCTTTTAAATCTTTCCCTTCTCATCTTAAACCTATGCCCCCTAGTTTTGGAGTCTCCCACCCCACGGAAAGGACCTTGTCTCTTTACCCTATCCATGCCCCTCATAATTATATAACCCTCTATAAGGTCACCCTTCATCCTCCGATGCTCCAGGGAAAATAGCCCCAGTCTATTCAGCCCCACCCTATAGCTCAAATCCCCCAACCATGGCAACATTCTTGTAAGTCTCTTCTGAACCCTTTCAAGTTTCACAACATCTTTCCTACAACAGGGAAACCAGAACTGAATGCAGTATTTCAATAGTGGTCTAACCAATGTCCTGCAAGGCTACAACATGACCTCCTGCATCCTATACTCAATGCACTGACCAATAAAAGCAAGCATACCAAACGCCTTCTTCACTATCCTGTCCACCTGTGACTCTACTTTCAAGGAACTCCAAGGCCGCTTTGTTCAGCAACACTCCCTCTCACCTTACCATTAAATGTATAACTCCTGCCCTAATTTGCCTTTCGAAAATGCAGCACCTCACATTTATCTAAATTAAATTCAATCTTCCACTGCTCTGTATTGTAAATATTTTCTAAATTAACCTGTTCAGAAATATGCATTTGCACCTCTGGAGCAACTAGGATGTGAATCTGGGCCTCTTGACCCAGTAGCAAGGGCACTACGACTGTGTCACAACAGCCCTTCTGGGGCACTGCTGGTTTTAAATTTCGATCCAGTGGTAGAAATCCTGGCAGGCTGTGGTAATCGCAAGCACTTCTGCTACTGGCAAGCACAAGATAATCATGAATGGCATCATAGAAGTGTTGTACATACATAATGAGGTGAGCAGCAGAGAATTGCGTGTAAGATTGGTTACCAAGCAGGGCACATAATGAGTAACCCATATTACAGTATATCTCAATATGTAGTATCTTGGAATATGGTGACACTTTGCATTGCGCACACTGTATTTTTATATACATGCGATAATAAATCTCTTCACTTGGGCTCTCACTACATAAACAGACTAAGTCTAATTTAACATTGGTGTGATTGATCAAGTTTATTGGTTGATTAGATTCCCTACAGTGTGGAAACAGGTCATTTAGCCCAACAAGTCCACACCAACCCTCTGAAGCGTAAGCCAGCCCCTATGTTTACCCCTGACTAATGTACCTAGCACTATGGGCAATTTAGTGTGGCCAATTCACCTAACCTACCCATCTTTGGATTGTGGGAGGAAACTGGAGTACCCGGAGGAAACCCATGCAGACATGGGGAAAATGTGCAAACTCTACACAGACAGTCACCTGAGGTGGGTATCGAACCCAGGTCCCTGGTGCTGTGAGGCAGCAGTGCTAACTACTGAGCCACTGTGCTACTCCAAACTTCGGTGCTGTCCTACATTAAGTGTATTTGTGTTTAACTTACTTAAATTTCCCATTTAAACTTGAATTTTCTGATTACAGTAATCTTCTTTGAAAGTTAAAAATGACTGAAGAAGCTTTTATATTTAATCATAGCTAATTTAATTTTATTTGTTGGTCCTAACCTGGGAAAAATATTGCTCTCAAATCTCAAAATGCTGTGTAATACTGATTCTGCTATCAAATGTAAGATTAAAATTATGATATTTCTTTGATTTAAGAATTTAATCAGAAGTCACGGGGCACCAGGTTATAGTCCAACAGATTTATTTGAAATCACAGGCTTTCGGAACACTGCTGCTTTGTCAGGTGACTTCACCTGGTGTCATGTGACATCTAACTTTGTCCACCCCAGTCCAATACCAGCAGCTCTACATTAAGAATTAAAGTCCTAAATATAAAATTTAATTCAGATGCAATTTTATTTCAAGTTGCTTTAAACTTTTCACTTTTTTTTTCAGTTAAATGCAATGGCAAATCGAGCAGCAGGAAAAGGATATGAAAATGAAGACAACTATTCAAACATTAAGTTCCATTTTATAGGGATAGAAAACATCCATGTCATGAGAAATAGTCTACAAAAACTACTGGATGGTAAATATTGTATTGATAAATTCGCACTTGCGTGATGTTGGCTTTGGTGTGGCTCATGATCGGATACCTAAAAAGGTAGTCAACAATTTGTATCAATTTTCTGATAGTTTAGTGAGTTTGTTAAGAAGTAACTGTTTATATATTAATACATTTATTAAGTAGACAAAGGAAAGTTTGCAACTGTGACAATTGTGGATAATTCATTGATATCAGAGGACATGGTGTTGATGTGAAATGTGTTGGTCTCATTGAAGTTGTGAAGGCAGCATCTTGCTGTCTAGTTGAGGTGTTAGGGAACTGTTGCCTGTGTCTTCATCCTCTTGTTCTGGTCCATCTTCTATCTTGAGAAGACAGCCCTTTTGAGGACTACCTTATGAGGACTGAATGTTGCGAGCTGCTGCCTACAAGGACTGCTGGATGAACATCCCCTGCTAGGAACAGCCCTCTGCCCCTTAGTCCCTGTTTCTAGGGTCCGGTAGCTTAAGCTGTATCAATCAGTTGTCTGAATCCTTTTGGCCATTGGTTACTCATGATATCACATCACATTGCCGATCTCCATCTGAAGGTTAGATTTCATTCTTTCTAAGAACAAAATCTTCTCTAAACCCTGCAATTATACAAGCTAATGTGATGACTGATTAAATCTTTTGTTTGAGCTTGTGAAAGGCTAGTTACTACCATGACATGATGAAATGAGGCCTCGTGGTAGATGGGAAATATTAAATATAGAATACTAAACAAACATAGTTTTAAAGGGACCCCTGTTGCCAGCAGAGATGGATCATGTTGAAACAAAATCTTTACCTATCCTTGTCATTTAATTTCCTACAGTTTAATCCTATTCTTGATGACTTGCAATTCAGCACTCTGTGAAAATGTTAGGAATGTCTCAACTTTGATCCTTGGTCTGTGGTGGTCTGTATTCCTTTCAATCAAGACCACAATTGGGAAGGAAACTTAGACCCAGCATTTTAGATTATAGACGGTTAAAAAAAATTGTGTTTCCAGTGGATACCTCTGTATAAATTACTGATTAAGGCCAGTAATGTAGTGACTGTCATGCTCCATACGGTAAAATAATCTTTAGCCAATCATTAAGCATGCTGTTAAATGAAGAATAGTCTCTTCGTCCAGAAGGATAACATTTGTAGAATTCTATCCTACTAGGAAAATGGGCAGACCATTGTTGGCGATGTAAAACAATTATTTTATTGCCTGTCCATTTATCTTTTCTCTCTCTACCCAATCATAAAATCCTGGATAGTTATACATGCAGTCCAAGTTCAAAGACAAATAGCATCTGTAAATAATATATATAGTCTGTACATAATATGTGCCACCACTTGTTTATACTCCTGCTGAATTGTGGGATTGGATTTTTAAGCTCGCAATATGCTAGTTTTCAGTCTCTGATTCCTGAAGAAGGGCTCATGCCCGAAACGTTGATTCTCCTGCTCCTTGGATGCTGCCTGACCTGCTGCGCTTTTCCAGCAACACATTTTCAGCTCTGATCTCCAGCATCTGCAGTCCTCACTTTCTCCTAGCCTCTGATTAAACCTTACATTGCTGGAGTCAAAAATTTAGAAGATGAAAGCATCAAAGTTTTGATGCATCTTGTTGATGCATCACGAATTTGTATCCTGAAACCTTTTACTTGGTGACTTCCTCATCTTTATTGAAAGCTATCCAGGGAAGATGTTGATATAAGAAAGTACTTGTCTGAAACTGCACAGAAGTGATTTAGTCTACGACATTGCCATATTTGCCCCTGTTCTGATGTGAGCACCATTGGAAGAAGCTTGGGGCAAATTGTTAATCTTCCCGAAGGTATAGATATTTTTGGTTGCCATTGTTCTCTTCCAGTTGAAGGATGATCTTATGGAGAAGGGAAGATAGCAGAAATAGTATAGCTTTTATCTTCTAAATTACAGACTTTGTAGTTTGACTATCACTACCAATGTATGCTCTTGGATTAACATGTGTGAAGACCAGCATTTTGACTGAATTATCCACAATGGTTAATGCATACAAACTCACTGTTATGGACTGGGGACATTACATGAAGTATTCAGTTGGAGGAAATGGAGAAGGAGATACGTACAGTTCTCACATCCCCTTATCCAAGGTACTTTTCCATTAACTTTTTAATAACCTTTTTTTGAATCTTGACATCCTTTCTAAAGTATTATGCTCAAAATTGAACATAATACTTCAGTTGAGGACTGACCAGTATTTTATGGAAGTCTAGAATAACTCCTTTGCCTTTGAAATCTTTTTCTTTATCAAGAAAGTTGAGAATCTTACATATTTTGTAAGAGCTTCCCTAACTTATCGCGCTCTCTTCAAAGATTTTACTTGTTTTCAAGATCTTTTTGTTCCTTCATTCCCTTTAAAATGTAAATTTATTGTACAATCTAGTTCATTTTGCCTCTCTACATTCTTCCTACCAATATATATTACTTTGCACTTTTCCTTATTAAAATTTCATCTACCATATATTTTTGCATAAGGTGATGCCTTATGCTAGATTATTGTTGCTAGATTATTAATCCCCAAAGACCCACTGGGAACCTGTGTTCAACCTTGCCATTGCAGATGGCAGATAGTGATATTTGATTTCAGTAAAACTCTAGAGTTAAGAGTTTAATGAAGACTGCAAAACCATTGTTGATTATCAAAAAACGTAATTTGCTCATGTCCTTTAGTAAAGGTAACTGTCATCTATCTTACATGTGACTCCAGACCCACAGCAGTATGGTTGATTCTTCATTCTGGGCAATTAGGGATGGACAATAGTGCTGGACTAGTGCTGAAATGCCAATTCTCCTGCTCCTCGGATGCTGCGGTGCTTTTCCAGCCCCATACTCTCGACTCTGATCACCAGCATCTGCAGTCCTCACTTTCTCCCCCCTCTCTACCATCCACCCTGCCCCACCCCCAACTTCAACCTTGTCCAATCTCCTAGTTGTTTACTGCTACCTTCTCCTGCAAGAAAAATGGAAATCGTGTCAGTGAGTGTCATACATTTGGCTGATGTGGCTGTCTTTGGTTGAACAGCTGCCAGTGTGTGTGATCTTGCAACAGGGCTGAATGTATGAGGGTGAGGTAAAGCATGTTAATGTGAGGGTTGAGTAGATATAGTTAAGTGAGCAATGGATGAGACTATTGCTACCCTTAGTATGATATATTATGTGAATAAGCAATAATTATTTAAACAAATTGGGCGGGTTTTTAAACATCTTCCTATACTGCATCCATATTTAAAGACTAGCACTCTTGTCATTAATGTCCATCCCTATGTCTTTCCAATAACACTTGAGCACACGTTTTAAAGTTCTGCTTCCCCCTTGCACATACAAAACACTTTTCCTCCTTTCCACTTGTTGTTCCAAGTTTCCTATTCATTATCTGAAAACCCCAGCGTGTGCCCTCCATTCTTTTTCAGCCACTATTCAGTCTTTGGCAGCATTGATTTCACTTGCAACAACAGTCACTACATTCTGCAGCCATTATCTTTAAAAGGAATAAGCAGCCTTTAAGGAGTATTGGCCACCATCAAAATTGAGTCTCCTGCTGTTCTGTGCAAATAATTTACAATGCCAGCAGCACTGGCTACATGTAGCAAGTATTATTTTTTAACTGAAGCAGTGAACAGCAGTTTAGTACATCACCTCCATTGAATGGAATGGCCAAGGATGTAGTGCACATTGTGATCCCTGTACCTGTTATCAGGTTTAACCAAGTTTTTTCTCTGTCTTGTATTTACAGTGAAGAAACCTTGTTTTTTTTTCTTACTCATTATTTGACAGCCAAGTGAACATTTTTAAGGTTTCTTTGACAAAAAACCATACTTATCACCATCAGCTTAGGCAGAAGGAAAGTAACAATTTTTTAAAAATCAAATCTTTTTGCAGCTATTGCTGCACATACCTGTATGATCCTACTCTGACTGTCTGGCTTTTGACATGAGAGAGAGTATAGGATGAAAAGAAACAAATGCGTGACTTTCAGCTGGTTTTAAGTTTAACTCTACTCCTGACAAACACCGCTTTCCCTTCCAGATGCTGAAACCATGGGCAAAGTCTTATCAGCCCTGTGGCTATTGCGGCAGGAGAATTGCCAAATTTCGATACATTGCACTTTGGTAGATAGCCCAGCATATTCCTGCTTTCAGCATGCTGACCAGAGATGGGTTAAACACTAAACAAAAATACCTGCAGAACTATGGAAAATTCAGCAGGTCTGGGAGCATCTGTGGAAAGAAAGCAAAATTAACCTTTTGGATCCTGTAAAGGAGTTCTGAAGAAGGGTCCCTGGACCCAAAAGGTTAATTCTGCTGTCTCTACACAGAGGAGAAAGTGAGGACTGCAGATGCTGGAGATCAGAGCTGGAAATGGGTTGCTGGAAAAGCGCAGCAGGTCAGGCAGCATCCAGGGAGCAGGAGAAGAGGGAGGAAGAGAGCTTCTTCAAGGAAGGCATCCTTGCAAGAGGATTCACAGTAGGTTAAAATCTTCGAGGAGAAGATTTTCCTGAAGAAGGGCTCATGCCCGAAATGTCGATTCTCCTGCTCCTTGGATGCTGCCTGACCTGCTGCGCTTTTCCAGCAACCCATTTTCAGCTGTGTCTCTACACAGATGCTGCCAGAACTGCTGCATTTTTCCAGCAATTTGTATTTTTGTTTCTGACCAGAGATGGGATCTGACTGATACTGGCTAACTGTCTGGCACCAACAAATAGTTAGTTGAGATTAGTTAAGTTTCCAATTGGAGATAAATTGGAGATAAATTAGTGAGTGCTTGATGATAGGCAGACCTTGCACGAGAATGAAGCTTGGCAGATGCCTTGCAGTGATGGATTTCCTTTCTCAGGATGGCCAGGTGGGTATGACCACACACTTCATTTTCAGCATTGTACAAAGGCTTCAGGAGGTACTTCACCTTGAGGTGCCAGCACAGTGTTCCACCAATATTGGCAGCACCTGTCTATCTTGTGGAGTCTGCTAGCCACTCTCGGCCTTGGACACACCGATTAGTTCTCCCATCTGTGCACCTCAACCACTGACCCTAGTTGGGGAGGACTTTCAGAGGCAGTAAGTCAAATCTGTGGCCCTTATATGATCTGAGTCCTGTTTAAGCACAATATTGGTAAGATGATCTGATGTGGTAAAACTCTCGTGAACAAACTATTGCCCATTGATATCTTTTTTGTTTCATTAATTAACATTACTTGGGCTCTACTTTGATACAAAATCTGAACATTTCATATATCTTGTGTTCAGAACCAATATCAATAGCTTTGTTGTTCACATTTTGATTGATCATGCAGTCCTTCCCAGGTCAGGCGTCGCTGAGGTAAACAAAAACAGAAATTGCTGGAAAACCTCAACAAGGCTGGCAGCACCTGTGGAGAGGAATCGGAGTTAACATTTCAGGTTGAGTAACCGTTCCTCAGATGCTGCCAAACCTGCTGAGTTTTTCCAGCAATTTCTGATTTTGCTTCTGATTTACAGCATCCACAGTACTTTTGGTTTTTATCACTCGGATAAACACTAGTTAGCTTTCTCCTCCTTTATAATTTATTCACATTCATGGGTGTTGAATTCTCTGATTGTTTGATCATTACTGTTTGGCTATTCACTAAATTTAGCATGTGCAATGAGGGAGGTTGTGAGATTGTAGCATTTGGAGCCACTGCAAGAGTGGGATGTGTCTTCAGGACCAATTGCTACTAAAGCTACCCTTTTGGGTGCAGTGGTTTCGCAAGAAGAAATATTACCTTTTAAAATTCACCACATTATCTCCATCTTTCACTATTTAACTATACAGTTATGAATGATGGAAATATGCTAGATTTTTTAGTGGTCTTCCATCTGGAGAGAACACCAAGCTTTTAGCTGGTAGTCATTGTAAGTATAGCATGGAGGGCAAGGACAGTGGATTACAGGCAGCACTGCTGTGACATGTTATCTAATTTTGAAGCAAGGCATGTGGCAGGCTGATGGTGAAAATCAGCAGTACAGTAAAGTGGTATAGAGCCACATACTGAATACCAAGGAATCAAAAGAACAGTAGTACTGAGGCTGGAATCTGGTAGTCAGTGGATTCAGGATAGACAACAATTATTGTGATCTGGGGACAAAACTGAGAAGAATTGTGGGAAGATTGCACATATCAATTTGCATATAGGGAAGTTTTATTATGTGGAATTTTATCTCAAATCTGTATTCACTGACAGATTGGTTGAATTGTTCTGGTGTCAGTTGCTAGAATAGAATAGTAATCTATTGTCACTTGTGTTTATGAAAATCCAATGAGATGGGCATAAGTCACCATACAATTCAGCGTCATTTTAATTATAGAAATTATAAAAAGAAATAATTGAGACAAAGTTAGGGCAATATTCATCTTTTGTTCCCTCCATGGCAATCTGGGTTTATGGACTGGCAATGGGCCACAAAAAAAGCCACCCCTGAGGTATCTAAGCAAGGATTTCCAGACTGGACCCACCACACTATCACTGCCAAAGCCAACACCATAGCCATTGCATCACCGGCATAGCAAGGAGGGACAGACTGGACCCACCAAGTTGCCAATGCTGACACCATTGCCAATTTAGTTGCTGCCCACCACCATAGCCACTGCTGAAACTCCTGCCAGGACAAACAGAACAAACCCACCAATGATGAAGCCTTTGATAAAGCTGCAATCACTATGGCCACGAGGGATGGACATCTGGATACACCATCCTGCCGCAGCTGGCCATCACAAACACTTTTCTCCAACGCAGCTGCAGAAAAGAAGCAAAAGTGAACTTTGATACATAACAAAAATGTTGAAAGCAAAAAAACAAAGAACAATGCAGCTGGCCAGGTGAGAGGGAGTGAAAGGGCAGAGAGCCTGGATACCACCTACTGCTGCCATCTTGAATTGCTGTGTTAAGATCAAGAGATGCTCTGCAGCTCCAACTGATTGTATAGTTTTAGACTCATAGAGATGTACAAAATGGAAAAAGACCCTTTGATCCAACTTGTCCATGCTTACCAGATATCCTAAGTTAATCCAGTCCCATTTGCTAGCATTTGGCCCATATCCCTCTAAACCCTTCCTCTTCATATACACATCCAGATGCCTTTTAAATATTGTAATTGCACCAGCCTCCACCATTTCCTCTGGCAACTTCCTTTACATGAGAAGATTGCCACCTTATGTCCTTGTTAAATCTTTCCCTTCAACTTAAACCTATGCCGTCTAGTTTTGGACTCCTTCACCCCAGAGAAAAGACCTTGGCTATTCCCCCTATTCATGCCCCTCATGATTTTATAAACCTCTATAAGGTCACCCCTCAGCCTCTGATGCTCCAGGGAAATAAGCCCCAGTCTATTCAGCCTCTCCCTATAGCTCAAATACTCCAAACTTAGCAACATATTTGTAAATCTTTTCTGAACTCTTTCATGTTTCACACCATCCTTCCAATAGCAGGGAGACCAGAATTGAATGCAGTATTCTAGAAGTGGCCTAACCACTGTCCTGTACAGCTGCAACATTACCTCCCAACTCTTACACTCAATGCACTGACCAATAAAGGCAAGGATACGAAATGCCTTCTTCCCTATCCTATCTACCTGCGACCAGGAACTATGAACCTGCACTCCAAGGTCTCTTTGTTCAGCAACACTCCCCAGAACCTTACCATTAAGTGTATAAGTCCTGCCCCATTTGCCTTTCCAAAATGCAGCAACTCACATTTATCCAAATTAAACTACATCTGCCACTCCTCAGCTCATCGGAGATAACCTTCTTCATTGTCCACTACACCACCCATTTGGTGTCACCTGCAAACTTATTAACCATACCTCCTATATTTGCATTGGAATCATTTGTATAAATGAAGAAAAGCAGTGGACCCAGCACCAATCCTTGTGGCACACTGCTGGTCAAAGGCCTCCAGTCTGAAAAGCAATCCTCCACCACCACTCTCTATCTTCTACCTTTGAGCCAATTCTTTATTCAAGTGACTAGTTTTCCCTGTATTCCGTGTGATCTAACCTTGCTAACCAGTCTACCATGAGGAACCTTGTTGAATGCCTTACTGATGTCCATATAGACCATCTCCACCGCTCTGTCCTCATCAGTCCTCTGTTACGTCTTCAAAAAACTCAAGTTTGTGAGACATGATTTCCCATGCACAAAGCCATATTGACTCTCCCTGAGCAGTCCTTGCCTTTCCAAATACAGGTAAATCCTGTACTTCACGATCCTCTCCTCCTCCTTGCCCACCACCGATGTCAGGCTCACTGGTCTGTAGTTCCCTGCCGTTTCCTTACCACCTTCCTTAAATAGTGGCACCAAGTCAGCCAAATTCCAGTCCTCTGGCACCTCACCTGTGACTATGATAATTAATGTATCCCAGCAAGGGCTCCAGCAATCACTTTCTGTGTGCTTTCCACAGAGGTCTAGGGTACAACTGATTAGGTTGTAATCTGGGGTGGCACGGTAGCTCAGTGGTTAGCACTGCTGCCTCACAGAGCCTGAGACCCAGATTCCATTTTAGCTTTGGGTGACAGTCTGTGTGGAGTTTGTACATTCTCCCTGTGTCTGCGTGGGTTTTCTCTGGGTGCTCCAGTTTCCCCCCACAATCCAAGATGTGCAGGTCAGGTGAATTGGCCATGCTAAATTGCTCATAGTGTTAGGTACATTAGTCAGGGGTAAACTTAGGGTAGCTGAATGGGTCTGGGTGGGTTACACTTCAGAGGGTAGGTGTGAACATGTTGGGCTAAAGGGCCTGTTTCCACACTGTAGGGAATCTAATCTAATCTTAAGGTCCCGGCGATTTATCCACCTTTGTGTTTTAAAACATCCAGCACCACCACCGCTGTAATATGGACATTTTTCAAGATGTGGCTATTTATTTCCCCAAGTTTTCTAGCTTCTATATTCTTCTCCACAGTAAATACTGATTTTACTTGATGGGTGCTGGACAATGCAAACTGTATTCCACTAACTGGTGGGTACAAAGGGACCTACAAGGCACCCAGCTTATTAACTAAATTAAAATATTAAAATACCAGCTCCAGGCCTAATGAGAAATCATGACAGCTAATTGTAGATAAGGTAGTTATGGAGATAGTTGACATGCAGGTTTTGGTGAAGCATTTTCCGTTTTTATTTGAAATTTAACATTATATAACAGGCCAAACTTTCTAAGTTTCCACAGAGGACAATGAGCTCTGACAACAACATCAATTGTGGGTGCAATCCCCATACTTGGCCAGTCATTCATCAGTGGACAGAGAATTTATTTTTGTTTTAAACCATTCTATTCCAGTATGTTATCCCTGGAACAGATGGGATTTGAACCCAGATCTTCTGGTTCAGAGGTAGAGACATTACCACTGCACCACACGTCACTCTTATAAAGTTTCTGGAATAACTTAATATTATGATCACATGTGCATAGCACATAGGTCACCCGATAAAGGTACATCTTTGAGGTGCCTTATAATGTTTTGGAATTTTGTTTTTTTTATTGGTATTGTATTTTATTTACTTGTGTCTACACTTAGAATGTTTGCAGTGTGAAAAAAATTGATGTGATTAGTGTCAGAGATTATTTTGTCTACAATATGATTGCTTGTAAATTTGTTTGCTAATATATGGTGCAAAATATGATTTTGTGGTGAAATTATGATTGCAGAAAATATTATTTTAGCTTTAGAACAGTTGGACAAGAAAAACTTGAAATAGGTATTAGATAACAAAAAGGTGATATGCACTCAACTGGTAAGAAAGAAGAAAATCAATAAATATTGGTAAATACTTGGTCACGATAATGAGGGCTGAAGTTGACCAGTTTGAGCTATAGGGAGAGGCTGAATAGACTGGAACTATTTTCCCTGGAGTCTCAGAGGATGAGGGATGACCTTAAAGAAGTTTATAAAATCATTAAAGGGCATGGATAAGGTCAATACACAAGGTCTTTTTCCCAGGGTAGGGGAGTCCAAAACTAGAGGGCATAGATATAAGGTGAGAGTGGAAAGATATAAAACAGATCTAAGGGGCAACCTTTTCATGCAAAGGATGGTGCGTGTATGGAATAAGCTGCCAGAGGAAGTGGTGGAGGCTGGTACAATTACAACATTTAAAAGGCATCTAGATGCACACATGAATAGGAAGGGTGGAGAGGGATATGGGCTGAATGCTGGCAAATGGGACTAGCTTAATTTCGGATATCTGGTTGGCATGGATGAGTTGGACCGAAGGATCTGTTTCCATTTCAGTATGAGTCTATGAGTATTCTACTACATCAAAAGAAATAATGTAGAAAATATATTTTCCTTGTCCTAGTTCAGTGTGATTCAATACTGGATACTTCCATGTGATGTACAATATAATTTTATTTGCAATTGTTCTATAGAGCAAAAGACGCTCTTTTTAATTGTACTTGTTGTGCATATCAAGAAATGTTTAGAATGTATGATTTATATAATATTACTGAGATTTGTTTTTTTTTAGTTTGTGAGCTTCGATCTCCTTCTATGAGTGACTTTTTATGGGGTTTGGAGAATTCTGGCTGGTTGAAGCATATTAAAGCCATTATGGATGCTGGAATATTTATTGCAAAAGTAAGATCATTGATCAAAACTTGCTCCAATGATACTGTTTCAAGTTTTTCATTTTGTGTTTTGTTTTCTCTTACATTGCCACCATCCTCATCTCTGAGGTGCGACAGCCAGAGGTCACATGACACCAGGTAATAGTCCAGCAGGTTTATTTGAAATCACATGCTTTTGGAGCATTGCTCTTTCATCAGCTGAAGTGTTCGTGAACCTGGTGTCATGTGACTTTTGATTATGTCCGCTCCAGTCCAAAACCAGCACCTCCACATTGTGGGACAGTCAACATAGGAAATCTCATTAAAGTTTTGCATGCTGCAGACTAAATTCAATTGTTTTATTTACACATTAGAAAAATGTTGGACAAGATTAAAAACAAAATTATAGGCTATTATAGGCCCCCCAATAGCAGCAAAGATGTGGAGAAACAGATTGGGAAACAGATTTTGGAAAGGTGCAGAAGCCACAGGGTCGTAGTCATGGGCGACTTCAACTTCCCAAATATTGATTGGAAGCTCTTTAGATCAAGTAGATTGGATGGGGCGGTGTTTGTGCAGTGTGTCCAGGAAGCTTTTCTAACGCAGTATGTAGATTGTCCAACCAGAGGGGAGGCCATATTGGATTTGGTACTCGGTAACGAACCGGGACAAGTGGTGGGCTTGTTAGTGGGTGAACATTTTGGTGATGGCGACCACAATTCTGTCACTTTCACCTTGGTTATGGAGAGGGATAGGTGCACACAACAAGGAAGTTTTTACAATTGGGGGAAGGGAAATTACGATGCTGTAAGACAGGATTTGAGGAGCATACGTTGGGAGCATAGGCTGCCAGGGAAGGATGTGGTGGAAATGTGGGACTTTTTCAAGGAGCAGATACGACGTGTCCTTGATATGTATGTACCGATCAGGCAGGAAAGAAATGGTCGTGTGAGGGAGCCTTGGTTGACGAGGGAGGTTGAATGTCTAGTAAAGAGGAAGAAGGAGGCTTACATAAGGTTGAGGAAACAAGGTTCAGACAGAGCAGTGGAGGGATACAGGATAGCCAGAAGGGACCTGAAGAAAGGGATTAGGAGAGCTAAGAGAGGGCATGAAAAATCCCTGGCGGATAGGATCAAGGATAACCCCAAGGCATTCTATGCGTATGTGAGAAACCTGAGAATGACGAGAACGAGGGTAGGTCCGATCAAGGACAGTGGTGGGAGACTGTGTATTGAGTCGGAAGAGATAGGAGAGGTCTTGAACAAGTACTTCTCTTCAGTATTTACGAACGAGAGGGACTGTATTGTTGAAGAGGAGAGTGTGAAACGGACTGATAAGCTAGAAGAGATATCTGTTAGGAAGGAAGATGTGTTGGACATTTTGAACAACTTGAGGATAGACAAGTCCCCCGGGCCTGACGGGATATATCCTAGGATTATGTGGGAAGCAAGAGAGGAAATTGCAGTACCGTTGGCAATGATCTTCTCGTCTTCACTGGCAACGGGGGTGGTACCAGGGGACTGGAGAGTAGCGAATGTTGTGCCCCTGTTCAAAAAAGGGAATAGGGATAACCCCGGGAATTACAGGCCAGTTAGTCTTACTTCTGTGGTAGGCAAAGTAATGGAAAGGGTACTGAGGGATAGGATTTACGAGTATCTGGAACGGCACTGCTTGATTAGGGACAGCCAGCACGGATTTGTGAAGGGTAGGTCTTGCCTTACAAGTCTTATTGAATTCTTCGAGGAGGTGACCAAGCATGTGGATGAGGGTAGAGCAGTGGATGTAGTGTACATGGATTTTAGTAAGGCATTTGATAAGGTTCCCCATGGTAGGCTTATGCGGAAAGTCAGGAGGCATGGGATAGAGGGAAATTTGGCCAATTGGATAGAAAACTGGCTAACCGGTCGAAGTCAGAGAGTGGTGGTAGATGGTAAATATTCAGCATGGAGTCCAGTTACAAGTGGAGTTCCGCAGGGATCAGTTCTGGGCCCTCTGCTGTTTGTAATTTTTATTAATGACTTAGATGAGGGAGTCGAAGGGTGGGTCAGTAAATTTGCAGATGATACAAAGATAGGTGGAGTTGTGGACAGTGAGGAGGGCTGTTGTCGGCTGCAGAGGGACTTAGATATGATGCAGAGCTGGGCTGAGGAGTGGCAGATGGAGTTCAACCCTGCCAAGTGTGAAGTTGTCCATTTTGGAAGAACAAATAAGAATGCGGAATACAGGGTTAATGGTAGGGTTCTTGGTCAGGTGGAGGAACAGAGGGATCTTGGGGTCTATGTACATAGATCTTTGAAGGTTGCCACTCAGGTGGATAGAGTTTGTAAGAAGGCCTATGGAGTATTATCGTTCATTAGCAGAGGGATTGAATTCAAGAGTCGTGAGGTGATGTTGCAGCTGTACAGGACTTTGGTTAGGCCACATTTGGAGTACTGTGTGCAGTTCTGGTCGCCTCACTTTAGGAAAGATGTGGAAGCTTTGGAGAGGGTGCAGAGAAGATTTACCAGGATGTTGCCTGGAATGGAGAGTAGGTCATACGAGGATAGGTTGAGAGTTCTCGGCCTTTTCTCGTTGGAACGGCGAAGGATGAGGGGTGACTTGATAGAGGTTTATAAGATGATCAGAGGAATAGATAGAGTAGACAGTCAGAAACTTTTTCCCCGGGTACAACAGAGTGTTACAAGGGGACATAAATTTAAGGTGAAGGGTGGAAGGTATAGGGGAGATGTCAGGGGTGGGTTCTTCACCCAGAGAGTGGTGGGGGCATGGAATGCGCTGCCCGTGGGAGTGGTAGAGTCAGATTCATTGGCGACCTTTAAGCGGCATTTGGATAGGTACATGGATGGGTGCTTAATCTAGGATAGAAGTTCGGCACAACATCGTGGGCCGAAGGGCCTGTTCTGTGCTGTATTGTTCTATGTTCTATTGTTCTATGTTCTAAAATGACACTTCACAGAACAATGCTCAAATATAAATATAGAAAAGTCTTTCTAAAGAGCCCTGAGTAAGCTCTGGTTTTGTTCAACATAAGAAGTCTGTATTTTCATGTTGCAAATTAATAAACCATCTTCAGCATTGTTTTTTAGCTTCTTAAAGAACAAAACACAATTTTGTTAATATATCACCGCCATTTGATATGGGGTTCCTTATCCTGATCTGCTGAAGTTGGGCCATGTGGCTGCGAGAACATAGCCTTTACATTCTTTTGATGTAAATATGATGTAATATTTTGTTATTTCAGGCAGTTGCTGAGGAAGCAGCCAGTGTTTTAGTTCACTGCTCAGATGGTTGGGATAGGACAGCACAGGTTTGCTCCATAGCAGGCCTGCTACTTGACCCATTTTACAGAACCTTAAAGGGATTCATGGTAAGCAGAGTAAATACAACAAAGGATAAAGGGGAGCAGATAGATGGAAGTCTTCATGTCAATGTTTTTATTAGTCGTTTTTAAAAAAATGTTTTTAAACCCTTAATTTGAAAACTCAAATGTGCTGAGGTTTTTATGAATTTTTTTTTTGAAAAATTGTTTGTGGGATGTGGGCATTGTTGGTTAGGGCTGAATTATTGCTGATCCCTAATTGCTTTGAGAAGATGTTGTAGAGCTGGCTCCTTGAACACCTATGGTCCTTGGGGAGTAGGGACACCTACAGTGCTGTTAGGAAGGGAGTTCTAGGAATTTGACCCAGTGGCAATGAAGGCACAGTAATGTAGTTACAAGACTATTTATTAATGAATTGAAGCAAATAGAGAAGGCTAGGCTGGCGATGTGTTGCAGCTGCAATATGTGGGAGTCGACAGACACAAGTGCTATCTACCATGACCACATCTATATCAAGTATTACTTGCTCAAGGAACTTTAACTCAGAGTTGTTGAGCTGGAGTCTGAGCTGCAGATACTACAACATATCAGGGTGAGACAGAAGTCCCTGGATACTGTTTCAGGATACAGTCTTACTCCTTAGATAAATTACATCAACTTTGGACTGTGGTCAGGGATAGGTTTGGTGTGACTATGAGTGAATAATCTGGGGATCCAGAATGTCGCTTTGAAGAAATGTGAGCCAATGCTCTTGTCTAATAGGTAAGAGGTTTTTGCTGCTGATGTAGACAAAAGCACAGACTGCAGGTAGGATGAGCAAACTGACCATACTGTGTCCAGAGTCCCATTCTGGGGAGGGTGGGTGGGGGAGGTGTATCAAAAAGGATAGCGTAGTTAAAGGAATGGGTACTGTTCTCTACAGCAAAGATAGCGATTCAATGTCTGTGCTGCCTTCCTAGTGTGAAAAGGAATCTTTTCTGGGTTGGAGAGGAACTTGAAGTGAGAGGGGAAGTTGTTGTGATCCACATCGGTACCAATGACAGATACAACTAGGAAAGAAGCTCTGCTGGAGGATTTTAAGCAGTTCAGGGGTGAATTCAAAAAGCAGAACCACAAAGTTAATGATCTCTGCATTATTACCTGATCCATATGAAAATTAGCGGAAGGTGAATAATATTGGTAAATGTGTGGCTCAAAGATTTGTGTGGGAGAAATGGATTCCAATTCATAGGGCACTGACATTAATACTGAGGAAAGAGAGAGGGCTTCATTTAAATCATGCAGGGACCAGTGTCCTGGTGAATAGTAGAACTAGGGTTGAATTCAGGATTGAAACTAATTAGAGGGCAGACAGTGGGTTCACTTGAAGAGACGTTTAATAAATCAGAAAGAAACAGGAGAGCAGAGGTGCATGGCAGTGGAGATGCAATTGCAAATCAAAGTGAGAAAATGTGTAGAAAATATATGCAGAAGTATATATTAAATATTAGAACCAGAGTAAGTAATAAAGTCAAGGCTTAAAGCTCTTTATCTGAATGCATGTGGCATTTGTAATAATTGACGAGAGATAGCACGAATAGAAATCATTGAATATACTTGATTGCCAGAGATATGGATACAGGGTGACCCAAGACTGAGAATGTCAGGCCTGGGAATTCAGTATTTCAAGGGCATTGAATATTTTGGAAGAATAAACAAAAAGGAACAAGATATGGGCTAGCTGTTAATTAAAGAAGATACCAGTTTTGTGGTACATAATGTTAGAAGTGCAACAGATATAGAATCAGTTTGGGTGGAAATAAGGCATAGCAAGAGGAAGAAGTCATGTTGGGAGTCATTGTGTAGGATTCTGAAGAGTTGCCTCACTACAGGACACAGTATAAATCGAGAAATAATGGAGGCTTGTAAGAATGGTCCTGTAATTGTGGGTGATTTAACCTGCATATAGACTGGACAGAAGAGATAAACAAGGGTGACATGGAAGAAAAATATGTAGAGTGCATCAGGGATAGTTTCTTAGAATAGTACATTGCAAAATCTATCTGGGAACAGATCATTTTGGATCCAGTATAGATTTGGTATAAAATAACTTGCTGAAGAAGCCACAGTATTTATATGGATGATTCATTTCAGTTTCTTGTCAGTGGTAACCCCTAGACTATTGATAGCGGAGAATTCAACGAGGATAATGTCACTGAATTTTAGTGGGAGGTTTGTTAGATTCAGTCATGTTTGAGATAGTTATTATCTGGAACTTAGGGAGTATGTGTTAGTTGCCATTTACCAGGATGTATCCGTGCCAGATCCCTGCCTGGGCAAATGTGGAGGATTGTCAAGAAAGGAGTATCTGGCTGTGAAACTAACTATCAAATCCAAAAATGAGGATTTATATGAAGGTCACTGTGGCAACTCGTGTAACACAGGAAAAAGCTGAATGAGAAACCATTGCTGTCAGGACAAAAACAGAAATTTCTGGAGATACTTAGCAGAATCATATGGAGATAGAAACCAAGTGAATATTTTGAGTTTAGTGGCCCTCCTTCAGAATTGATGTCATTTCAGAAAAAGTGGTTTTATCTTGATGGCCAGGCGTGGAGGGAGTTGGTGAAAGGAATAGAGGAGTAAACAGACAGGTGGAGATGGAGCCCAGAGAGAGAAGTTGGACAGACAAAGGAATTGTTGATAGTAAACCAGGGAAGAAGAAAAGGGTGATAGTTGGGATTATGAGAGGGTGAAAATGGCATAGCTGTACTGAAAGCAACCCATTTCATGACAGGACCTGGGGTGTACAGGGGTGGATAAAAGACTTGAAGGAGTTGTTCAGGCTCAAAAATAACTGAACTCGATATTGAGTCCTGAAGGCTACTAGGTCTCCAAGTGGAAAATGAGATTCTATTCTCCCAGCTTGCGCTGAGCCTCACTGGAGCACTGCAGTAGCCCAAGACAGATATCTGGGCTAGGGGAAGACTGGAAGTTCTTAGACTTCTCAACATTGAAAGCAAATGATTGAGAATCACCTTATTAGGGGAGGGATTTTGCTTACATTTAAGATAAATGGAATGCAAAGGGTAAACTTTGAGCACAATTGCAGTCTAAATCATGAACCTAGAACAAAGGGACATAATTCCATCTAATAAAGCATAAATTTGGGGTAATATTTAAATGTTAGTTTTGACATGCAGTGTTTCATATGACTACTATGATTTGTAGTGATGAAAAAATTCCTTAGCCCAATTTTGTGCACGCTTAGAAACCTTAACCTGTGGAGTGGGTGACATTTTGAGGAGCAATAAGGAGCTAGAATTCCTGGCAATGCAGTACCAACAGCATGTGTACCTTAAAAACTAATAGCAGAATATTACAAATTTAGAATTACATATATTTCACTAGATCAACTGTTATAAAAACAGATGAAGTCAAGTGTATAATGTATCCACAAAAACCGTTCAAGGTGACATTGTTCTGATGGTCCCACTGTGATTATTCTGAATCAGCAAAGTGGGAATAATCAGAATGGTCCCTTGTGAATGACTGAAGCCCTATCTGTACATATTAGGTTCCACGGTGGAAATTCTAAGTGTGAAATGACTTGGCATGTCCTGAGGTTATTAACAAGTGTTATTTATTTATTTATTTATTTATTAATGCACATTGACTAGTTATTCTATTTTTCAACCATAACATGAGGGATTTGTAAAATCAATTGCTTTATGTCATTGTCATGATTGTAATTTTGTAACGTCCTTTTCATAATTTTAATATAGGTTTTAATTGAAAAAGATTGGGTTTCTTTTGGACACAAGTTTAATCACAGGTAAGCATGATCATTAATATTTAATTATATTCCTTAAAGTATATTCATATTCTTTTCCTAATACCAAAAAATATCAAATATAATCAGTGTTCAAGAAATTCAAGTCCCCAAAGAAGAAATATTCATTATATTGGTAAGTTGAATAGTTATGATGACAGATTTGTTTTGCATTTTCCTTCTATATTATTTCTCAGATAAAATTATGGGTAGCTTATCTCTTCCAATGCTTTTTGTAGTTGCTTGCCATACTCAATGCAAGCAATGCGTTCATGGCAAATTTACTCCTGCAGTTTTTTCCTCTGCATCCAGTGTCTGATAGCGTAATTGATTTGGGAACGTACTTACTGTTGCTGAGAAAGAGAAGCTTTTCCACATTCATCGGGAGGCTGCATGAATGGCAACTTTTAGAGGGAACAATTTATATTTTGTGAAGTGGGGTTGGCAAGTGGACCTTGATATTCCTGGTGAATCAGGACCAGTTGCCCCCAAAACCTTTGTTTAATTTTTTTTAGAAACAATACTTCTTTGATCTAGAACTGTTACAGGGAATGCACCAGAGAACACTGACTTCAACCTTAGCATAACTGGATCCTTGAAAATACATAGCTTCTAGCAAGTGTGAATGAGCCACAATGTGAGCCCAAATGGTAGTCTTAAAAAGTTGTTAGAGTTATTAACACACTCAGGCTTATTGAGTAAGTATTGGTCAATCTTCGAACCACATTAAATGCTGAATGGTACAGGTGAAATTTATCCCTCCATGGTGTGGCATGAGCAGTGGTAGAAAAGATAGGAGAATATGGAGAGAAGTTTTTCAAAAATTGAAACTTGGTATCGAGAAAAGTGTTCGCAGTTTTCCCCACAAACCTTAAAGGGTGACTTTACAATTTCACTATTGAGCAGCACTACCTTACTTCAATATATTTACATCTGCCCCCTCGACCATGACCTCACCCCCCATCACCAAACCATCATCTCCCAGACCATACAGAACCTCATCACCTCAGGAGATCTCCCACCCACAGCTTCCAACCTCATAGTCTGGGAACCCCGCACTGCCAGGTTCTACCTCTTTCCCAAGATCCACAAGCCTGACCACCCTGGCCGACCCATTGTCTCAGCATGCTCCTGCCCCACTGAACTCATTTCTACCTACCTTGACACTGTTCTATCCCCCCTAGTCCAGGAACTCCCCACATACGTTTGAGACACCACCCACACCCTCCACCTCCTCCAAGACTTCCGTTTCCCCGGTCCCCAACGCCTCGTCTTCACCATGGATATCCAATCCATCTACACCTCCATCCGTCATGACCAGGGCCTCCAAGCCCTCCGTTTCTTCCTCTCCCGACGTCCCCAACAGTACCCTTCTACTGACACTCTCATTCGTTTGGCCGAACTGGTCCTCACCCTTAACAATTTATCCTTTGAATTCTCCCACATCCTCCAGACCAAAGGCGTAGCCATGGGCACCTGTATGGGCCCCAGCTATGCCTGTCTCTTTGTTGGCTACGTAGAACAGTTGATCTTCCATAATTACACCGGCACCACTCCCCACCTCTTCCTCCGCTACATTGATGACTGCATTGGCGCCACCTCGTGCTCCTGCGAGGAGGTTGAGCAATTCATCAACTTCACCAACACATTCCACCCTGACCTTAAGTTTACCTGGACCATCTCTGACACCTCCCTCCCCTTCCTGGACCTTTCCATCTCCATTAATGACGACCGACTTGACACTGACAATTTTTACAAACCCACCGAATCCCACAGCTACCTGGATTACACCTCTTCCCACCCTATCTCTTGCAAAAATGCCATCCCGTATTCCCAATTTCTCCGCCTCCGCCGGATCTGCTCCCAGGAGGACCAGTTCCACCACAGAACACACCAGACGGCCTCCTCCTTTAGAGACCGCAATTTCCCTTCCCACGTAGTTAAAGATGCCCTCCAACGCATCTCGTCTACATCCCGCACCTCCGCCCTCAGACCCCACCCCTTCAACCGTAACAAGGACAGAACGCCCCTAGTGCTCACCTTCCACCATGCCAACCTTCGCATAAACCAAATCATCCGCTGACATTTCCGCCACCTCCAAACAGACCCCACCACCAGGGATATATTTCCCTCCCCACCCCTTTCCGCCTTCCGCAAAGACCGTTCCCTCCGTGCCTACCTGGTCAGGTCCACGCCCCCCTACAAACCCACCCTCCCATCCTGGCACTTTCCCCTGCCACCGCAGGAACTTTAAAACCTGCGGCCACATCTCCTCCCTCACCTCTACCCAAGGCCCTAAAGGAGCCTTCCACATCCATCAAAGTTTTACTTGCACATCCACTAATATCATTTATTGTATCCGTTGCTCCCGATGCGGTCTCCTCTACAATGGGGAGACTGGGCGCCTCCTAGCAGAGCGCTTTAGGGAACATCTCCGGGACACCCACACCAATCAACCACACCGCCCCGTGGCCCAACATTTCAACTCCCCCTCCCACTCTGCCGAGGACATGGAGGTCCTGGGCCTCCTTCACCGCCGCTCCCTCACCACCAGACGCCTGGAGGAAGAACGCCTCATCTTCCACCTCAGAACAGGGGGTAGGTCCGATCAAGGACAGTAGTGGGAGATTGTGTATTGAGTCGGAAGAGATAGGAGAGGTCTTGAACAAGTACTTCTCTTCAGTATCTACGAACGAGAGGGACCGTATTGTTGAAGAGGAGAGTGTGAAACGGACTGGTAAGCTAGAAGTGATACTTGTTAGGAAGGAAGATGTGTTGGACATTTTGAACAACTTGAGGATAGACAAGTCCCCTGGGCCTGACGGGATATATCCTAGGATTATGTGGAAAGCAAGAGAGGAAATTGCAATACCATTGGCAATGATCTTCTCGTCTTCACTGTCAACGGGGGTGGTACCAGGGGACTGGAGAGTAGCGAATGTTGTGCCCCTGTTCAAAAAAGGGAATAGGGATAACCCCGGGAATTACAGGCCAGTTAATCTTACTTTGGTGGTAGGCAAAGTAATGGAAAGGGTACTGAGGGATAGGATTTATGAGTATCTGGAAAGACACTGCTTGATTAGGGACAGCCAGCACGGATTTGTGAAGGGTAGGTCTTGCCTTACAAGTCTTATTGAATTCTTCGAGGAGGTGACCAAGCATGTGGATGAGGGTAGAGCAGTGGATGTAGTGTACATGGATTTTAGTAAGGCATTTGATAAGGTTCCCCATGGTAGGCTTATGCGGAAAGTCAGGAGGCATGGGATAGAGGGAAATTTGGCCAATTGGATAGAAAACTGGCTAACCAGTCGAAGTCAGAGAGTGGTGGTAGATGGTAAATATTCAGCCTGGAGCCCAGTTACAAGTGGAGTTCCGCAGGGATCAGTTCTGGGTCCTCTGCTGTTTGTAATTTTTATTAATGACTTGGATGAGGGAGTCGAAGGGTGGGTCAGTAAATTCACAGATGATACGAAGATAGGTGGAGTTGTGGACAGTGAGGAGGGCATTTGTCATTTGCAAAGGGACTTAGATATGATGCAGAGCTGGGCTGAGGAGTTCAACCCTGCTAAGTGTGAGGTTGTCCATTTTGGAAGAGCAAATAAGAATGCAGAATACAGGGTTAATGGTAGGGTTCTTAGTCAGGTGGAGGAATAGAGGGATCTTGGGGTCTATGTACATAGATCTTTGAAAGTTGCCACTCAGGTGGATAGAGTTTGTAAGAAGGCCTATGGTGTATTATCGTTCATTAGCAGAGGGATTGAATTCAAGAGTCGTGAAGTGATGTTGCAGCTGTACAGGACTTTGGTTAGGCCACATTTGGAGTACTGTGTGCAGTTCTGGTTGCCTCACTTTAGGAAAGATGTGGAAGCTTTGGAGAGGGTGCTGAGAAGATTTACCAGGATGTTGCCTGGAATGGAGAATAGGTCGTAAGAGGATAGGTTGAGAGTTCTCGGCCTTTTCTCGTTGGAACGGCGAAGGATGAGGGGTGACTTGATAGAGGTTTATAAGATGATCAGAGGAATAGATAGAGTAGACAGTCAGAAACTTTTCCCCCGGGTACAACAGAGTGTTACAAGGGGACATAAATTTAAGGTGAAGGGTGCAAGGTATAGGGGAGATGTCAGGGGTGGGTTCTTTACCCAGAGAGTGGTGGGGGCATGGAATGCGCTGCCCGTGGGAGTGGTAGAGTCAGAATCATTGGTGACCTTTAAGCGGCATTTGGATAGGTACATGGATGGGTGCTTAATCTAGGATAGAAGTTCGGCATAACATCATGGGCTGAAGGGCCTGTTCTGTTCTATGTTCTATGTTCTAGGTTCTAACACTTCAACCCCAGGGCATCAATGTGGACTTCAACAGTTTCCTCATTTCCCCTTCCCCCACCTCACCCTCGTTCTAAACTTCCAGCTCAGTAACTTTCCCCATCACTTGTCCGGACTTGTCCTACCTGCCTATCTTCTCTTCCACCTATCCACTCCACCCTCTCCTCCTTGACCTATCACCTTCATCCCCTCCCCCACTCACCCATTGTACTCTATGCTACTTTCTCCCCACCCCCACCCTCCTCTAGCTTATCTATCCATGCTTCAGGCTCACTGCCTTTATTCCTGATGAAGGGCTTTTGCCCGAAACGTCGATTTCGAAGCTCCTTGGATGGTGCCTGAACTGCTGTGCTCTTCCAGCACCACTAATCCAGAATCTGGTTTCTAGCATCTGCAGTCATTGTTTTTACCAAGTGAATAGCAAGTGCAGAGGGCAGGAAGGATTGGTAGTTTTTGAGGAGGAAGCGGGTGAGAGACATTGAATGGAAATGATGCAAAATGTTGAGGATTGTAGTCCATGAGCCTTTGTAAGAGGTGTGTGTAGTGGTATAGTAAGTACATGGCAGCGCTTTGTGATGTTGAAGACAGAATATAATGGCACTTCGTGGTGGGGAGCACAGATCATTGACCTTTTCTCTGTACTGCTGGGCATCCTACTACACCCAGGACACAGCATTGACTCTGGTGGCAATTTGGGTTCAAATTATCTTGGACTGGTGGTGTGGACTCCTGTGCTAATCTTGTCCCTCGGACCTGTAATTTGCTGAGCTTGTTCGGTGAAGACAGACACAAAAAGTCAGTTAGCTTTTCTAATATCTCCCTATTCTCCATTATTGATTCTCCTAATTCTGTAAGAGGCCCATTTCTTTTATTGGTCAGATATTTTCTGTTCATGAACCTGTGGAAATATTTACAGTCTTTTTTTGATTTTCATTTACTTGCCTGAATAGATCTTAGATCTGTTTTGGTGGATAAATCCCCAGGGCCTGATCAGGTGTACCCGAGAACTCTGTGGGAAGCTAGAGAAGTGATTGCAGGGCCTCTTGCTGAGATATTTGTAACATCGATAGCCACAGGTGAGGTGCTGGAAGACTGGAGGTTGACAAACGTGGTGCCACTGTTTAAGAAGGGCGGTAAAGACAAGCCAGGGAACTATAGACCGGTGAGCCTGACCTCTGTGGTGGGCAAGTTGTTGGATGGAATCCTGAAGGACAGGATGTACATGTATTTGGAAAGGCAAGGACTGATTATGGGTCGTCAACATGGCTTTGTGCGTGAGAAATCATGTCTCACAAACTTGATTGAGTTTTTTTGAAGAAGTAACAAAGAGGATTGATGAGGGCAGAGCGGTAGATGTGATCTATATGGACTTCAGTAAGGAGTTCGACAAGGTTCCCAATGGGAGACTGATTAGCAAGGTTAGATCTGATGAAATACACGGAGAACTAGCCATTCGGATACAGAACTGGCTCAGAGATAGAATACAGAGGGTGGTGGTAGAGGGTTGTTTTTCAGACTGGGGGCCTGTGATCAGTGGAGTGCCACAAGGATCGGTGCTGGGCCCTCTTCTTTTTGTCATTTACATTAATGATTTGGATGCGAGCATAAGAGGTGCAGTTAGTAAGTTTGCAGATGATACCAAAATTGGAGGTGTAGTGGACAGCGAAGAGGCTTACCTCAGAATACAACAGGATCTTGACCAGATGGGCCAATGGGCTGTGAAGTGGCAGATGGAGTTTAATTCAGATAAATGCGAGGTGCTGCATTTTGGGAAAGCAAATCTTAGCAGGACTTATACACTTAATGGTAAGGTCCTAGGGAGTGTTGCTGAACAAAGAGAGCTTGGAGTGCAGGTTCATTGCTCCTTGAAAGTGGAGTTGCAGGTAGATAGGATAGTGAAGAAGGCTTTTGGTATGCTTTCCTTTATTGGTCAGAGAATTGAGCACAGGAGTTGGGAGATCATGTTGCGGCTGTACAGGACATTGGTTAGGCCACTGTTGGAATATTGCATGCAATTCTGGTCTCCTTCCTATCGGAAAGATGTTGTGAAACTTGAAAGGGTTCAGAAAAGAATTACAAGGATGTTGCCAGGGTTGGAGGATTTGAGCTATAGGGAGAGGCTGAACAGGCTGGGGCTGTTCTCCCTGGAACATCGGATGCTGAGGGGTGACCTTATAAAGGTTTACAAAATTATGAGGGGCATGGATAGGATAAATACGCAGACGGTGGTACGTGTGTGGACTGAGCTGCCAGAGGATGTGGTGGAGGCTGGTACAATTGCAACATTTAAGAGGCATTTGGATGGGTATATGAATAGGAAGGGTTTGGAGGGATATGGGCCGGGTGCTGGCAGATGAGATTAGATTGGGTTGGGATATCTGGTCAGAATGGACAGGTTGGACCGAATGGTCTGATTCCATGCTGTACATCTCTATGACTCTATGACTATCCCCCATCTTTGTCACTTGTTGCCCAATCAACTAGCTAGGCAAAGCTTTCAATTGAAGTTCAGGATACATTAGAAATGGAAAATAAATGGTATAATTAAGAGAGTAGTTGCATGACTGGCATATCAAGAAAATTCTGAGAACTAAAAGATATTCTTGTAATGTAAATAAGCTCAATATTTACATTTTCTAATCTATCCAGAAGTAAATTGTCAAGTATTTGGAATTCCATTGCCAGTAATTGAAATTTTAAAAGCATAACTGATGAATATAAGACTGAAGAAAGTATTAGAATGTGTTAGCACATATACATTTGAAGATTCAGAGGTTTACAGGCAATAACAATTCACTGTTTTAAAATATATGTATTTGTATTAATTTGTAGTCAAATTATTATGGGCTATTTTCCACTAATATTTTGTTAAATGACATTTTTCTTAAGATTCTTTGTGTTAACTCCCTATAGCAAAAATGTTTTGAGGATATATGAAAGACAAATTATTGAACTCCATGGTCAGTTAACGTGGTTAAAGCATTAGTGACAGTTCACTCACAGCTGAATGGTTCCTATTCATCTACAGTACACGCCAACAGAGATTCACACAGTAAACTTGGTCTGTTTCACCCAGCTCCTGACTTCATTGGCTTGGTGCAAATATGAACTCTAGATGTGAAGTGAGTGTGACAGCCCTTGACATTAAAGATACATCATGACCAAGTATGACATCAAAGAGCCGAAGCAAAACTGCAATCAGTAAGCATCAGGGGCAAACCCTATGCTGGTTTGAATCATAGTAGGCACATAGGAAAATGGTCGTGATTGTTGACGGGCAGTCATCTCTGCTCCAGGCCATCTCTACAGGAGTTCCTCAGAGTAGTGTCCTCTGCCCAACTATCTACAGCTGCTTCTTCAACAATTTTCCCTCTATCATAGAGTGAAGATATTTGCTGATGATTGCACCATGCTCAGTACCATTCGCAACTCCTCAGATATTAAAGCAATCTGGACAATATCCAGGCTTTGGTTGAAAAGTGACAAGTAACATTCCTGCCGCACAAATACCAGGCAATGATCATCTCCAATAAAAGAGACATTCTCATCATTGCAACTTGACATTTAATGGTGTTGCCAACACTGAATCCCTCACCATTAACAACCTTCGGGTTACCATTGACCAGAAGCTTAAGTGAACTTAAAAAATAAATGTAGTTGCCATGAGAGCAGGTCATCGGTTAGGAATACTCCAGTGACTAACGCACCTTCTGAATCCCCAGAGCCTGTTCACCATCTACAAGGCACAAGTCAGGAGTGTGATGGAATATTCCCCACTTGTTTACATGGATGCAGCTCCAAGAACACTTAACAAGCTTGACAGCATTGAGGACAAAGCAGCCTGCCTGATTGGCACCACATCTGCAAACATCCACTCCCTCCACTATCGATGCTCCGTAGCAGCAGTGTGAACTATCTACAAGATGTACTTCAGAAATTCACTAAAAATCTGTAAATCCACATCCATAAATATATCACCATACCTTCACTGTTGCTGGGTCAAAACCTTGGAGTTCCCTTCCTTAAGGGCATTGTAGGTCAACTTCCCACACATGGACTGCAGCAGTTCAAGAAGACAACTCACCACTACCTTCTCAAGGGCAACTAGAAATAGGCAGTGAGTGCTGGCCAGCTCGTGATGCCCTCATCCCACAAGTGAATGAAAAAACTGGAAGAAGTTTAACTAGATTAGATTCCCTACAGTGTGGAAATAGGCCCATCAAAACCACACCAACCCTCCAAAGAGCAACCCACCCAGACCCATTCCACTACATTTACCCCTGACTAATACAGCTAACACTATGGGCAATTTAGCATGGCCAATTCACCCAACCTGCACATCCTTGGATTGTCAGAGGAAACCCACGTAGATACGGGGAGAATGTGCAAACTCCACACAGACAGTTGCCCAAGACAGGAATTGAACCCGGGTCCCTGGTGCTGTGAGGCAGCAGTGCTAACCACTGAGCCACTGTGCCACCCTTCTTCTAGGTCACTTATAAAAATGACAAACAGCAGTGGACCCAAAGCAAGATCCTTGCGGTACACCACTAGCAACTAAACTACCACTTTCTGTCTTTTTTCAGCTTGCTAATTTCGGTTCCAACCTGTTTTTTTCTTTTTAGAAAGGTAAAGTTGTTGGACAGTTTCTAACATTTTACTGCATTTATATGATTAAATGGCCTGCTTTCAATGGTTTATTGACTTTTCCCTGAACAAATAGTACACACGAGGTTTATATTTGAACCTGGCTTTTACTGACCTTGGATTGTTGCATCATACACCATTTTCAAACATTCTTTTAGGAAGTGAAAATCACAAACACTGTACAAGATGATTCTTTTAAAAATAAAAACGTTTAAATTACAAAGCATTATTCAGGTACTTTAAACTCAGTGGGTTTTTTAATTGAGGATACTTATCAGGTCTTAGAAGAAAGGGGTGTGCTAAAGATCCAGCAACATCTTTACAAAATATTGAAGTTGCTTGTGTGTAGAAAAATGCTACTGAAATATTTATATATCACTATATTTGTTGCTGAAGAACTTGTAATTGGAGAAAGGAAAACTTGAAGAAAACTAGAAAAATTATTAGAACAAAATTGTGACTACATAACAAAAGCAGCTTACTATTACTTGTAAATTTACAAGTTTGTACAAAAAGGATCACAAATATAAGAGAGTCATTAATAAATCTAATCATATTTTCAGGTGAAATTTCTTTATTTCTTTTTACCCAGTGAAAACATGGTACATATTCTTAATTTTCAGTATACAAACTTTATTCAATGTGACTGTTTTTAAAAGAAAAGTTTAAGTTTAGTGTGCTGCAAAATTGAACATTAAAGTTCAGATAACCAGGTCAGTTTCTTCAAAAACGTGCCTCACTGTCTCAGAAGGACAAAAGGATAAATTCATCTTTTTTAAATGAACTCAAAATCAAGTTAAACAGCCCCTAATCAGGCACTATAACAAAAATTCTGGATTAGTGGTGCTGGAAGAGCACAGCAGTTCAGGCAGCATCCAAGGAGCTTCGAAATCGATGTTTCGGGCAATCTGCAGTAATTGTTTTTATCACTATAACAAAAAGGCAAACTAACACTCAACAGAAACTTTAAGGCCAGCATTTATTACCCTGCAGTCCATGTGCTGTAGGTAGACGTACAATGTACTTAAGAAGGGAATTCCAGGATTTTGACCCAGTGACGGCAAAGGAATAGCAATACATTTCTGAGTCAGAGTGGTGAGTGGCTTAGAGCCTTTGTAGGTGGTGATGTTTCTATGTATTTGCTGCCCTTGTCCTTTTCAATGGAAGTAGTTGTGGGTTTAAGAGGTGCTGTCTAAGGATGTTTGGTGAATTTCTTCAGTGTATCTTGTTGATATGTACATGCTGGTCTTGAGCATCAGTGATGGAGGAAATGGATGCTTGTAGACCTGGTACTAATCAAGCGGGCTGTTTTGTCCTGGATGGTGTTAAGTTTTCGAGTGTTATTTCATGAGGTTCAAGTTGGTGCTTGAGTACAATTCTGCTGCTGCTAATGGTCCATAGTGCCTCATGAATGCCCAGTCTTGAGTTGCTAGATCTGTTTGATGTCTGTCCCATTTTGGACAGTGACAGTGCCACACAACATGATAGAGGGTATTCTCAATTTGAAGGGACTTTGTCTCTACTGGACTGTACAATGGTCACTCCAACTGATACTGTCAGGGACAGATGCATCTGCAGCCAACAGATTGATAAGTATGAGGTCAAATATGCTTTTCCCTCTTGTTGATTCCCTCATCACTTGCTGCAGACCTAGTCTGACTAGTTCAATCAGTAGTGCTGTTGCTGAGCCACTGTTAGTGATGGATATTGAAATCCCCCACCCAGAGTACATTTTGCGTCTTCGAGTAATCATTTGGCAAGGCAATCATGTTTATTGCTCTTTTCGTTCAGTTTAGTGCTGAATGTAAAACGAGGCGACAGCAGAAAAGGTATAGTGTATATGCTTTAAGAACTGGAGGCTGCAGCAGTGTGAAGCCTCCAAGACTGTTCCGTTTTGGGTCATGAATACAGCAAATTGACCTGCTGATTAAATGAGAGTGCAGGAGACTATTGCCATAACCTTCAGGAAGTTTGTCCCTTTGAGAGAATCCTGAGGTGTCTTTGGCATAGCACTTTCCTCAGCAGTGAAGTTATTGTCTTGATCAGGTCTGTAATGTTGGTTTTCCAAACTAAGATAATCCTGTGAATTATGAACTGTTCTTTCTATGTATAATTTGTAATAATGTGCTACTCTGTACAACTGGAATTTTCTTGAGTGTGTTTGGGTTTTTACAAGAATACTTCAGTCACAAAGTACACTTGACAGTAAACGAGGATCTAAAATGAATGGCTCCTTACCCTGCTTGCTGACATTACTGCTGCTGTATATCAGGAGATTCCTTTAACTTGGCTGCTGGATTTACATTAGAAAAGGAAGTTTTCTTCTTCTCCAACTTAAATGACCTCAGACATTTTCATTGATTGTCTCGTCCATCTGCTAATTTACAGACTAGATTTTCCCTTTTCTTTAGGAGAGTTATTTTTGGAGAGGTGATGCAAAACGTGATCAATTATCTCTTCCTTCCTCACTTCCAAAGTCCCAGTCACCCCTTCCAGGTGAAGCTGTGCTTTACTTGCTCTTCATTAGCCGACTGTATTCGGTGCTCACAATGTGGTATCCTCTACTATGAATTCTGTGTCCTTATGATCCTGCCCCACTAGCTACCTGACAAAGGAGCAGCGCTCCGAAAGCTTGTACTTCCAAATAAACCTGTTGCACTATTGTCATCTACAATGGGGAAACGAAGTGCAGACTGGGTGACCACTTTGCAGAACTCCTACGTTGTGTCTGCAAAAATGACCTTGAGCTTCCAGTTGCCTGCCATTTCAACACACCATTTCGTTCTATGGCTAATATGTCTTTCTTGGGCATGCTGCGGTGCTCCAGTGAAGTTCAGTGCAAGCTGGAAGCATAACACCTCATTTTCTGCTTCTCCTGTGTCCTTACCCCAACTCCCACAAACCTTGTCATCGTATGTCCTTGATGGAGTGGGAGGGGGAGTTGAAGTGTTCAGCCACGGGGCGGTGGGGTTGGTGGGTGTGGATGTCCCAGAGATGTTCTCTGAAACGATCCGCAAGAAGGTATCCTGTCTCCCCGATGTACAGGAGACCACAGCTGGTGCAACGGATACAGTAGATGACATTGATAGAGGTACAGGTGAATTTCTGACAGATATGGAAGGATCCTTTGGGGCCTTGGATGGAGGTGAGGAGAGTGGTGTGGGTGCAGGTTTTGCACTTTCTGCAGTGGCAGGGATAGGTGCTAGGAGTGAGGTGTGGGCTGGTGGGGGATGTGGACCTGACAAGGGAGTGATGAGGGAATGGTGTGTCTGGAACGCTGATAGGGGTGGGGTGGGAAATATATCTGTGGTGGTGGGTTCCGTTTGGAGGTGGCGGAAGTGGCAGAGGATGATGCGCTGTATGCGGAAGTTGGTGGGGTGGAAGGTGAGGACCGGGGTTCTGTCCTTGTTGCGTTGGGATGGGTGGGGTTCAAGGGTGGTGGTGTGTGAAGTGGAGGAGAATTTGAATATCTTTTCTAAATGTACACTTGCTGCTGCATCATCATTGAGACTAGCTGCAGTTTTAATGACATTGGCTTTCTCCTTTCACCTTACCCTCTGTTGCACTGCCTATGTGTGATATTTAGAGGAGTCACAGCTCTTTTAAATACACAGAGCTATACATGTGCTCAGTAGCAGGAGCAATTCCCTCCAACTCTAGCAGCTTTATTTAAACTTTTCATTTACTTGTTGATTGATCTGTAATGGTGTTGACTGACTAAGTTTGTACCTTACAAATTTGTAGTGCTATTTAAAGTGGGTGAAGTTGACAGGGAGTGGTGTTAAGTGTGTAAAGTCCTGGCCAGACTACTTGCTCCCAGTTGTACAGGGATAGAGTCATACAGCACGGAAACAGACTCTTCGGTCAAACCAGTCCACACTGACTGTGTTCCAGACCAAACCAATCCCACCTCCCAATGCTTAGCCCATGTCACTCCAAATCTTTCCCATTTATGAACTTATCTAAACTTCTTTTAAACATTGTAACTATACCTGCATTCACCACATTCTCTGGCAGTTCATTCCACATGAAGCATTCTGTGTAAAAAAAAAAGTCCCTCATGTCCTTTTTAAATCTTTCTCTTCTCACCTTAAAAATATGCCCCATAATTTTGAAATTCCTCATCATAGTGAAAAAATCTTTGTCATTCACCTTATCTATGTCTCTCATGATTGTATAAGGTCACCCCTCAATCTCCTATGTTCCAGTGAAATAAATCCTCTGTCTTCCCAGTCTATTTTTATAACTCAAATCCTCCCTTCCCAGCAACATCCTGGTAAATCTTTTCTGAACCCTTTCCAATTTAATAATATCCTTCTTATAACAGGGTGACTAGAGCTGCACACAGTATTCCACAAGCGGCCTTACCAACATCCTGTACAACATGACGTCTCAATTCATATACTCAAAGATCTAAGCAATGAAGGCAAGTGTGTTAAATGCTGCCTTAACCACCCTGTCTATGTGATGCAAATTTCAAAGAAATATGTGCCTCTTGGAGAAAAGGAGGAGGAGAGGGGACCTAATTGAGGTATACAAGATAATGAGAGGCATAGATAGAGTCGATAGCCAGAGACTATTTCCCAGGGCAGGAATGGCTAACACGAGGGGTCATAGTTTTCAGCTGGTTGGAGGAAAGTATAGAGAGGATGTCAGAGGCGGTTTCTTTACACAGAGAGTCGTGAGAGCATGGAATGTGTTGCCAGCAGCAGTTGTGGAAGCAAGGTCATTAGGGACATTTAAGAGACTGCTGGACATGCATATGGTCGCAGAAATTTGCGGGTGCGTACATGAGGACCAACGGTCGGCACAACATCATGGGCTGAAGGGCCTGTTCTGTGCTGTACTGTTCTATATTCTATGTTCTGTGTTCTAAGTTCTAACTCCTAGGTCTCTCGTTTCTACAGGGCCTAACATTAACTGTATAAGTCCTAGCTTTGTTTGTGCAAGTTGTTCTTTTATAATGCGATGGTTGCATTCTTGTACAACCCTGCATTATAGAAAAATCGCGCTTTAGAAACAGCACTTAAAGTGTTGGTGATGTAATCGTGTTATAGCCAACATACAGAGCCATAGAGTTTAGAGGTGTACAGCACGGAAACAGACCCTTTGGTCCAATTTGTCCGTGTCGACAAGATAGCCCAACCCAATCTATTCCCACTTGCGAGCAACCAGCCCATATCCCTTCAAACCCTTCCTATTCATAAACCCATCCAAATGCCTTTTAAATGTTGCAATTGTACTAGCCCTTACCACTTCCTCTGGCAGCTCATTCCATACACGTACTACCCTCTGTGTGAAAAAGTTGCCCCCTAGTCTCTTTTAAATCTTCCCCTCTCACCCTAAACCTTTGTCCTTGAGTTCTGGACTCCCCCACCCTAGGGAAAAGACTTTGTCTATTTATCCTGTCCCATGCCCCTCATGATTTTATAAACCTCTATAAGGTCACTTCTCAGTCTCCAATGCTCCAGGGAAAACAGCCCCAGCCTATTCAGCCTCTCCCTATAGCTCAAATCCTCCAACCCTGGTAACATCCTTGTAAATCTTTTCTGAACCCTTTCAAGTTTCACAACATCTTTTCGATAGGAAGGAGACCCGAATTGCACGCAATACTCCAAAAGTAGCCTAACCAATGTCCTGTACAACCGCAACATGACCTGCAAACTCCTATACTCAATACTCTGACTAGTAAAAGAAAGCATACCAAACGCTGCCTTCACTATCCTATGTACCTGTGACTCCACTTTCACGGAGCTGTGAACCTGCACTCCAAGGTCTCTTTGTTCAGCAACACTCTCTTGACCTTACCATTAAGTGTATAGGTCCTGCTAAGTTTTCCCAAAATGCAGCACCTCGCATTTAACTAAATTAAACTTCATCTGCCACGCCTCAGTCTATTGGCCCAATTGGTCAAGATCCCATTGTAATCTGAGCTAACCTTCTTCGCAGTCCACTACACCTCCAATTTTGGTGTCATCTACAAGCTTACTAACTACACCTCCTGTGTTGACATCCAAATCATTTATATAAATGATGAAAAGCAGCGGACGCAGCACTGCTCCTTGTGGCACTCCACTGGTCACAGTCTGAAAAGCAACCCTCCACAACCACCCTCTGCCTTCTATATTCAAACCTGTTCTGTATCCAAATGGCTAGTTCTCCCTGTATTCCGTGAGATCTAGCCTTGCTAACCAGTCACCCAAGGGGTACCTTGTTGAACACCTTACTGAAGTCCATACAGATCATGTCTACCACTCTGCCCTCATCAATCCTCTTTGTTACTGCTTCAAAAAAGCTCAATCAAGTATGTGAGACATGATTTCCCACGCACAAAGTCATGTTGACTATCCCTATTCAGTCCTTGCCTTTCCAAATACATGTACATCCTGTGCCTCAGGATTCCCTCCACCACTGACATCGGCTCAACGGTCTGTAGTTCCCTGGCTTGCCCTTACCACCCTTCTTAAATAGTGGCACCACGTTAGCCAACCTCCAATCTTCTGGCAACTCATCTGTGACTATTGATGATACAAATATCTCAGCAAGGGGCCCAGCAATCACTTCCTTGGCTTCCCACAGAGTTCTAGGGTACACCTGATTAAGTCATGGGGATTTATCCACATTTTTGCATTTCAAGGCATCCATCACTTCCTCCTCTATAATATGGACATCTTTCAAGATGTCACCATCTGTTTCCCTACATTCTGTATCTTCCATGACCTTTTCCACAGTAAACACTGTGGAAAATACTCATTTAGTATCTTCCCCTATCTCCTGCAGCTCCACACAAAGGCCACCTTGCTGATCTTTGAGGAGCCCTATTCTCTCCCAAGTTAACCTTTTGTCCTTAATGTATTTGTAAAAACCCTCTGAAGTCTCCTTAATTATATTTGCCAAAGCTATCTCATGTCCCCTTTTTGCTCTCCTGATTTCCCTCTTAAGTATACTCCTACTGCCTTTATACTCTTCTAAGGATACACTCTATCTATCTTGTCTATATCTTACATATGCTTCCTTTTTCTTAACCAAACCCTCAATTTCTTTAGTCACTCAGCATTCCCTACACGTACCAGCCTTTCCTTTCAACCTGACAGGAATATACTGCCTCTGGACTCTCATTATCTCATTTCTGTAGGCTTCCCATTTTCCAGCCGCCCCTTTACCTGTGAACATCTGCCCCCAATCAACATTTGTAAGTTCTGGCCTAATATTGTCAAAATTAGCTTTCCGCCAACTTATAACTTCAACTTTTAGATCTGGTCTATCCTTTTCCATTACTATTTTAAAACTAATAGAATTATGTTTGCTGGCTTCAACTGACACCTCAGTCACCTGCCCTGCCTTACTTCCCAAGAGTAGGTCAAGTTTTGCACCTTGGTAAAAACAATGACTGCAGATGCTGAAAACCAAATACTGGATTAGTGGTGCTGGAAGAGCACAGCAGTTCAGGCAGCATCCAACGAGCAGCGAAATCGGCATTTCGGGCAAAAGCCCTTCATCAGGAATAAAAAGCTTTTTATTCCTGATGAAGGGCTTTTGCCCGAAACGTCGATTTCGCTGCTCATTGGATGCTGCCTGAACTGCTGTGCTCTTCCAGCACCACTAATCCAGTAACAAGTTTTGCACCTTTCCTAGTGGGTACATCCACATACTGAGTCAGAAAATTTTCTTGTACACACTTAACAAACTCCTCTCTATCTAAACCGTAACACTATGGCAGTCCCAGTCTATGCTTGGAAAGTTAAAATCCCTTACCATAACCACCCTATTATTCTTACAGATAACTGAGATCTCCTTATAAATTTGTTTCTCAATTTCCTGTTGACTATTAGGATACAATCCCAATAAGGTGATACAATCCCAATAAGATGATCACCCCTTTCTTATTTCTCATTTCCACTCAAATAACTTTCCTGGATGTATTTCCGGGAATATCCTCCCTCAGTACGGCTGTAATGCTCTCCCTTATCAAAAATGCCACTCCCTCTCCTCTTTTGCCTCCATCTCTGTCCTTCCTGTAGCATTTGTATCCTGGAACATTAAGCTGCCAGTCCTGACCATCCCTGAGCCACATTTCTGTAATTGCTATGATATCCCAGTCCTATGTTCCTAACCAGGCCCTGAGTTCATCTGCCTTCACTGTTAGGCCTATTGCGTTGAAATAAATGCAGTTTAATTGATCAGTCCAACCTTGTTCTCTGCTTTGTTCCTGCCTGTCCTGACTGACTAGTTTTTTTCAACTGTACCAGTTTCGGATTGATCTCTTTCCTCACTATTTCCCTGGGTCCTAATCCACGTCTTACTAGGTTACTTCCTCCTGAGCAGCTCTAGCCAATCTCCCTGCCAGTTTATTAGTCCCCTTCCAATTCAGGTGCAATGAGTCCTTCTTGTATAGGTCACTTCTACCCCAGAAGAGATTCCAATGATGCAAAAATGTGAATCCTTCTCTTCTGCACCAACTCCTCAGCCATGCATTCATTTGCTCTATCCTCCTGTTCCTATCCTCACTAGCTGATAGCATCGGGAGTAATCCAGATATTACTACTCTCAAGGACTTCCTTTTTAAATTCCTGCCTAACTCTATAGCGTCCCTTCAGAATCTCATCCCTTTCCCTTCCTGTGTCATTGGTTCCAATATGTACAATGACCTCCTGCTGGTCCTTCTCCCCTATGAGAACATTGTGCACCCTCTCTGAGACATCATTGATCTTGGCACCAGGGAGGCAACACACCATTCTGATTTTTTGCTGCTGGCTGCAGAACCATTTGGCTGTGCCTCGGACAGGAGAGCCCCCTCACACAATTGTTCTCTTGGAACCCGACATACCCCTCATTGCATTAGAGCCTGTCTTGATACCAGAAACTTGGCTGTTCATGCTACGTTCCCCTGAGAATCCATCACCCCCTACATTTTCCAAAACAGCATACTTGTTTGAAATGGGGATAGCTACAGAAGACTCTTGCACTACCTGCCTACCTCTCTTACCTTTCCTGGAGTTAACCCATCTATGTGACTGTATCTGTGACATTTCTCCCTTCCCATAACTGCCATCCATCACACCCACTTGCTCTTGTAAATTCTTCATTGCCTCTAACTGTCCCTCCAACTGATCCATTTGATCTGATAGGATTCGTAACCAATGGCATTTATTACAGATATAATCCTCAGTAACACGTAAATTCTCCCTAAACTCCCACATCCAACAAGAAGTGCATATCACTCGACTAAAGGTCATTTTTGCTTCTTCCAATCTGCAGACCCAGAAAATAGCACCATCTTCCTCTTCTACAAAACACTGCTCCAGGCTAACTTAATACTTATGGCTTGTATTTTTAAGTTCAATCAAGAGACATATCTCTATAAAACATATAATCAAGAAAGAACCCACCCTACAGTCTTACAGCAAGGGTATACTTAAAACTATTCACTTCTCTGTTTGTGTGCTGTGACCTCTTCCAAACAGCTGTTTGTTAATTTTCCCAGACGCACTCAAGTTTGTGCTTTAAAAGCAGCGTCCTCAATTCGTCAATCACTTTACAGTGAATTTGCCTTGATTAGAACATAGAACATAGAACATTACAGCGCAGGTAAAAACAATGACTGCAGATGCTGGAAACCAGATTCTGGATTAGTGGTGCAGGACAGAAGTAGTATTTAAGTCAGAGGAAATTGTGGGATGACAGGTAAGTGGCCTATGATGAGATAAGTTAGGTGGGACTATACTGTTATCTTTGATTTCATTTCAACTATTGACCACTCAGTCCTGCCCCTCCAATACTGGTCTCCTCAATCAAGGTGAGGACATACCACTGTGTCTCTGACCACTTAGGTGTTGTTGTTCACACCAATTTGGTTCTTGAAGAGGCAAGTGTCAGTCAATGTCCTCCCGTCTATATGAAGTGGTGGACGTGCAACAAATCCATTGGTAATGGGATAGTTTCATGGGGCATTTTTACTGATGGCTAAAGAAACCAACCTGTTTGAGGGAGGTTCTGCACAAATGCTGCACATAGGGTGGTTATCAGCTTTCATTGTGGGTTGTTTTTACTGTTACCAAGTTGCTGGAGCTACTGGTCATCATGGTGGTGTATGTTGGCCTTCAGGTGATATCACCGTTGCCCTCTGTTGTTGGCTAGTGTCTCCCCGCTTTGAAAATGTATGTTTCGGGTTTTATTGTTACACTAGGAGCTATTTTTGTGGTTGTACATTTCAGGGAATGATGGGTTTCTTTTTCCTGTTGAAAAACAAAGGCAGATGTAACAAAATAAGTCTTTAAAATTTGGAAAGTTTGACAGAATGTATGCAGAATGAATGATTTCTCTTGTCAGGAAGAGCATAGGCAGAAGCTATAAAGTTAGTTACCAAACAATCTGATCAAGAATTTAGAAGACACTCCCTTAACCGGAGAATGATGAGAATGTGGAACTAACTTCAGCTACTCCCTGTGGCAGCAAATAATTTGGATGCATTTAAGAGAAAGCTCGACAAGCATTTGAGGGAGAAAGGAATAGAGGGTTTGTAAGTTTAAATGAGGGGCAATGTTAGGAAGCTCAAGTGGCATATGGACACCTGCATGGACCGTTTGGGCTGAATAGACCATTTCAATAGTATATCACAAGTATTTAATCTTACGTACTATATTGGTCTAGAATATGTTAACCAGTACGTCATATGTGGCTAGATGAGAATCAAGATGTTGCAAATTGAATTTGATTAGTTCAAAAAAATAGTAATTGACAGTTTTGTTGGTTATATGACCTCGATCCTCATATTCACACTATGTACCTAATTTAACTTTTTAAAATGTTTGTTGGCAAATAGGAAGACTAAAAGGTTGTTTTGTTTTTCTTCCTGAATTACTGTCACCAACCTTAGTTGGAAGGTTTTGTTCCAAATTACCCTAAAGGAGCAGGAAAGTTAATACTTTGGGATATTTTATATTTTGTTTAGTTTTCCAAGAAGAAGTTGACCTTTATACCTATCCTTTGTTTCACAGATACAGTCACTTGGATGGTGATCCCAGGGAAGTTTCACCGGTAATTGATCAGTTTTTTGACTGTGTCTGGCAGCTGATGGAACAATTTCCATGCGCCTTTGAGTTCAATGAAAGATTTCTGGTGCACATTCATCATCATATCTACTCTTGCCAATTTGGCAACTTTATTTGTAACAGCAATAAAGAGAGCAAAGAACTAAGGTAAAGCAAATTTTAAACATTCATGATTCACCATTTTAATTTTTTCACTAATAATAAGTAGTTTGAGATTTTTATGTAATACCTCCATAAATTCAGTTGTCCATAACAAAGGTACAATTTTTTTTTGTTTGGCCAGCTAACACAGGGAGACTAATTCTTTTTAAAAGAATGGGAGTCTTCAGATAGGTGTTGGGTTGGCTTTGTGGAAGAGGCCTAACTTGGGACAAACTTAACGTGAACACATTTCCTTATTATTGTTTTCAGAATTTATGGAAATAGTTTACAACCGAAGAACTTTTTTTTACATTCCTCACTATTCTCATGTCGACAAATTTATGGTGTATTTTGTGTGTAGGAAGTTCCACAAGTTGAGAGAGGAATGTTGATCACAGAGTGAATTTCCTTTCCTTTTAAACTTTGCATCTTGGTGCTAAGTATCTTTCTTTTTGATCATCTCTTATAGCTGTTGAAGAGACTAGGTAGCAAAAATCAGAACACAGCCAACAAGAGTGAGTAGAGCAGCTGATGGTAGCCAAGGGAACAACAACTCTCAGCTGATAGGATAGTGCGTAGAGGAGAGAGACTGGGGGTGAACTTTTACTTGTTTCCATTAGCTATAGCAGAATTTGGAACGGAATTGGTCAAGTCGGTGCAAAAGATTCATTGGTTTAAATATGAATTGTGCAAGGGCCCAATTTGTGTTTTTCTTGATCTAATACATTGGTTTAGATTAATTTCACCCAAAAACCTCTACCCAATGGCACCCCATCCCCCAGAAAGTCAAAAATGTGTGCTTCCATTGATTTAAATGATTCAGGAAAGTTCTTCAAATTGGGTTCATCATTTTTGGTGCCTGCACTTAAGTAGGCATAGTTTATAAGATTTTTCATTTAACAGGAATTTATTAAGAAAATGACAAATGAGTAACAATAAACTATTAAAAATATTTAATTTCTTTTCTAACTGACTTCCAGTGATTTTTTTAAAATTCGCATGAAAGTTAATTAAAAATACATACTTTTCTTGATTAGTTCATTAATAAAATTGCACCAGATTTCAGCTCTTAAATGCATCACGGAATGTTTATTAATGGGAAAGGAAAATGAAACAATTGTTCTGCTTTTTATTGTTTGATTGTGTTGGTTCATGGACAATTTTAATTCGTAATTATGCAAATACATCTGTCGAGTGGAAATTTGAAGCCCAACCTAATCAGTACAATTTAAGACACATTTTAGGTGCAGTTTCCCCAGTGCACACAAAACAGCAATTTATCACACTGCCTTTTTATGGTGTCCAACAACTCGTTCAATTGGACTAAAACTCACTGATTCTTCATTTTGAAACAGTGAGCAGACAGAAATCACATTGAGTCATAGAGTCATAGAGATGTACAGCATGGAAACAGATCCTTTGGTCCAACCTGTCCATGCCGACCAGATATTCCAACCCAATCTAGTCCCACCTGCTAGCACCTGGCCCATATCCCTCCAAAAACTTCCTATTCATATGCCCATCCAGATGCCTTTGAAATGTTGAATTGTACTAGCCTCCACCACTTCCTCTGGCAGCTCATTCCATACACGCACCACCCTCTGCGTGAAAAAGTTGCCTCTTAGGTCTCTTTTATATCTTTTCTCTCTCACCCTAAATCTATGCCCTCTAGTTCTGGACTCCCCCACCCCAGGGAAAAGACTTTGTCTATATACCCTATCCATGCCCCTCATAATTTAGTAAACCTCTATAAGGTCACCCCTCTGCTTCTGACACTCCAGGGAAAACTGCCCCAGCCTGTTCAACCTCTCCCTGTAGCTCAAATTCTCCAACCCTGGCAACATCCTTGTAAATCTTTTCTGAACCCTTTCAAGTTTCACAACATCTTTCCGATATGGCGGAGACCAGAATTGCACGCAATATTTCAACAGTGGCCTAACCAATGTACTGCACAGCTGCAACATGACATCCCAACACCTGTACTTGGTACTCTGACCAATAAAGGAAAGCATACCAAACGCCGCCTTCGCTATCCTATCTACCTGCAACTCTACTTTCAAGGAACTATGAACCTGCAATCCAAGCTCTCTTTGCTCAGCAACACTCACTAGGACCTTACCATTAAGTGTATAAGTCCTGTGAAGATTTGCTTTCCCAAAATGCAGCACCTTGCATTTATCTGAATTAATCTCCATCTGCCACTTCTCAGCCCATTGGCCCATCTGATCGAGCTCCTGTTGTAATCTGAGGTAATCTTCTTCACTGTCCACTACACCTCCAATTTTGATGTCATCTGCAAACTTACTAACTATACTTCTTATGCTCACATCCAAATCATTTATGTAAATGATGAAAACTAGTGGACCCAGCACTGATCCTTGTGGCACTCCCAGCCTGAAAACCAACCCTCCACCAGCACCCTCTGTCTTCTACCTTTGAGGCAGTTCTGTATCCAAATGGCTAGTTCTCCCTGTATTCCGTGAGATCTAACCTTGCTAACCAGTCTCCCATGGGGAATCTTGTCGAATGCCTTACTGAGGTCCATATAGGTCATGTCTACGGCTCTGCCCTCATCAATCTTCTTTGTTACTTCTTCAAAAAACTCAATCATGTTTGTGAGACATGATTTCCCATGCACAAAGCCATGTTGACTATCCCTAATCAGTCCTTGCCTTTCCAAATACACGTACATCCTGTCCCTCAGAATTCCGTCCAACAACTTGCCCACCAGTGACGTCAGGCTCACTGGTCTATAGTTCCCTGGCTTATCCTTACCACCCTTCTTAAACAGTGGCACCACGTTAGCCAACCTCCACTCTTCCGGCACCTCACCTGTGACTATCGATGATACAACTATCTCAGCAGGAGGCCCAGCAATCACTTCCCTAGCTTCCCACAGAGGTCTGGGGTACAGGTCCTGGGGATTTATCCACCTTTATGCGTTTCAAGACATCCAGCACTTCCTCCTCTTTAATATGGACATTTTTCAAGATGTCACCATATGTTTCCCGACATTCGACATCTTCCATGTCCTTTTCCACAGTAAATACTGATGCAAAATACTTGTTTAGTATCTCTCCCATCTCCAGCAGCTCCACACAAAGGCCATCTTGCTGATCTTTGAGGGGCCCTATTCTCTGAGGAGAAAGTGAGGACTGCAGATGCTGGAGATCAAAGGTGAAAATGTGTTGCTGGAAAAGCGCAGCAGGGCCCTATTCTCTCCCGAGTTACCCTTTTGTCTGTAATGATAGTTGTTATTTAAATTTATCCTATTTTGTGTGTTTATTGAATGTGGAATAACATTTATGATTCCAGACACACTTGTCTCACCTGTGTTAATTTGAGTTTGAATTTTAGTAAAGCTTTGAACAGATATTTTGGAAAATCTCAACTCCAATTGTACTAAGAGTTTTGTAAAAAAAAGTTAATCTGTAGCTCCCTCTAGTGGCCATAAATTTTAATACGGAAAGTTTCATTTTGTAAATTACCACTTATGGGGGTAGACTGGATAGGCAGTTGTTATTCCAGCATAGATTGGCATTGTGCATAGTGACCCTAGGAAACCCCATTGTAGCAAACTCTGAAGGAATTTCCCAGGACATTGAACTTTCTGCTGGGCAATTTCTTTACAGTTGGAACCCTCTGACAGTCTCCATTTAATCAAAGACTTAGAATCATTGAATTGTACAGTGCAGAAAAAGTCTTTCAGCCTATCAAGCCTGTACTTCCAAAGTTACGCAAAATCTATACTAGTCCCACCTTGCAGCACTAGATCCATAGCCTTGGATGTTATGACATTTCAAGTGTTCACCCAAGTACTTTTTAAAGGTTGTGAGCTTTCCTGCCTCAAGTATGGTGGCTCAGTGGTTAGCACTGCTGCCTCACAGCACCAGGGTCCTAGGTTCAATTCTAGCCTCGGGCAACTGTCTGTGTGAAGTTTGTACATTCTCCCTGTGTCTGCATGGGTTTCCACAAAGATGTGCAAATCAGATGAATTGGCCTTGCTAAATTGCCCATAATGTTAGGTGCATCAGTCAGAGGGAAATGGGTCTGGGTGGGTTACTCTTCAGAGGGTTGGTGTGGACTGGTTGGGCTGAAGGGCCTGTTTCCACACTGTAGGGAACCTAACCTACTCTCCCAGGCAGTGCAGACCAGACCACCACCCTCCATATGAAAAAGTTATTCCTCAAATCCTCTGCCTTGTACCTTAAAATTATGCCCCCTTGTTATTGACCCTATGACTAAGGGGAATATCTGCTTTTTATTCAACCTGTCCATGTCCCAGGGATCTTAGACATCTCCATCAGGTTCCCTTTCAATCTTCTCTGCTCCAGTGATAATGACCTGACCTTATCCAGCCTCTCTTCATAGCTAAAGTGCTCTATTGGAGGCAACATCCTTGTGAATATCCTTTGCACAGTATTCCAGCTGTGGCCGAATCAAAGCCATATACAACACGCTCACAAGCCATTTCCTGGAATTTGTAACTGAAGAATGTAGGGAAATAGATGGTGACATCTTGAAAAATGTCCATATTACAGAGTAGGAAGTGCTGGAGGTCTTGAAACGCGGCACCTGGTCAGGTGTACCCCAGAACTCTGTGGAAAGCTAGGGAAGTGATTTCTGGGCCTCTTGCTGAGATATCTGTATCATCGATAGTCACACATGAGGTGCCGGAAAACTGGAGATTGGCTAATGTGGTGCCATTATTTAAGAAAGGTGGTAGGGACAAGCCAAAGAAATACAGACCAGTGAGCCTGACGTCGATGGTGGGCAAGTTGTTGGAGGGAATCCTGAGAGACAGGATGTACATGTATTTGGAAAGGCTAGGACTGATTAGAGGTAGTCAACATGGCTTTGTGTGTGGGAAATCATGTCTCACAAATTTGATTGAGTTTTTTTGAAGAAGTAACAAAGAGGATTGATGAGGGCAGAGTGGTAGATGTGATCTATATGGACTTCAGTAAGGTTCGACAAGGTTCCCAATGGGAGACTGATTAGCAAGGTTAGATCTCATGGAATACAGGGAGAACTTGCCATTTGGATACAGAACTGGCTCAAAGGTAGAAGACAGAGGGTGGTGGTGGAGGATTGTTTTTCAGACTGGAGGCCTGTGATCAGTGGAGTGCCACAAGGAGCGATGCTGGGTCCTCTACTTTTTGTCATTTACATAAATGATTTGGATGTGAGCATAAGAGGTGCAGTTAGTAAGTTTGCAGATGACACCAAAATTGGAGGTGTAGTGGACAGGGAAGAAGCTTACCTCAGATTTCAACAGGATCTGGACCAGATGGGCCAATGGGCTGAGAAGTGGCAGATGGAGTTTAATTCAGATAAATGCAAAGTGCTGCATTTTGGGAAAGCAAATCTTAGCAGGACTTATACACTTAATGGTAAGTTCCTAGGGAGTATTGCTGAATAAAGAGACCTTGGAGTGCAGGCTCATAGCACTTTGAAAGTGGAGTTGCAGGTAGATAGTATAGTGAAGAAGGCTTTTGGTATGCTTTCCTTTATTGGTCAGAGTATTGAGTACAGGGGTTGGGAGGTCATGTTGCGGCTGAACAGGACATTGGTTAAACCACTGTTGGAATATTGTGTGCAATTCTGGTCTCCTTCCTATTGGAAAGATATTGTGAAACTTGAAAGGGTTCAGAAAAGATTTACAAGGATGTTGCCAGGGTTGGAGGATTTGAGCTATAGGGAGAGGCTGAACAGGCTGGGGCTGTTTTCCCTGGAGCATCAGAGGCTGAGGGTGACCTTATAGAGATTTACTAAATTATGAGGGGCATGGATAGGGTATATAGACAAAGTCTTTTCCCTGGGGTTGGGGAGTCCAGAATTAGAGGGCATAGGTTTAGGGTCAGAGGGGTAAGATTTAAAGGAGACCTAAAGGGTAACTTTTTCACGCAGAGGGTGGTACGTGTATGGAATGAGCTGCCAGAGGATGGGGTGGTCGTGGGTTTGGAAGGTGCTGTCTGTGGATCTTTGGTGAATTTCTGGAGTGCATCTTGTAGTTAGTACACACTGCTGCTACTGAGCTTTGGTGGTGGTGGGAATGGATGTTTGTGAATGTGGCGCCAATCAAGTGGGTTGCTTTGTCCTGGATGGCTTCAAACCTCTTTGCTGTTGCTCGGGCTGCACTCATTAAGTGAGGAGTATTCCATCACACTCTTGACTTGTGCCGTATAGATGATGGTCAGCTTTTGGGGAGTCATGAGGTAGCCTCTGACCAACTGTTGTAGCCACTATGTTTCTTTTTAATGAAGAGTCCAGTTGAGGTTCTGGTCTATTGGTCACCCCAAGAATGTTGATAGGATGGGATTCAGTGATGGTAAGACCATTGAATATCAATGGGTGGTGATTAGATTGTCTCCTATTGGAGATGGCCATTGCCTGGCATTTGTGTGGCATAAATGTTACTTGTCAAACCAAGCCTGGATATTGTCCGGATCTTATTGCATTTGAACATTCTTTGCTTCAGGATTGGAGAAGTCACAAATAGTACTGAACATTGTTCAATTATCAGTGAAGATCCTCAGTTCTGACCTTATGAGGAAAGTAGGGTCATTGGTGAAGCAGCTGAGGTTGTTTGGGTCAGTGACATTACCTGAAGAACTCTGCACAGATGTCCTGGAGTTGAAATGACTAATGTCCAACAATCACAACCATCTTCCTTTGTGCCAGGCGTTTGTGTCAGACACTAATGTCAAGGGCTGTCAATCTCACCTCACCTCTGGAATCCAGCTCTTTTATCCAGGTTTGAACCAAAGCTCTAGTGACGTCAAGAGCCCTGAGTGGCCCTGGAGAACCCAAACTGGGCATCACTGAGCAGGTTATTGCGGAGCAGGTGCTGTTTGATAGCACTTTCCATCACTTTACTGATGGGGTAGTAATTAGCCAGGTTGTATTTGTCCTGGTTTTTATGTATAGGACATTTGGGCAATATTCCATATTGGGAGAAAGTGAGGACTGAAGATGCTTGAGATCAGAATACAGAGTGTGGTGCTGGAAAGCACAGCAGGTCAGGCAGCATCCGAGGAGCAGGAGAATCGACATTTCAGGCATAAGCCCTTCATCAGGAATCTGCTATTCCAGATGAAGGGCTTATGCCCGAAACATTGATTCTCCTGCTCCTTGGATGCTGTCTGATCTGTGCTTTTCCAGCATCACACTCTGAACAATATTCCATATTGTCAGGTAGATGCCAGTGCTGTAATTGTAGTGGAACAGCTTGGCTAGGGGACTGGCTAAGTTCTGAAGCAGAAATCTTCAGAACTATTGCTGGAATGTTGTCAGGGTCCAAAGCTTTCTCGTGGAGTGACTTGAATTGGCTGAAGACTGATATCTGTCATGCTGGGGACCACTGGAGGAGACCAAGATGGATCATCACCTGGCACTTCTGGCTGAAGATTACTGCGAATGCTTCAGCCTTATCTTTTACATTGATGCTCTGGGCTTTCCATCATTAAGAATATTTGTGGAGCTTCCTCATCCAGTGTGGTGTTTAATTGTCCACTGCCATTCACAACTGGATGTAGTAGGACTACAGTGCTTAGATTGGAGCCATTGATCGTGGAATTGCTTAGCCCTGTCTATCATTTGCTGCTTATGCTTATTGGCATGCAACTAGTCCTGTTTGGTGGCTTCACCAGATTGACACTTCATTTTCAGGTAAGCCTGGTGCTGCTCTTGGCATCCCGTCCTGCACCCTCCATTGGACCAGGGTTGATACCTTGACTTGATGGTAGTTGTTGAGTGAGGGATGTGCTGGGCCATGAGGGTACAGATTGTGCTGGAGTACAATTTTGCTGCTGTTGATGGTCCACAGTGCCTCATTGCATGCCGTGGTGAGTTGCTAAATCTGTTTTGAAGTCTGTCCTATTCAGCACGGTGATAGTACCACACAGCATGATGCAGTGTATTTTCAATGTGAAGGTGGGACTTTGTCTCCACAAGAACGGCATGGTGGTCACACCTATCAATACTGGTAAGGATGAGGTCAAGTATGTTTTTCCCTGTTATTGGTTCCCTTACCAACTGTCGCAGACCCAGTTTAATAGCAGCGTCTATTGGGACTGACCAGCTCAATCAGTCGTGCTGCTGCCGAGTCAGTATTGGTGGTGGACAGTGAAATCCCCCACCCAGCGTACATTTCGCACCATTGCCACGCTCCATTCTATTTCTAAGTGTTGTTCAACATTGAGGAGTACTCATTCATCAGCTAAGCAAGGACGGTAAATGGTAATCAGCAAGAGGTTTCCTTGCCTATGTTTAACCTGAAGCTGTGAGACTGTAAGGAGTCTGGAGTCAATGTTGAGGACTCTCAGGGTAACTCCTTCCTGACTGTATATTACTGTGTTGCAGCTCTGTTGGGTCTGTCCTGCCAGTGGTGATATGACATATCTAGGGATGGTGATGGTGGTGTGTGGGACATTGGAAGGTATGATTCAGGCTGTTGCTTGATGAGTCTGTGAGGTAGCTCTCCTACTTTTGGTACTTGACCCCTGGATGTTAATAAAGAGTACTTTGCAAATATTAAAGGAGGAGTACTTTTCTGGTGCCTTGCTTGATTCTACTTCTTTGTTAAGACTTCATAGTGATTGATACAACTGCCATTTCAATGGGCAGTTGAGAGTCAATCACATTGTTGTGGATCTGAAGTCACATGTATGTCAGACCAGGTGAGGATGGCAGATTTCCTTCGCTGAAGGACATTAGTGAGCCAGATGGGTTTTTCTGACAATTGACAATGGTTTCATGGTCACCATTAGACTCTTAATTCCAGATTTTTGCTTTTATTGAGCTCAAATTCCACATTTGCTATGGCGGGATTTGAACCTGGGTCCACAGAAAATTAGCTGAGTTTCTGGATTAACAATTTTGCAATGATACCACTGGGCAATTGCATTCTCAGTTGTTCCCTATGGTAAAACTAATGCCAATCAAATGTTTGGGTCTTCCTTCAGAATCAGAAAGTCTCATTTTTCAACCACGTGGTGAGAGGCCTATTTTCATGGATTGTCACTCATTATCATCTTCATTGTTATATAATATTGCTTCATTAATATGCAGTTTCCCAGTTTCTCCATCCTGCTGGATAGAAACTAGAAGCCGAGAATTCTTGACATGAAAATCGGTGCAGTCACTTGGTGACGCCGACTCACTGCTTGATCCTCCAGACCTTCATCTTGGACACCAGGCACCAGCATCTCTGGGCACACCCACTGAGTACTGACCATGCACACCCCATTGCCCCTGGACCTTGGCATCTGTCACATTCCAGCCTCGCTGCAATACCATGGCATACTGCTGACCAATCTACAGTCTGTCAGAAGCCAGACATGCCGAATGAATGATCCATCATGGCCTCTTCCAAAGGTCCACAGCATCACAGGTATCAATCTTCAGCCAATTCAGTTCACTCCATATGATATCAAGAAACGGTTGGAGGCACTGGATACCGTAGAGGCTATGAGCCCTGACAACATTCTGGTAGTAGTACTGAATACCTGTGCTCCATGAACTTGCCGTTACCTTGGCTAGGCTCTTCCAGTACAGTTATATACTGGCAAATACCTGACAATGTGGATATGGTGATGGTGCTCAGATATCCCAGCAGTAAAGAATACTGCCAGCTATGGTGAGTGGGAGAATTGGGCTAGCATCGGATGCCTAGGGGTGTGGTACCTGGCTTTTGAGTAAGTTTGGGACAATGGCGTGAGAGATTGCACTGGCCATCACAAAGAGAAACCATCCATAACATGCAATGAAAATGACAGCCGATTTATGGTAAAGTTCAGCCCCTCATGTCCTCTTGACACCCATTTTCATGCCCATCTTTGTGCTATCAGCAAACATTGTAACCATACATTCAGCCTTATTCCAGATCATTTTGTAAAGGGTTCTTTTACCTAAAACCTTAAATCTTTGTCCCCATAATCTTGTATAATCTGCAAATGGAAGAATTTTTCTTTATCTACCTTCTCTAAGCCTGTCATAATCCTGTATACATCACTAAAATTATGCCTCAATCACCTTTTTTCTAAGGTGAACATCCCCAGTCTTAATCAAATTTTCTAACTAAAATTCCCCACCCTTGTAACTACTCTGGTATATCTTCTCTTTCAAAACCTGTTATGTTTTTCATCCACTTTCTTCCAGTGTCTTGACTTATGACCTGAATGCACACATTTTTGTGTCTCCATCTAATAATTTAGCTGCAAAGGAGAATCTGTACAGGGAAGCTGTAGGTATTTTATTAAGGGCTGCGTGGTGAAACAACAGCCATTTGGCACAATCATTCTCATACAGCAGTTGCATTTTGGTAACTTCATACTTTTTGATCAACTTTTCCAATGATCCATCAAGTGGTGGAAGTGTTTAATGTTATCATAATTATTTCTCATGGCAGAATTCAGGAGAAAACTCAATCACTATGGCCTCATCTATGGAAAAACGGTGTTGATTACAAGAATCCCCTCTACAGGCAAAACCATAGTCAGACTCAGGGAGTTCTGAGACCGCACACAGCTCCATCTAACTTCAGGTCAGTATATTGGCTATATATTTAATTAGGGCAAAACTCATGAAAGCTTACAACATCTCTAGTATAGACAAACAAGAAACAAAGAACTTGCTTTACCAGCAAATGCTTATTAACCGGCATGAATGGGACCAGGATTCTGGTTGTTGATATACATCTATTATCAATGTAAAAACACACACTAATAGCAACTTAATGCAAGGGCTATATCACTTAAGCAACAATACAGCTTTGCCTTAAATAAATGTACTGGCAGAGAGCCTTCTAACACGCACCAAAATTGGAGGTGTAGTGAGCAGTGAAGAGGTTTGTTGTTGTGTCATCATAGCCTTACTGGACCATAGAGCCGCTCTCTCATTAGAGAGCAAATTGACGGGGGGCCACCAGACCTCAGGCATGGGAAGAGGTTGAGAAGGAAAGTGCTTCATGATAATCTCAAACCTGTGATGGGAATTGAACCTATGCTGTTGGTATCACACTGCTCTGTAAACCAACTATCCAAACAACTGAGCTAAATCAATTCCTGGCAAAGAAGGTTACTTCAGGGTACAATGGAATCTTGATCTGATGGGCCAGTGAGCCGAGGAGTGGCAGATGGAATTTAATTTGGATAAATGTGAGGTGCTGCATTTGGAAAAGGCAACTCAGGGCAGGACTTACACACTTAACAGTAAGGTCCTGGGCAGTATTGCTGAACAACATGGACTGAAGGGCCTGTTTCCATACTGTAGAGATTCTACTCTATAGCAATAGAAGTACAGGTTCATAGTACCTTGTAAGTGGAGTCACATAGTCAGATAGTAAATAAGGTGTTTGGTATGCTATCCTTTTGTGTTCAGAGCATTCAGAATAGCAGTTGGGAGGTCATGTTGCAGCTGTATAGGACATTGGTTAGATCACTTTTGGAATATTATGCACAATTCTGGTCTCTCACCAATTGGAAGGATGTTGTGAAACTTGAAAGGATTCAGAAAAGATTTACAAGGATGTCACCAAGTTTGGAGGGTTTGAGCCATTGGGAGAGGCTGAATAATCACGGGCTGTTTTCCTGGAGCATCGGAGGCTGAGGGGTTACCTTATCGAGGTTTATGAAATCATGAGGGGCATGGATAGGGGTGGGGTGGGTGGGGGGGGGGGGGGGCAGGGGAGTCCAGAACTAGAGGGCATAGGTTTAGGGTGAGAGGGGAAGATTTAAAAGTGATCTAAAGGGCAACATTTTCACACTGAGGATGGTGTGTATGGAATGAGCTGCCAGAGGAAGTGGTTGGGTTGGTACAATTACAACATTTAAAAAGTATCTGAAATGGATATATGAATAGCAAGGGTTTAAAGGGAAATGGGGCCAAATGCTGGCAAATGTAACTAGATTAGGTTGGGATATCTGGTCGGCGTGGATGAGCTGGACCGAAGGATCTCTTTCCGTGCTGTACATTTCTTTGACTCTATAACTTACTATTTGGACATTGTAGAGATCACAATAATACAGTGAACTTCCAGAATTTATAGAGTCAAAGAGGTGTACAGCACAGAAACAGTCCCTTTGGTCCACTCGTCCATGCCAACCAGATATCCCAACCTAATCTAGCCCCCATTTGCCTCAAAATGCTTCCAATTCATACACCCATCCAGATGCCTTCTTCATCCCAGAGAAAAGACCTTGTCTATGCCTCTTGTGATTTTATAAACCTCTATAAGGTCACCCCTCAGCCTCCAATGGTCCAGGGAAAACAGCCCCAGGCTACTCAGCCTCTACCTATAGCTGAGATCCTCCAACCCTGGCAACATCCTTGTAAATCTTTAAGGGGGAATATAATTTTTGTCAATTTATCGAGTGTGCCAATTCATAAGGTGCCGGTTTAAACAATGTTTACTGTCTTTAATGCCCTCAGATTATCCGAAAGCATTTTGTCATTACTTTTGAATTGCAGTGATGTTTTAAGGTAAAAGTAGAAGACAATTTGCTTTGAACAACAATATTGAGAATGACCATTTTAATGATGCTGGATGAAAAATAAATGTTGGCCAAGAATGAAAATTGTGTGCTGTCAACTAGACGGTGTTGTGGGATCTTTTATTTTCAGAAGTTTGGTCCTATATTAGATGTCTCATTCGGAAAACGGCACTTCTGATAACATTGGATGGAAATGTTTGCTTTGAATGCTTATTTAAGTCCTAAAGCCTGTGACATTCTATCTTAAATACAAGATTATAATTTTCTAATAATTTAGAATTATTAGAAAATTTAAGTATCAAACATTAAAAATTCATGACAGCAAAATTACTATGTTGGACAGGGTTCCAAAGAGATTTACCAGGATTAGATTAGATTACTTACAGTGTGGAAACAGGCCCTTCGGCCCAACAAGTCCACACTGCCCCGCCGAAGCGCAACCCACCCATACCCCTAACCCAACACTACGGGCAATTTAGCACAGCCAATTCACCTGACCCGCACATCTTTGGAGTGTGGGAGGAAACCGGAGCACCCGGAGGAAACCCACGCAGACACGGGGAGAATGTGCAAACTCCACACAGAAAGTCGCCTGAGGCGGGAATTGAACTTGGGTCTCTGGCGCTGTGAGGCGCCCAAAATGTTGCCGGGTATGGAAGGTTTATGTTATTAAAGAAAGGCTGGGACTTTAGTTCACTGGAGTGTAGGAGGTTGAGAGATGACCTTTCAAAGTTTGTAAAATAGGGAGAGGTATAGATAGTGTTGTTGTCTTTTCCTCAGAATGGGGTATTTTCAAAACTGAGAGGCACATTAAGATGAGAGAAAAGATTTTAAAAAAGACATGTAGAGCAATTTTTTTAAATGTAGAGGGTGGTTAGTGTATGGAATGAACTGCCAAATTGGTGGGTGTGGGTACAATTATGACATTTAAAAGACATTTGGATAAAGAAATGAATAGTTAAGGGTTGGAGGGGTATGGGCCAGGAACAAACAGGTGGGATGAGTTTAGTTTGGGATCGTGGTCAGCGTGGACTGGTTGGACCATGCTGTATGACTCAATGGAAATGAAAAAAATCTGGAAAATATGGTAAAGATAGGCAGCATTAGTGGAGAGAAAAATGTTAATGTGGTCATCGACCTGAAAAGTTCATTTATTAGTTTCTCTCTCCACACGCGCTGCCTGACTTGCTAAGTATTTACAGCATTTTCTGACATTATCCCAGATTTCCAACATCAATGGTATTTTGCTTTTGCATAACTAGTGATGTTGAATAATCTCTAGCAGATTGCTGCATCACAAATAGGTTAACTAGGATAAATGTGTGATGACAAAACACCATTCTTGACCCTGGATAACATATATTGGCAAATAGCAGGGTCTCTGAAACAAGCTTTTTTTCTGTTCTCACCTAATGTAGACATATGATACCATGAACACTGGTGGAAAATAATTAGGAATTCCAGGCAACTTTCCAGAGATGCTGATTCCAACTGCAGTAGCCCTATGTTAAGGCTGAAATTACTTAATGCAGCACACTCTGGTGAATAAATATGGAACCTAGTACACTATTCTCTCGAACAGAGAACAAAGGTGTTATAGTTGAACATGGTATCCTATGCATTGATTTTCCTGCTTCATCCTAAGGTAATCCTTTTGAGCTAATGTGAAAGTAGAACAGGAGTACAAAAGAATGGATTGTAGGTTCTCCATTAGTTTTGTTCTGACGTGAAGCAACTTTGCTGTAATAAATTTCTTGACAGCACTTGGGAGGGGACAGACATGCCTGAATATTGGGAGATTTGAATAAAACATGTAGGATTTCACAGGTGAACAGTTAATTGTGCTGCTTTGTTGTATAGGATTATTCTTCTAATTTTAAAGCATTTTTCTTCAAACCAGTTTAGCCTCTGTAATACAGATATAATCTTTTCCATCATAATTTCACTGATCAAAAGCTTAGGTTTGTCTCTATTTCTTACTGCCATATATAAATTCTAATTTAAAGGCCTTGTTTCAAGCAGGTTTTGGAGAAGCATGTACAATAGATTTGAAAAAGGCATGCATCCTCGACAGTCTGTTACAGAATTCTTGATGGCTGTGAAGGAGGAAACCCAGCAGCTGGAAGATGAACTTGAAATACTGGAGGAGGTAATTTATTTTGAAGTGATAAGTAACATAAGCAATTTAATCAACAATGATGACACTTCAAATTTAGGGAATGTGGTTGAAGGGCATAAGATAATTGATGGGAGAAAAATTGATTAGAAAATTTCAGTGCACTTTTCCATGGAACTGTGTTCTGACCACACTTATTTAAAATACACAAAGGAGCAAAAGTCAAGTTTGCTAATTGTACAAATTGTTTGAATGAGTAGTGGCAAATTCTGACTGATTGTGAAAGTCTGCAGATGGACATTGTTGGGCAAGGATAGGTCAATAGTGTCAAGTAATCAAAAAAGGAAGAGTGTTTTTGTAATTATAATACCTACACTCCAGAAACCAGTCTTTGGCACAGCTGGACCATGTTGGTATTTACATAAAGTGTTAATGGAGAAATTCAAGAGGCAAACAATCCCTGGATCAGATGGGTGGGGTGATAGAAGATTACAAGTTTTATGGAGTGGTCCCAATGGATTGTAAGTAAGCAAGCATAACACCATTTCAAGAAATGAGGGAGAGGGGAGAGGAACAGCTAATCAGTTAGCCTGACATAGTTTGAGGAAAACACTGGAATCAAATACTAAGGAAGTGGCACTGTGGTTTAGAAAATCATTTAAAGTAGAATCAACATAGTATTATAAAAAGGAAGTTGTTTGATTAGTCTGTTCTGGATAAAGGTGAGCCAGTAGATATAACTTATTTGGAAGTTCAAAAGATATTCAATAACGTTCTTCACAAAAGTTTGTTACACAACATAAGGAGTCATGGGGAAATGTTAGCATAGATTAATGACTGGTTAAAGAACAGTAAACAGAACAGAAATAAGTGATATCTCTACCATCATTTCCCATGCTCCAATATGTATGCAAACTTGTATGTCACTGTAATAACAAGTCCTCCAGCTCAGTTGGCTAAAGCATTGAGGTTGATCAGATTGGTACTAACAGCAGTGTGTTTAATCCTTGTTCCAACTAGAACGGATTTGAGCTACCTCCTTTCACTACCCATATGGAGGTCAACCTTATTCAGTTCTCTATCTGAAAGCAGGAGTGGTTTTTTTTCTTTTTTTTAATTAAACCCTCACACTACCACCTAACTGCGGTAGTGCTTATTTTTTCCCCAGTACCCATGGTGTGTGTGTATACAGGTGTGAGACACAGTGAAAGATACAAAGTGCACGAATCTTTATTCAATTTCCACCACCAGGAAGATAGGAAAACTCCCGAGTGGCCAGTGACAAGCACTGCCCTTCACATCAAAGGGCAATGCTGTGTGATCAAAACAGTGAAGGGGAGGGTCGGGAAACAGGAGTGGTCTTATATGTAATAGCTCAATTGTTCAGTGGCTTTTTGCATTGTTTGCAAAAAGAACTCTGACTCCAAGTATCTATTTACCAGATGTAGGTCAAAGTAACACTAAGGGAATTGAAGATCAACATGTTTGGGAGAGTTGGCTGTTATCAGACAACTGGTGTAGTAGTTACCATGTGTTCTTTTTCCAAAAAACACTGACTAATTATACAGACTAACATTGTTGCATCTTGGCAAGACAAACTTTGAATCTCCCACCTGTGTATTGCAACTGGTGTCTTTTAAAAATTCCTCAGGGCATGAGTGGTACTGCAAGGCCAGCACTTATTCATTCCCAGTTTGTTTTTGACCTACTACCTCAAAAGGAGTAACTTGTGAGGCCATTTCAAAAGGCAACAATAATATTTCTCTGACTTTTTAATTATTTAGCTGATTTTAATCTCTTGTAGGTTTTGAGCTCATGTCAATTTAAGATTGATTGCTTCATATTCTACTTTGATTATTTTTAAGCAGAAGTTAGGAAGACTGGATCAATCTCAGCTGAGAAACAGAAAAGTAGAAATCAAACTGCCTCACAAACTGGAAATTTCCACCTCCGATCAATGTTTAGCTAACACTCCTCAGGATTACACTGACAACGGGAAACCATTTACTTCTTGTAGTCCTTCACAGGCAGATGAAGATTCAGAAACTACAATTCTGACACATGATATGAAGCATTCAGACACTGATCTTTCTGGCAATAGTGACCAGGAGTCAGGTGTTGCTGACTTGAACTGCAGATCACCAAGTGGTGGAGACTTCCTGTCTAGTGATGACAACAAAAATCTATCAGCATACTCTGAAGAACTTGCCTTTGCTGTTGCATGAGAATCTAGTGCTACCTGCTATAATTCAACATGGGAACAAATTTTATATGAAATTATATACTGGTAAATAAGGGATTGCAGGTTTTGTTATAGTTGTAATTTAAAAACCAAATTCCATCACAAATGTCAAGATAATCATTTAGAAGATTCATTTACTATTGGAGGTTTCTAGAGAGAACTATTGCAAGGAGCAGGAAGCTGACCAACCTGGAGTCAGGCAACTTATCCAGCATCTAACCAATTTCCTGGACATGAGCAGTACCAAGGTTGCAACTGATGTGAAATGAATCAGCAGATAGAAGGGTCTGACTGGAGAGTCTACATAGCGACAAGAAAATAGTGGTTTAAAAAAATTCTCATCAAGGGAGCAGCTGGGATCACCTTTTTAATTATAACAGGGTCAATAGTTGAGTATATCTCTAGATTTTACATGCTAGTTTTGCTGGAAAGGAAATAAATGTACTTGAACACTATGTACTTTGTGAATTTTCAAATTTAAAAGCAAATCTTGAGTACTTATTTTGGATTTTCATATCTACTGAAAAACCTTCATGAAATCAATTTTACACTTCAGTAAAATGTCTTCAAAGAAAATTCAGAAAAATTAAAACATGAATGTGAAGTGTCAAAAACATGCCCGTGTATCTTTTCTTCAAAAAAAATTTATTCTATTTTTTAAAAAATTCTCCAGCATCCATGTATGTAGGTGCATGACACAGTGAAAACATCAAGTGAAAATAACTTTAATATTCCACCACCAGGAAAGGCACCCATGTGGCCAATGAACCGGTGACAAGCAAAACCCAGAGTTAGCAATGCCTTTGTGAAAAAAGTGAAGGGAAGGGTAAGGACTAAATTAAACTAAGATTGGAGGGGGAAATAAAGCACCGCAGTGCCCACTCTCTCTGAAGGTATCGAGAATATTGGTGGACACAGTGTGCTGCTTCTCCAGGGAGATGGTCCCAGTGGTAGGTATTTTTGAAAGAACTGTCCGGATGTTTTCTTAAAAAGCACTGGAGCGGTGTGATTTGAATCTGGATCTTCTAGCTGAAAGATAGTGAACACCAACTCCATGCCACAAGAGCCCAAACAAATGTATTCAATTTAACCCTGAAAGGAGTAGCTAATAAGAAATTTTGATTTGTACTTGTTGTAATTGCTTTGGTGTACTCCATTCTAATTATTCAACAAATGACTAGCCCCAGACTCATGTCTCTACAAAAGGCCAAGCAAAGATCAAGAAGTCTAAACAATCATGTGTGAAACACACCACAATACAATGGAAAAAAAAAAATTCTAATGGGTTTTCTTTTCAAAGTTACCCATTTTTAAAATGTCCAAAAAAAAAGGTGATTTTCTCAACCTGAGCCAAGATGGTTGTACATGTTTATAGACATTTTAGCTATGTAAACGCAGCTTGGTTTCAAAAAGTCTGCTGTGCAAGTGCACCCAGTTTCAACGTGAAACACTACTTTTAAAAAAAAATACTTGCAACCTTTGAATGCATGACTCAATGTCCCACATTAGAAAACTTGACATGTGCAGACAATTATTCACTGGATGAGACTTTATTCTCTTATGAAAAGAATATATGCTATTAAATATTTGCTATTTATTGTTCCTGGCAATCCTGTGATATCTTAACATGTTATAAATAGAAAAATATTACATTACTGTAACATCTTGATATGCTTAATGTACTAATTAAATACAAAATGTGATGTAGCTTGTGGCATTTCCATAATTAAAGTGAATTTTAAAGAGTATGTAGACATTACTTCAGATGTTTTACAAAGTAAATGATTTTTCATCTAGTTTTAAGTTATATAAAATATTTCAGTATAACCTTGAGACTGCTTGTTGCAACATACCCAGAGTGCCACAGCAATGTTAAATTCTTAAACTGAAACTTCAGCTCAATATGTTTCACCAAAACCAGTTGAAAGCTTTTTTTGAAGATTAAAGCAACAGTGTAATCATCAGTATTTACAGATTAATGCTATATTTAATGCAGGAATCCACAGATTTATTTACAAACTTAACAGTATTTACCAAGAATATTGAAATCATACAGGAACAAATTTAGCTAAATTTTGGTTATTTTGAACTGCATTTTAATACTGGAAACATTTTACAAAAACATCATTTCAAAAGATCATGCTCTATAACATTCATCAAATGTACTGATACAGCTGTAATTTTCATTTCGCAGTTAAATGTATTCCATCTTGTCCTGAATAGGCATTTCAACTCAAACCTAAAACTGCTAAGAGAAAGCAACTGCATTAGCAATGATGGCATGGTCAAAGATTGACCATGAAGATTTTACCTTCAATGGACAAAGCTAAAATGATTTCCAAACATACAAAAGTGCAACCAGAGGATTGTGTGCTCTATCATACAAAAATATACATGAACATTGGGTCCAAAGTTACTGTAACCAGCAAACGTGACTTGAGGTCTAGCACCAAGCTAGTTCCATATAATATACATATAGTACAATACAGGAACAGCCCCTCCAACCTATCATGTCTGCACTGACCATGATGCTATTCTAAACAAATCATATTTGCTCGCACATAATCTATATTCACCCATTCTGCATCTCTTCATGTATTTGTCCAAATACCCCTTAAGTATTACTATTATATTTGCTTCTACCACCTCCCCTGGCAGTATGTCCAGGCACCTCCCAGCCTCTTTTTACAAAAAAATCTCCTTTAAAAACTTTCCCCTGGTTGTCTTAAGCCTATGCTCCTAGTATTTGCCATTTTCTCCCTGGAAAAAAGACTGAGTATCCACCCTACCGATGCCTCTCAATTTTATATACTTTCATCATGTCACCCTTCAGCCTCTGACGCTCTAGTAAAAACTCCTTAATGAGATCTAATTAGAAACGTTTCTCAGTCTGATCCAAGAAATAATTAAAATATTACATTTAATCCTAATTCATGTGCAGAAAGTAAAAAGAAAAACCATCACAATGGTCTCAATTTTCTATCATGGCAAAGTGTCAATCTTCTGCACTGACTGAATCAAAATCTCTATATTTACGTTGTAGATAGGCTGCAGCAAGAACCCACCCTTCTATCTCCAGAAGAATTCTAGGGACAAATAGATCTGAGACCTAACACTGAGGCATAATCTTGGTGAATCTATATCCCCAGTGGCATCACTAGTAGTAGTCATGCCCCTCGAGGTCAAACAGGTTGTCATTGTTCGGGGTAGCATTTTATAACAATTTCAAGCAGTTTTGAACTTTAAAAAAAAATTACAAACTTTCAATCATTAATTGCAGAAAAACTTTAAAAAATTATAAGCATTTAAATACTGTTAGAAAAAAGGTCAAAGAGGAAGCTATCCTAGCTATTAGTTTACTTGCAGCACACTGAAAAGGAGACGTCATTTCCTATCACATGAGAATTATTATTAAATAGTTTTCTTGTACAGGTGAGATCGGGGGTTGGAAGGGGTTGTGGAAACAATCAGAGGAAACGGTGGCTCAGTGGTTAGCAATGCTGCCTCACAGCACCAGGGACCCAGGTTCGATTCCGGCTTGGGTGACTGTGTGTGGATTTTGCACGTTCTCCCAGTGTCTGCATGGGTTTCCTCCCACAATCCAATTATGTGCAGGTCAGGTGAATTGGCCATGCTAAATTGCCCACAGTGTTAGGCGCATTAGTCAGAGGGAAATGGGTCTGGGTGGGTTACTCTTTGGAGAGTCGGTGTGGACTGGTTGGGCCAAAGGGCCTGTTTCCACACTGTAGATAAAGTAGTAGAAGAAATTGTCTGCCTGATTGCTGGCTTATATCCAAGCTTGAATCCCAACTTTCTGCACGTTAACATGCAAGTTGAGCACGTTGACCTCCTCAGGAGAGGGGGTCTAGGGCATAATGGAGATTAAATTTAAAAAAAAAAGCTTAGTCCAGTGAACATTATTAATTTAGGAAAAATGGGGGAGAAACAAAATCAAATACCAGAAATAGGCCGTTGAGTACTTCATACTTGTTCTGGCATTCAGTTAAATCACAGCTGATCTTTCTCACACCTCTTTAAAGTTGCCTTTGGTCCATTAACCCCTCAGTACCTTAACTCAAGAACGATCCATTTATCTTAGTCCCAAAAAAAATGGAACTGATCCATTTTTGCACCCTTCACAGGTAGTTTTAGATTTCCACTAAACTGAGAAAATATCTACTTCTAAATGGCTTTTGCTGTAATTCTTAATCTAATGTCCCTTGTTCTGAATTCTGAACAGTTTCAGGGCCCCCGGCACCGTGAGGTAGCACTGCTAACCACTGAGCCACCATGATAGCAACTGAACAATGATAAATTTTAAATTTCAACTGTTTTGAATAATATTTTACATTACCAGCACACATCTATTAAACAGATTGCTGATTTGATAACCATCAACTCCATTTCCAGGATTTTCCCTTACTGATTATCTCAGCCTTATTTAGAGACCCAGCCTCTGCTATTAAAAAAAATTCCACCGCTTCCCTACCCTCAAAAAATTCCTTGTCATCTGACTGAAATGGACAAACCTTCATTCTGAGATTATGTCCCATGAGCCTTCACTCTCCCATAAAAGGGAAACAACCTTTCTCCATCCATCCTGTCAAATCCCATAAGAATCTGGTATGTTTCAATAAAGCCACCTTTCGTTCTTCTAAACTTCAATTTGTACAGGCACAACCTACTGAACTCTCTTCATAGGACAGTCTCTCTATACTGAGAATCAAGCTCGTGAACCTTCTCTGAACTGCCTCCAATGCCAGTATACCTTTCCTTCGAAAAGGGGACCAAAACTGTCCAGAGTATTCCAACTGTAGTCTGATTTTGTATGGTTTTACCAAAACCCCTTACTTTTATACACCATTTTGGTTGAAATAAAGGCCAACATTCCATGCACCTTCTCCCCGCTTCTGCGCAGGTTTCTTCTGGGGGATCTGGTTTCTTCTCACTATCCAAAGATGTGTAGGTTAGCTGCATTAATCAGGGGAAACAGAGTAATAGGGTAGGGGAATGGGTCTGGGTGGTTTACTCTTTGGAGGTTTGGTGCGGACTTGTTGGGCCAAATGGCCCGTTTTCACACTGTAGGGATTCTAATAATACCTGAATTGCTATGAGTAGTCTTTAGTGATTTATGCATGAAGACTCCCAAATCCCTCTATGCTGCAGGTTTTTGTAGTCTTTTTCCATTTAAATAATAGCTCCTCTATTCTTCCTGCCAAATGCATAACATCACATTTCTCTTCCCCCGCCACCCCCCCTTTTTATAGTCTATCTGCCAAGCCTTTATCCACTTGATTACTTGTCTATACCCCTCTGCAGATTGTGTCTTAGCCTCATCATTTGCCTTCTGACTTATTTTTGTCAGATTTGCAACTTGGCTTTAGTACATGCATTTTTCTCAGCCAAGTCATTAACATATAACATAAATAATTGCAGCCCCAGCATTGATCCCTGTGGCACTCCACTGTTAAAAGGTTGCCCTCCTAAAAATGACCCCTTCATTCCAACTTTGTCAGACTCTCAATTACCGAGTGAATCCTCTATCAATGCTAGTATACCTCCAACACTATGGGCTCTTAAGGTTTTTATATGTTCGGCTACTTATCAAACACCTGTGGAAAATGCAAATATATTATATGCAGTGCTTTCCATTTCTTTATTCTGCCTCAAAAGAATAATAAAAAAAATCAACATGATTTTTCATGAAGCCATGCTGACTCTGCTTAATCATATGACATTTCTAATTGCTGTACTATTACATCTTTTATAATAGGCTGAAATATTTTCCCAATAACAGTTAATTGACCTACTGTTACTGTTTGGTCTTCATCCTTATTTGAATAAGCTTGTTACATTGGCAGTTTATCAATCCTCAAACTTTTCCAGAATCTGAGGATTCTTGGAAGATTATTACCAGGCCATCCACTATCATCTTAGCTACTTCATTTAACATTTTAGGATGCATCTCATCAGCTCCAGATCATTAGTCTGATCCTTTTGCCTCGTGGTCAGTGAGAAGCTACCTACTTAATTAGTGAATAAAACCAAGAATGTGGAGATATTTGAAAAAAAAACAGGGGTGGTCAGAATGTAGAAATCTTTTCCAAAAATGGTCTAAAATGTGTAAGTTCATTTTAAAATAAAAATAGTTATTTCAAAAATAATACTAAAATGCTATGGGTAAAGAACAGCAAAATGGGACTGAATGGAATACATGGAGAGGAACTTTAGAGACTTAAGTCTAAAACCCTATTTGACTTGAAACGATCAATTAATGGTTGAAGTTTTAGTGGGTGAGCATTTTGGGGATAGTGACCATAACTAAGTTCCAAAGTCATCATGAAAAGGGATGCGGATAGTGCAGAAGTATCGAAATTGGGGAAGACCAATTTCAATATCATGAGACAGGATCTGGTAAAGTCACAGGCAAGTCTACATTTGGAAAGTGGGAATCTTTTAAAATAATAGAGAATTCAGGGCCAGCAGGTTCCTCCAAAAGTGAAGGGCAAGGCCAGGAAATCCAGGGAACCCTGGATGTCAAGGGATATTGAGAATATGATAAAGACAAACAAGGAAGCATTTGTTAGGTATCGCATAACAAAAGCTAGGGAGGCCCTTCAAAAGTGTAGCGTGGTGCTTAAAGAAATTAGGAAAGCCAAGAGGGGCCACAAAATATCTTTGTCAGATAGGATTATGGAAAACCTCAAGGCATTTTATAAATATATTAAGAGCAACAGCATTATCAGGGAAAGAATGGAGCCTATGAGAAGTTAATGGGGCACCTGTCCATGGAGCCAGGCGACATTGTGAGGTCTTAAATGTGTACTTCTCATCTGCATTCACAAAGGAGAAAGACATTGTAGTTGGGGATTTCAGCTGGGATGGGTGAGGTTCTAAACAATGTTAAGATTAGTAAGGAGGACGCTTTAAATATTTCAGTGGGCATAAAAATACATAATTCTCTAGGGCCTGATGAGATGCACCCCAGACTGGTATGGGAGATTGCAGGGCATCAGCAGAGATATTTAGTACTTTGCTGCCACAGGACAAGTGCCAGATGACTGGAGGATAACTAAAGAGGTTCCTTTGTTCAAGAGTGGCAGCAAGGATAGGCCAGATAACTTCAGACCAGTTAGTCTGACATGAGTGGTAAGGAAGTTATTGGAAAAAAATTCTGAAGGACAAGATTGATCAACACTTGGAAAGGTAGGGATTGACCAGGAATTATCAGTGTGGATTTGATAGAGGGAGATCCTGTCTGACTAATTTAAAATCACTTTTCAATAAAACTCTTAAGTATATTGATGAGGCTAGTGCAGTTGATGTGGTTTAAATGGACTTCAGTAAGGCCTTTAACAGTGTCCCACATGGAAGGCTGGTCCAAAAGAAGAGCACATGGGATCCAAGGCAAATTTGTCAACTGGATCCAAAACTGCTTATAAGTAGGAGGCAAAGTGATATTGGAGGAATGTTTTGGAGTTCAGAAGCCCATGTCCAGTGGAGTGTCACAGGGATCAGTGCTGGAGCCCTTGCTGTTTGTTATGTACATAATTTGGATGTGAAAGTATTATTAGTAAGCTTTCAGAGGACATGAAATTTCACGGTGTTGTTGATAGTGATGATGATGATCTCAGGCTACAGTCTGATAAATTGGGCAGAGCAATAGCAAATGGAATTTAATCCTGATAAATGAGGTGATGCATTTTGGAAGGTCTAATAAGGGATGGATATACACAATGAATGATAGGTACCTAGAGATTCCCTCTGTGTAAGTCCATGGATCCCTGAAAGCGTCAGCAGATAGGGTAAAGGCAGCACATGAAATACTAGCCTTCATTAGCCAGAATATAGAATACAGGAGAAATGAAGTCCTGTTACAACTATAAAAAGCATTAATTAGGCCACAAATGGAACACTGCTTGCAATTCTGGTCACCACACTAATGAAAGGACGTGATTACACTGGAGAGGTGCCGAGGGGATTCATAAGTTTCAGATATGGAGGAGACACCGGATAGACTAGGTTCGGGTTCCTTTGAGCAGAGGACGGTAGTGGGGGAATCTGACTGAAGTATACAAAATTATGAGGGGCACAGACAGGGTAGATCATGAGAATCTTTTCCCATGTCAGATGTTTATAAGACCAGAGGGCACAAGTTTAAGGTGAGGAACAAAAGTTTTAAAGGAGATCTGAGGAAACCTTTTTTCACCCAGACAGTAGTAGAAATAGGTGAAAGTGAGGACTGCAGATGTTGGAGATCAGAGTGTGGTGCTGGAAAAGCACAGAAGTCAGGCAGCATGTGAGGGGCAAGAAAATCGATGTTTCGGGCAAATATAGGAATATGCAATGATCTGTCCGAGAGGGTGGAGGAGGCAGTTACTCTTGCAACATTTAAGCAACATCTGTAGGATCACTTAAAGTGTCAGGGTACAGTTGGCAATGGACCAAGTGCAAGTAAATGGGATTAATGTAATTTGGTGTTCATTGATCAGCACAGACACAATGTGCTGAAGGGTCTGTTTCTATGATGTATGACTTAAACTCTTATTTGATAAAAAATAATTAACATATTCAAATACAGGAGGATGCTTTATTAGTAAAGCTTTGTAGAAACAATATATCAGAACTTCCAATTCCTGTGCAAGTATGGAAACAGCGTACATTAACATTTGGCATGAACATCAAATCAGAAATGACTATATATATTTTCATCAGGTGTTCAATGATTAAGTATTTCATTTTCATTTCTCTACCTTAAGATTCTTGGTGAACTCTCAATTAAACTTTACCTATTGTGTGAGGTACTGTCCATGTGTCATTAAATGCTGAAGCTTCTCTTCCTTTGCCCGTCTACAGTGACAAAGCTGGTGAAACAAAGCAAGCAAGTGATAATTTAGGTATACCTTCCAAAAATGTCGATACTTATTGTATATTCTCATGCAACAGTGCCAGAAACTGAGTTCATGTCCAACACTTCAAGAATAGTAAAGTTGGTATTAATTTGAAACAGTTGAAAAACGTGTTGCTGGAAAAACACAGCAGGCCAGGCAGCATCCGAGGAGCAGAAGAATCGATGTTTCGGGCATAAGCCCTTCTTCATCCTTAATTCGAAACACTGTACTCTGCAATAATACTGTGCCAAAACCAAATAATCTTAAAAGATTTCTAAACTACATATTTAACTTAGAAGCCATGGGGACACATCAATGCCCTCTCCATTTGACCCATTACCTATTTCACGCAATTCCAATCCTGTTAATCCTCTGACCACTTAATTTCTTCTCCTGAGTGGTCATCCACAACAAGGTTTCTTGAACTCTTCATGTGGACACACTGGTTACAAAAGCCCAACATCTCTTCTTCCTCAGGCAGCTGAGGAGATTTGCCATGACGGTGAATACCCTTGCTAACTTTTATAGGTGTGCCATTAAGAGCATTCTGTCTGGATGTATCACTACCTGGTAAGGCAACTGTACCATTCAAGATCGGAGACGATTACAGACAGTGGTGAACTCGGCCTGGACAATCACAAAGGCCAACCTCCCACTTTTAGAATCCATCTACCAGGCTCACTGTCAAGGAAAGACAGACAGCATTCTTAAAGATCTATCCCACCCTGGCAATATTTTTCCATAACCTCTACCATCAGGGAGAAGGTTCAGAAGCAGAGCACACACACCAGCAGGTTTTGAAACAGTTTCTGCTCTACTGTTGTTAGAATACTGAATGGCCTCACAAAATTTGCCTCTACCTGTATTTTTGCCACTGTTTACCTTTTGTTTACTTATCTATGCTACTTACCTCTGATCTGCCTTTATTGCTCACAAGACAAAGCTTTTCATTGTGCCTCAGTACACATGACAATAAATTCAATTCAATTCTTGTTTCATTGTTAGCTCCTGAAAGGAACTTTATAAAACATTGCTGAGCTTCACTCTTTCAAGACTATTGAGTTACACCATTTCCAAAGACAGCTCAGCCAATATTGAAGGAGAATACAAAAACACTCATTCAATTTATAATGTGGCCTTGTCCCTCCTATATCTCCAACTGCCTCCTGCCCTACAATCCTTGTAAAAACTTTGTATTCCTTCAATTCTGGGTCAATCTTCACGCCACTATTGGGGCCTATACCTTCAGATATCAAGGGCTCTAAACTCTGGAATTCTATCCCTAACTGTTCGCTTCACCTTCTTTAAACATTTTAAAACTCTGATCAGTTCATCACGTATCCTAGTATTTCCATTTGGTATCAGATAATGCTCCAATGGGTTCCTTGGTAAATGTTTCTCAATTAAAAGTCATAAATAAATGCCACTTGTATAACATTAGAATCATACTTTCAGCTCATCAACTCTGTACCACCAAAGCTACATTAAATCTTTTATAGTCCCACCTGCCAGCACTAGGCCCATAGCTTCAATGTTATGATATTCCAAGTTTTCATCTAAATGCTTTTTAAAAGGTCATGAGGTTTCCTGCCTCAACTACCCACCCAGCCAATGCACTCCAGAATCCTCCTCACCCTCTGTATGCAAGACTCATTCCTAAACTCCCTTGCCTTGCACCTTAAAAGTTATGCCCCCTTGTTAGTGACCCTTCAACTAAGGGGAACAGCTGCTTTCTATTCGCCCTGTCCATGCCTCAATTTTATACACCTTCGTCAGGTTGCCCCCCTCAACCTTCCCTGCTCAATAGAAAATTAGAGCTTATCCAGACTCACTTCACAGCTAAAATGCTTTATCACAGCCAATATCCTGTTGAATCACCTTTGCACCTCCTCCAGGGAGTCACTTTCTTCCTCAAGTGCTGAGACCAGAACAGCACATAATATTCTAGCTGTGGCCTCAAAGTCCTATACAGACAACACGATTTCCTGGAATTAGTCACTGATAGACTGATCATGAGGCTGTAAAGCCTTGAATTTAAATGATAAAGCTAGTGCCAACCAGTTGCTTGAGCTTAAAAACGATCAGGTGCTGAATTCACTTGAAGGTAGACACAGTCTAATGTCACCATTTGCAGTTCCAAAACATTGTTAAGAAATGGTGATAACTCTTTCACACAGTTCAAGCAATAATTTAACAATTTTAATCTGAAGAAACAACTAACATTGGGAATTAATTTACACGAAGAATTACCAAGAAAATACAATGTTAAATGATTCATTTTTAAGTATCAAATCAGGTTCTCCAACAAAAGATGACCCAATCAACATTCAGTACTGAATTGTTCACTATCAAACATCCTGGGTGTTACCATCTACTGGAAACTGCACCAGTCACAGAAACACTGCAGCTATAAGAGCACATCAAGGACTAGAAATTCTGCAGCAAGTAACTCATTTCCTGTCTCACCAAAGCCTCGATTCCCCAGTGGGGAAATACTGACCCGAGGAAATAAATGACAACCAGAAAAGACTATTCTTCAGTACCTGTTTCTTTGAAATAGGAGTGTGTTCAAAGTATTCTTTTTCAACATACTGAAACTAAGTACATTTCATACCAAGAAATCTGATCACCGTGTAAATCATAGAAAGTTGATACATACTGTTCTTTTATCCATGAAGCTGTTGAGAAAGTCGTCAATTTCAACTTTGCCTTCGAGGAATTCATCAGCAATCACATCAGATTCTTCTTCTGCTTGATGAGCTGCTACTTTCAACCTGGCCTGCAGGGCACTTAAACTGCAGCTCTGAAGATCCAAAAAGAGTTCAGTTATTAAAACTTCACACATACTGAAGGTTTGCAGGTTGTACAAAGCTTAGTTTAACAACATTTAATCCATGCTCCTGGGTATTGCAAATTCTAGGTGACTGCTGCAATTACACTTCTCTTTCCTCCAGAGAGGGGGGGGAATTCTACAGTTCAACACAGAGAGCATTCAGCATATGAAGCACACATACATTGATTTTTGCAATATGCTGATATTATATTGTCTGGATATTCAATAGGGTAGAGGTGTAACATTTCATTAACCTACAGGCTCCACACTGTAATTGAGAGCCTGAATTAAAATTAATTGCAGCTGAATGGGTCTCCCACTGGTTGGGAAACTCAGTAGTCAAAGGCAGTCAAAAGCTACTGACTCCACAAGCGAACACCCTCAAGCATTTCTTGTGAGCCCTGAGGATGAGTGCTGCATCCATTCCACAGAAATTCCTTGGCCCTATCCTTTCAACCGCAACTACCCATCTCAATCTCTCCTTGAACTCTTCTGATCTTCTGCTCCTGATCGTATCCCCTTCTATCGCCAGGGATCATCTGGGAAAAGAAATGGTCCCAGTTTGTAGTTGCCTACCTTTTCCAGTTTGGCCACTAGCTAAGCTGTCAATTTAACCTCTTGCTGGATGGAAATGGGGAGAGAAGTTGTTCTACCTCATATTCTACAGGAAATCAACATTCCCAGTCCTCCTTTATACTTTTGACAATTTACAAATAATTAGGGCTAATGGATTGGGTCATTGTAGAGCAACATTGGTTAATAATTCTTTAATTAAACAGAGAAAAGTTCCTTGATTTCACTCACAACAGAAAATATCAATCATTTTGGATCATTATATTATTCCCTCTCCCCATGCAGCATGTAGTTCAGTTAATTCAGTTAAGATTCCACTTGCCAATCAACCAATCAGCACTCTCATTATCTCGTATAAATATTGGTTTGCCTCTTAAATTTGCAATCTTGACAAAGAGTATTTGGTTGAAATTTTGAACTGTACAATATTCAGTGAAGCAAAAAGATGAACCATAACATGCAGGAGCAGTAGTAGGGCATTCAGCTCATTGAGTCTGCTCAGAGATTAAAAATCTGCCAAGCTCAGCCTAGAATATACTTGAGGTCAAAGGTTCTACAACCCACTCTGGGAAAGAATTCTACAGATACACTACATGCAGAAAAGAAATTCCTTCTCATCTGTGTTAAACAGTAACCTTCTATTTCTCTTACCAAACTGCATGAGATCACTTTGCCCATCTGCAAGACCATGTGTTGTTATCTTATTAAGTAGTCTTATGGTACTTTATAGAACATCTTGTGAAAATTCAAAGAGATTACATCTCTGGTTCCCTTTTACCTATGAAGCTTTTGATTGCCTCAAAGAACTTTCATAAAATTGTCAGATACAATGTCCCCCGTCATGAAGCCATGCTGATTTTGCTTGATTACATTATGCATTTCTAAATGTCTATTACATTCTTTATAAAATAGCCTCAAACATTTTATTAAATGACAGACATCACACAGGAAGCATCACTTACCTCACTTAGTTCATGTTGTCTTTGCAATTTTTTCTCAAAATTACTTTTCAGTTGAGTTAGCTGATCATACTGAAAACAGATAACTAGTATTACAAAGAATATAATTTTTACAATATAAAAACAAAAATATAATAGCTATTGTCTTACTTTATCTAACAGCTCTTGTCTTTCTGCTTCCAGCTTAGGTTCAAGTTGTAGGTTTTTTTCTTTCAAGAAACAAAAATAAGTTTATGATACTATACCAATTAATCAAAGAAAATTTTATAGAATGACAAGCAGAACTAAACATACTTGCTAGCTCCTCGATGTAATTAATCAGATCATCTTTGTCCGTGCAGATCTGTTTCAATTGTGGCAAACTGATGAAATGCTCCAGTAGCAGAACTTCATTCTCATTTAAATCAGTCAATTGTGCTGTACTATAAAAGTTAATTCATAAATATCATTAAGAAAAATCAAAAGGAAATAAGCATATACTTGCAACACAGGTATACAAATATTTCCTAACAAAACCAGATAAATAATAGAGACTAATTAGTGTATTTTTAATGGAGAAAGTAAGGACTGCAGATGCTGGAGATCAGAGCTGAAAATGTGTTGCTGGAAAAGCGCAGCAGGTCAGGCAGCCCTGAAGAAGGGCTCATGCCCGAAACGTCGATTCTCCTGCTCCTTGGATGCTGCCTGACCTGCTGCACTTTTCTAGCAACACATTTTCAGCTCTGGTGTATTTTTAATGCTCATTACAATCTCAGTCAGCTAAATTCCATATCTCGTAAATCAAACAACTTGATCATCGGAATAATTAAGAACCAATAGACAGCTACTTAAATTAAAGTACGAGGATTAGTTTTAAGTTTTAATCTTGTTCCCTAAATTTTCTGAACTATTGATGGTAATCTATTTTTATTATTTGATTAAGAAGGAACTTCTTTTCCAGACAACAGCTACTCACACCATCTCTGGACACCTTTTATTTCTGGTCCCACTGCCACTAATCTTCACCTTGCTCAACCAACTAGAGTTCCAACGCATCAGACTTTCCTTTGATTCATTTACTCACCCTCTTTTCTAAAAAAACACTCACCCGAGATCTATTATTTTCCTGACTTTTCCCAGCTCTGAAACAAACTCATTAATCCAAAGTGTGAACGCTGTTTCTCTTTTTAGATATTGCATTCCTTGCTGAGTATTTATTTGGATAATTGGATTATTTGCATAACAAATTGCTGAATATATTTGTTTACTTGAGAATCCAGATGTGTTTAATAGTAATTTTAAATAAGAAAAACAAGATTCATGACCACAATGCTCAAATTACATGGTGTGCTTGTGTACCTTAACCATTCCGTATCTGGTAAATGTACTTTGAAAATAGCATATTTGTGTTACCATGTCAGTCAATATGCATGCACAACAAATTTAAACGCAAGTGCATGTAAGAGATTTTTAATAATAAGTACATGCAGCCAAAAAGGAGTGCTGAGATAGCCATAAGTAGCAATTTCAATTGTTTAGACTAATGTCAGTGACACTCAAAATACTCCTGCGTTGGGTACTTGTCTTACAACCTGAAAGGCAACACCAATTACTCAAAAGAAAGAACTGGAATTGCCAAACATTCATATGCACAAAGAGTCAAAACCCAGAGCTATTTCAGGTGAAGTGGGCTTAAAAAAAAACTGATACAATTTAATCCATGCATATGCCACAAATCATGTCGACATTACTTTTTAAAATACAGAAAACCAAATCAATTTGAAGAATGCTCTAACGCAGAAGTGAAGCACAAAAAACAAACTACCACCTTTTGCAGTGTACAATTAGAATAGATTCACATAGATCAATGTTATTACAAATGGAACCTTATAATCTATAACTGAAATCTTGAAGGGGAAATGTAAATATAGATTAGAAACACGATGTCACAAGTACAATACCCTGATGGACAAGCCCTGTGCATACACAGGATCTGCTCAGATAAGGTGGAATGCAACGGAAACTTAATGTTGACAGACACCCTCATATAAAAGGGATACTATGCTCAACTCACTGACCATCAATTCTGATGTGTCACAGTCAGAAACCTCAACCTCCTCAGAACAGACACAGGACACAACCGATAGAGTACCCTCCGTGACCCAGTAATTTGCCAGAACAGAGAAACTACACCATGTTGAAGATTGCGAAGAACAAGTCATCATGACGACGAAGATCCCAAGGTCATCCCTATACCTCCACTTCTCACCTTCAAACAACTGCAAAACCTTAAATAGACCATCATTCACCACAAACTATCCAGCCTTCAGAACATAGCCACAACACCAGACAACCCTACCACAGCAACACATGTAAGACATGTCAGATCATCGGTATGGATAAGAGCGTCACTCATGGGAAGACCACCCACTACATATATAGCAGATACTTATGTGTCTCAGCTAATGTTGTCCACCTCATACACTGCAGACAAGGATGCCCCGAGGCATGGTATATTGGCGAGACCACGCAGATGACAACAATGAATGGATACCATGTGACAATCACTACACAGAAATGTTCCCTTTCCGGTCGGGGAACATTTCGGTGGTCAAGGACATTCAGTCTGCGATCTTTGGGTAGGCAGCCTTCGAGATACATAACGCAGAATCACTGAGCAGAAATTGATAGCCAAGTTCCGTCCCCATTAACATGGCCTCAATGGGTTCTTGTCATGTTACATGTAAACCTACCACACTGTTCTGTATCTGTTAAATCGTCCTTATTGTCATATTTTGACACCATTACGTTGATAACTTGTTATGATCTCTCTACCCTAATTAGTTTGTGCAGTTTTAGATTACTTGTTATTTGGGTTAGACTCGCAGCATGTAACTCAGACCTGTCATGTTATTCTAGCTGTTTGGTTTGTCTCAAAATTTTTGTAATTATCTCCCTGCCTCAATTAATTGGATTACAGGTAATCCCTTCACTTACTTTTCAGCTGTTGACACTTTACTCACACCATCTGACACTTTTGATCACCTGCAGACTTATTGTTCAGCCTGTCGACACTCCACTTGCATCATAGGTTTGATCTTTTGATCTTTCTGCCTATAAATTCTGTGCCTGTGCACTTTTCTCCACTTTATCTGATGAAGAAGCAGTGGTCCAAAAGCATGTGATTTCAAATAAGCCCACTGGACAATAACCTGGTGTTGCGCGACTTCTGAACAAGTACAACATGTTACAAAGTGAATGGGCAGAAATCTCGTGTACTTAAATGAGCTCTCAGACCCTAACTTCAAATGCTCACAACATTTTCTATGTAGAATTAGCATATCAGTTCTGCTTAAATGAATTAAAAAATAACTACACCACTGTTGAATTATACTACTTATTAAAAAAAACAAATTCCAGTCAGTACAATAGGTTGTATTATTACATCTTAAAACCTATATGCATACCTGAGTTCATGGAGCTCTGCAAAGTGGTCAGGGAGATCTGGCATCTTGTAACTATGACCATTCAAACCTAACTAAAACAAACAAAAAAAACTGTTTGCATCCTAAGTTGCAGGTTTTGAAAATTATAACAATATTTCTCTACTGTAAAGAGAATATTGCGAACACTACACTCGCAAATATCCCCTCAATACACCATCCTGATTAGGAACTACATCACTTCAAATGGTACCAACTCCAAATCCAAACACCCTTACAGCACTGCAGGTGCACCAATCATCCTGACAAAGGAAAACCACTTATCAAGTGACCTATTTTAGTTTTATTTAAACTTGCGCATACAAAAAAATTAACAGACTTGTGTAATGATATAATTTTAGTGTTAAAAACTTTTTTAAAAAAAAAGTACGAGTAGTCTGTTCCAATGATCATGAAAATATTAGAAAGATACAAGGATAATAAACAACATTAAAGATTGAAAATAAATTAATTTCTTGTTTTTTATACATACTATATGACTATAATCAAAGTACTTCCACAGAAGATTTGTAAATTCTGATTTTCACTTCTAAATACAGCACGTTAAAATCCCAATTGATTTTTTAAAGAAATTATCGTTCAAATTTGTCTAATCTTAGCAGTCTAAGAGTTTCTCTAAGCATAAAACCCTTTACATTATTTAAAGAAAAAACTGTTAACTACCTTGCCTCATCTGTTTGGATAATTAAATAAATACCTAATAAAATGGCTCAAACCAAAACGTACCTTGAACAATTTTATTACCGTACATCTACCAATATAAACAAACATTCTTAGTCTCCTTCTCAACAGTCAGCCGAATCATAAACAAAAGACGGTAAAAGCAAAGTCACCATTCAGAGCTTTTGTCAAGGATTCAGAGACTTATGAATCTTGTCCTGTTCACTTGATTTCCTATTTCATCTATTGCCAGGAATCAATGAATGTAATGTAGCAAGATTTTTAAAACGTGCCAAACAAAATTATCTAATATTAGGACTAATTTAACAAAAGATATATTACAGTATCAGAGGTTAGTAAACAGGAAGCAGAGATAAAAAAAGACAGAATATTTCAAGGTTGAGGAGAGGCATTAACTAGCAGGGTACAGCAAGGATCTATGCTTGAGCTGTAGTTATTTACAATTTGCACTCATTACGTAGAAGTATGTAATGTAAGCAACAGCACCTTCCACAGCTGGGATCTATTTGCTCAAAGAAAAACGGGCATCAGATGCATATGAAAATGAATTGACCACTTGTAACGCTGCAAGTTCTCTTTTGAATAATACATGAACCGGATTTCAAACTGCACCTCCTTTCCTTTGCTCTGGCTGAATTCATTTGTGCTACCCACCAAGCACAGTAACAGTTTAAAAGATGGCTCATCATTGCCTTCTCAAAGGCTGGGGTAAATTTGAAATTCTTTATTCTTGTTTGAAGACAAGCTTGATTCACTGTGAATGTTTAAATACATATTTTTGCTACAGACTAATTTTGCCCAACTTATGCATTTTTTAGATTTTGTGATGGTACTGTTGCTCTGCCCTTTATTGATTACAAGTCTGCATCTCGGGCACACAGAAAATACAAGAGTCAAAAACCTCCTGCACTGACCCCACTGTATGGCTAGAGGGACCAAATTGTTGATCACAAAGGTTTTCTGTTTATCAATAACTATGTGATTGGTTCCCATGTAGCTAAACAGCTTTTGCACAGTAATGAGATGTTAGAAGCCTTCAGACCTCCAGAAAGGAAGCTGCTGTCTTTATCTCCACAGCAAAAACACCTAAAGCCCAAAGAAAGCCTGTTTCATTTCTCCTTCCCAGTTACTGCTAACTGCAGCTTTTCACCAATAAGCCAGAGGTTTCCTAAGTTGTGAACCAGTCACTCTGTGCCTGCTGCAAGTTAAATTTAGCACATGGGTGGGGGGGGAGACGAGCGAGAGAGCGCGCGTGAATGCGCAAGAGAGAGATTGGCACTTAGAAGTAAAAAGCATTGCAAAAACTGAAGATAATGCCTGATGTTCTAAATGCTGAATTCCAGTTTACATTTACCTGTTCTGATGAGTCAGCTGTGGGAACTGGTAAAGGCAAATCTGTAATCAATCCATAAGCAGGAGCAGCAGGTCTAGAGCCACTAAAGCCTGGGCCTGTAACTGAATCCGGAGGACAAGGAACTGTAGACTCCTGAGTAGGATATGGTGGAATAAATGGATATCCCTGAGAGGAGTAAGGAGCCACAGCAGCAGGACCACTAAAACGACTGAAAGATGTGTAAAGATTAAAAATTAAAAATTAGAAAAATATCAAAACATCTGTGTTAAATTTTAGAAATATTTACAGTTGCAATCAAATACTGAAATAACCTTTAAAAAGCTGGACTTCTGCCATGTGTAGTTTGCAACAATTCAAAAGGTGGGCAACAATTAAAACAAAGCTTTGGAATAGTACCCAAATTTGTTGTGGTTCTGTTCGCCAAGCTAGGAATTTGTCTTGCAAACGTTTCATCCCCTGTCTAGGTGACATCCTCAGTGCTTGGGAGCCTCTTGTGAAGCGCTTCTGTGCTGTTTCCTCCGGCATTTATAGTGGCCTGTCTCTGCCGCTTCCGGTTGTCAGTTCGAGCTGTCCGCTGTAGTGGCCGGTATATTGGGTCCAGGTCGATGTGTTTGTTGATAGAGTCTGTGGATGAGTGCCATGCCTCTAGGAATTCCCTGGCTGTTCTCTGTTTGGCTTGACCTATAATGGTAATGTTGTCACAGGAGGCTCCCAAGCACTGAGGATGTCACCTAGATGGGACAAAACGTTTGCAAGACAAATTCCCAGCTCGGCGAACAGAACCACAACAACGAGCACCCGAGCTACAAATCTTCTCCCAAACTTCGAGTACCCAATTTTCAAAACATATGACAAACTGGAAAAAACAAAAGATTTGGTGTGCCAAATAGGGACTTCAAGAAAAATAAAGGAACAACTGGCTTACTGTAATAAAAATCTCTCATTCTCATATCACATCTACACAGACTAACCAGGGGAGAAATATAACTATTCTTTTTAGCAATGACATTGCAATAATGATGGATTTTAACCTTCAAATGGACTGGACAGAGCAAACTGGTAATAGCAGAAGTGGAAGAGTTTGAAGAATGTGGTGATAAAGCTTCATGAAACAGCACATCATGAAGCAAACAAGTAGAGGCTATTTTAGATTTCAACTCAATGAGACAGATTTAATTAGTAATCTCATTGCAAACAGTCTTCTGGAGAATACTGATAATTACAATGACTATGGTAGAGACAGGCACAAATATAACATTGTTTCGTATTGAATGTAATTAAAGCCAACTACATTGGTATGAGGGGTAAATTGGCTAAAGTAGACTGGGAAATTAGATTTTAAAAGATTAACATTGGATAAGCAATGAGTATATTTAAAGAGCTAATGCATAAACCTCCAAAATACAAAGATAATGAAAAACAAATTCTCCTCAAAAGGAACGTTAAAGGAATGGAAGTCAAGGTTTATGGGGTGCAAACAGGAAAACAGTGCTGACAGCACAGCAAGATTGACTCTGCTACTGAATGGTGCAGCAAGTGGTCTACATCTGCTCCAAAATACCATGTTCTGTTGGAGGAAAAAACTCTGTAGAAATGGTGACCCATCCATTGTTAAAGAGGTTAAATGATAGTATAGATAGAATAATAGGTCCACAATGTTGCCAAGAAAAGTATTTAGTCTGAGAATTGGAAGCATTTTAGAAATCAAAGATGACCAAAAATGAGAGAGAAGTTGAAAACAATGCAGATGGAGTTTAATCTGGATAATCTGGAGGTGCCACATATTGGTAGGGCAGGATTTTACAGTCCTGGGGACTGTTGCCAAACAAAGTGACCTTAGAGTGCAGGTTCATAGTTCCTTGCATGTAAGATCACAGGTGGACTGGGTAAAGGCAGCATTTGGTATACTTGCCTTACTGGTCAGTGCTTTGAGTATAGGAGTTGGGAGGTCATGTTACCGTGAGACCAGGACATTGGTTGGGGCATTTTTGAACTACTGCATTCAATTCTGGTTTCCCTGCTAAACTCGAAAGAATTCAGGAAAGATTTACAAGGATGTCACCAGGGCTTGAGCTACAGGGAGAGGAGGAATAAACTGGGGCTGTTTTCTCTGGATCATCAGAGGGGTCACCTTATAAAAGGTTTATACAATCATGAGGGGCATAGATAGGGTGAATAGTCAAAGTCTTTTCCCCCATGGTAGGGGAATCCAAAACTAAAGGGCATAAGGTTTAATGGGGAGAGTGGAAAAATTTAAAAGGCACCAAAGGGGCAAATTTTTCACACAGAGGTTGGTGCGTATATGGAATGATCTACCAGAGGAATTGGTGCAACATTTAAAAGGCACCAGGATGTGTATATGAAAAAGGAGGGTTGAGGGAGATATGGGCCATAAGATGGCAAATGGGTCTCGACTTATTTAGGATGTCTGGTTTGCCTGGATGAGTTGGACCAAAGAGGTTGCTTCAGTGCCGTATATCTCCATGACTGTAATAAATGAAACTAAACTAGCATGAACCATGAAAACAGGCTGTAAAGAGCTTCTACAAATACGGATAGAGCAGAGAAACAAAAGTAAATGTAGTAGCTGAAAGAAAAGTTTTAATGGGAGATAAGGAAATGGCAGATATTGAACAGGTATTTTGTGCCCATGCTCACAGTGGAAGGTTGTAAAAACCAGGCCAGAAATAATGTTTGTAAAGAAAAATGAGAGAAATTAATGGAAGCAAAATCCAACAAACCTTCTGGGCTTTATAGTCTACATCCTGGAGGTCTGAAAAAAGCAGTTGCAGAAATAGAGGATTCACTGACTGTGATCACCCAAGAACCTGGAATAGCTCCAGTGGTTTGGAAACTAACAAATGTAACAGAAATATTCAAGACAGAAAGGGAGAGAGATAAACAGACCTAAAGGCCAATTAGTCTTACATCAGCTGCCAGAAAGTGCTGAAATCCATTACTATGGAATTAGTGACTGGCCACTTTAAAATACATAATGATTACATAGCACCAAAATGGACAAGGGGGAGATTCCACTTGACTAATCAATTAGTGCTTTTGATGCAACAAGTATAGTAGATGAAGTGGCACCAGAGGACACAACAGTTTCCATGATAAAAATTTATGAGTTTGGAATAATTTAGTAGCCCAAATGGCGGATAAACTAATGGACAAAACCAGAGCAGGACAAAAGGAAACAGTAAATGTTGGAAGTCTGAAACAAAAATGGAACATGAAGAAAATATTTGGGACGGTAGGAATGTGAAGAAAAGCAAAGTGTAGTTAACGTGACATCAGAACTGAAAAATTATAAACACAAGTGAAATGGAGGCGGGGGACAGGAGAGAAGAGAGAAGAAAAAGAACTAAGGGAAATTCTATGATATGATGTAATACATGAGAGCAAATCACTGTATAGAGCCAAAATAAGTTGAAATAGGACAAGTAAAAAAAATGGTGCAGCTGGGGGTACTGTGAAAGGCAGAATAATCAAAAGCTACCATCTGCTGTAAGGCTCTTACCCCTGGCTCAAGAGTCCAGGACAAGGAAGCTTAACTTCAGATTAAAGGGACAGTTATTTCAAATTGAGACAAGCTGAAATTTGTTCACTCATATGAATCTTTGCATGGCTCTGGATGCTTCCTCATTGGTTATATTCAAATCAGAGCGGAGACCGGGTGCTGCTTGTTAAGGGAATCAAGGTATAAAGGAAATGGGCAAGAAGGTGAATTTAAGATCAAAGATCAATGCTGCGCTTTTTGAATAGTATAGTAGATTTCAACAGCTTGTGGCCTACTCCTACCTTTGTGCTCTGTTCCTATGTAAAATACAATCTTCAACAATGTAACCCAACCCAATACCAGAAGCACTTTGATAAGATTAATTAATATTTTGTTGCAAAAGTGAAGAGTAACCATAATATTTTGGAAATTCCCACTAAGTTTAAAAATGATGTTGCTCAATGTGAAAATGTCTCAAATTAAAACTATTAAAGGGGTAAGTTGGTTGTGATGGATTGATAAATTTAGTTAACAGGTCTGGCGGTAGTCAGCAATGGCTAGTAGTTAAAGAATTAACACACAGTTACAATGAACATATATTCCTTTAAGGAACACAAGACAAACAAGAAAAGTACATCAATTGAGGGACTTTTAGAATGGAGCATAGGAGGACCAAGAAACTAAAAAGAGAATAGAAGATGAAACCAAACAACATGAAACACGAGCAAAGACAGTAAAGCATCAACAGATGTATAAAAAGCAAATAACTAGCAAAGACAAATGTGAGTTCATTCTAAATGATTACTTTATGTCCATCTTTGTGAAGGAAGACACAAATATCCTAGAAATCAAAGACCTAATGGATCTGCAAGAATGTGCAATCAAAGAAAATTATTAATACTAAATAAATCAGTCATGGTACTGAAAGTCAACAAATTCTAGAGTATTTAGAGAGGTGGCTATGAAGATAGTGTATGGATCAGTAATAATCTTTTAAAATCCTATAAATTCTGGAATGCTATGTACAGATTGAAAGGTTACAAATATAATCCCACATTTTAAAGGAATGTGAGAACAAGAAAACAGGAAATTACAAACCTATTAGTTTGATATCAAAAATACAGAAAATACTAGAATCCATTATAAAAGATGGAATATCTGTACACTTAGAAAATAATTGAATGAGCAGAGTCAACATGGATTAGTGAAAGGAATTGGGGGAGGGGACAACCATTGTACCTAATATATACCAATAGTTTGGATGTGGGAACCAAATGTAATATGTTCAAGTTAGCAGATGCCACAAAATTGGGTAGAAACAACACAGAAGTTACAAGCGATTTGGAGGGAATGAATGAGTAGGCAAGAAAAAGGCATGTGGAAAATAATGTAGACAAGCATGAAGTTATCCACTTTCATAGAAGAAATGGAGGAACAAAGTATATTTTAAATGAAGAAATTGAGAGGTGTTGATGGTCCTGTGTGCAGGGATCTACATGGTCTTAAGTCATTAAAGATCCAAAGTAGATGCAGGATCAGGGAGGCGAATTGGCCTTTATCACAGGACAATGTTTGGATCCTAATGACAATACAGGAAATGGGGATTGTGCAGGAGAGTTGTACTAATGGCTAACTAGGATCTCAAAAGGTGGAGCAGATCGAGAAGCTGAATGGCGCATTCCTGCTGCTATATTTCTACCTCACTGATGCTTTACCCTGGATTATCCTGCATTTGAAACCATAGCCTAACTCAAATGCTAGCTTGTTACTAATGAGCCAAGCTAAGGTATACATGATGATCATACATACTATGGAAAGGATGCTGAGCTTGAAGCCAACACTGGAGGGTTCTTCCAAAATTCTTCAAGGATCGCCTGAATGATTTTTCCAAGGTCTGAATGCATTGTGAACTTTGATGTAAGTCAAGAAAAAAAAAGAGATTTTAATCATTTTAAATGATTAGGTCATACGTTGTTACATATTTAAAACTGTTCAATGTGTTTTAAATAATAAATTCTTCATGAGCAAAAAAAAGTGTAAGATAAACATGTGGATATAAAAGTTAGCCAATTGCAAAAAGAAAAGGGACCTACTCTAGATTCATTTGCTTACAGGCACTTGTAGGGTATCCATCCATAGATGAACCACTATTTGTACAAAAATATCTGTGACTGCAGGAAGATATCTATTACTTCTTGTTGAAAATTTCATTGCTTCTCACTGGCTGTTTTTTCCACTGTATTGCTTGCAATTTAGCTATATGGTAAAATTTTGTTTTACATTCTATCGAACCAGGGCTGACGTTTTTATGTGCTTAATTGAGAATTTTGCTTTAATTTTTTTTATTTACTTGTTTCAATTTTACTTTTAATGAATGGCTTTGTAGGTCCCTAACACTAATGTAATCCACTCGTCCACTGCAACGCTACCTTCAACCATGTGCAAGCAATGTGGCATTCTTTCTGAAGGTAGTCTCCTGGGATCTTTGTATTTGCTCTTACAAAGTAAAGCTTTATTAAGAGTTACTAAATTACAATGTTATTTTCAATCTCTCCAATAATTTTACTCATGTTTTACATTTCTCCTGAATGGTAAAAGCTCCTAATGTTATAGGGCAACCTTGAGATACTGCAAGGATTTAAATTCTTGGATCACTGGGGTATGTTTTGTGGTAAGCATAAATTATATAAGAGAGACGGTTTGCACTTTAATAGTTTAGGGACCAGCGTTCTGGCAGGCAGGTTTGCTACTGCAACACAGCTATGTTTAAACTAAGTAGCGGGGGAGGGGGGACAAACTGGATGTTTAAGAAGGAAATTGAAGGGAAAGTTAGAACAAGGGAGGTCAAGAAAGACAACTGTATCAATGAGGCAGGTTGAGTAAAATAGGAGTTGATGGGAAGGGGGAGGGCAGTAACAAATTAAAAATATTATACATGAATGCACGAAGCCTTAGAAATAAAATGGATGAGCTTGAGACTCTTTTGGAAATTGGCAGATACGATATTGTGGGGATAACTGAGACGTGGCTTCAAGTGGACAGGGCCTGAGAAATGAATATTCAAGGCCACACGTGCTTTCATAAGGACAGACTGACGGGCAGAGGGGGTGGGGTGGCCATGTTGGTAAGGGATGATATTCAGTCCCTTGCGTGGGGGGACCTAGAATCAGGGGATGTAGAGTCAGTGTGGATAGAGCTGCGAAATACTAAGGGTAAAAAGACCCTCTTCGGAGTCATCTACAGGCCCCCAAACAGTAGTCTGGATGTCGGATGTAAGTTGAATCAGGAGCTGAAATTGGCCTGTCGCAAAGATGTTACTACAGTTGTTATGGGGGATTTCAACATGCAGGTAGACCGGGAGAATCAGGATGGTATTGGACCTCAAGAAAGAGGCTTTGTGGAATGCCTCCAAGATGGATTGTTAGAACAGCTGGTGCTGGAGCCTACCAGGGAGAAGGCAATTCTGGATCTGGTATTGTGCAACGAACCAGAATTGATCAGGGACCTTGAATTGAAGGAGCCATTGGGAAGTAGTGACCAAAATACAATAAACTTCAATCTGCAATTTGGAGGGGGAGAGGGTACAATCGGAAATGACAATATTTCAGTTGAATAAAGGGATCTATGGAGCTCTGAGGGAGGAGCTGGCCAAAGTTCAATGGTGCAATACCTTAGCAGGGATGACAGTGGAGGAACAATGGCGGATATTTCTGTGTATAATGCAGAAGTTGCAGGATCAGTTCATTCCAAAAAGGAAGAAAGATCCTCGGATGACGCATGGAATGCCGTGGCTGACAAAGGAAGTTAAGAAACACAAAAGTTAAAAGAGAAAAAGTATAACATAGCAAAGATAAATGGGAAAACGGAGGACTGGGAAGCTTTTAAAGAACAACAGAGGATTACTAAGAAGGAAATACGCAGAGAAAAAAAATGAGGTATGAAGGTAAACTGGCCAAAAATATAAAGGAGGATCGTAAAAGCTTTTTTAGGTATGTGAAAGGCAAAAAAATGATTAAGACTAAAATTGGGCCCTTGAAGACAGAAACAGGGGAATATATTACGGGGAACAAAGAAATGGCAGAAGAATTGAATTGGTACTTCAGATCCGTGTTCACTGGGCAAGACACAAGCAATCTCCCTGAGGTAATAGTGGCTGGAAGACCTGAACTGAAGGGAATTTATATTTTCCAGGAATTGGTGTTGGAGAGACTGTTAGGTCTGAAGGTTGATAAGTCCCCAGGGCCTGATGGTCTACATCCCAGGGCACTGAAGGAGGTGGCTCGAGAAATTGTGGATGTGTTGGTGATTATTTTCCAGAGTTCGATAGATTCGGGATAATTCCTGTGGATTGGAAGGTGGCTAATGTTGTACCACTTTTTAAGGAAGGTGGGAGAGAGAAAGCAGGAAATTATAGACCAGTTAGTCTGAACTCAGTGATGGGAAAGATGCTGGAGTTTATTATAAAGGATGAAATTTTGACACATCTGGATAGTAGTTACAGGATAGGTCAGAGTCAGCATGGATTTATGAAGGGGAAATCATGCTTGACTAACCTTCTGGAATTTTTTGAGGATGTAACTCTGAAGATGGACGAAGGAGATCCAGTAGATGTAGTGTACCTGGACTTTCAGAAAGCTTTGGATAAAGTCCCACATAGGAGGTTAGTGAACAAAGTTAGGGTGCATGGTATTGGGGGCAAGGTACTAACTTGGATTCAAAGTTGGTTGGCTGATAGGAAACAAAGAGTAGTGATAAACGGCTCCATTTCGGAATGGCAGGCAGTGACCAGTGGGGTACCACAGAGATCAGTGCTAGGACCGCAGCTTTTTACAATATATGTTAATGATATAGAAGATGGTATTAGCAATAACATTAGCAAATTTGCTGATGATACTAAGCTGGGTGGCAGGGTGAAATGTGAGGAGGATGTTAGGAGATTACTGGGTGAACTGGACAGGTTAGGCGAGTGGTCAGATGCATGATGCAGTTTAATGTGGATAAATATATGGTTACCCACTTTGGTGGCAAGAACAGGAAGGCAGATTACTACCTAAATGGAATCAATTTAGTGTAAAGGGGCAGTACAAAGATCTGGGTGCTCTTGTACACCAGTCAATGAAGGTAAGCATGCAGGTACAGCAGGTAGTGAAGAAGGCTAATAGCAAGCTGGCCTTCATAACAAGAGGGATTGAGTATAGAAGCAAAGAGGTGCTTCTGCAGCTGTTTTGGGCCCTGGTGAGACCACACCTGGGAGTACTGTGTGCAGTTCTGGTCTCCAAATTTGAGGAAGGACATTCTGGCTATTGAGGGAGTGCAGCGTAGGTTCACGAGGTCAATTCCTGAAATGGCGGGACTACCTTATGCTGAAAGACTGGAGCGACTGGGCTTGAATACCCTTAAGTTTAGAAGACTGAGAGGGGATCTGATTGAGACACAAGATTATTAAAGGATTGGACACTCTGGAGGCAGGAAACATGTTTCTGCTGATGGGTGAGTGCCGAACCAGAGGATACAGCTTAAAAATAAGGGGTAGACCATTTAGAACAGAGGTGAGGAGAAACCTCTTCACCCAGAGAGTGGTGGCTGTGTGGAATGCTCTGCCCCAGAGGGCAGTGGAGGCCCAGTCTCTGGATTCATTTAAGAAAGAGTTGGATAGAGCTCTCAAGGACAGTGGAATCAAGGGTTATGGAGATAAGACAGGATACTGATTAAGGATGATCAGCCATGATCATATTGAATGGTGGTGCAGGCTCGAAGGGCAGAATGGCCTACTCCTGCACTTATTGTCTATTGATCCTCCGTTTGAACTTCGACATACTAGACACAAGTCTTCTAAACTTACAAGATAAAAACGATGAAAGGCAACATTTAGACTTCACAAAATCATTAGAGTTTTAAAAAATGAAATTATTTACATACATTTGTAATTAGTGGGCTTTGCACATATGTCGCAGAATGTATGTCTACTAGATGGTGCCTCACTGGAGGGAAAACTGTGATCACAGGCTTCTCTTGTGGAAACTGAGGAGGAAGTAAGCTAGAATTGCAGAAGGAAAAATTTGCAATTAAATTTGTACTTGTTTATTCTAGATCTTTTTGTAGTTTAGACAAACAGACCCATTTTTTGCATGTTACACAATGTCAGCTCCAAAAATGAATACAGTGCACAGAGTACATACATAGATATTAACTTCTATTAGCATTCTTCATACATTTTGGGTAATAGTGACAGGTTATATATTTATTACCATCCAGACATCCTAGAGTCATTGGTTCTTTCAGGTGAGAGGCCTGGTTAAGTTAAACTGAATGTTTTAGCAGAGCATCAAAATCCACAATTCCCTTTTGGAATTTAAGAAATGTTCCAATGGCTTCTCACTTTTAAAAAATGGACCACTTTAAAGGATTGACAAAACTACAACTATGGTTAAAAGTTAAAACTTGGAAAACACAAGGTCGTCTTATACCAGTGGAGAAAAGGCAGAGCAATGTTTTGAGCAGGATTCTTCTTCACAACTGAAAAAGTAAAAGGTGGGCAAGCATTAATCAGGCAAAAAGGAAAAATAAAAATAAAATTGTTCGTGTCTTAATTGATAGTAAAACCCTTATCCTGAAAACATTTCCAATATCTCGTATTTTATTAATATTTAGTTCAGGAGTGCTTATTGTTAGAATGTTTTCTCCCATTCCACTTCAAAAAAACAATGGCTCTCTATTTGGCTTAGTTCCATTTTTATTTATTTTCCTTTTATTTGAGGGGAATAGTAGAAATTCACTGTTTTAAACATATACACTTTTCAGTCATGAAATATCTACTGTTCTAACTTCAAGGTCTGATTAAGGGGTAGTTTTTTCCCCCCTGTTTTCACACTCTTTGCTAATTACTGGATCTTTTGCTGTTGCAACTACTAATTTTTTAAAAATTCTCGATTGCTTAATAGATTAACTGCTTATGAGGGTGTGACTTATACACTTAATGGTAAGATCCTGGGGAGTGTTGCCAAATAAAGAAACCTTGAATTGCAGGTTTTAGTTCCTTGAAAGTAGAATCACAGATAGACTAGGTGGTGAAGGTGGTGTTTGGAACGCTTGCCTTTATTGGTCAGTACAATGACTATAGATGTTAGGAGGTCATGTTGTGGCTGTACAGGACATTAGTTGGGCCACTTTTGGAATACTGCGTTCAATTCTAGTCTCCCTGCTAAAGGAAAGATGTTGCGAAACTTGAAGGGGTTCAGAAAAGGATGTTGTCAGAGTTGAGCTCGAGGCAGAAGTTGAGGCTATTTTCTCTGCAGCATTGGGGGAAGGGGGGTGGGGGGGGGGGGGGAGGAAAGAAGAGGGGAGGTTTGGGTGATGGCCTTTCCTCAACCAAATGTACAAAGTACAGATGCTGCTGGGTTTTCTTGGCTATGAAATTGGTCTTGAGGGACGAGGTGATATTCTCTATTAGGTGAGCACCAAGAGATTTGATGCTCTTCACGATCTCCACAGGGGAGCCAATGACCAGCTCAGAGTGGTCACTCCGTACCCTCCTGAAGTCAACAACCATGTCCTTCGTTTTGCCCACATTCAGAGACAGGTTGTTGGCTCTGCACAAGTCTGTTAGCTGCTGCACTTCCCTTCTGTATACTGATGTGTCATTCTGGCTAATGCAACCCACTACCGTTGTGTCTTCAGTGAACTGAATAATATGATTTGGGCTGTGCATCACTGCAGAGTCATGTGTCAGCAGCGTGAACAGCAATGGACTAAGCACACAGCCCTGTGCTCAGTGTGATGGCATTGGAGATGCTGCTCCAATCTGGTCTTACTGAGATCTCCCAGTCAAGAAGACCAGGATCCAGTTAGAAAGATGTATTCCAGCCCAGCAGGTTCAGCCTTCCAATCAGGTGCTGAGAAATGAAGTGTGCAGATGTTCTTCTTGTCCAGGCGGGTGAGGGCCAGGGCCAGATGGAGGGTGGTGGAGATGGCATCATCTGTTGAGCAGTTGGGATGATAATTGAACTGTAGGGAGGGAGGCAGCTGGGTCTTAATAAGCCTCATCACAAGCCTCTCGAAACACTTCATGAAGGGTGTTAATGCAATGGGGCAGTAGTCGTTGAGGCACGACACTGAGGCCTTCTTTAGCACGGGGACGATGGTAGCAGCCTTGAAGCACATTGGAACTACTACACAACTCAGATGTTAAAGATGCCTGTGACAACATCTACCAGCACATCAGAGGATCCTCTGAACACTCTACCATGGTTGTTATCTGGTCCAACAGCCTTACGTGGGATGACTCTACACAAAGTTATCCTCACATCGGCTGTGGTAAGACAACACCTGGGCATTGGGGGGGGATGGTCTTCCTTGCCGCCACATCATTTCGTGCCTTAAACCATGCATATAAGTTGGTCAACTCATCTGGGAGGGAAGCATCACCAGTACAAGAAAGCGATGCAGTTCTGTGATGGTTTGAATATCCTTCCATATGCTCTGCATATCACTGATGTCCTGAAAAAGGCTGCATATTCTCTGTGCGGATGCACGTTTGCCTCTTTGATGGCCGGGAACAGGTTTTTTTTTTAAAATGTACAGCATGGAAACAGACCCTTCTGTCCAACCCATCCATGCTGACTAGATATCCCAACCCAATCTCGTCCCACCTGGCAGCACCCGGCCCATATCCCTCCAAACTCGTCCTATTCAAATACACATCCAAATGCCTCTTAAATGTTGCAATTGTACCAGCCTCCACCACATCCTCTGGCAGCTCATTCCATATACTTACCACCCTCTGCGGGGTTGGCCCTCACTGTTGTTAGGGCCGCCTTGACATCTGCTCTGAAGGCAGAATCACGGGTCCTCAGCAGTGCACACACCTTTGTGGTTATCCATAACTGCTGGTTGGGGTGAGAAGTGATGGTCTTGGTCACAGTGCCATTGTCAATGCAGTTCAAATCACCGACACCTTATACTCCAAGTTAACGGAGTTGCCATCTACTTAAACATGCACCTGTGTGCTCAAAGCAATCTTGAAGAGCAGAAATGGCTCCTGCCAGCCAGATTTTCACCTGCTTCAGAACTGGTTTGACACCTCTGATGAGCAGTCGAAATGCTGGGATTAGAGTTACAGAGATGTGGTCTGAGGAGCCGAGGTGGGGGTGGGGCTCTGCCCTGTACGCATTGAGATTGTTTGTATAAACGCTTCCCCCCTCTCGTTACAAAGTCCACATGCTGATGGAATTTAGAGAGCACAGACTTGAGATTCGCATGGTTAGAATCTCCAGCTTTATAAACAGTCCACCAGGGTGTGCTTCTTCAATCACTAATAGCCCCATAACAGTTCAGAGTGCCTCCTTAGCATTCGCACTGGGAGGATGTAAACTTTGGAGCTCAAGTGCATGGTTCTCTGAAAGTGGAGTCACAGTTAGACAGGGGCAGTGAAGACGACTTTTGGCATACTGGCCTTCAAAAGTCACGGTACTGAGTACAGAAGTTGATAAGTTATGTTACAGTTGTACAGGACATTAGTGAAGCCGCATTTGCAGTACTGCGTTCAATTTTGGTCACCTTGTTATAGGAGGGATGTTATTAAACTGGAAAGAGTGCAGAAGAAATTTACAAGGATGTTGCCAGGACTCAGAGTCTGAGTTATACGGAGATCTTGAACAAGCTAGGAGTTGTTTCTTTACAGCATAGGAGACTGAGGAGGGGGGAATGGTGGTGGGGAAGAGCTTGCGGAGATGCATAGGATCATGAGAGGCTTAGACAGGGTAAATGCATGCAATCTCTTTCCCAGGGTTGGGGAATTGAGGACTGGAGCTCATCAGTTTAAGGTTAGAGGGGAAAGAATAAAAGGGAACCAGGGGGGCCATTTTATTTTTGTTTTACACAGAGTGTGGAACACATATGGAATGAGCTGCCAGTGGAAATGGTTGAGGCAGGTACATTAACAACATTTAAATTTGACAAATACATGGATGGGAAAAGGTTTAGAAGGATATAGGCCAAGTGCAGGGAAACGAGGCTAGAGTGGATGGACATTTTGGTTGGCATGCACCAGTCTGGGCCAAAGAGCCTGACTCCGAGCCATAGGACTCTGATCCTGCTGCATTTTTACATTTTCGTTTAAGAGCTGCAGCTTGTTAAACAAAGAAAAATTCAATTTGATCAAATAATAGCAACATTTCAACTCAACCTTTCCTCAGTCAGCATCTTAGACCAAAATTGTTAGAGTTTGCAGCCTAATCAGCATGTCAGGTTTTAACATGTAAAAAGCTTGAAGTATGTCAATCCTTCAAAGGACATTTCATGAAACAGGCTACCAACATGGAAGGCTATAGTGTGAGGTTCCCTTCTTGAGATTCTTACATGCTTGATGCAACTGCAATACACCAACTTCTGTGAACAGCCCCAATTTATTTAAGTACATACCAGCTTTTGGAGGAGCACTTGACATTCTTTACGATGCTTACTGAGCATGTCAAGCAAGGCTCCTCGAACAAGGGAACCATCCTTCCTTGATACAGCGTTATATATCACAGTCAGCCATGCATGCAAGACACAAGCCCCTGCCACGCCCCTATACTCACTTGCCAACCAAAAACAATGTACAGTGAGAGGTTAGGCAATTCCTTAAACTGCAGCATTTACAGAATATGATTAGTTTGTCACCTCCTGCCTTTAAGACAGAAAACACCCCCCCACCCCCAGATATCGAATTTGTTACATCAGCAGAACAAATTAACCCTTTAACATTTCAAGAGTTGTTAGAATTTAGTGTAAAAAAAAGGAAAAAGAAACTCAAATGTATACTTTAAATACTTACATGTTTAAATTGATTGTTTTATTGTTTATCGTAAACGGTAGTCTGTATTCCACATCCTTCTGTATTTCCACTGTCCTGTACAGAAATAAATACAATTGAAATTAGCATTAAGAACATTATAATAAATAACAAGACTTGCCAACATGAAAATTAGACCAAAAGTCTTTGTTGTTTTGTTTAGACGAGTTAAGATTCCCTCCCCCCATCATCAGAAGCTATATCATTACCAGAACCCATTTTAACAAGGGTTTGCAGCACAGCCACAGCTTAACTTGTATGTGAAGATGTTGCGGCTTTAAGAGGTTGTTTTGTCCTGTTTTTGTTTTTGAAAGAGATGATTTAAGACAGAAGTGCTGAGATGTCCAACTGGAAAGCCAATAAACAGCTTGTGAAGACTTGGGGTTTGTTTTTTTAAAAACAATGGACCAATAGAGGCAGCTTATTAGGTGTGACCAGTTCTCAAAGACCAGGACGTGCAGTTTTTTTCTTAAACTTTTAGATTCAGCAGAAGGTGCTGCAGCCTTGATGAAGCAGAAGCTTTTCCTTCCCTCTCTTGCTGACAGATCGTAGTTGGGGCTTCTCTTTCTACTGCGGGTATTGCGAGACAGAAAATCTGTTTTTAGATTTACCTTTTTGCCAAGAGATGTGTTTATGGAATATTGCTATATGGAACACTTAATTCGCAATAGTTAATGTATTATTGTTCTGTTAAATGTTCCAATAGAATTAAGTTATTCTAAGTTTTCTTGCTTTTCTTGTACTTTAATAATGACGTTTTGCTCAATGTAAAGTAGTTTGACCAGTTGAATTGCAACTTGAATATAGTCTTTAAAATAAGCAAAAGTTAGGGTCTAGGCTACCTTCTTAAAATATTTTTAGGTCATAGAGTCATGGAGATGTACAGCACAGAAACAGATCCTTTGGTCCAACCCGTCCATGCTGACCAGATATCCCAACCCAATCTAGTCCCACCTGCCAGCACCTGACCCATATCCCTCCAAACCCTTCCTATTCATATACCCATCCAGATGCCTTTTAAATGTTGCAATTGTACTAGCCTCCACCACTTCCTCTGGCAGCTCATTCCAGACACGTACCACCCTCTGCGTGAAAAAGTTGCCCCTTAGGTCTCTTTTATATCTTTCCCTCTCATCCTAAACCTATGCCCTCTAGTTCTGGACTCCCCGACCCCAGGGAAAAGACTGTCTATTTATCCTATCCATGCCCCTCATGATTTTATAAACCTTTATAAGGTCACCACTCAGCCTCAGGCGATCCAGGGAAAACAGGCCTAGCCTATTTAATCTCTCCTCATAACTCAAATCCTCTAACCCAGGCAACATCCTTGTAAATCTTTTCTGAACCCTTTCAAGTTTCACAACATCTTTCTGATAGGAAGGAGACCAAATTGAACGCAATACTCCAACAGTGGCCGATCCAATGTCCTATACAGCCACAACATGACCTCCCAACTCCTGTACTCAATTCTCTGACCAATAAAGGAAACCATACTTCATCACTACCCTATCTACCGGTGACTGCACTTTTAAGCAGCAATGAATCTGTACTCCAAGGTCTCTTTGTTCAGCAACACTGCCTAGGACCTTAGCATTAAAGGTGTGCAAGACCTGCTAAGATATGCTTTCCCAAAATGCAGCACTTCACATTTATCTGAATTAAACTCCATCTGCCACTTCTCAGCCCATTGGCCTATCTGATCAAGATCCCGTTGTAATCTGAGGTAACCTTCTTTGCTGTCCATTACACCTCCAATTTTGGTATCATCGGCAAACTTACTAACTGTACCTCTTGTGCTCACATCCAAATCATTTATATAAATGATGAAAAGTAGTGGACTCAGCACCGATCCTTGTGACACTCCACTGGTCACAGGCCTCAAGTCCGAAAAACAACCCTCCACCACCACCCTCTGTCTTTTACCTTTGAGCCGGTTCTGTACCCAAACGGCGTGGTCTAGTCCGGTCCATAACATTATGTAATGATTTTGTCTAATCTCCCCGTAATTCAATGCAACTATTTTACTTTTCTGTACTCCTAACACTTGCTAAGAAAAGGACAAATCAGTTTATCTGAACATCACTATTCATAAATTAAGATCTTTCCAGAATTAGTACTTCATCCCAATGGAGAAATGAATAAAACAAATTTTATAAAGTTTAGTTCATAACCATCTCCTGATTTCCAGCATAACCCTAATGAATTCAAATGACACCTTTGCCATTGCTTTTATATCTTCCCCATAATGGGCAGTAAATAGTGAGCAATGCTCCAAACCAAATCCTGTCTAACTTTAATGTTGTTTTTCACTTTTACTCTATGACTCAAGATCGAAAGTCAAAAGATTCAATTTGTCTCATTTAAAGCTAATTGGTTCCTATCTTTAAATCACCATATATTCAGATTGCTATATTGAGAAACTACAGAATTATGAAGGAAAGCAAAATAGAAGAATATTTTGTTAGGGGAAGATGAAATGGTAGGAGGAAGTTTATTTGGAACTCATTAAATTGCTCTTTAGCTGAGACGATAGACCCAGTGAAGAATTCCCTTTCTGCTCTTCTTCTGCCTATTGAGGACTGCTCGATGAAGACTGCTCTGATGAAAGTCTGTTATGCATAATGGTCTGTTTGATGAGGATGTCTCTCTGAGGACTCCTGCCTAAGCACGTATTGTTATATCATACTTGTTGGGGAAGGTAACTTACACTGTGTTAATCAATTGTTTGAACCTAATGGCCAGTTTACCATCCTAAGAATAAATACCTATTTATTTTTGATAGGATGCATTTGGCAGTATTGAGAAAGTCTATAGTCTTAAAACTTGCCTTTAAACATTCAGTCTAAATTGTAATGCTGAATTATAGAACACATTTACTGCACTAGACAGGAAAGCTCAGAAAAAATGGGAAAATTAAAGAATGCAAAAGATAGGAAGACCTGGGCTCACCAAGTGATAACAGGATGCTGTAAGGCAATTAAGAACATTGAGGAGAAAGTGAGGACTGAAGATGCTGGAGATCAGAGCTCAAAAAATGTGTTGCTGGAAAAGCGCAGCAGGTCAGGCAGCATCCAAGGAGCAGGAGAATCGACGTTTCGGGCATAAGCCCTTCTTCAGGAATGAGGAAGGTGTGCCAAGCAGGCTAAGATAAAAGGTAGGGAGGAGGGACTTGGGGGAGGGGCATTGGGAATGCGATAGGTGGAAGGAGGTTAAGATGAGGGTGATAGGCCGGACCGGGGTGGGGACGGAGAGGTCAGGAAGAAGATTGCAGGTCAAGAAGGCGGTGCTGAGTCCGAGGGTTGGGACGGAGATTAGGTGGGGGGAGGGGAAATGAGGAAGCTGGAGAAATCTACATTCATCCCTTGTGGTTGGAGGGTTCCTAGGCGGTGCAATGAGAGAGGGACTCACTGAAATCCTTGTAGAGGGAGGAAGAGAGCTTCTTCAAGGAAGGCATCCTTGCAAGAGGATTCGCAGTAGGTTAAAATCAACTAGGAGAAAGTGAGGACTGCAGATGCTGGAGATCAGAGCTGAAAAATGTGTTGCTGGAAAAGCGCAACAGGTCAGGCAGCATTAATTAAGAACATTTGCCTTAGCATCGGTGAACCTGTGTGAACAGGACACCAAGTGATAACTTTCACAGCCATTCCCTTGTGAAATTAATGACAGTTTTTGAATCTGACCTTGAAACTAAACTCAGTACTATCAAAAGCTTTGTAATTAACAGTTAGCTGCTGCCAATTATAATGGATTTTTATTACCCCTTGCAAGCGGAGCAGTCAGAGAGAGAAAAGAAATCTTTGCTGTTACAAAACCCTGACCTGAGGGGGGAGACCATTTTAGTGCTGAGGCTGTTGAATCCATAGAAAATTAACTCTTGGTGCTTACCTGCTTTGGATTAAATTTAATTGCAGTTTGAGACTTTTGATGATTTTGAGCAGCCATTACAGGTTATGAAATGCAAACTCTAAAAGGAAACATTGATAAAGCTTTAACTTACTTGCTGTTTTTACAGACCTTACTGACTGCCCCACTGTCAATTCTAACTAATCAGATCTTATGTCTTATTTGAATTTGAATCACAAACTTGAACAGGCATGTTTAATTCGAGACTAATTCTTCATCTTAAATACAACCTTGCAGTAACATTTCAGCCTCAGGTACAGAATGATTCTGTGCTGAAGATAAAAAGCATGAATCTGCTCCCAGCTTAAAATTATTCTAAACCTAACATTGAAGAGATTCTGACACAATCTGTCAGGAAGCCATTTTATGGTCAAAAGTTTACCCTCCTTGCTAAGAAGCTATTTCGTAAAACAATGATATCAGACATGTGAGCTGTGCAAGGTTACCTTATGACATTTCCCATTTAATTTAGATTGGTACTTCTTTATAGGAACTTATCTCGCCGCAGATGCTTAACTCGGCTGGATTTCTTTTTCGCACCTGATGGATAGCTCAATGCCTGTAGGAGTGATCAGTCAAGCGCACACAGACCAGTCAATTAACTTTTCTTCTTTACGAATTATTGTCTTTCACTGTTATCTGTCTAATTAAGAACATGCAATGTTTTTGTAAACTTTTGTATAAAGGAAGCCACTTTGTATCAGTACATCGGAGTAGCCTGCTGGGGCACTTGAAGAGCTGGTACCCTATTCTCCAAGGTTATTAGAACCCAGTTAGTTTAGCTTATAGGTATCAGTGTTATGTGGTAACAGTGATGCTATTAGTGAATAAAGGGATGACTAAAATTAAACTAAATTGTCTGTAAGAGGATTTTATTCGAGACTTCCAAAGAGTACGATCTCTGGGACGAACCAAGAGAGAGAGGCTTACAGGTCTGAGTCCACAAGGGATTCCCTGGGCCATCTCAAATCTGTACTTTAACAGTATCTGGGTAGCATGCTCTTCAGAGTGTCAGTGTGGACTCAATGGTCTGAATGGTTTGCTTACACACTGTAGGGATTCTATGATAACTCTAGACTTGGCTATTCTAATACTTTCCTGGCTAATTTCCAACATTCTACCCTCTGCTAACATGAGGTCCTGCAAATTTCTGCTAACTATATCTTAACTCTCAGCAAGTCTCGTTTTCCTATTAGGCCTGTGCTCAATGCAAGGTAAACACAGAATTTAAATTCTTCGTCCTTTTCAAATCCTTCCAGGAACTTAATAGACTCTCTCGTTAATTCTTTCCAAACCACAACCCACTCTCCTCCAATTCACCTTGTGCAGCTTCAATTTTAATTGCTTCACCATTGGTAGTGTGCCTTGGTCACTCAGGTTCTCAGCTCCAGGATACCCTACCTACCTCACTTCTCTCCTTTTAAGTCAACCAGGAAACGTACAACCTCAACCAAGCTCTTGGCTACCTGACCAAATATCTCCTTATGTTCTTCGTTGCCACACATTATCTTATAAAACACCTGTAAAGCACCTTGGGCCATTTCATTATGTTAAGGTGCTACTTAAATCCAAGTTGTTGCACAAGGTAGTCTGACTAGCACCCTGGACACTTGCCCTGTTTGCAAACCAACCTATAACATTTTTACTGATAGAAACTGTCTGCATTCAGATCTGGAATCTGCCCTAATCAAATCCACCCTATTGTTTTCCAGAGATATGATGGCTAGCATACGAATAATGAACTGGCAGTGGGCCACTTGGCCCAGCGAGCCTGTTCCATCATTCAACGAAGTCAAGGTTGATCTGATTTTAACCTTAACTTTATCTTCATGTTTCATTCACGTGGCAGTCAAGAATCTACCTCTGCCGTGAAAATAGTTAAAGATTCTGAATCCACTGCCTTTTGACAAACGGAATTCCAAAGACTCCAAATCTCAGGGAAAACATTGTTTCCTCACCTTTGTTATGAATGGGAGACTATTATTTTAAACCATGACTCATAATTCTAGCTTCTCCCACAAAAATATATGTCCTTTCAACATACCCCTTATCCAGTCCCCTCAGGATATTATAGGTTTTTAATTAGTTAACTTCCGGTTCTTCTAAACTCTGGAAATATACAGACCTGTCTAGCCTTTCCTCAAGTCAAACTGCTTATTTCAGGTATTAGTCTAATAAACATCCTTCTGGAAATACAGTGAACAGTGCTGTACATGGTACTCCAGATGTGGTGTGACTAATGCCCCTCATAAGTGAAGTCTAACCCCCTACCTCTTGCATTCAATTCCCTTGCAATAAATCATTACATTCGATTAGCTTTCCTGATTACTTGCTACACCTGTATGCTAACCCTCTGTGATTCATGCACTCGCACACCCAGATCTCTCTGCATCCTCTCACTGCTTAGATAATTTGCTTTCATTCTGTCTGATAAAACAGATGGATAACTTCACATCTTCCCATATTGTACTCCATTACCAGATCTTTCCCACTCACTTAACCTTGCTCCCTTTGTTAGCTCCTTGTGCCTTCTTCACAATTCACATCCCTATCTTTCTGCTTAAATTTAGCTCCCATACCTTTGTATCAAAGACATCAGCATCCGATATCACATATACTATTTAACAAAGTAACGCTCCGAAATACATCACAATATTTGTATCTGTCTTAATGAAATGTGACCATGGGCTCCATCTGTCAACAACCCTTGTCTTCATCCCATAGTGGCAGAGGAGATTTTAACCTATAAAAAGTTTGCTCTATGTGGCTAAAGAATAGGATGTCTTAAACATGACATACATACAAACACTTCTAGCATACAAAATGCTGGGTCAGTCTTAGCATAAGTTTATAACCCAAACAGGAGCTCTGCTACTCCATCTTCAAAAAATGTGAATAAATATGTTATATATACATACAAAATATAAATTGTCTTCCTTCCCATGATGTGGAGTTGCCAGTGTTGGACTGAGGTGAACAAAGTCAGAAGTCACACAATACCTGGTGTAGTCCAACAGATTTATTTGAAGTCACAAGCTTTTGGAGTATTGCTCTTTCATCACATGAAGTGGAGGGAAGCACACAGGCTCAGCCGACATATTCTGTGCCTGTGCTCTTCCCTCCACTTCACGTGGAGGAGCAGTGCTCCAAATCTTGTGATTTCAAATAAACCTGTTGGACTATAACCTGGTGTCATGTGGCTTTTGACATCCTTCCTTCCCATAACCATTTTATTTTTGGAAGTATATCCAATTCGCTCAATTATTAATACTGAACCTGTTTCAATAGTCTCTTGACAATGCATTCCAGATCATAACTTGCTACATCTAAAACACTTGATTTATCCGGATACTTTCCCAACTCACTTAATTTACAATCCTCTGGTTACCATCCTTCTCCAAGTGAAAGCAATTTCGCCTTTCTATGTTTATCAAAAACTCCTCAATTTTGAATACCTATCAAATTTCCCCTTAATCTTGCTCAATCACAGGAGAACAGTTCTTCTCTAGCCTCTTTGCATAATTGAAGTCCCCTGAATTATTCTGGGGAACTTCCTCTGTACCCTCCGCCAAGGTCTTCAAACCACCCTGCAGTTGATTTTCAAAGTTTGACAATATTCTAGTTGAGGCCTCACCTGTGATTCAAAACACTTAGCATAACTTCATTACTTTTTATTCTATTCTTCTACTTTTAAAATCCAGAATCACATTTTATAAAACACAGCTCTTTTTAGGCAGAAGCACAAGTTGGTATGTGAATCTCTCTGGCCCTGCACACATCTAGTAAAATTGTGCTGTTTACTTTCTGTTGCTCAATTTATAATTTGAGCATGTTAAAATGTACACTATCTGTTCCTGTAATAGATGCTGAAAAACTGCAAATGTACAACTACTCGTTGCGAATGAGTTTCGTTGACGAACAAATATTGACAGTGCATCTTATGACTATGAGATTTAAACAATGATTGCATAGTTCATGTCTCTAAGTGTTTTGACAGCTAGTCACAAGATTTGATGCCAAGTCAGGCATGTACTTTTACGAATGAAAATAGAGCCTAAAGTCATATTTCACATGACCACGAAATTAAGCAATATCTCAAATCTCTTGCATACTGTTCATATGAGCATCATTGAAATACTTTGGTATATGAACAAGACAGACACACATGTTCAGGTTCAGGATAATTTTAACTTGCACGAGATGGATTTCGGTAACAAAACCCCAAGTCGTCCCATTTCAAACTACACAAGTGAAAGTGATAAGGAACATCAACGTTTGAGTTAATCTACTGTCTTCAGAGGTTATAGTACTTCTGTTTTCAGTCTGCACATCAAAAAGTGTTGACTCCCAATGAACATAGGAGATGTGTAACATTTATGAACTATTTGCTTTGTGAAAAATGCGATATTTTCAAGCATACTAACTATGTACATAATGCAAATAATATTTAATAACCAAGATTTGAAATGCTCATGCTCCACAATATAAAACCTTCCCTCTCCAATTAACAATAAACTATCATTGACAAACAGGGCAGTAATTTTTATAGACAGCGACTGCAGATAGTACTACTGCTTGTTTATGCCTCCAACACTTTACTGGTCAAGTAATCATTTTGTTTCTAATTGCTGCAGTCATGCAAATACTGTATTTGTAATAGAATTTCAGTTTATTCAAGGACCTGTTATGCTTAAGAGAACCTTTGTCTGCCAAATCCATCCTTTACAAATTTGTGTTAGAGCTCTTTAAAAAAGCAGCTAGAAATGACAAATTTGCTGAAAATAGCACCTTCATTTTACATAGATATAAAAAAGGCAAGAGTATTTTATCCAACTACTTGAATTTCTTTGCCATTCTCTACCATGGCTGATATTCCACCTACAAAACTGGATAATCTCACACTTCACCATATGATATTCTATCTTTGTATTTTTGCATATTTATCCAACCTGTACAAATTTCCTTTCCCCCATCACCCTCCTAATTACATTTCCACTTAGTTTTGTGTTAATTGCAAACATGGAAATAGTACATTTATTCACCACTTGCGAATCAATGATACAGATTGTGAACAGCTGGGTCCAAGCACTGATCCTTGCAGTGCCTCACAAGCCAGGGTCTGCCAAAGCAAACATGACCCATTTCACCTCAAATCCATGTTGACTCTGGTCAATCATATTACATTCCTCCTCCCCACAACCCCCCAAACACCTCAGTATCTCAAAATCACACCCTTTGTAATATATTCTAGTACTTCTCCTGCTGCTGACAAACTGACTGTAATTTCATTTTCTCCTTCCTTCCTTAAACTGAAGTGCCAAATTTGCAACCTTCGAATCTGCAGGCATCCTTCTGGATTCTGAAGAATTTCAAATGATCACCAATGCATCAACTGTTTCCATAACTATCTCTTTCATCAGGCTGAGACAGTCATAGAGTTGCACAGCACAGAAACAGACCAGTCAGTTCAATTCCTCCATGTTGACCAGATATCCGAAATTCATCGATCCCATTTGCCAACATCTGACTAATATTCCTCTGTATCCTTCCTGTTCATGTATACATCCAGATGCCTTTTAAATGTTCTAATTGTACCAACCTCCACCACAACCTTGAGCAGCTCATTCCATCCACATGCCACCCTCTGTTTGAAAAAGTTGTCACTTATGTCTCTTTTAAATCTTTCCCCTCTCACCTTAAATGTACACCCTCTGATTCTGGGCTCCCCACTCCAGGGAAAAGATCTTGCTATTCACCCTATCCATGCCCCTCATGATTTTATAAACCTCAATAAGGTCACCCCTCAGCCTCTGACACTCCAAGGAAAGTAGTGCCAGCTTAGAGTCATAGATATGTACAGTACAGAAACAAATCGTTCGGTCCAACATTCCGACCAGATATCCTAACCTAATACCATTTACCAGCACTTGGCCCATATTCCTCGAAACCCTTCCTAGTCCCATCATGATGCCTTTTAATGATGTAATTGTACCACTCTCCACCACTTCCTCTCACAGCTCATTTCAAACACACACCACCCTATGTGAGAAAAGGTTACCCCTTAAGTCCCTTTTAAATATCTCCCCTCTCACCTAAAACATATGCCCTCTAGTTCTTAAATCGACCACACTAGGGAAAAGACCTTGTCTATTTACCCTATTCATACCCTTCATGATTTTATAAACCTCTATAAGGTCAACCCTCAGCCTCTGATGCTCCAGGGAAAACCGCCTCAGCCTATTCAACTTCTCCCTATAGCTCAAATCCTTCAACCCTACCAACATCCTTGTAAATCTTTTCTGGACCCTTTCAACTTTCACAACGTCCTTCAGATACGAGGGAGACAAAAATTAAACACAATATTCTAATGTCCTGTACTGCTGAAATATGACCTCCCAACTCCTATACTCAATGCTGTGACCAATAAACGTAAGCATATCAAATGCCTGCTTCACTATCCTATTTACTTGCGACTCCACTTTTAAGAAACTATGAACCTGCACTCCAAGGTCTCTTTGTTCAGCAAAACTCCCCAGGACGTTACTATTAAGTGACTCAGCCCTGCTAAGATTTGGTTTTCCAAAATGCCGCACCTCACATTTATCTAAATCAAACTCCACCTGCCACTCCTCAGCCCATTGTCCCATGTGATCAAAATCCTGTTGTACTCTGCAGTAACCTTCTTCGATGTCCACACCTCCAAATTTGGCGTCATTTGCAAATTTACAAACTGTACCTCCTAAGTTCACATGCAAATCATTTATATTAATGACAAAAAGAAGTGGACCCAGCACTAATCCTTGTGGCACACAACTGGTCACAGGCCTCCAGTCTGAAAAGCAACCCTCCACTACCATCCTTTCTTCTGCCTTAAAGCCAGTTCTGTATCCAAATGGCTCGTTCTCCCATATTCCATAAGATCTAACTGTTCTAACCAGTCTACCATGAGGAACCTTATCAAATGCTTTACTGAAGTCCGTATAGATTACTGCCCTCAGCAATCCTCTTTGCTATTTCTTCAAAAACATTCAATCAAGTTCGTGAGACATGATTCCCCATGCACAAAGCCATGTTGACTATCCCTAATGGTCCTTGGCTTTCCAAATGCATGTAAATCCTGTCCCTCAGGATTCCCTCCAACAACTTGCCCACCACCGATGTCAGGCTCGCCAGTCTATAGTTCCCTGACTTTTCCTTACCACCTTTCTTAAATTGTGGCACGATGTTTGCCAACCTCCAGTCTTCCGGCACCTCACCTATGACTATCAATGATACAAATATCTCAGCAAGAGGCCCAGCAATCACTCCTCTAGCTTCCCAGAGAGGTCAAGGGGACACCTAATCAGGTCCTGGAGATTTATCCACTTTTATGCATTTTAATACATCCAGCAACTCCTCCTATTCTATATCTTCCATGTCCTTCTCCACAGCAAACACTGATGCAAAATACTTGTTTATCATCTCCCCCATTTCTTGTAGTTGCATATATAGGCTGCCTTGCTGATCTTTGAGGGGCCCTATTCTCTCCCGAGTTACCCTTTTGTCCTTAATATATTTATAAAATTCCTTTGGGTTCTCCTTAACCCAATTTTCTAAAGCTATCTCATGTCACCTTTTTGCCCTCCTGATTTCCCTCTTAAGTATACTCCTACTGTCTTTACACTCTTCGAAGGATTCACTCAATTACTGCTACCTATACCTACATATGCTTCCTTCTTTTACTTAACCAAACCTCAATTTCTCTCGTCATGCAGCAATCCCTACACTTACCAGCCTTGCCTTTCACCCTTACAGGAATGTACTGTCACTGGACTCATTATTTCATTTCTGAAGGCTTCCTTTTTTCTAGCTGTCCTTTTACCTACAAACATCTGCCCTCAATCAATTTTTGAAAGTTCTTGCCTAACACCAAAATTGGCTTTTCTCCAATTTAAAACTTCAGTTATTAGACTATGCTTTTCCACCACTATTTTAAAAACTAATTGAATTATGGTAGCTGGCCCCCAAACTGCTTTCTCACTGACACCTCAGTCACCTGCTTTGCCTTATTTCCCAAGAGTAGATCACGTTTTGCAGCTTCTCTAGTAGGTATATCCAAATACTGAAACAGAACATTTTCTTGTCTACACTTAAATTCCTTTCTATCTAAACCCTTAATGCAATGGCAGTCCAAGGCTATGTTTGGAAAGTTAAAATCCCCTACCATAACCACCCTATTATTCTTACAGGTAACTGAGATTTCCTTACAAATTTGTTTCTCAATTTCCTGATGACTATGTGGGGGGGGGGGGTCTATAATTCAATCCCAATAAGATGACTCAATTCCATCCAAGTAACTTCCCTGGATGTATTCCCAGGAATATCCTCCCTGAGTACAGCCATAATGCTAGTGTTTATCAAAAACGCTACTTTTCCACCTTTCTTGTCCCTCTTTCTACCCTTCCTATAGCATTTGTATACTGGACCGTTGAGCTACCAGACCTGTCCATCCTTGAGCCACATCTCTGTAATTGCTGAGATATCCAGTCCTTTGTTCCGAACCATGCCCTGAGTTCATCTGCCTTCCCTGTTAGGCCTCTTGCAATGAAGTAAAAGCAGTTTAATTTATCAGTCCCACCTTATTCTCGGTTTTGTTCCTGCCAGCCCTGACTGCTTTACTTGCTCCATTCCCCAACTGTACCAGTCTCAAATTGATCTCTTTGCTCACTATTTCCCTGGATCCTATCCCTCCGCCTTACTAGTTTAAATCCTGCTGAGCAGCTCTCGCAAATCTACCTGCCAACATATTAGTCCCCTTCCAATTCAGGTACAATCCGTCACTTCTACCCCAGAAGAGATTCCAATGATGCAAAAACACGAACTCTTCTCCCCTGCACCAGCTCCTCAGCTATGCATTCCTCCTCTCTATCCTCCCATTTCTACCCTCACTAGCTCATAGCACCAGGAGCAATCCAGACAGTACGACTCTCCAGGACCTCCTTTTTAAATTCCTGCCTAACTTCCATTATTTTCCCTTCAAAGTCTCATCCTTTTCCCTTCCTGTCATTAGTTCCAATATATACAATGGTCCCTCTCTCTTTTGATAACATTCTACACCCTCTGAGATATCCTTGATCCTGGCACCAGGGAGGTAACACAACATTCTGATTTTTCACTGTCGACCTCAGAAACATCTGTCTTTGCCTCTGGAGAGTCTGCTATCACAATCAATCAATCGGTTGGAACACGACATACCCCTCATTACATTCAAGCCATTCTCGGTACCAGAAACTTGGGTGTTTGTGCTACATTCTCCTGAGAGTCCATCATTCCCTACATTTTCCAAAACAGCATACTTGTTTGACATGGAGATAGCTACAGGACTACCTGCCTGCCCGCCCCTCCTCCCTTTCCTAGAATCAATTCATCCACCTGACTATATCTGCAGTTTTTCTCCCTTCCTATAACTACCATCCATCACAGCCCTAGTTCCTGTAAATTCCTTATTGCTTCTCACTGCCATTCCAATCAACCCATGTGATCTGGTTGGATTCTTAACCAAAGACACTTCCTGCAGACACTTCCTGCATTAGTAACATGAAAACTCTTCCTTATTCAGCCTCTTTCTATAGCTCAAATCCTTCAACCCTGGCAATATCCTTGTAAATCTTTTCTGAACCCTTTCAAGCTTCACAACATCTTCCCTGTACTAAGAGCAGAATTGCACACAGTATTCCAATAGAGGCTTAACTAATGTCATATACAGCTACAACATTACCTGCCAACTGCCTATATTCAATGCACTGATCAATCAAGGCAAGCATACCAAACACCACCTTCACTATGCTATCTACTTGCAACTCCACTTTCAAGTAACCATAAACCTGCAGTCCAAGGTCGCTTTTGTTGATTGGGGATTTAATTACATTCAGTCCCACTGATTGAAATTAGTTTTAAAAAAATCAAAACAATTTCTTTCAGTTTCTCATTTAGAGTAGTCCCTTGGTTAGTTAATTTATCTACAAAGCAAAGTACTGATTTAATCTCTCAAATTTCCTTATTCCCTAAAATCAACTCTAAAGTTCTGCTAGTCTTTACATACAAACATACTCTTTGAAACCTTCTTAAAAAAAATTGTTCGTTTACATTCGTATTCATCTTTCTCTTCATGTATCAATTTATTGGTATTTCTTCATAATGTTAGGTTAGATTTAAGTGCAAAGTTTAAACTACATAGTTTTCAAATTAATGGAAACGTACATAGCATTATTCTCACTCCTACCTAAAGGTGCATTTATCACCTTCTCATTGTATAATTTTACATCTGAAATAGTCCGTCCCCTAATTACTTCAAATACTAAGCAAAACGACAGGGTGGAATGGAGGATGATACAGTCCCCGGTTTTCATCATTATGAACTGGTACATAGCTCTATTACATTGCTCCCCTATACCATCAGCAGCGAGCCAGATCTAGGCGAAAGATTCACGACCTGACAAAAAACTGCAGACGCGGGATTCCAAGGTACTCAGGAGGCTGGAAGAACACAGCAAGCCGAGCAGCATTAGGAGGTGGAGAGGTCAACGTTTCGGCTATAACTTTCTTCAGGACTGGTTGCCTTTTCCACCTGCTGAAAGCTGCGCGGCTTGCGGTGTTCTTGCAACTTCCCGCTTGCCTACTACGAAAAAATTCAGGACAGCTGACTTGACCTTCCCAGCAACATTCCCAACCGACGTTCTTCCTATTTACTGTGGCCGGTTCTACAGCCACTGTGTGTACTGCTGAGAGCAAGCGGGTTTTAAAAAGTGCCCCTCAGTCAGACGCAAGGCCCTGCTTACCCGCTGTGCGAGCTCTTCACCGACTCTATCTGCCGCTGGCGCTGCTGCTGTAAACTGGTGAGAGGCTGCAGGTGTCCGGAGCCACCGCCGCTGCCTTTGGACGACGGAAAAATCCAATTCATCCTGCCGGCCGAGCTCAGCGAGCACGCCGACCACTTAACGAACCCACAGTGGCGTCGAATAGCTCATCGCCCCCTCTCCCCTTCCTACCCTCGCCTCCACCCAACAATTGTCAGTCCTCAGCCGCTCCACCCGATGGACGGACAGGGGGAACCAGCGGCGGCTGCGCACTCGAAACCAGCAACCACTGCCGCATCCGCACACTCTGTGTAAAACGTCATCACAGTCGACCGACCTCCGCCGGAGACCCCCTCCGACCGCTACCAAAACAAATTTCTATTCCATCAAGAGCCAGTCTGTAAATTACTCAGTGTTGTAGCGCACAGACGTCAGATTTCTCCGGCGGAGATTGTTTGTAAATTTTGCATTCGTTCAAGCGTCGGGGTAAAAGTTGAAAGGTGAATGCGCACGATGTGATGACGTCAGAGGGTTGCGTGGTGGCCGTAATGGAGGACGCGGGTGGGTTCTTGAGGCACTGAGGAGACTGGCTTGTACTTTAATAGTTAAAGAGTCCTCAGAGCCCGCTCACGTCTAACGCAGGTAAAAAAAAAACCTACCGTCTTAGAAACGGCAACGCTCATACATTTCTGTTCGTGGTTATTCGAGTTGCTGTTAAGTAGTTGTTTGGTATCTTCACTACTGTCCGAAAGGGGCAGAATTTCTTCCCCTACGCCCCACCCCCTCCCCCATCCGCGTGTCTCAAAGATAATAACAAACAATGTTTCATCAGACGTGGAACTTTCCTGAGTTAATACAGTGGTGTGTTATTAAAGAGAGTCAATGTGACCAACATATGGCACGTCTACAGATTACACGATGTTGGGAATAGATTGTACAACAAAGTTGACTTGGCGAGACCGTGTGCAGTGGATGCATTTAAATAAATTACACGTCCTGATATTCAACACATTCACGCACTGAGTTTTCCTATTTAAGTGGTCTACGTTGATATTGAAAAGCATTGGTCAGCCTGGAAAATTGGCTGAAGCTAGTTTGGTTATGGAGAAGGATTAAATTCATCCCCAAAAGAGACTTTTTGAAAAGTCTTAATTGCTTGTCAGCAATGTTTTGTAAAATGTTTATAACCTGCATATATCAGCCATTTGATGTAAGATAATTATAATGCAACTTTATGATCTAGTGTGCTTTTATTGGGTTTATCATGGTTGCTTGCATTAGGAGATGATGGGCATTTGTATCATCAGACGCATTGAGAATTTGCCTTTAAAATCTTGTCATGGTCTCTCAAGCTACTGGAAAATGCAGCTGATTTAAATGACAGTGATTTCAAAAGAGATGCATCTTAATTACATAAAGATCTTTACTTGTTTGAGTGTGTCTGACATAAGGCTGCAACAGATCTTGTTTGGAGAAGTCTAAAAATTTACTTGTGTATTGCTTGTAAGAGCAAGTTTTCAATTTTTGTTGTATTGGAACTTTGTTTATAATTCTGTTATTAATTGCTCCAACTCTTACTCGATGCAATGTTTGTGTCATATCTGGTTCTTTTGTAACATGTAAATGCAGTTAACTGACAACATTATTAAGTTGCATTCTGAAATTATACTGTTTATGCTAAGCAAGTGTCTTACTGGTAAGCTTCTTTAAGTAACAACTTGGTAGACCTGGACTAGTTTGCAGAGTTCTTGTGTGAAGTTATAACTCTGTAACTATTCAATCTTTCAGTTTTCTTTAAATAATTATTGAGCCAGCAATTGGCATTGATTCCTGCTTGCAATGAAAGGCTTTCTTGAGCTACTGCAATCTGTGGTGAAAGCACTCCCAAAGCTGTTAGATAGAAAATTCCAGGCTTTGACCCAATGAAGAAGGAATGTTAATTTCTATCTTAAGTCAGGGTAATCTGTGATTTAAAGAAAAGCTTGAAGCCCAAGCATTTGCAGTTTATATCTTTCTAGTTGATGGATGTCATGCATGGGTTTAGGAAATATTGCTGGAATGTACTTCAGATTACTGCTGGAGTGGATGAGATTGGAGCAAGAGTTCATGATTAAAAAGATTGCAGAGGTAGTTGACCGTCTTGATCAGCCTAAAGTAGTAGCCAAAACGAGATTTGGAATTCTTGGATAGCATACAAAATTTATTGCAGTCTTAACACCTTTTGAACTGAGGAATTAGAGGACCATAGTAGGTCATCCGCAATTTCATTTTGACAGAATGTATTGACAACTGATGCAATGAATCCAGGTCCCCCACGAGAACAAGGTTACAATATGGGAATAGAAAGCAAACTCATTGCTAGGACTGTTCTGGTTAAGGTGTATGGACAAGAGTAGAAGAGTAAAGCAGTTTCACTGACCTGGACAATGAAGGAAAGACGTTAACAGGGGATGGCATGGTCAACAGTATCAAATGCTGCAGAGAGGCCTCAGAATGATGAACACATACACATAAATCAAAGTATCAGAGGAGTTTATTTGTGAAGTTGTTTATTTGATGTTGCTGCTGTGATGGGATGAACCCCAAATTGGAGAAATTAAAGTATGGTAATGCAGAAAACATTACTGTTTGGGAGGCTGAAGATGGGGTGGTGGTTTGCAATATCACTAGATTTATGGGAAATAATTTTTTTTATTATTGAAGTAGAATATACAAAACTGTTTGTTTGAATTTGCCTAGAAAAATTAATGAAACAATTGCCAGGAAAAGTTCAAGTCTTTGGAGTTAGGCAGAGAAGCTTAGCACAAAACTCTGTTCCACATTGAGCACTAGAAAGCATACTTATTCTGAGTGCTAAGCTGCTCAGAATTTTACCAGCATACGTGGTACAAAAAATGACTTGCTGTAGAAATGGAAAAGCTTATTTTCAATTAATAGTGTATATTTGTATATTTTTAAAAATGTGTTTGTAGTAAGGAAGGTAATACTTTTAACCTTAAAGCATTATTATTTTTGCTCTGTTCTGTGCATCTATTTGCTCCATTAGCAGCATAAAGCAAGTATTCTGCCGTATTTTATGTCGCGATCCTAATTGACACAAGAACACCTTTAAAAAATTTACCCCTCTATTTTCCTGCTTAATTAGATGCCCCTCCACCATTAAAGCTCACTATGGAGGAGGGAATTAAATTCCACCCTCTCTCTCGCTCCTCCTGTTTATTGAAGACCCATTTCTGGGAGCTAACAGTTTATTTTGCCATCTCCCCTTGAAGTAATCTGTTATTACTTCTGTGAAGCACCTTTTAATGTTTAAGTTAATATTTAAATTATTGTACCAAGAAAGCTGTTTTGTTGAAGAATTGTTGATTTTATAGTATTCTCAGTTATTTGTTTCATATTGCAAAATAGTCATTAATAAAATTTTTAAAAAGTTTGCCCATTGTTTATCTATGAAGAGCTCAGATATATTAGAATCATTTTGGGTAAATGTTCAAATACTCAAGACACTGCCTTGATTTATTTTGAGTACTGTTAGAAAAAGTACATATTTTGTCAAAGCATTTTGTCCTGCATGCCTAAGGATAACTTGCAAGAAATATCAAGGTAAAGCAAAAACAAAATCTGTACTTGGAAGAGTGTTGATTGGTTGACAAGTGGACTCTTCATAGTAGAGACATTAGGTTGGACAAGTCAGTTAATGACAACTGACTGTTAATGACCAAGCCTTGTTTAAGTTTTAAACTAAGCTGGTTGGCTGTGATTCATCAAGGTGTTGTGCTGAGAAATGTACAAGTGAATTGTTGCCAACTATTTTCTTGATTTGAAATAGGCACACTGTGTGTTTTTTGTGTGTGTGTGTGTGTGTGTGTGATTTCTGCCTGCAAAGAACAGGGTTGTCTGTATTAAAATGTAGTTTCCAGTATGCACATACTCCAAACCACCTAAAATGATTGTTACTGTAATTCTACATGCATTGAGGACTGCTTAGTAAATTTTGTCCAACCATGTAGTCATTTCTCATTCAGTTTTTAAAAAAAATTTAAAAATTCAGTTTTAAAATACTATTCAGTTTTTAAAGTGCTTTCTGTGGTATATAGTCTGTGCTTTGGGAGCATTCAAAGGGAGATGTGCCTTTTCGTTTATCCACCTGTTTTTGGTACATATAGTCTATGTAATAGCATCATATTGGCATTGAAATTCATATAAACATTCATTTGTGGGATAGACCAAGTTTTTTTTTGGCTTGACCGTTCCATTCTTGACATATAGCAACCATTTGTGTTGCTATTTCATAGTAGCAGTGTGAAATAACTCTGTTTACCTGTTGACTATATATCTTTGAGATAGATCAGGCATATTTTGAGATCAAAAGTGGAGGCCTTGCGCCCATTTGTGAGTTTGCAGACTACGTAATGTAAAAAGAACCAGTCAATATAGTCATTATCATGTAGGATAGCTTTGATGCACCCCATTTCAACATCAGGCTTTCACTGCTCACAAATGGCTTAGGCCCTAATTTCTGCATGATTGCGCTGACAGCCAATTTAGGCACACCTGTAGGTGCAAGAAACTACATTTATCAATAAATCTAGCTCTGTTCTTTGCAAACAGAACTGGGTCACTTCTTGGGGCAGTGCCTCGACCGATCAGTGTCCACTTGTCAACCAATCAGCACTTTCCTCTCCAACAGTAGAAATGTCATTTTTCTCTTACCTTGGTTTTTCCAATAAATTGTTCAAATTGGTGTGGGACAAAACAATGTCTTTTTTCAGCACTATTGTTGTTCTGTACCATTTATTTATGGTTAATTTCTTGTGGAGAGACATTTTTATGAGCAAGCCCATTTTCCTACAAAATGGAAAAAACTCACCATGATGAACTTGAACTTGAGTTTGGAGAGTATATTTTGTCCTTAAATAGAATATCAGCAATTTGCAGAGGTTATTTCAGCCTCCTGTTGATACTGAAATCCTATTGCTTGATTCATTGCATTTTTTTTACATTCTAATTTTAGTCAATTTATGTTTTCAAGGTAAATAGTGAGTGAAGGTCGGGCAGTAAGCTTGGACTTCCTCATTTACAGCTCATCCATATTTAACGTGCAGTGCTTTGATGACTGCTATTTGAATTTACCAACATGCCAGCGGCGACAGTAGATCACAGCCAAAGAATCTGCGAGGTCTGGGCTTGTAACCTGGATGAAGAGATGAAAAGAATACGTCAAGTAATTCGTAAATTCAACTATGTTGCAATGGTAAGACAGCTATTTTGTCAGTTTTGAAAGGAAAAAACAACATTGTGATGTTGATTTTTTTGGGCAATATTTTAAAATATTTTTCTCATAACCAAAGCCATGTTTATATTTATTTTCTAATAATTAATAAATTTTGACTTTAAAAAACCAGTAGAAATATTGATTGAACATGAAGGTAAAGCTTTCTATTTAGCCGTAATCAGAGATGAACTACAATGAAACCAACTTTAGAAAGGGACAAACAGTTTATATAGCTTGAGTAATGGGTGCTGGTTGGTAGTCTTTAGTTAGCAGGAACTATTGACTGCCTTGGCAAGTGGACTTTGATTGGCCAGGGCATTGCCATGGAGGTGTGTAGAAGAGCTGTTTTCTTTGTGGAAAAAGTGCAGTGCTTGAACGTATATTCCTTCTGTTTACAAAAAACAGTGTCCAATGTGGAAGAAATGTAAGTTTCAGCACATGAAAATACGTCCCACTGCAAGCACATTTTAAAGTTAGTTTCTGGTGTCCTTTTTTGCACTGTCAGGATTATTTAGTAAACTTTACTCAATGGCAGAATCGTATCTAACAATGGACACAGTTCTGAGTTTTGCAAGCACAGGCTGATTGAACACATTGGATAATCAAAGGACAGTGTTGTATGATGCACCAGCTATCCTGGCTTGACATTAAATGGGACAGTGAGCGGATGATGAGAACCCTACTTGCAAAGTTTCTGATTATACTAACCTTGTACTAATTTTATAGGAATCCAATTGCATATATTGTGCAGTGAATGTAAGTGTGTGGTGGATGGTAGTAAAAAAAACTCATTCTCCATTTCTTAATTAGCATATTGAGGAAAAGAAACTAGATGTCTGTTCAAATTCTCCTTTGAAATGGAGCATCGGACTGTGGTGCAGTATCCCTAACATGAACCGGGAAGCTGATTTCAAATCCCACCTGCTCCAGAAATGCATGATAACATCTCTGGATAGGCTGATAAGCAAAAGGAACATTTAAAGATGTGTACAGAAGTTCTTAGGTGCAGCTGAAGATTCAAATATAACAAATGTTTGATCTATGCATTGGAGGTATGCAGGCATTAAGTGGTAATTACAATAAAGACACACATGATTGAACCAATAAAAATGTTCACAAGAGCCGGGTCTAGAATAGATCCTATGGCAACACCATGGTATTGTTGAAACTGAACTCCATCACACATCTTGCTTGGTTTGTAAGTTCGACTAAAACAGGTTTACAGTGAGGTTAAAATGTAAGACTAGACGCAGGAGTAGGCCGTCCAGCCCTTCGATTCCCGATGAAGGGCTTTTGCCCAAAACATGGATTTTCCTGCTCCTCGGATGCTGCCTGACCTGCTGTGATTTTCCACCACAGTCTAATCTTGATTCTAATTTGCAGCATCTGCAGTACCCAGTTCTACCCGTCCGGCCATTCGAACCTGCTCAGCTACTCAGTAAGATCATGGCTAATCTTTTTGTGGACTCAGCTCTACTTACCCATCACCGTATCCCTCAGAGGTTATACACTTTGGCAGGAAAGATAGAGGATCTGAATGTTATTCAGATAGAGAAAGATAACAAAGCTATGGAGGATTTGGGAATCTTTGTCTATGAATCACAAAAAGTTAGCATCCAACTTCAGTGGTTGGCCTTTATTTCAAAAGGGAATGAAGTATAAAGTAAATAGGCTTTGTGAAAACAATGCCGACCACAGCTAGAATACTGTAAACAGTTTTGGGTTCCTTATCTAAAGAAATATTTATTGGCATTGAGACAGTCCATAGAAGGTTCACTAAGTGATATTGGGTATGGAAGGACTATCATCTGAGGAGATGTTGAGCAAAATGGGCCTGTGCTCATTGAAATTTAGAAGAATGATGTGCAACCTTACTGAAAAATACAAGATTCTGAGGGGACTTGACAGCGTAGATAAGGAGAGGTGGTTTTCCCCTCTGAGACAGTTCAGAACCATCAGGCATGATCTCAGAATAAGGTTGGCACGTTTGAGACATGAGAAATTTCTTTTTTGAGAAAAGCTCTACATTAATATGACTCCAATGTGTGAACATATGTATAATGAAAATAAACCCATTAATTACTAACTGCAATGTTTGTTTATGATTTGCACACTAGTTTTAAAACATCATGTATACCACTTTAACAGAAGAATAAAGAATTATAATATATATAACCGCCCCCCCCCCCTCCCCAACCTTACCTTGACTAAATCTTGAATGCTGTAGGATTTGTTTTTTAATATTTTTATTTTTTTACTACATTGACTTTTTTTGTCACATTCACCAAGATATAGTGAAAAGTGTTATTATGCATGCTGTAAAGGCAGATTGTACCATACAAAGTGCATCAGGTAGAAGAATAGAGTGCAGTGTACAGTGTTACAGACACAGAAGGTGCAGAGAAAGGCATTTCAAATACAAATAAAGGATCTATATATCTAATAGCTAAAATATATTTAGCTGGAAGGAATTGATGGCTCAGTTCAGACTGGATGTTGGATAAGGAGACAATAGGGAAGCAGTGGCGTTGTTGAGAGAACTGATTAGATTGATCTGTTATCAGTTTGTGTGCACACTGATCTATGTCAAGAGACAGCATGTAGATGTGGCAAAGGCAAAGACTTTGAGAAAACCACAAGTGCAATGGTTCAGGAGCTTAAAGAAATCTGTTGCTATAGATTCTGCATTGGTAAGAGCGGAGCCAAATAAAGCAGATCACTGAGTTGGACACAGAGAGGCATTGGAGCAGATGGCCTGATAGACTGTGGAATCATAGAGTAATATGAACAGAAAGAACCTATTCATTACATTGTTTCAGCTGGGTATTACTCAGACCTATCCAAATAGTCGTACTCTGCTCTTTCCCCATGCCCCTTTAATTGGTTATCTAATTCTTTTCTGAATGTTACTTTTGAATCTGTTTCTATCATGCTTTTGTAGAAACACAGAAGAGGCTAATGCAAGAGCAGTTCAGCTGGTTCAACTTCCTTGCCCTTTCTCTGTAATCCTGCATTATTTTTCTCTCCACATAATTATTCAATTCCATTAGACCATAGGAGCAGAAATTAGGCCATTCAATCCATTGGATCTGCTCTGCCACTCAATCATGGCGGATAGGTTTTTCAAACCCATTTTCTCACTTTCTCCCTGTAACCTTTGATCCCCTTGGCAATCAAGGACTTATTTATCTTTGTCTCAAATATACTTATTGACCTGGCCTCCACAGTCCTCTGTGGCAATGAATTCCACAGATTGACCACTTTTTGGCTGAAGAAGGTTCTCCCATCTCTGTTCTAAAGGGTCTTCCCTTTACTCTAAGGCAGTCTTCGTCTCTCCTGCCAATGGAAAATCTTTCTAATTCTTTTTTGCATCCTAGCTAAAAGCTTTCCATCCTTTCTCAATTTTAGGGCCAGAATTGAACACAATAGGCCTAACCAGTATTTTATTAAAGTTTAACATAACATTTTTGCTCTCACCATATCAAATAACCTATTAGGTTTAAACCAGTCACCTCAATTTGTCCATCTGCCTTCAAGAAATTGTACATACACCTCAGTTCCTCAGTTTTTTTCACTCCATTTAAGACTTAGTTCATATGGCCTCTCATCTTCCTTCCTATCATCTTTTAATTAGCTGCAGAATCAGTGTGGAGTAATGTACAATGATTACAGTCATGGAGAATGTTGTTTGTGATTTTGCTTAGTGTTATTTCTTTGGTTTGAGAGGGGTAGAAATCTGAGTAACAGATTTAAACAAGCCAGTATATGCTTCAGAACCTTGGAAAAGTAAAATGTTGGTAATGAAATATTAGCTTTCAAGGCCAAAAAGATATGTAGGTATATGGTGGATTTCTGACCAACTTTTCCAATGATATTGGTTTTGCTAGAGAGAGAGAAAGAGTCTGAGTAAAGGGTGCATTTTACAAATGGCAGTTTAATATTGGGATCATGAAAGAAAGCAGTCGTAAAGTCATAGAGATGTACAGCATGGAAAGAGACCTTTCGGTCCAACTCGTCCATGCCGACCAGATATCCCTTCCCAATCTATTTCCACCTGCCATATCCCTGGCTCATATCCCTCCAAATCCTTCCTATTCATATACCGATCCAAATGCCTGTTAAATGTTGCAATTGTGCTAGTCTTCACCACTTCCTCTGGCAGCTCATTCCATATACGTACCACCCTCTGCATGAAAAAGTTGCCCCTTCGATCTCTTTTATATCTTTTCCTTCTCACCCTAAACCTATGCCCTCTAATTTAGTCGTGATGGAATGCTGATGAGATAAGCTTGGAAGAGACCGCGAATAGGATGTGGTAGAAAAATGAAAGTGAATGATGGTTACTTTAGAAGATGACGGCTGTGGCTTTGCTAGCTTAGCAAGGGAAGGGTGGGAGATCAGCAGAGCCTGAAGAAAAACAATTTATTTACAAAACTGACTGGATTGTTGGGGAGTATGGAAATGTTGAACGGCATAACCGTCTCTATTGTATATGTTGAAGACCCTTTAGGTTCCTAAAGGGCACTAAAGCAATTGTAACCTTTACCACTCATTTTTATTTGAAAGTTTGTTGATGTTCTGCATACTGGTATAGTGAAATTAAAAACCCATTTCTGGAAATCTGAGATAAAAAAAGTGCTGAAAACATAGAGTAGATCTGAACCATAACTGCTGTGGGTTGTAATATATTTAGTCCAGGAAACATTGAAACATGAAAATCAGTCATAGAGATGTACAGCATGGAAACAGACCCTTTGGTTCAACCCGTCCATACCGACCAGATATCCCAACCCAATCTCGTCCCACCTGCCAGCACCTGGCCTATATCCCTTCAAACCCTTACTATTCATATACCCATCCAAATGCTTCTTAAATGTTGTAGTTGTACCAGCCTCCACCACTTCTCTGGCAGCTCATTCCATACACGTATCACCCTCTGCGTGAAAAAGTTGCCCCTTAGGTGTCTTTTATGTCTTTCCCCACTCACCCTATACCTATGCCGTCTAGTTCTGGACTCCCCGACCCCAGGGAAAAGACTTTGTCTATATACCCTATCCATGCCCCTCATTATTTTGTAAACCTCTATAAGGTCACCCCTCAGCCTTTGAAGCTCCAGGGAAAACTGCCCCAGCCTGTTCAGCCTTTCCCTATAGTTCAAATCCTCCATTCTTGTAAATCTTTTCTGAACCCTTTCTAGTTTCACAACATCCTTCTGATAGGAAGGAGACCAGAATTGCACGCAATATTCCAACAGTGGCCTAACCAATGTCCTGTACAGCCGTAACATGACCTCCCAGCTCCTGTACTCAATAATCTGCCTAATAAAAGAAAGCATACCAAACGCCGCCATCACTATCCTATCTACCTGTGATTCTACTTTTCAAGGAGCTATGAACCTGCATTCCAAGGTCTCTTTGTTCAGCAACACTCCCTAGGGCCTTACCATTAAGTGTAGAAGTCCTGCTAAGATTTGCTTTCCCAAAATGCAGCACCTCGCATTTATCTGAATGAAACTGCCACTTCTCAGCCCATTGGCCCATCTGGTCAAGATCCTTTTGTAATCTGAGGTAACCCTCTTCACTGTCCACTATACCTCCAATTTCGGTGTCATCTGCAAACTTACTAACTGTACCTCTTACGCTTGCATCCAAATCATTTATGTAAATGACAAAAAGTAGAGGACCCAGCACTGATCCTTGTGGCACTCCACTGGTCAAAGGCCTCCAGTCTGAAAAACAACCTTCCACCACCACCCTCTGTCTTTTACCTTTGAGCCAGTTATGTAAAGAATCTTTTCATCCTGTGAAAATAATTATTGCATGATAGTTGTTGAGCAGTTGTAAACTGATATTTTCCAGTGGGTGTTCACTAATTGGATTGAAGCAACTACACAAGGCATGATCCTTTTAGTAAACCCCTAAAGTTCATCTTATTTTCATATCTTAATCTCGCAGTAATTGATTTTCTTTTCATACTTCGAAATGTTTTCGTTAAGTACTGCAAAAATTGATTTCCATAGAAATGAAAATGTCACTATCATTTGCTGCACATAAGGCTCAATGTTTTGTGCTGCATATTGGCCATACTCTCACCTGATATGTGAGAAATATTTTTTCAAGTATTGATGTTATTTAGCTTTGTCAATGGTCGTTGTAAAGGAATATTTTGTTGATAATGAGAAATGTTGAAGAAAGTGTTACATGTGATCAACATAATTGTGTGGGGTTCCATGTAACTTTGGTTAGTACATTGTGTTTCATTTGAAAGTTGTGTTATTTTTCCATATATAAAGTGACATGTTCAGCTCAAAATAAGCTGCTTTTAAAATGCGAACAAAAAAGTTTTGTTTCTATTTTGTAGGTGCTTGTGTTGGAGAGTAATCTAAACTCCAATCAGGATGAGAACTCTTCATTGATGCTAATAAGTATCACATATAAGACTACTTAAGATAAGAGCCCATGGTGTTGGGGGATGTAGTGTAGTGGTTTGGCTAACTAATAGGAAATAGAGTTTGGATAAAGTTGGCATTTACAGGGTGGCAATCTCCTAACTGGTAGAGTGCCACAGGGATCGAGCCTGGGCTGCAATTATTTGCAATGTATATGAATGACTTTCACAGAAGTGAAAGCACTACTAACAAGTTTACCAATGATTTCTTTTTCAAAGTGGAAAACCAAGTAGTGAGAATGGCACGAAGTCTGCAAAGGGAAGTAGACAAGTGGGTTGACAACTTGGCAGGTGGAATATAATGAGGGACAATATGAGGTTATGCACTTTGGAAGGAAGAATAAAAGAACTAAATACTATTTAAATGGGGAATGACTGCAAAAAGTTGCAGCATAAAGGCATTTTGGGTCTTCGTGCGCAAATTGCACAGGCTAGCATCCAATATTAGTAATTTGGAAGGAAAAGGGGATGGAGTATAAAATAGGGAGATGGTACAAATGATGAAATCTCATTAAAAAAATAGCATATTAAACACTGTTAAGCACTAGTAAGACTTCTGCTGGAATATTGTGAACAATGTTTTGTTTATTCTAAAGAAATATGCACTGATATTGGACGCAGACCACAGAAGTTTCACTAGATTGATTGAATGTTTGTGGGAATGGAGGGCTTATCTTATGAGGAGAGATTGAGTTGGTTGGCCTGGTACTAATCGGAGTTGAAAAGAATGAGAGTAAACCTTATTGAAATATAAAAGATTCTTAGGGAACTTGACAGGTTAGTTTTGAAGAATAGTTTCTTGTAGGATAATGTAGGACCAGAGGACATAAATCTCAAAATAAGAAGTCACCTGTTTTAAGACTGAGATGAGGAGGAATTTTTTTGAGGGTGATGAATTTGTTGAATTCTCTACTAGAGAGGCCTGTTGAGGCTTGGTCATTAAGTAAAATCAAGGCTGAGATAAACTGATCTCTAATCTAAGGGAATAGAGTGTTATTATGAAAAAGCAGGAAAATGGAGTTGAGTATTATTAGTATCAGCTGTGATGTTATTAACGGTACTGGTTCAAGTTGGAGAGAGTGAGGACTGCAGATGCTGTCGACTCCGTGTCAATAATGTATAGACCTGAGAAAAGCACAGCAGGTCAGGCAGCATTGGAAGAGCAGAGGAATCAATGTTTTCGGCAGAACTGTTTTTCCAGCGCCACACGTTATTGATTCTGACCACTGGTTTAAGTCATACATAATGCAGAAAAAGATGAGTGAAATTGCTTTTGGTTAATCATCTCTGTGCCAAGACATCATTGCAGGAATTCCTCAAGGACCTATCCTAAACCTAAATGTAGACAGCTGATTCAATGCTGAACCATAAGTGCCATTTATTGCCTATCTCCCCATGACATCATCATGGTTGAATGCCAGTCTTCACTTCCTTGGGGATGCAGTTGACCATAAATTTAGTTGGATTGTTGTGGTTCTGTTCGCCTAGCTGGGAATTTGTGTTGCAGACATTTCGTCCCCTGTCTAGGTGACATCCTCAGTGCTTGGGAGCCTCCTGTGAAGCGCTTCTGTGATGTTTCCTCCGGCATTTATAGTGATTTGTATCAGCCGCTTCCAGCTGTCCGCTGCAGTGGCTGGTATATTGGGTCCAGGTCGATGTTCTTATTGATAGAATCTGTGGATGAGTGCCATGCCTCTAGGAATTTTCTGGCTGTTCTCTGTTTGGTTTGTCCTATAATAGTAGTGTTGTCCCAGTCAAACTCATGTTGCTTGTCATCTGAGTGTGTGGCTACTAAGGATAGCTGGTCATGTCGTTTCGTGGCTAGCTGGTGTTCGTGGATGCGGATCGTTAGCTGTCTTCCTGTTTGTCCTGTGTAGTGTTTTGTGCAGTCCTTGCATGGAATTTCGTACACTACATTGGTTTTGCTCATGCTGGGTATCGGGTCCTTCATCCTGGTGAGTTGTTGTCTGAGAGTGGCTGTTGGTTTGTGTGCTGTTCTGAGTCCTAGTGGTCGCAGTAGTCTGGCTGTCAGTTCAGAAATGTTTTTGATGTATGGTAGTGTGGCTAGTCCTTTGGGTTGTGGCATGTCCTCATTCCGTTGTCTTTCCCTTAGGCATCTATTGATGAAATTGCGGGGGTATCCGTTTTTGGCGAACACATTGTTATAGGTTTTCTTCGTTCTCTTTTTTTTTGCAGTTCTGGTGTACTGCAGTGTGTTGTGGCCCATTTGAACAGTGTCTTGATGCAACTTCTTTTGTGTGTATTGGGATGGTTGCTTTCGTAGTTTAGAACTTGGTCTGTGTGTGGCTTTCGTGTATACCTTTTGTGGTGAATTCTCCGTTCGGTGTTATCTGTACCATCACGTCTAGGAATGGGAGTTGGTTGTCCTTTTCTTCCTCTCTAGTGAATCGGATTCCTGTGAGTGTGGCTTTAGATGGATTAGCCACATGTACACATTGCAGTTGCAAGGACAGGTTAGAAGTTGGGAATTCTGTAGCAAGAAACTCCCCACCTTACCCCTAAAGCTGACAAGGCACCAGACCTTGAGTGTATTGGAATACACTCTACTTGCTTGGACAAGTACAGCACCAGCAACACCTCGAAGCTCCGTACCATCCAGACAAAGCAGTGGGCTTGATCAACATTGCATCCACCTTAACATTCATTCTGTACCTTTTGAACAACACAGTGTACTGTCTACAAGTGCAAGATGTATTGTAGTCAGATGTGATGGAGAAGTGATAATGTTACTGGACTAGTACATTGAAATCCCAGATCCAGGGACATGGGTTTGATTCCTCCCAGAGCAACTGATGAAATTTGAATTAACTAACAATTGTGGATAAAAAGCTGATCTAGCAACCATTGTTGATTGTCGTAAAAGCCCATCTGGGTAATTCTTAAGTGCTTGTTAGACAGTAAATTCTTGACTTGCCAGCAACATCCATAACCCATGAACAAAACTCCTTCAGAAGCATTTTTCAAACCTGAGACATTGAAAGACAAGGAGCATATTTCTCTTAAAGGGCATGAAACATTATAAAGATAGAATAACTTCATGTTATTAAAAACTATATTTAGAAAACATTTCTCGGACAGTCATCCAACAGAAATTGCAGGAATGGATTGACAAGAGTAATGTGGGTCAAGAAGATTCCAGTCATCCAGTAGTTCAGTGTGACTAAAAACAGTAAAATTATACAACTTTATGTAATGAGTTTCTTCCTTTTTAACAATCATAATGTTGAAATAGATTATTTGAGTTTTTGGGAGCTGACAAAAAAAGCTTATTACTAGAAGTACATCTTCAAGGTTAACAGTGAACTATTACTAACCAGTCTACAGGTTTTGTTTCATCAAGGTTTTATCTTCCTCCACTTAATGAGTATTGGCACAGAAGCACAGCCGAGCTCTTCACTGCGGCAACAAGGATCTAAGTCAGGAACTTCCAGGCTTTTGTAACGTGTTATGTATGTAGCAATATGTTTAAACCTAACTCCGAGAGAGTCCCTTTGACGATGTCATCTGTTTAACTTAGCAATGTTAATGCAGGCTTTTAGTGTCATTTTAAAATTGTGAAACTTTTATTTTAGGTTTTCTATGTATATCAAAGGTGTGGAAGAGTTGATTGGATATTTTAGAATAAATCATTGTGTGCAATCGATAGTTGTGAATTTCAAAGCAGGACTGCAGTGTAAATGTAGTCTGATTCAAAGCCATGCATGCTAGCTGCCAAGGCAAGGACCAACCAAGAACTTAGTGACTAGTTTAATTTCTTCATTGAGGGTGATTTTTAAAAGTTTTTTTCTTTGAACTTTGCTGGCAATGTCAGACTTGTTACACATTTCCTATTTCATAAAATATTTCAAACCTTTGTCTCGTGTCTCTTGCATGGTTATAAATTCCTTAATTTATTTAAGAATACTGATGATTATTTGGTAAAACCAGATAAGCCTCAATTTTAAAAAAAAAGTTCAGGTATGTTAGCATCTACAGAAAGGTAATGTCATGACTCTACGTTTCTATAGCACTGGCTGTTTTTCTTAAATTGCCATCAGACAATATAGCTTGTGCTGTCATTCCCTTGCTAAACCAGTAACATGCAGTGATCTTTTTAACTCCTGGTAAGTTCTGGTCAGCTCTTTCTAAGTATGGTGCTTTGTTTATGGAAGGATGAAATTGATTATTTTCAGAGTTCTGACTGTAATTATTTTATGATTTTTCAAAACTTTACCAGGACACGGAATTTCCAGGTGTTGTAGCGCGACCAATTGGTGAATTCCGAAGTAATGCAGACTATCAGTACCAACTATTGCGCTGTAATGTAGATTTGCTGAAGATTATACAGCTGGGGCTGACATTTGTAAATGAACAGGGCGAGTACCCTCCAGGCACCTCCACATGGCAATTCAACTTCAAATTTAATCTTACGTAAGTGTGCCTGAGTATCTATTATTTACTTGCTGTTTAGTTTGGTCCGTCTAACTGTGACTATGACAGAATGTCCTTAAGATTTTCTAGTTCAAGCATATTCTGTGAAGGAATATAAATTAGTGTGTTCAGATTTATTTCCATTTCCTTGATCGTCTGAAAGAGGGAAGGGATAGTCAGCAAAAGAACTCTCATCAGGGCTGAGTTTTTGCATGAAAGTTGACACAACTGACCTGCTGGTCAAGAATAGGCAGTGGATGTGATTACAGGGCTCTCAGTTTTTGAGGCAAGACCTTTAGGGTGGCTACAAGGTGCGAATCATTCTATATCACATGGTCGAGCTGGACTGGTTAACAACATTGAAGGAACTTGCAAGCATACACTTGCACTATCACGCAATCACTCAAACAAAACATTTTAATTTGAATGAATTGCTCCTAGTGTATGAGGTGCAAATGCATAATTTCCATTTAACGAAGATCAACTGATGTTTGATTAAATGTGTGAAGTTTTTAAATAATTTGATTTAAAATCTGTAAACCTACCAGATACTTCCTGTTGAAAGCTCTGCTGAAACTTGTTTCTGAATGTTGATTGTACATTATCAGGGAAGACAATATAGAAGGCTCAGTGCATCAGAATATTTTCTCTCTTTCACTATGATTGATTAATCAATATGCTTTAGACCACTTCGGTCAGAGAATTCAAATAAGGAAACAATTTTTTTTAAAACGTGTTACCTTCATGAATTCCCATGAACTGATGGAGCGTGAATGAAGAGATAAAAATTGTGACAGTGAGCAAAATCAAATCTTACATCTTAATTTAAAAATCTTGAGAATGTTTCAATTTGACTGTAAAAGTGTATTTCACAACCAGACTTTGACCTTCCTGCATTAGAAGATTATCTCAGAGTATAACAGGTGAGCCGAGGAATGGCAGATTGAGGTTGATTTAGATAAATGTGAGGTGTGCATTTTGGTAAGGCAAACCAGGGCAGGACTTGCCCACTTACAGGTAGAGCCCTGGGGAGTGTTGCCGAGCCAAGAGACCTTGGGATGCATGTTCCTTGAAAGTGGAGTTGCAGTTTGACATTATATTGGAAAAGGCATTTGGCATGGTTGCCTTCACTGGTCAGAACATGGACTGTAGGATCTGGGACATAATGTGGGTGCACAGGAAATTGGCGAGGCTATTTTCAGAATACTATGTGCAATTCTGGTCACCTTTCTAAATTATGGATTAAACTTAAACTCTATAAGGTTACCTCTCAGTGTCTGATGTACCAGGGAAAAAAGGCCCAGCCTATTCATAGAGGTTTATAAAATCATGAGGGGTATGGATTAGGTGAATAGCCAAAGTCTTTTTTCATAGGATGAGGGAGTCTAACACTAGAGAGCATAGGTTTAAGGTGTGAGGAGAAAGACTTTATAAGAATCTGAGGGATGGCATTTTCGTGCAGAAGGTGGTGTGTGTGAGTAATTGAACAAACTGCCAGAGGAAGTGGTGGAGGTGGGTACAATTACTACATTTAAAAGGCATCCGGATGGTGTATTAATAAGAAGGGTTCAGAGGGATATGGGCCAAATATTGGCAAATGGGACAGTCAAATTGGGATGTCTGGTTGGCACAAACGAATTGGACTGATGTGTCTGTTCCTGTGTTCTAAGACTGTATATCATAAATAACAAACAGATTTACTATTTTATATGTTCTGTTGTCCCAAGTACATTACATTTTATTTTTCTTTACAAACTTTTTCTATTGATTTTAGAGAAGACATGTATGCTCAAGACTCAATAGAACTCCTTACAACTTCTGGCATCCAGTTTAAAAAACATGAGGAGGAAGGGATTGATACAATGTACTTTGCAGAAGTTCTTATGACATCCGGTGTAGTATTATGCGAAGGAGTCAAGTGGCTTTCATTCCATAGGTAAGCAACATGTACATATTATTCAATAATAAAGATTTCTATTCTGAAGCACTAGGAATGTTAAAAATACGACTTCAGCTTGAGAAAGAAACTTCTTAGAACCAAATAAGCTTTTCTCATCTCGGGCTTCTTTTCATCTGCTTTTTTTCTAATAAATGCACTGCATAATTTATCTCTTATCAGCTACTTTGTGTTTACAACATCACATAGTCAGAATTCATAATTTACAAAATTTGGTGTGGGAGACTCAAGAGTCCACACTTGCCAGTTTTTGAAGATGGCAAGACAAGTTGGTGAAGCTATTTATAAAAATAAAGATACTGGGTTTTATTAATACCAACATAGAATACAAAAGTAAGTAAATTATGTTAGATATTACAAAGCTTCAGCTGGAATTTGTAAGCAATTTTGGACATCACAATTAGGAAGATGAGCAACTCCTTGGAGGAGAGGTACATAAAGGAATTATCAGGGACAAAGGCTTTAAGTTATGTTGAGAACTGAATTATATGGAGATGCTGAGATTGCTGTCCTTTCTGCATAAATTGCACCTGCAGATGATATTGAAGATGTTGCTGTTTGAAAAGTGTGTTCAGAAAAATTCTTCAGATTTTTAAATAATTGTTTTATAAAAATGGTTGCATTTCATTCCAAGTCATTTTGCTCACCATTGGACACAAGAGATTGGCTCCCCATGTTGCCCTCCCCTCCCTGTTTCCATTCCCGACGCCTGCCTTTGTCCCTGCTTCCATCAGCCCTAATGTCTGCAGCCTTCTCAACTCCAGCACTGCACTTGTAGTTCCCACTAATCGAAAAGTTTGTTATCGTAGTGCACAAATTTAAAATAGTTACCAAAAGAATTAGTGATGTGATGAGCAATTTAACCAAACAAATTGTTATAATATAGAATGCATAACTTGAAGTGATAGAAACAGTGTTATGGAGAAAGCACATGGCTAAATGAGTAGTGATTTCAAGATGGTGGCTTTACTTTCCAAAAGATAACATGGATGACCAAATGCTCTCCTTTTGCTTTGAATGATTCTGAAATAGTCTCAAAAATTATAGATAGAGAGTGAGGTTTGTGGACAGGAAGTGTTAGATCGTTTCTAATATGTGGGTCAATGATGTCGGTAAATCAAATGCCTTTTTATAAGGAAAATTGACCAATGTATATATTTGGTCAATGTATACATTGACACAATATATTCTGTGGCCAGGGTTTAAGATTGATGCCGAACAGTTTATTATATGTACTGAAATCCGTTCAAATTTCAGATTCAAGGTTGGAGGCATTCAGCATTAAATGACTAGTTAGCTTCCTCAAATAATTAGTGCATTTCCTGGTAATATGTCTCCTTGCTCACACTTGCTCACATACTCTACTGGTATTTTACTCCAGATCCTTTTTTAAAGCAGGTTCTTATGTTAGAGAATGTATGATTAAGTGTTCTACTCCTCCTTCATGATCAATACTTTTATTAAATTAGATTAGTGTCTTGGAATATTTATTCCTTGAACATCAATTGAGCATTCAGTGCTTACAACCATATCTGATGGTTAGAGACCTAAACACTTAGCTTATTAGTTACTTTAGTCACAAACTCTTTAAATGCTTCCAAGAATATAGATTTCAAGAGTTAGCACTTTTTAAACTGTTTTCCCCAATTCCTGCTTTGTGACCACTAGCTATCTTCATGACAAACTGTGGTCAAATTATACCATGTTAAAATTCTAGGATAAAGCTCCTAAGAACCTAAACCTCGTTGATAACGCAAGTAAACAAACTCCAAACCCCTTACCCCTTTATATTAAAGTATTGCCTTACTCTTATTCCATTTGTTTATTTCCAATGATATTTAGTTACTGTTTGACTAGGTGAAATTGTTAAGTATAAGTCTGTCTTTGATTTTATACCCCCTAATCACTACCCTGGTCGTCATGTCCTACAGAGGCTTTAATTTAAAAAAAATGTTTTATGCAGATGTTTTCTTTTGCAGGATTAACTAGTGTTCTTGCAGCTACAGATCAGTTCTACAGTTCTCTCAAATCTGAGGTCAACACACATTGGCACGTTCCCAATGAACCTATCCCATTAATCAGGTGATTACTTCGTATTAAAAAAAAACACCAGTGATGTAAGTGTCAGTGCCAGGTCAAACGACCAGTGGTGACCATGTTAGAATTGCTATGTAATTGCACAACTGTGAATTAGTGATTTGAAGATAGTAGATTTTGAGAATCATAATTCCCTGTAAATTTTTGTTAATGCTTACCAGAACAGTTTTCAAACACTCCAAGCCAACAGCAGATTTCTGCTATTCCCTACCTCTCAGTCTCGTTCACTGGCTCCCTCCCTCCCAGTCTCGCATGTTCCCTCCCTCCTTCTCGGTCCTACTCGTCTTTTCCTAACAGAACCACCTCCAAATATTTTCTGATACTCTTAAACTTAAAACCTGAAATCTTCAGGAAAAGACTTGAACAAAAGGTACCTCATTAACATGTGTCAGCATGTCTATAGACTGGATTATTGATGTAATTTTATGTTTTTGTTTTTAAGAGACATTTAAACTTAAGTCATGACATGCAGGCTGAAACACAATCAAGTTTTATCTTAGTTGCAAACTTCATCAAGTAGTTATTTCATGAGCCAGTTAATTAATCCAATGGCCTTAAAGAAGCTCAGCTTCATCTTCGCATTGTCAAACTCTGCAACATCTGATGTCAAGCTTCTGTATTTATAAAACAATGTGCATCATCCAACTTACTTTGAACACGACACAGAAGATTCACTTGAATACACTCATGTCAGAAACTATGTCTCAATTAATTTTAGTTAATGTCCTTTCGGGAAGGAAACTCGCCTGGCCTACATGTGATTCCAGACCCACAGCAACTTGGTTGACTCTTAACTGCCCACTGGACAAATTAAGAATGGGCAATAAATGATGCCTAGCCAGCAATGCCCTCATCCTATGATTGAATGAAGAAAAATAAATTGCTGAATTTGGGTATTATTACAGCTATTACACTTGCATATTGTTAGTGTTCTCGGACGACTCAAATTTACAGCATTAGGATGTGTATCAAGATATTCAATTTTGAAGTTCTGTAAGTGGAGCATTTGGCAAATGTTAACAATAAATGCCTAGGAAATGAAGGGAGAGCACATTGAAACACAAATTGGGTCTAATTTGCAATATAAGAAAGAACATAAAACATGGAGCCTACTCTGTCATTCAAAGCAGGCTTAGCTGAACTACTGCCTTAACTCCCTTTTTTCCCATGTGGTCTTTGCTTTCCTGATGTACCACAAGTCTGTCTGTCTGAACCTTACTTACACATGGAGCATTGATAGCCCTTTGAGTAAAAACTTTATCCTCATCTCCATCCTAAATGCTCACCCCTTATTGAGACTTTGTCCCCATGTTCTAAACTCCCAGCCATGGCAAACAATAACTTAATGTTTTCTCCCTTATTCTTTTAAACTTCAATTGGTATAGGATTATTTTGGATAATTTTCAATTTTATCTAGCTAGAGGTCAAGCTGTGTCAATTTCTTGGACTTTTATATGTGTTTTCTCTTGGTTTTATTTGCACAACAGAAACTTCAAATCTTTCTTGTGGTTTTGTTTAGTGTTGTCAAAATCTGTTAATTGGCAAGCATTTTATGATGAGGGTTATGGAAAATCATTGTGAAGGTAACTTGGATCTAGAATGTCTTTAATACAGCATAACATCCCAAGATCACAAATGCTATTAAACAAAATACTCTAATAAGTAAATAAAAAGAAATAATGGATTGGATGGCCATTGGCATGGTTAAAGAGCTACAAGATGAGTGTCCTAAACAATGTGCGAGAGGTTAAGAGGAGATGTTTTGGGTGTGACTTCTAGATAATTGGCCTTAGGCAGCTGAGGGCACAGTCACTAATAATGGAGCGATTGAAATCAAGAGGTCTAAATTGGAGAAATGCAGATATCTAAAGATATTGTAATATTGGAGAAAATTAGAATTGTGGGGAAGCATCACTCTTCGATTACTTTTTGCAGCATAGCGAAGCAGTGTGTCCACAAGAAACATTCGTAAGACCAATACTCACGAATTGCAAAATATGGAGACAATCTTTTTGAATACCAGAAGATTGTATAGATACCTTGAATACATGGCTTGTAATAGACACTCAGAACCTAGAAGTCTAATATCTGTTAAACTTAGTCAGATGGGGTGGGGGGAGTCCAGAACTAAAGGGCATAGCTTTAGGGTGAGAGAGGAGCAATTTAGAAGGCCCTTAATGGACACAGTTTTCATGCAGACGATGAAGTGTGTATGAAATGAGCTGCCAGAGGAAGTGGTGGAAGCAGGTACAATTACAGCATTTAAAAGGCATCTGGATGGGTACATGAAAAGGAAATGTTCAGAGGAATATGGGCCAATTGTTGGCAAATGGGACTAGATTAGGTTAAGATATCTGGTCAGTATGGACAAGTTGGACCGAAGGTTCTGTTTTCATGCTGTACATCTGTGACTCTGTCGTGTGCAGCTTTGTAATCTCTATCTTCTCAAACATGTACAAATGGAGTACAGATAACAGGCCATCAGGAGACTGACCTTGAAGTTTATGAACTAGACTGCAGAGTCCTTTTTTGTTTCTGGGGCGAGTGGTTTGCCTGAACCACCTATGTTTTCAATGTAGGCCAAAAACATGGTCATTTCAGCAGTTAATTTGGAAGTATTAAAGACATACGCATGAAGGTAAGCCGTTCACCCTCGTGATCTTGTATTTCCAATCAGTGAGGTCGTGCTTATCTGTATCTCAACACCCACATTCCTTCAAATCCTTTTATGTCTTTGTCTAGCAAAAATCAATAAATTTCAGTTTTAAAGTTATTAATTGACACTCTTCTTGGTAAAGAACTCTGCACTTCCATTACCTGTGAACAAATGTGTCCGAATGTATCACTGGAAAAGTCTATATCTTAGTTTAAAGGCCTTTGTCATTAGCCTCACCTTGGAATTGAAAAAGTGTTTCTTCATTTATTCCATTAACTTCTTTTAATATCTTACAAAGCTCAATCAAATTATCCCTTAACCTTCCATAATCCAGCAGTTTGAAAGTATTTCCTGAGATTCCAATTCTCAAAATTGCTATGTATATTGTTCAGGACACAGGAAGTTGCCCGATTTTAAATAACTAATATTCCATTCTCAAGTGTTGGCTACCTCGAGGCAACACCTTTTTTCTAGGGGAATGGAAGCACTGATATCATTCTATAGACTTGTAATAATTACTTGCAGACAGGGCAACTGTATGTATCTGTGATAACTCTTGTAGATTAAAAATATCTGGATGTCACATGATTATAATCAACCTGTTCAGGCACATTAGGACATACAGAAAGAGCAGGTAGGACTTGAACCCAGGATTCTGGTCCAGAGGTACAAGTTACGTGCCATTTATGTCCTTGTTATTTTAATTGGTTTCAGCTGCAAAAAATAGAATTTCATTCACTCTTAATTTCTGAGAATGGCCATAGTCAAGGGCAATGGTGCAGTTTATAATATATCGCAGAGGGGTTTGGTTATGCAGTTGTTACTGTACTAGACTGTTAATCCAGGAGTTTGGACTCATGATCTGAAGATATGATTCCAATATTACCATGACTATAAAAGAAAGAAATCTGAAAGTAAAAGCTAGTATCTATTTTCATGGTCACTGTTACGATCTGATTGACTTAAAATCCCATCTAGTTCACAACTGTCTTATATAGAAGAAAGTCTGCTGTCTTTACCCAGTCTGGCTTGTATGTGATTCCATGAATGGTTAAGCAAGCTCCCAATTGTCTGGTACAATAAAAATCAATAAGAATAAAACCAGGCAGATCAAGTGTCAACTGAGGCTCTGAGGATTACAAATGCATATAGCCAAACTGATAGGTTTGTGCAATATCCTCTCCACTATCTGATAAAATTGCAGGACCAGTCCTAAATAACAGTCAAGAATATACTTGACATAATAATACTTGGCATAATCCTGCTTCTATACTTACCTTTAGTCTTTCTTATCGACTGTTGTAATTTTTAGCTGTCCTACCAATGTGTCCATCAAAGGTGGTGACACAATTGTATACAGTCAAAAGGGTGTCTGGCGGTTCTCTACATTGACTGCAGATCCAGTTCGGCCTTGTGACATCAAATCAAACTGGGGTGACTGCACGTCCTGTTGACTATCACATACTACCCTCCTTTAGCTGATGAATGTTGCTTCATGTTGAGTATCACTTGGGGAAAAGAAACAAAAAATTGCAGTGGTGCAGAATATGCATTGGTTTGACAACTTCAATTTCAATCACCAAGAGTGATCCAATAGTAATTCTGCTAAAGAACATAGTTAACTGACTGGGCATGCACCAACAATAGGGAAAAGTTGACCTGACCTAATTTTCACCAATCTACATACTACAGATGCATTTTCTTGGGCAATATTGCTGGGAGTGACCATGACACTATTCTTGTAGAGATATAGTCCTGTGTTGTGTGACACACCCACCATGCTTAATAGGACAGGATCAGACCAGAATTCATGGCCCATTACTGGACATACCAGGAGCTCTGGTTCATGAGCAAAATTGTGTTCAGCCACCATCTATGTCCTCAGCTTGTGTAGTTCTCACCTTTTTATTGTTGCTGTCAAGCTGGGGGAATGAACTTTCATTCAGTAAAGTGTGTGGCAAAACATGATAGGAGCAGCACTGGACATATCTCAAAATGAGACTTTTAACTTTGTGAAACCAGACTACAAAGTTACACACATGCTAACCAGCTGAAACAGTGTAAAATAGACAGAGAAAAGCAAAGCATTTGCACAATCAACAGATCAGACCAGACTGCTGCATGTTTACTACGATCACTGATGAGTGGGAAGATGACATGTTCCTCCGTTTTGTTGACAGGGCCCAACAAGAGTGTAACAAGAGAAATTTGAAATTATTGCAGCCGCAATCTGCTACACTTGTTCAATGAATGATCCATCTCTGCCTCTTGAAGTCCCCACCAATACAAACACAAATTTTAATTCAATTTGCTACCTCTGATATCTTGACTGTTAAGGGGAGGGGGGTGCAAGTGGAGATGAGGCAGATAAACTATGAGCACATCGAATGGCAGAGAAGGCTCCATGGACAATATACTCTACTCCATCTGTTTCATGTGTGGTTGAAATGAGAAAAAGCTACCAACCCCAGGCTAAAGACTTTAGCTCCAAATCTAGGCTTACCTCTAGCCACGTTACTCCAGGGCAGCATCAATTCTGGCATTTACTTAATAAAGTGGAGAATTCCCCAGGTACAACCTGTCCAGACAAAATAGGAAAATCCATCAATCTAGGAACACAGGAACAGGAGTAGGCCATTCAGCCCCTTGAGCATGGCGAATTACAACAGTGTTCAGGGTGACTGTTTTGAGGGTAAGTGAATGTGTGACATGTGGGGAGTCTTGCAAGCCCAGTTGATCAGAGTGCAGGACCAGTATATTCCTGTGAGGATGAATGATAAGGATGGCAATATTCAGGAACCTTGGATGACAAGATTTGTTGAAAGTTTAGTCAAAAAGAGAAAGGAAGCATGTGTGTGGTTAAAAGAAACTGAAATCAGACAAGGTCCTTGAGGGCTATGAAGGAAGCTGAAAAGAACTGAAACAAATAATTAGGAGGATGAAGAAGGGCCATGTAGAGTCCTTGGCAAGAAGGAGTAAGGAGAATCCCAAGGCATTTTGTATGTACATTAGGAGCAAGAGGGTAGCTAGTGAAAAGGTAAGGTCACTCAAGGAACAAAGGAGTGAATTTATGTGGGTAGCCAGAGGAAGTAGGTGAAGTCCTTAATAACTTCATGTCGATATTCACTAAAGAGAGGGACATGAAAGATAAGATTAAGGAGGGGTATGTTGATATTCTGGGGCATGTTTATGTTAAGGAGGTGGCAGTCCAAAATGGATAACCTTGCCCTTAGTTACATTGAGCTCCATCTGCTGCACTTTTATCCTTTCATCTAGTCTGTTAATATCCCTTTGTAATTTTATGCTATCATCTACACTGTCACAATGTCACCTAATGTCATCAGCAAACTTCAATGCTATTATCTAAGTCTCTTGAAAAAAAAACGAATACCTGCAGCCCTAACACATCCTTGGGGGATACCACTGGCCATATCCTGTCAATTTGAGGTACCTACCTATCATCCCTACTTCCTGCTGCTTAACTAATTTCCCAACCATGTTAGTAATTTACATTCAGTTCTATGGGCTCCCATTTTAGTTAGCAATCTCTTATGTGGAACTTTCTCAGATGCTTTCTGGACATCAATGAACAACATCTGTAGACATTCCTTGCCCACTACCTTAGTCACCTCATCAAAAAAATTCAATGAGATTTGTCAGGTACAACTTACCTGCCATGATTACCTGCTTGTCTCTCTGATTACCTGAAAATATTTGTGGTGTTTAGTTACCAACATTTATTCTACACTCCCAACATGTACCCACCACAAACGTTGGGCTTACCTGGTCTGTAATTACCTGTTTTTTCTATTTCACCCTTATAAAATGGAGTGACTTGCAATGTTCTAATCCAGAGGGATGATTCCTGTATCTCAGGAACTCTGAATGATTATAGTTAGCGCATCTCTAATGTGCTCCCCTTCATTCTTTAATGCCTTTGGATGGAAACTTTCAGTCTTGGGGATTTTTCACTCTTTATTTCCAGCGGTCTTCTCATTATCGATGCTTTAGTTACTTTTTATTCAGTCCCTCTCCTTGAACCACTATTAATTTCCTTGGCACTTCCAGCAAGCTATCCTTCTTTTCTACATAAATACAGAGAATAGAGAGTAACTGTTCGACAGGTCTGCCATTTCCCCATAGTCATTGACAATCTCCCCACTTTCTGTCTTGAGAGGACCAACATTACTAGTTGGTTTTCCTTTATGTAACTACAAAATTTTTCTTGATTTTGATGTCCCTTTCAATTTTCCTTTCAAAATCCCTTTTAGCAGCTCTTATAAACTGCTTAGCGGTCCTTTGCTTGTTGTATCTTTCCTATTCGACAGATCTGTGCTGCTTTTGCATTTTTGTAAGTTCGTTCTTTTAGTCTTATGCTGTACCAAAGCGCTCTAGTTGTCTGTGAAGTGGTGGGTTATAAACTAGTTCTATATCATGTTAAATTTCTTCAATCATCCTCCTCTGTTCTTCAGCTGTTTTCTTGTGAGCAGATTTTCCCAATTTGCTGTGAACAGAATCTGTCTCATCTCATTAAAGTTAGCCTTACCTAAATTTAAGATTCTGGTAACTGATTCACTTTTCACTTGCAAATGCTACATTGTACTCAACATGTTATGATTACTATTTGATAATTGTTTATGTAAATTAGATTACTAATTAAATCTGGTACATTACTCATTATTAAATTCAATATTGCTTGTCCCCTTATTTAATCCAGAAACTACCTTGGACACACTCCAGAACGTCTCAACCTTTCTGACTGGTGCTTGTCTGCCTCTCTAACTCTATATAATCCCCCAGTAATACTGCTGTGTTTTTGCAATGCATTTAATCAATGCACAACTCTTAGATGTCAACGTTATCAGTGACATTTTTGTTGGAAATTACTTACCAATAATTGCTCACCAAACCTAACTTGGGTTCTCCCAAGACTTCTCTTCTGTAGATCTCATGATGGTCATGTCCAGTGTGGTGTATTATTGACTGTGTGGAACTCTCCCCACCATTAACATCCTCAGTCATCATTGTAAATATTATGTCTACGAGAGGAAATCTAAAGTTGGCATACTACAGGAGTGATTTAAATTATGACTGGTCAGATTTTTACTCTCTTCATAAGTTAGGATGTGATAGATTAGTACTAATTTGTCCAGATGTCTGGCTCAAACAATACTCGAGCAGCTGAACACCATCCAGAGCAAAGCAGTATTTAATTGGCACAGTATTGCCACTTCAAACATTTACTCTCTCCATAAATAGAGCAGAGTGTTAGTTGGCTTGCGCTACAGCATGTCAACAAGGCTTTTCAACAGCAACTTCCAAAGTCAGCATGACCACCGGTACAAGGAAGCACCAAAAGCTTGCATGTTCTCTTCAGAGTGTCTCAGAATCTTGGATTGGAAAGGTCAAAATCTTGAAAAACACTGCCCAAAATACTGTTGACATAACTGAGAGCACTAGTCAGACCCCACCTTGAATACTGTGAACAGTTTTGGTCCCTTTTTCTTTGGAAAGATATACTGACATTGGAAACCATTCCAGAGAAGATTCATTAGGCTGATACCAAGTATGGAGGGACTTTCTAATGAGGAGACGTTGAATAGATTGGGCATATGTTCATTAGAGTTTAAAAGCATGAGAGACTTTATTGAAACAAATGAGATTCTTAGGGGACTTGAAGGATAGATGTGGAGAATTATTTCCCCCTTTCGTGGGAGAGTCTAGACCCAGATGGCATAATCTCAGAATAAGGGTTGCACATTGAAGGCAGAGATGAGGAATTTCTCTGCCCTTGAGTAGTGAATCTGTGGAATTTCTTTTACTGTAAAGCACTGTAGAAGCTAGATCAGTAAGTATATTCAAGGTGGCGGTGAACAGATTATTGATCACTAAGAATCAAGGATTATGTGGAAAGGCAGGAAGGTGGATTATCAGATCAGCCATGATCTCGTTGAAAAGTGGAGCAGACTCGATGGACAGGATGACCTACTTCTACTGCTATGCCTTGTGACTTATTCTCGAACTACACCAACCAAACTGCAGCAGTTCAAGAAGGGAGAGAGCTTTCACCTTCTCAGTGCCAATTAGAGATGATGAAATCTAGCCTTACTAGCAAAATATATATATATTTTCTAAATGTACCAACAGCAGTTGTTCAGAAATCTACAAAGTTACCACATTAAAGGACATGACAAACTTTAATGTAATAAAAACATTCTCCAACACCCTTTCCATGACCACTTCTCAGGTGTGTATTGGGGATGAAGAGGATGGTAGGGGAATCTACTGTTGTGGTACTGTGAAATCAGCATTTAGTAATCGTCCATGTGTCATATTTGTAACGGAGGGCAGTCATTTGCATAGAAAATTGCAGCTTCCAACCTATATCCTGTTTAGTAACTGCACTTTGTGACTTTGATGTTAAATGCTTGATACTGAAGGTAAGATTTTAGTGATCGCGTAATGGTTATTTCATTACAGTGGGTATGACTTTGGCTACTTGATCAAAATACTTACTAATTCCAACTTGCCTGAAGAAGAACCAGACTTCTTTGAGATCCTACGATTGTTCTTCCCTGTAATTTATGATGTGAAATACCTCATGAAAAGCTGCAAAAATCTCAAGGTATTACTGTAATTTTTCTAATACTGAACCATGAATACTTTTTAACATTTTAAAGGTGTTCAGAACTGCCAAGTAGTGAACTTTGTTTATGAAGGACATTTTTTGTGGGAAACTGTATGTTTGAAGGGTATAGTCACTGAGAAAATGATTTGGAAGTTTATATGGAATAATGTACACAACTAAACTTAATCTGTTAGATTCATTAGTAATATTCAGTACACCAAAAATACCCTTGTACTAAAAGTGTACTCCTGGAATTTTATAAAAATAAACCAAGTCTCCAGGAGCGTTAACTTAAAAATAAACCAACACTAGGTTATAGTCCAACAGGTTTATTTGGAAGCACTAGCTTTTGGAGTGCTGCTCCTTCATCAGGTGGTTGTGGAGTATAAGATCATAGGATTTACATATGAAAGAACTGAAACCAACATGTTCATTCTAAAAGATAAGAGACTTAACAAACAAGCCAGGTCTTTTTCAATATATAATTTCAGTTACATCACACTAAACATTTGCTATAAATTCTGTGTCTTACTATCTTATACTCCAGAACCACCTGATGAAGGAGCAGCGCTCTGAAAGCTAGTGCTTCCAAATAAACCTGTTGGACTATAACCTGGTGTGTGATTTTTCAACTTTGTACACCCCAGTCCAACACCGGCACCTCTTAATCACGACCAGTAGCATTCACCTGCTTCATCAATGACCTTTTTCCCCCCACCCCCACCACCCCACCCACCCCCACCACCCCACCCACCCCCCAATCATATGGTCAGAAGTGGGAATGTTTACCGATGATTGCACAGTGTTCAGCACCATTTGCAACTCCTCCAATGCTGAAGCAGTCCATGTCCAAATGCTGCAAAGTCTGACAAGTGCCAGGCAATGGCTGTCTCCAATAAGAGACAGCCTAATCACATTGAAATTCAATGGTGCTACCATCACTGAATCCTCGACTACCAGCATCCTTGGGGGTCCTATTGACCAGAAACTCAACTGGACTCATCACAGTGACTACAAGGGCAGGTCAGAGATTAGACATACTGCAGTGACTAACTCACCCCTGATTCCACAAAGCCTGCGAATCCTCCACAAAACACAAGTCAGGAATATGATGCAATGTTCCCCACTTGCCTGGATGAGTGCAGTTCCAACAACACTCGAAGCTTGACAGCATCCAGGACAAAGCAGCCTGCTTGATTGGCACCACATCCACAAGCGTTCAATCTCTCCATCACTGATGCTTAGCGTGTACTATCTAGAAGGTGCACTGCAGAATTTCATCAAAGATCTTTGGATAGCATCATTGGCAACAAATCAATAAGAACACCACCAACATCTACAAGTTCCCATCCAAGCTACTCACTATCCTGACTTGGAAATGTATCACTGTTCCTTCACTGTTGCTGGGTCAAAATCCTGGAATTCTCTCCCTAATGGCATTATGGGTTAAACTACAGCATGTGGACTGCAGTGGTTCAAGAAGCAAGCTCACTACCACCTTCTCAAGGGCAATGAAGGGCAGGCAATAAAATGCTGGTCAGTTCGCAATTCCTATGAGTGAATAAATTTATTTTTTCGCTCATTCGGGGGATGTGGACTGTTGTATTAGCCTTTATTGCCTGTTCCTAATTTCCTTTGAGAAGGCGGTGATGAGCTACCTTCTTGAGTCAATGCAGTCTACTTGACGTAGATACACCCAAACCTCAAGTTAATTATGTTATTTTGCTTAAATATTTCAGCCACATGAGTCTTTAGCACCAGAAAGTAATGATTGAACTAAGGTGAACACTTGACAAATTATTACTGAAGTAAAATATTGTGCATTTGGAAACCACAAATGAAACCAGAAAACTCGAGTAATGAAATATTTCTGATGCCATCTGATGAGAGACGTCTACAGATATGAATCCATTTTTTAAGATACTGAAAGAGGTGCAATATTATTACAACACTTTCTGTAATTGAGTTTTTGAATTAAAAGTAGAATCCTGAGAAGTTGTGTTGAGAACATTAAGTAAGAGCATGTATATCTATAAGGAGAAAGTGATGACTGCAGATGCTGGAGACCAGAGCTGAAAATGTGTTGCTGGAAAAGCGCAGCAGGTCAGGCAGCATCCAAGGAGCAGGAGAATCGATGTTTCAGGCATCAGCAAGGGCCCGAAACATCGATTCTCCTGTTCCTTGGATGCTGCCTGACCTGCGCTTTTCCAGCAACACATTTTCAGCCATGTATATCTATAACCTTTTAATGTGGAAAACTGATCTGGCTAATGAGTGTATATGGGAAATTAATTAGATTATCATTTTCTTTCTAACTAAAGCTATTGTCAAAGGAATGGCTATTCTTTCTAGAAAGGAAATCTGGAGTAAAATCCTGTGGGAAGAACATTTTTGAGATTTTACTTTTTTCCTGAAATAGGTGTGGTCCACTGCAGTAGGATGCTATTTAGGTTGATGATTTACTGCCGTGTCTATATATGTAATTTTTATTAGAAAACTGATCAGAAAGAACAATGTGTAGCTGATATTCTTAAATATATTTTTGTGCACTTCCCCTACTTCCTTATACATTTTCTAACGCTCACTACATATCATTTTCTAAAATTTATAATGCTATTTTAATTATTTGAATGAGTTAAGTCTACAGTGGTACCATTTTAAGAGTTTTCTTTTATTGATGTCAGTTTGGCTAGAATATTTGATTGCTCCTGCAGCAAATTTCTGCATGCAGTTATTCAAATTTGATTTTCCAATTTTACTTTTTTAAGTACTGTATGTTATATGAATAAAATGTGTTTATGCAGGGCGGCTTGCAGGAAGTAGCTGAACAGTTAGAGTTGGAGAGAATTGGACCACAACATCAAGCGGGTTCAGACTCACTGTTAACAGGAATGGCCTTTTTCAAAATGCGAGAGGTATGCATTTAACTTCAAAACATTTAAAGTTAAATCTATTTGTGTATTTTTGTGGTATTTTTCAAAGTGGGACACATCACCTCTGAGTGGTTAACATTGCTATCATCTAAGTTATCTCTCAAATAGCAGAATTTACAGTTTACTCATAAAATCATTGAATGGCTACAATATAAAGGGAGGCTATTTAACCCACATTTCCGTGTCAACTTCCTCCAAAACTCATGCCATTTTTCAGAAGTCCTACAATGTGTTTCTGTGGAAACCATTCTCCAATTCCCTTTTGAAGACCTTAATTGAATCTGTTTTCACCATACTCTGAAGCATTGTATTCCAAATACAAAGATTAAATATTCATGTTAGAATATTAGAAATTTTTATCAAAGCTTTTCATCTTGCACTCATCAGGTTAAGTGTAAGATTACAAAATTTCAAATGATTACGACAACTTATATGACAGGAAAAGAATGTGCTGATTTATTAGCGAGTAAGCTATGATTTGCCAAAGATTGCCTGCAGAAAGCCTCTGTAACTGCCCAAGCTCCTGTTTATTTAACAGAAAGTACCAAGCTTCAATGTGTTCCTGTTCTTTTTGCAGAAATCAGGTCTCTGTGTATAAATGTATCACCCTCCATGTTATAAACTCAACCGAGTTGTCTTAACTTTATTACTAGTGTAGTTGTGAGCGGTCAGGATTATTAAATAAATGCTTCCCAATCGCTAAAGAACATTTAAGCCTGGACGTTCTGGTTTTGGTTTTGCAAGCATATGCTGGTTGAGTATGGTCTGGACTCTGCCAATTGATTTGATCAACCATTTGTACATATGACCTGTATCTAATATTGCACCAGTATGGAAATTCTCTCTCACTGCTGCTAAGCAGAATGTCTTTATGGAATGATGGCACCTTTCTATTACTGAAAAATACCATCTGCGTAGCCATGTGTCTACCTGAGTGGTATTTTTTGCCAACAGAATGCTAGTATCAGACCAAATGTCTGACCAATTTGAATCAAATAGCACTTTCTTTTTGTGGTTCTGCAATGTTTAAGTGTAGTGTTTTCAAGCACCTGTTAATTTTTTAAACATTGTGATATTAACTGTGTATAGCTATTAAGACCTTATTAAATGAAAGAAAAGTAACTAGAAGAAAAAGAATGAGCCTTGCCTTTAACGTCCTCCGATGTCCCAGTGCAGTTCTTTAGAAATGTAGTTACTGTTATTTTGTATACAAACATGACAGCCTATTTGCACATAACAAGATCCCATAAACAACAGTGAGATAAATGACAAGTTAATTTGTTTTGATGGCAATTATTTAGGGATTAATATTGGACAGGACAATCACAGAACTCCCTGCTCCACTTCGAGGAAGTGACGTGGGATATTTTACATCCACGTGGACATGAGGACGGGACCTCAGTTTAACTTCTCGCCTGAAAGATGATACCTTTGACAACACAGCAGTACCACAGTACTGTATTAAAGTCACAGTCTCAAATTACGGATTGCGCTTTGAACCCATGGCCTTCTAACTTGGATTAGACTACTATTAATGACTTGAGAATCACATTTTATGATGTGTGCTGAACTCTAGAGATGGCATGCTGTACAATAGTAAAAGACAGTTCTGCATTTTCAATTAATTTTTTGTTACAGGTAATCTTAATATAGAAATAAAAAGAGGCATTCAGATAATTTTGTTATTTAATCCCTCAATCAGGATCACAGAACATTTTCTGTTAATTTCTGCATACCTCCATGCTTTTTAAAATTTTATTTTGTGTGAAATGGATATCACTAACAAGATTATCGTTTCCTGTTCATCCTCAATTGCCCTGAGTAGTAGTTCTTTTTTTCATTTTTGAGTACTTAAACCCAAGTCAGCATTTACTTTGCTAGATGGAAGTGTATTCCACAAAATAACACAACACTCTGCTTAGAATTCTGTAGGCTGTTTAGATTTGTGCATGGCCACCAAAAAACATTGCTTTCTTCTGTATTTTGAGGGCTGTTTATCTGTTACAGTACAGTTGCTAAGCTGAATTATTTTAAATTTGAGGCTAAAACTTGAATCGGCCTTTATAAGTATAGTTCACCTATCGGTGTATTCCTTGTCAGTAACTGCACGAAAGAAAGACTATGGAGAACATGCTGGAGGAAAGAAACCAATTCTGAAGTGATTTATCTTAGGGCTACTACCCCGAGTGGTTCCTTAAGTTGAGAATTTCAATTTAGAATTGATGGAGAGCTATAAAGTGTTAAATGTACATTGTATCTTTTTATTTCTGTTTTTGCTAAGATAATATATAACTACTTGAATTTGTAATGCTGTTCTTTATGCTGTGATGGTTTGAAATTAAATTTTTAGTGTTCAATTAATGTTTGTAGTCCTGTCAAAAGTTTTTACATGTGTAAGCCTAATTCCTTCCAAATACTTCGACAAATAGAAACTATGCTTAATAGTTGTACAATTTAATATATTCTGTGATGAAATAATGATTTGGTAAGAATTGTTTTAAAAAGGCCACATAAGTTTTCACATTGTTTCATTCAATTTTGAAAAGAATGATTTATTTTGTTAGTAATCTTAATGCATCGAGTGCAGTCCAGATATTTTTGGTCTTAACATTTAATGAGTAATGAAATCACTTGACTGGTCACACTGGTCATAAAAAGCATGCAGTATGAGGAAAATACAAAAGTACAAATTTGATGTAAATGGAACTAGGTGCAGAGAAAAAATGGTATTGCATCTCTGCCTCCAAAGCTGGTCTGTAGAACGTGTCAGAATGTGTTTTCAAATTTATAGTAGTCTGCTGCGTTCTTTATGACCTGGCAATCATAAGGGCACAGGTCGTGCCTTCTGACTACTGATGAGCATCTTGAGAGGAGGTAAGAAGACAACATTCAGGGTTTCATTGCTTTGGATATCCTGTCCTTGACTATCTCACTACACAAAATTCTGCTAAAAATATTCCCATTTTCTCAAAAAACTTTTTTTGTCAAATTCTTGAAATTAAAGAACCACAAATCAAACTTCATTACAATGTTATGAAACAACATTTTGAGTAATGCAGACAAACCATAACTCGTTACCCTTGTGGTTTCCTTTATGCCTGTCAAATGGGTGCATTTGTCAGGACCAGTGCTTTTACAGTGGTTGCAGTGGCTGGACTGCATTATCTTGACATTGGAGCAGCAGTCTGGGGCAGGCCAGTTGGGTGAGAGACATCAGTTATAGTTTGAGCACAAAAAGTGTCCTCTTGAAGGGACAGCAGATTTGTGAAACTGAGGAGCCATGCATGGCATATCAATAATCCTACACGTCTGCTCAAGAATGATTGTCTGCCTGCTTTAAGTCTGCATATGCCTTTGAGCACTCATATTCACAGATAACAAAGCCGCAGTTTGATCAACTCTACACAAAGCCTGTACCTAGTTAGTCATATTTTTCTATCTCCTTGACAGTGCTGTACACTCAACTGAAAATACATGAAGCATTAGTGTGTGCATACCCACCAGTTGCCTTTACGTTGTCTTATTGAAATTCTTATTTGAATTTTGTGCTACAGAACTCATTCGTAACCTTACCGTTTGGTAGCTGGTACATGCACAGACCTCTGTCCTGTCTGACCTGAAGCCAAACTGTGCCTAATGACTCATCTGATTCTCTCTCTATTATGCTGTCTCTAAAATGTAAACACTTGCCAAATCTGAGCTGGCAGCTGCAGGTTTCAGATAAAATGACAGTGCTTTGTGATACATCTTACTTATTCACACCCATTATCAGGCGGGACTGGCTGGCCTCAAGGTGGTTCCTGGATACCTGAAAACACAAATGCAGAAGTGCAGAGTTAGGTTGAGAGAATGGCAGGATGGGTGGAAAGCAAGAATTGCTTGGTCACACTACTTGCGACTTTGTACAGCTTTCCTTCACTTAAATTGTGTTCTTATAGTGTGTTTTTGTTCAGTGCAGTTTGTGAGTAAAGAACTTGCCCAACTAGTACTGCTTCTGTTTTTGTTGTAGTATAGTCGCAGTGCATGTGCCAAGAACCCCCTTGTGATAGTATGTGTTCAGTCTTTTTTTTTGAAATACAACATTACCTTGCTTGCTGCTTTCTCCCTCCCCCAGCCTCTTTCATTTGCCATTTTGCTTTTGTGATCCTCTCACTGTTTTGCACTTGCTTGAACTAGTTCTTGGGAAATGGATGTCAGGAGTGAAGAATTGGGGGGTTCAGATGAGGGGCAAGGAGAGAGAGGGTTGAGAGAAGGAAGCAATGAATGGGAGGAACTGAATTTTTGCCAAGCAAAGTTGTTTGGAAGTAGGTAGTAGCAAATGGGGTTTGGGCAAAGGAATTGGAGGGAGTGTGTTGAGGGATGGAAACTGAGCAGGAGGGAGAGGGAACAGCAAATGAGAGGCAGTACTGTGACACGAGAGAAGTGGTAAGTGTAAGGTTGAGAGAGGGAAATGGAAAGGAGGGTTTAGAGAACGAAGGAAAAGAAGAAATAACAAGCAGGAGGGAGGAGTACAGTATTTGGAGAGGGTAGAATGAGCAGGAAGGAGCGGTTTCGGGGAGCCAAGTGGGAAGAAGGGGTGTTTGAGAAAGAAGCAGGAAGGAGTGGGAAGTAGTGAGTAAGACAGGAAAGTTATTGGAGTGAGGAGTTTGGGATTAGGTTAAAAGTTGGAACAAGGATTTTGGGAAAATGGGCAATTAAAAATTGAGCATTTGTGAAGTTGGCCATGTGGTGTGTAGGTGATGCTTTAGAAGGTGCATTCACTGATCTTGACCATTTGTGTACAGTTATCGAATTTTTTAAAATATTGCAACTAAGTCCTCAGACTTGTTCTGTTGACCACTGTGTGGACTGGCTCCCATTCCTTTTTTAGTCTCAGGAACTTTGCAGAAACTGGAAACCTCGCCACCTTTGTTATTGTAAAACTTACAGCACTGAATTGAAGAACCAGTTGGATTCTCTCACTCTCGCTGCTCCATTGATATTTACTTGTTTACTTTCTAAAATATTTCAAGACCTGCAGCATAATTCCTTTAATAGTGCAGGCTGGCTTTAATGTTTTAGCTTCACAGGAATGTGAGTTCCTTATGTCTGTCGCTGTTCACCACTGAGGTGTATGGTGCAACTATGGAAACAAGCAGGCAGTACATGATTTTCATGCTGCCTGCATCACCTTGGTCATGTGGAGTAACTGCACATTTCGATTTCTAAGCCTGTAAATCAGCCATGTTGGAGATTTAGCCCTAAGCTCAGCAACTACAGGTCAATCAGCTTCACTTCAGTGGTTAGTAATAATGTACAACAAAGTTGATTGTTACTTGGGCAAATATGGGTTAATTAAGGAAGCCAGCATGGCTTTAATAAAGGGAAATGTACTTAACCGGGTGGAGTATTTTTGATTTAACAGGAAAAGTTGATGGGAGTAATGCTGTTGACATGGTGCACATGGACTTCAAAGAAGCATTTGATGTAACTGCAGACAGCAGCCTTTGTGGAAAGTGGGAACATAGATATAAAGTTGGCTGAGTGATACAGAATAGTGGCAATGGATATTTTTTGATCTGAGGGAAGAATTCCTAGGTGTTTGTTTTGGATCCGACACTGATAATAATTAATTACTAAGAAGTTGGTGCAGAAGTCTTAATTTTAGCATTTGTGCATGACCTAAAACTTGAAAGTATTGTTAACCATGAGGATTATGTGGAACTTCAGAAGGGTATAGATAAATTATGGAAAGGGATGGCAAATGGTATTAAACACAGAACTGGGAAGTTCCTTGTGTAGGCAGAACACAGTATAAACCAAAGGAAACAATTCTAGGGAGCTGCAGTTCACAGGTACCTGGGCAGTTACATACATACATCATTGAAGGTAGGGCAGGTTAAGAGAGTTATTAAAGCATACAGTGTTCTAAGCATTATTCATGACACATGGAGTATTGCAACAAGAAGATTACAATATACTTGCTGCATTGGTTTTATCTAAGATATTGTACCCAGTTAGGGACACCATACTTTAGGAAGAATCTGCCAACATTAGAGAGTACAGAAAGAAAAGATCCACAATAATAATTCTGTGGATAAAGAACTAAAGTTCATAAGTAGATTTATAGAAATTGGGCCTCATTTTCTCCAAGGCAAAGATGAGGTTGGGAAGAGATTTTATAGCCGTATTCAAAGATGGCTGGGCAGGCTAGAGAAATTGTTGCTATTTGTGAAAGGATTGAGAATCAGAGGGACAGATTTCAGGTATTGGCAAAAGAAGTAATGGAGACATAAGAAAAATCTTTTTCATGCAGTGAATGTTTAAGATCCAGATGGTGCTGCCTGAGTGTGGAGGAGGCAGATTCCATTGAGATATTGAAGGGAGTGTTAGATTATTATATGAAAAGGAAGAGCATGCACGGTTACAGTGAGAAAGCTGCAGAATGACACGAGGTTCATTGTTTATTTGGAGAGATACAATTGATATGATGAACCAAATGGTGACCTGAAACAAAATATGTTTTAGTCTTGGCTGAATTATCATTATGGTATGTCGGTGAATAGGATCTGCTTAAGATGAATGACTTGCACTCTAACAACAGTGTTGACGTTAGCTAACCAGGTGGATGGGAACCTGAGAGGTAATTCAGTTATAGAAAAGCAAAGTTTGTTATGGGAAATATAAAACAAATGATAGTGGAAGCAAATCATAGAATTAACCAAAGTGAAATTACAGGATGATTTTAAGAAAGCAGAATTAAAGGCCCTTGATGTGAACATACACAACATTTGCAATAAGGTAGGTGTTTTTATGGTGCTAGAAGGACTAAACAGGTATAAATTAATTGTTACCACAGAGATATGACTGCAGAGCAACCAAAATTGAAAACTGAAAGTCTTGGATGAGTGCACTAATGATGGAAATTTCCAGCTGGAAGAGCAAGATGTAGTTTGTGTGATGCTAAGAAATAGGGACAACCAAAATTGATTTGAGTAGTTGGTTTATAGGCCACCAAACAGTAATGATAATGTAGGACATGATCTAAATCAGGAAATTGCAGGTGCAAATAGCAAGGATAAAGGACTGGGGATATCCAATGAGCATCAATGCTGTGGAAGAAGAATTGTCCAAGATTTGGAGGAAGATGTTGAGAACCAGTTAAGGAACAGGCTATTTTAGATCTAGTGAGGGGAAAAAAAAGCAAATTAAGAGTTCTTGTTATAAAATAAGTTTTGAAGTTTGATTAAAGGTGTAGTTCAATCTAAATCTAGGGTCTGGAGTTGCATGCAGGCTAGAACAGCTAAGGGCAGCAGAGGTTAGCCACGGTGAACTAAAAAACTACATTTGAAATGTTTGACAGGGAACAAGTGGCTTGTAATTAAAGAATTAATGCTTGGTTTTCAAAAACATGTATTCCTTTAAAGCAAAAATATCCAACAGGAAACACATGACAGCTTTGGCTAATGAGGAACATTAAAGAGCTACCGATCAAAGGGGCATACTTGTAAAGTTATCTTTTAAAAAAAGTTATTGTGATGGCTTTAGACTGTGATATATGGTTCCAGACTCCCTGGTCATTGAGAACATCCTTCCTGCATTTGCTATGCTAAATCCTGTTGGAATTTTATAGGTTTCTATGAAATCCCCATAATTTTCTAAATACTAACGAGTTCAAGTAAAAAGTAGTAGTGTTGAAGAAGTAATAGAACTGAAAGTTAACAAATCCCCAGGACCCAATGTTCTTCACTGTAGAGTGTGCAAGGTGTGATAGTGGATGCATTGGTGATTATTCCAAATTCTGTTCATATTTCACTGTTACCTATAAATTACAAAATTGCAAATGTAATTTCTGTTTAAGAAAGGAGAGAAATAGAGAACCAGGAAATAGAATGATGTCAGTGGTTGGGGAAAATACTAGGATATATATGTGAATACTGCATACCCACCCAAAAAAAATTAAGGAAATGTGGACAAGCTGTGTGAATGGGCAAGATGGACTATAATGTATACAACTGTGAGGTTGTCCATTTTAGTAGAAGGAACAGAGGTGCGGGGTATTTTTTAATAGTGAAATATTGGAAATTGTTGTTACCCAAAGGGATTTAACTGTCTTTATGAATCAGTTTGGCAGACAAATGGTATTTTAAAGCTGTCATTGTAAGAAGTTTTGAATACAGGGTAAAGAAGACTTGCTTTAATTGTATAAAACACTGGTGAGAACTCAATTTGATTCTTCTGTTCATTTTGGGACCCCTTCCAAAAAGAAAGCTATATCCTTCATAGACAGAGTGCAGGACATATTCACCAGACTGACTCCTGGGATGACATAATCTCATAAGAGAAATTGAAGAGACAAGGTCTGTAATCTCTGGAGTTTAGAAAAATGAGAGGCAATCTCAGAGAATTACAGAATTCTTAAAGGAATAGGCAGGATGAATGCAGAAAGGATATTTCCTTTGGCTGAGGATGGGAGGGACTCTAGAATTGGGGAATGCAGCTTCAGAATGAAGGGCAAGCCATTTAGGACCAAGACGAGGAGGAACCTTATCCCACAGTGTGGTGAATCTTCGGAATTCTGTACCCCAGAGGATGGTAGTCTTTAAGTAAGTTCAAGATAAAGCTTGATGATTTCTTGTTACTAATAATTATCTGGATGAATCTTTCACTCAGTAATTATTTTATTGAAGTTAATTTGTTTGCTTGTCTTATTTGTTTCTTCACCTCTAGATGTTCTTTGAAGATCACATTGATGATGCCAAATATTGCGGCCACCTGTATGGTCTTGGCTCAGGTTCATCCTATGTTCAGAATGGTACGGGAAACGCATATGAAGAAGAAGCCAATAAACAGCAGCCTTGACCGGAAATGGGGAAATTAATTTTTTGGGCCACATATACTGGATCTAATTTTTATCTGTGTCTGAGTTCTTTATGTTCACTAGATTTGTGCCAACATCTTGGTCATTTTGACCTTGGTAAGGAAACTCCATGATCATATAATTTGCAGATTTTCTTTCACAAAGATTGCTGGAGAAAGTGGGAAAAATAATTATCTGGATGAATTTTCAAGCAGTTATTTTCCCCTCTTCTTCCTAAAAGCATGCAATAAGTATCAACTGGTTATTTACCATTCCTATCTAATACATGGCACTTAAAATAAAAACAGGAATTTTAGCTATTCAGGATTGTGGACCATCGAATTTGCACTTTAAAGAGTGACTGGTTCCTCTATTTTATGGGAATTTTGCTGCTTCTTATTCTCACAAGTGAGATGAGAAAGCCCAGAAACTTGAACTACTTCACACCATTGAGTTACTGTTTATGGATTTTCTGTGCCTGCTGGCTTAGTGTGACAGCATCTCTGCTACCAGTTTGTGGTAACAAACAATATTACCGAAGCTCTTGTATTTGCTGCAGTTGAAGAAGGAGACCTGTAAGTGTTGCCTTACAATTTTTCCTTTTGACATCTATTTCTTCTGGGAATGCCTCCCATACACACGATTCTAACATATCAGAAGTGCAGCTAGCTGAACCAAAACCAGCATCTCACATGCTTAGTGCTGCAGCTACTATGCCTGTTTGTACATGAACTGCATTGTTGCAATGAAATAAACCTTGGATGAGTTTAATTTCAATTTTTAAAACATACAGTTTATACTGATCACAGCCCTGCACTGATGTCATTGGTGCTAGATTGTGATGTAATATTGTTTATGACAATGAGCCTTTTTCAACTGAAGAATTTTCTGAGATTTTTAAAACATCAGCTTTATTATAAAGTGTATATTTTCATTCTTAGTGGCAGTAATTACAACAGTGCAGGAGCATTTCAGTTAACACCAAAGCTAGGCTTCCTCCAAAAAAAAATTTAAAAAGGCATTGTCCAATTTATGTAGAATTTTTAACTTCACTTAGGGTTTTCTTTGATTAAATCCTTTTTCAAACAAAATATTACAAAAATGTCATTTAACTACATTTTAACCAGTGTTTTTATTTTCTGACTCACCTTCCTGACTACCTAGTGGAGAACCAAGCTTCAAATTCTCTCTTGCTCACAGCTGTGTTTGTTCCTGTAGATCAGATTGCAGGAAGCACATATTCACAAGTGAAAAACAGTTAATGTTCCTGTTTTGGAACACCACATTGCTTTGTGGCTTAGCTGAAAACTGATTTAAAAAATATCATTCTCAGTTGCTGTCTGCTGAGATTTATGCCTTTGATTTGGAGAGATAGACAATTCTTTCTCTACTACAGTGCAAGGCTAGACATGCATTTTGAAAATTGAACTGTAATGTTGTTATGGCTTTCAAAGTGGCTGTTAACATGTACAACCCAGAATTAATGACAATTCACAATTAACACTTTAGTACTAATGTTTTACTTAACATTTTACTTCTGTAGGATCAAAAAGGTGAAATTTTAAAAATCTTTGAAAAGCTAGTCTTGTCTTTTTACAGTATTGCAATTCCATGAGTAGCATTAAGTAAGGATATCAACTGAGTGATGCTGGTTTTGATGCAGCATGACTTGCTATGCAACCCCTTTAGTACATCATATATGAGCTGTAAATACCATGTGATATATTGAGTCTTATGCGTTGTATTCTGCATGCATCTAGAGCAGCTGAGCAGGAAGACCCTGTAGTGAATAGCTGGTACTTGCCTCAAGCCATCAAATGCATGTTGCAGAATTCAGTCTGTCAGTACTAGATTTCAACGAGCTTAGTGATAGGTCAAAATCCCCAGACCAATGTGACTACGATGTAATTAATGTGTTCTGTTTTTTCATTATGTTACAGAACTGTAACTTAATGGACCTTTTATAAAACAATTATGTGAAGACAAGGTATTATTTGTTTTTAAACCTTTTTGTAAATAAAGGCTTCAGATTTGTTTCTTTCTTACATAAGATCTGGTTGCTTGTTTTTATTGGTTCAAGATGTCCATTATATTTCTCTTGGTACATTGGAATGAAATAAATCCTATTGTTTCCAGCCTGACATGCAAACTCAACAGCAGAAGTTATCTTATATATTTCAGTTGAACTTCGGAAAATAATTACTTATTCTATGTCTTTCATTCTTTCACCTATTGTTGTCTCTGTCACCTGCAAGGTGTAATAAATTAATCAAAAATAAACAGATGCTAAATAGAATGTTTTAATTTATAATTAAGTATCAAGTGTACCATTCCACATAAAATTACTTGAGGGATAGTTTCTCATTTAATAGTTAATTCATTGTAGACTTGAGTTAAGATCAAAATCTGAAACTTGTCTTTAGATCACTTTATCACCACCATTCTCATGTTGACTCATAGGAAATATTTCTACTGTTTCTTTTAGTAATCTGCTCAGAATTAATGTCTGTTGCAGCCTAAGGTGTTACTTAGTCAAGAGCAATAAAAGACTGCTTTTCAGTATTGTTTTTTAAATTCACATGTGGGATGTGGGCATTGCTGGCTGGGCTAGTGTTTTGTTGACAGTCCTATTTGCCCTTGAGAATATGTTAGTATACTGTTGCCTTGAACTGGTGCAGTCCACCAGTGCTGGAGGTAGGTCCAGGATTTTGACCCAGTGAGACTGAAGGAATGGTAATATATTTCCAAGTCGGCATAATGAGTGATTGAGAATGATTGGGATTGAGAGAAACTTGCAGGTGCTGGTGTTCTTATGAATTTGCTGTCCTTGTTCTTGTAGATGGTAGTTGCAGTCATCCAGACTTGCTGCAGATAAATAATTACAAGGTAATTACTTATGCATTTCCAGCACCAGTTGTCATATAAAGTTTGTAAACTTTCAGTGAAGTGTCAACTCTTTATCTTAATATTTAGTTTGAAATTATTACACCAAAATTATCTTGGAATATATGATTTTTGTTCGATTTCCTGCCACATGGCAACTTGCTTGACATGAAATTAGAAACTAAGAATTAGAAAGAGGAGATGTTCTGGAAACTGTCAGTTGCAGGAATAATCCTCACCCTAACTGATCAATGTGGGTTGCTCAACTTGTGATGAGGCATCAACAATATTGTAGCCAAAATACTTTTTATTGTTACATATCTTTGAACCTCCACAGTGATGGCAAAGTCTTCCATCGTCTCAATTTATAACTGGATTTAATTAATACCATGGTACAAGATGATATTGATGTTGATCATGTTATCTAATTTATAACTTGACTTCTCCAGGGTTGATTGAATTTGGTAATTCCATATGATAAACCAAGCTATTTGCAGATATTGGCACCAGGATGAAATTGGGAAAAGATGATAAGCACAGATACTACTTGCAGCACAATTTGTGTACTTTTTTAAACTGGAGATTCGTGAGAAAAAATACACAGACTAGCCTTGCTTGAAGGTAACATTTACTTTAAATTTAAAATTGCAGTTCATTTAATGCAATGAAATTACAAGAGTATAAAACAAACACTTGAATGATCAGTGCAGCATTGATTGTAGATCTTCCTGGACGACAGAGGATCGCTTGGTTCCAAGTTACTCCTAACTGCAATGCCAGTTTTGAGTATCTTTGCCTTTTTTTTTGAATGGTCATAGATTGTTTTATTGACGGAACCTTATTGCCCCACAAAGGTTGTTTTAAATAGTATGAAATGGAACTTTGCATTATTTTATCCTGTATTGTTCCACATGAGCAGTTTTGTCACTCGTGTGAAATATTCCATCTCTGACCTTCAAAACAATTTTTATAGATTTTGTTGCTCATGCGACCTGTTAATTATTGTTTCTGGTTCAGAACTGTTTATAATTATCTAATCCACTGTCCTCATTTCTTTTCAAAGTATTGAAACACAAAGTGCTTTACTATAGTTCTGCACACTAGTGCTTGCATTTCAGCAAGCATCTTAAGGGTAACTGAGAGATTTAACTCTGCTTCAAAGTGTGGTTGCTTGTTATTTTAAAAGTCCTCTTAATAATCTGTAGGTCTGTGGACTCTGCACACAGACACATTATTGCAGGCCAGTCTAGTCTTCGGCTGTCATCTAATGATCCTTGCTAATGTGTGGGGTAGAAATGGCTTAAAGTAATTTAAGATTATCTTGAAAAGTCTTTATGCTTTGCAAATCATGCTGGTGTATAAAAACTAGTTTAAGTTTTTGGCCAACCTGTACTTTTACAAACAGAAATAAAAAAGCTGGAAAAACACAATAGGTTTGGCAGCATGTGTGGAGCGAAAGTAGAGTTAAGTCAGGCTTAGTGACCCTTCAAAGCGGTTGTTTTTTTTTTGTTAGTTTTTCTGTACTTCAACAAGTTGGATGTGATGGCTAGCTTATTTTTGAACTTCACTCATACTTAACATTCCAGCTTCTCTGTTTTTAAAATTGTTGTCTCTGAAATGTGCAACAAAATAATATTTTACAGAGTATATCTTGGAAGAAGCCCAACAGACTTGCCCCATATGAAAGGTGCATTCTTACAACCAGTTGTAAGTTAGAGTTGGTGTGTACTGACTAAGATTTATTCAAAGGCAAATGGAATATGCTTGCACTGGATGACCCAGCCATTAAAAGATAATTCATCCTGACTAATGAGATTACTATTTTAAAAAACAGATTTTCATTGAAGCAGTAATTAAACAGTGCAATAAAGTTTAGCTAATATTCTAAATTTCAGCCCCAAATTCCATAGGAATGCTGCTCCATGGGATCACTTGGTTGCAAATGTCTAAGTAAACCAAACCTAGTGGAGCTTCTGAAAAGAGAATTTGGAGCAGATTAGAGAACCACTTCAAAACAAATCTAGCTAGTCCCTTAAATGGCCTACAAAAGAATTAGTTCTTTGAAACTCCAAAATATGATTAAGAAAAAGAATTGGCGAAAGTATAATTATGTTTAGTCTAATTCATAATGTGCTTTTGCCATGATGATCATTGTCCATTACCAATCCATTTCCCAAGCAGTTGCCAAGTGACCATTAGGATGGAAAATCTAATGATATTCTGATTTATGAAAACCTTGATGGAAATTGCAGTTTTCTCCTATTTAACTGTTTTCATGCCTTGTAAACAAACATTCATATGAAGGAAAGACAAGGTAACTGTAAAGTGAAAAAAATGAAGAATTTTATTTATATTGTCTGGAGAAAAAATGAAGGCTTGTCAGTTACTTCAAGATAGTATATCTAGCATTGAGTAGTTTACGTTTGTTCTAAATTATCTTGGGCATTGTTGATTAGGTATATTGTTGAAGGCAAGGTCATCTGTTAGTGTCTTCATCTATAGTCAGCACTTGTGAAGGGCTCTGCACTTTACAGTCATAGAGATGTATAGCACAGAAACAGATCCGTATAACTTGTCCATACTGACTAGGTATTCTACATAAATCTACTCCTATTTGTCAGCATTTGGCTAATTTCCCCCTCAACCCTTCCTCCCCTCATACCCTTCCAGATGCCTTTTAAATGTCATAATTGTACCAGTCTCCACCACTTCCTCTGGCAGCTCATTCCATAATTGTGCCACCCTCTTTGTGGAAAAAGTTACCCCTTAGGTCCCTTTTAAATCTTTCCCCGCTCACCTTAAACCAGGCCCTCTAGTTTTGGACTCCCCCATCCTGGGGAAAAGACCTTTTCTATTTGTCGTATCCATGCCCCTCATGATTTTATAAACCCTTTAGCATCTGACGCTTCAGAGAAAATAGCCCCAGCCTATTCAGCCTCTCCCTATATCTCAAACTCTCCAACCTTGGCAATGCCCTTGTTAATCTTTTTTAAACCCTTTCAAGTTTTGCAACATCCTTCCTATCAGCAAGGGGACCAGAATTGCACACAATATTCCAAAGGTGGCCTAATGTTCTGTACAGCCGCAACATGACCTGTCAACTCAATCCACTGACCAATAAAAGAAAGCATACCAAATGCCTTCTTCACTATCCTATTTACCTGGGACTCTACTTTCAAGCAACTATGAACCTGCACTCCAGGTCTCTTTGTTCAGCAACACTCCCCTGGACCTTACCATGAAGTTTATAAGTCCTGCCCGATTTGCCTTTCCAACCACAGATTACATTCCTGCAATTATATGGACTTTGTCAAATCTATGTCAATACAAATGGATGTCCAGCTGGCCTGTGACCAGAAATTCAAGCAGTTCTAGTAACACCTGATTATTTGCCAGGATACTGGTCCAGTTATAACGATTCATTCTACCACAGTTATCAAGTCTATCACTGAAATTTTGAAGTCACATTCCAGAGGTGACTTGATCAGCACCTGGTGCTTTAAGTTCCTGAAGATGATACTGCATAGAATGTTGCACACTACCTCGTACAGAACAATACTTCTGTCAGAAGTATTAAAAAAACGCCATTTTCCAAAACCTTTCAGTTCTGAGCAAGAGTCATTCCGGATTCTCGGTTAACTTTCTTCATGTGCTGCCAGTCCTGCTGAATTACTCAGCACTTTGTTTGTTTTGACTATTTTGCTTTTATTTGTACAGTACAAACCTCATGAAGTGAAGTACAGCCAGTTAGTGGTTACAAAATGACTGTGACTGAGATGGGGTTCTTGAGTACACCATCTGCCCACTATATCAACAATTGTGCTTACGTACACCATCCTCTTGCTCTTCCCCTTCTAATCAGAACTACTTCTCATCTGCAGCCACGTTTCTGAACATTAACTCATCAAAAAAAATCCAGATTTTGCCAGAAGTAATGTCTGCATGCATGTAGACTTTGGCTTGCATCTGCAAAGGGTGTTCAATCATTGACTTTCTGATGCCATGATTTGTTTAAAAGAAATAATGGGAGGTATAGTTCTTGTAGGCTAATGGAAATTTGTTTTTAGATTAGATTAGATTACTTACAGTGTGGAAACAGGCCCTTCGACCCAACAAGTCCATACCGCCCCGCCGAAGCGCAACCCACCCATACCCCTACATCTACCCCTTACCTACACTACAGGCAATTTAGGATGGCCAATTCACCTAACCTGCACATCTTTGGATTGTGGGAGGAAACCAGAGCACCCGGAGGAAACCCACACAGACATGGGGAGAACGGGCAAACTCCACACAGTCAGTCGCCTGAGGCGGGAATTGAACCCGGGTCTCTGGCGCTGTGAGGCAGCAGTGCTAACCACTGTGTCACCGTGCCGCCCACCGTGTCTGTTTTAAGCAGACAACAAAATAAACAGTGTACTCCAATAATGTAAACACAGAATTGTGGATGCTGGAAATCTGAAGCAAAAACAGTGCTGGAGAAACACAGCATGTCTGGCAGCATCGAAAGAGAGAAAACAGTAAACGTTTAGAGTCCAGTGACTCTTCGTCAGAACAGTACAGTGCATTAGATTTCAGTTACAAAGATTCAGAATCCATTCAGCTGGTTTTCTTTCCTTTCTCCTCTTTATTGTCACCTAAGATTTTAAAGTTTTTAAAATCTTCCTTGGAGCAGCTGAAGCCCAGAGCAGGAATGAATGGGAGCTGTCAGCAGCTTGCGGAGCCAGTCAGACGACATGTGAAAGCCCCTATGGTGATCTTCTGTAATGTTTATCCTTTTAACTTGTCTGTGTAATTTAAGGTAATGTAACATTTCTTCCTTTTTCTTTGTCTATTTTGTATCTAAGATTTGTACCTAGATACTTTGCACCTAGATAGCACCATGAACAGTGACATTGTAAACTTTTCACTGCACTTAGTCCTGTAGATGTGACAATAAACCTAATTCTAATTCCAGACCACACTGCAATGTCTCATCTCATTGATCAATGAGGGGTGCGGTACATTTAGTACAGGACATTAAATTTGCTCCATGTGATGGATGTGAGGACCTCTTTCCACATTTCACCCTAAATCTCAAAATGATCGAGCAACCAAAGGTATTAGTTGAAAATGGGATTGGTGTTGAATAAGTAGCTTGTTCAATTACCAAACAAGTTTTAGCAAACGTGGTAGTTGAAAGTCAAGTCTTAAAGAAAACGAAGCAAGAACTGCACATACCCAGTGGTCAGGATCAAAACATGTCTTTATGTTGGTTGAGTAGTTTCCAGCATTACAGAGCATGGCAGACAGCACATCAACTCCCAAATATATTTTGTGATAATAATACAAATGCATCCACAAAATACTTCATTAAAATTCATTTTAACAACAAAATGCCACAACCTACAGTGATTGCAAAAAAACAATCAAACAGAGCAACATTGTTCATTAACTACAAAAGTTCTCACAATAACAAAAATAAATTGAGCTAGCTGAAATAATGGATACCAACATGCTCAATTTGTCTTCACTGCTCTGTTTTATTTTCCTTTCAGAAGAAAGCTGTCTTATAAATCAGATTAGAAAAGGAAGGTCTTACAAAATAACATGATTCTTTAGTATTAAGTAAATTGCTGTATATATTTTGTAGGTACCTTATTCATTCATGAATGGAGGGTCATTTAAATATTAATAATGAATCTTGTTCTCCAACTTCTATAACATCATCACGCAGTTAGTTTCACTGTTCTTAGGTAAACTGGGTGGAATGCTTCATTGATGTTAATTAGTTAAAAATAATGGATCAAAATGTACATTTTACAAAAGCTTATAATATTTTAATCTTTAACAATTTCAATATAGGTCTATATCAAAAAAAACTTTGATATAACCCACATATGAAAATGGTATACTTCTTCACAACGTGATTGCTACAGACAGCAAAACAAATCTGGAACTGATTTGTGACGTCAAAACAGATTTTATGTGAGGACTAAGAATATCAATGTTGTTTTATATTTACCAAGTCTCTCTTTCCTTACTTGTGTCTACAAAGCTGTAGTGAAACGCTTGTATATAGTGTTAACGGACAAAGCATGAAAATACATTCTTGATCATGCTAAATTTTTGTATTAAGACAAATGGGCTACACATTCATTATTTAAAGAAAGGGAACAGTCTATTTGGGTGGTATACAATGTTGAGCGTTAGCTTCAAAATTATTGTTTTAATGAATTAATACCAAATTATCAAATCCAGAGCAGAATTCTAAGAAAAACATTAAACGTCAAATAATAGCTCTTACTTTGCAAAGATAGTGAACTTTAGACTTTCGAGAATGAGATGTGTTCAATTCAAATTCTTGTATAGACAGAATTTTTTGACAAAGGGGAGATTGTCCTACAAGAGCCTTTGAATGTTTAAGGATAATATGTATTTTAAAATTCATTTAATGTTAATTGCAGCTCACATGTGTGTTACCCAGAAATTTGAATGTGCCCATCTTTGGGTCTGCACAGCAATCCCTGCACCTGAATGGTGAGGCTGAAAGCTCTCTACATATTGGGTTGTGAGCCTTGATGTAAGATCTTCATTACAATGGAATCTGAGTGGAAGTGAGAGCCAACTGGGAAGTGAAGTGGAATACAAGATTAGGTAAGTGGGACTTGTGATGATCAAAATTATACTCCATGCTGCAACAGGAGCGTTTTGCCCATGTAAGTCTGAATGCATGTAGTGGAAACTACTCCTTGCTGAATTATTTGAATGTTTGAGTAGTTCATATCTTTTCATTGTAACAACAAAAACATTAAACATTATGAGTCTGTTTTTCAAAGTAGAACATAAGAAATGGGGTGGCATGGTGACTCAGTGGTTAGTACTGCTACCTCACAGCACCAGGAACTTGCATTGCATTCCAGGCTCTGGCGACTATGTGGAGTTTGCACATTCTCCCAGCATCAGTATGGGTTTCTTCCTGCAGTCCAAAAATGTGCAGATTAGGTGAATTGGCCATGCTAAATTGCCCCATAGTTTCCAGGAATGTGCAAACTAAGTCGCTTTGCATTAGGGAACGCAGGGTTACAAGAGAGTGGGCCTCTGTTCAGAGGGTCGGTGTGGACTTGATGAGCTGAATGGCCTACTTTCACATAGGGATTCTATGATTCTGAACCAGAGTACTTTATAACATTCATCAATTTGAGCATACTCCGCCTTTCAATAAGATCGTGGCTGATTTGATGTGGCCTTAATTCCACTTTCCTGCCTGTTCCCCACCACTCTTGACGATAAAAAATGTATCGAATTCAGACTTCTGTACATTCAGTGATCAGTGCCCACTACTCTTTAGGAGAGAGAATTACAAAAATTAAGAACCTTAAAAGAAGAAATTTCTCCTCATTTTTTCCTTAAATGGGAGATTCTAATTTTGAAGCCATGCCTTCAAAAAATGATCTGTTGGCACTATGGGCATTTAATAAATTGAGCTTTGCAACATAAACTGAATGATCGATGCTGTGAAATTAATCAAGTTAGTTTCATATTTCTGTTTTTAGTGCATGAATGGATTAATGATCAGAATCATAATTTAAATACATAGCCAGTGTCTCTAGTGAGGGCAGTTCTGGAACTATTAGCGTTTCATATGGCTGTATGCCACTTGTGTCATTCATTTTGGAGTTAGTTAGTGGAATAATCTGTCTGGCTAAGAACAGCCATGCACCATCTCCCCCAGAATTGAGAAAAAGCTATCAAACTGACAATCCTTTCTATGCCAAGGACCCAGCTTCGAATCACACCACAGCAGATGGTGGAATTAAGGAGTCTAATGATGACTATGAAATTGTCAATTGTCAGAAACATCTATCTGATTCACTAATGTCCATAAGGGCAGGAAACCGTCATCCTTACCTGGCCTACATGTGACTCCAGACTCTCAGCAATTGGGATGGGCAATAAATACTGGCCTAGCCAATGATGCTCTCATCCCTTGAATTAATTTAAAAGTCTGTACAGATTATTAATTAAATTGAGAGGGCCTCCAAAACAAAAAGGCTAGGACAGAGGGATTTGAAAGTTTATGTAAAATAGAGTTGGCATGCAGGTGCAGCAAGAAATTAAGATTAGAACAAAAAGAAAATGCTAGAGAAACCCAGTAAGTCTGGCAATATCTATAGAAAGAGAGAAGCAGAGTTAACGTTTGTGTCTACTGACCCTTCATCAGAACTGAAAACAACTGGGGAAAGGTGATCACTTAATCTGAACTATCAAATCCTTTGTCCCCCAGCACTCCAACGCTGCCAACCCCCAACACACACATTATTGCATAAATGCTGCCCCATACACCCTTCCCATCAGCTCCGATAAAGAGTCATCTAGACTTGAGATATTAGCTTGCTCTCTCTCCATGGATGTTTCCTGACCCACTGTGATCTCCAGCATTTCTTATGTGCAGTACGGATTCCAGTATCTGGTGTAATTTGCTCCTGCATGGAGATGGAATTCATCAAAGAGAGAGACAGACAGAGCAAGAATGAAATAAACAAACAAAAAAAAATTGCAGATAATAAGCTGAGAAATGGGATAATTGCTAGGAGGGTGCTAACGAGAAATAGGAATGGTTGAAAATGGTTTGACTGTTTTGGTAGCAACCTATAGAAAGCAGGACCTAGATGTTGTTTTAGGGAATAGGAGAGCAGAGTACAGAAAGTAGGGCAGACAAAAGAGGGCATTGACAGATGGGATGGGGAATCCTTTAGTTGGAGAAACTGTGAGAATGGGTGAAGTTCTGACAGGGAGCAGGGTCTAAGAATATTTGGTCAAGGTAACTATGGGATTCGGTGGGTTTGCAGTGGATGTTGGTTGCTAGCCTTTCCCCAGAAATGGAAATGAGAGCGATTGGGGAAGGGAGGAGTCAGAGATGGACCAAGTGAAGGTGACAGTAGAGTGGAAATAGAAGTGAAGTTTGCAAATTTTTCCAATTCCAAATGGGAGAGGGAAGCAGCACTGATTATGTCATTAATGTACCGGAATGGAATTTTGGCTTCTATTTTTGGGGATGGAAGTTTAAGAATAGGAGGTCTTGTAAAAACTCTACAGGATTTTGTTGAGGCTGCACTAGGTGCAGTGTGTACAGTTTTGATCCCCATATTTAAGAAAAGATATACGGGCATTCAAGGCAAATCAAAAGAGATGAAGGGGTTGATTTATCAAGAATGGATAAACAGATTAGGCCTTTATTCACTAGCGTTTAGAAGAATTAGTCTTGTTGAAACATGCAAGATTTTGACAAGGTAGATACTGAAAATATGTTTTGACTAGTGGAATGACAAACTGCGGGACATCATTACAGAATTAGGGGAACACTTGTTTACATCGGAGATGCAAAGGAATAACTTTCCCAGAGTGCAATGAATGTTTGGAATTCTTTATCCTAGTAAGTTACAAAGGCCAGAACACAAATTATTTGAAGAGGAGATGGATGGATTTTTGAAATATTCAAGAGTTGAAGCCCATTGGTAATGATCATAAAGAATGGCAGGAGAGACTTCAGGGGATCAGTGTTCTACTCCTGCTCCCATTTCTTGTATTCTTATCAACTGTTGCATGTTTTAGCTTAAGGATAATTGTAAAAATATCATCTGATTGTAATAAAACAGGTAATGTAATTTGAAATATTTTTAACTATCCAAGAAACCTAAACCTTGTCAGACCCAAAGGAGCATGGCATGGTGGCACAGTGGTTAGCACTGATGCCTCACAGCACCAGAGACCCGGGTTCAATTCCCGCCTCCGGCAACTGTCTGTGTGGAGTTTGCACGTTCTCCCTGTGTCTGCGTAGGTTTCCTCCAGGTCCAAAAATATGCAGGTTAGGTGAATTGGCCATGCTAAATTGCCCCAAGTGTTAGGTGAATGGGTCTGGGTGGATTGCTCTTTGGAGGGTCGGTGTGGACTTGTTGGGCCAAAGGGCCTGTTTCTACACCGTAAATAATCTAATCTAATCTAATCTAATCTGTGAAGACATCTGTTCTTGGTGGGGACTTTGTAACTTTTCCATCATTGGACCCTAATATGGGATTGCTGTTTTTAATCGTGCATTGATATTTTTAATTAGACAAAACTAAGATAACTCATAGCCGCAAGATGACACCAAGTCCTCTTTTTCTTCTTTTTATAAACAACTGATGAGTTAAATAATATCAATATCTCAAATAAAGAAACAATTACTTACCTACAAGAAGTTCCTGTGACACTTCACAGATACTGTGAAACTAGAAGCTTAGTTTCTGACACTTATTGAAACTTTAATTTGACAGTGGCCTTCTCATCACTGTAATACAGTAATTTGTCAAACAGTATATTGCATGACTGACAAAGTTTAAAATATTATCATCTTTTCAACTGATTATGAAAGGTACGTGCTTACAGATATAATGACTGTAATTACTGTCTACTACATCAGAAAACTTGCTTAAAATGCAGGAATTAACAATTTTATATTTTGCTCCCCAAAATCTTTACAATATAAAATTGTACACCAAGGTTTCATGATAAATTTGTAATATTTCCTTAAGATATAAAACCTTACATTTATATTTCACCCTGCCTGAACCCATTTTTCTCTATTTATATAATAGTGAAAGTGATTCTATTGTCTTGCAGATGTGATTGGTGGTTATAGTGTAAAGAGAACAGGTAGTACAACCTTTTCATTCAGACAGATTTGGATCTGGTTGACTTATTCCAGCTACAAAATCCTAGCAAAATGTCAAAGTTCTACATAAAAGCAAAATTTCCTTTGAAATAAATTACTGTTGTTTTCGATAGACAAAAATTAAACCTATATTAAAAAAATTCACTGAACTTAATTAACTAACTTTGACCATTTCTCGTATATGATTTAGTCGTGTAGGCTAAAACTTCCAATACAGAGGAACTTCGATTATCCGGCATTCGATTGTCTGAATATTGGATTATCTGACAAGATTGTAAGGTTCTGATGCTTGGCTAAACAATGCTATCTGGCATTTGATTATCCGGAATTCGATTATTCAAATGAAATACTATCCGCCCGTGTCCTTCGGATAATTGAGGTTCCTCTGTATATAGCTAAGGAAAAGCTCCCTACTGATATTTGGATGAGGTGTTAAAGTGACACTACATGTGCCCACTTCAGTGTGCACAGATAATCACATGTTAGATTTTCAGGAAAAGCAAGAATATTCTCCTGGTTTCCTGACAAAGACTCTGAACTAACATCATGAAAAAATGATTATCTCGTAATTTCCACATTGCAACTTGTGGGATTCCATGCACACAAGTTGGCTACCACATTTGCACAGAATCTCACAGTACATACAGCACAGAAACAGTTAATTAAGCCTGTCAGTCCATGCTGTTGTTTTATGTTCCACTTGACCCTCCTCCTATCACCGTCATCCAACTCTATCAGCCCCCTATTCCTTTTTTCCTCATATGTTTACCTAACTAACCCTTAAATGCATTATGGGTTTTGCAAACATGGCTGGTTGGATAAGATCAGATTCTAGATTAGAGTGGTGCTTGAAAAGCACAGCAATTCAGGCAGCATCTGAGGAGCAGGAAAATCGATGTTTCAGGCAAAAGCCCTTCATCAGGAATAGAGTTTTTGCCTGGATAAGGTCAGAACCTTACCTATTGGGAACAGCCAAAGGAATATGTTTGGTGACTCTCAACAGGCAAAGTACTGACCACAACTCGAGTGTCCAGTAGTATTTGTTAAGTATGATCTTATGAACATATGAAGTAGGAGCAGAAGTATACCATTTAGCTCTTCAAGCCTGCTCCACCATTCAACAAGTTCATGGCTAATCTATTTTGTTCTGAATTCTACATTCCCATCCATATTGCGTACATTGATACTATTCACACCAACTACTTCTAGTGGTAGCAAGTTTCACATTCTCACCAGTTGGTGTGAATAAGTTCTCCTGAATTCCCTATTTTATTTCTTAATGACATTTGCTTTGGTCTCCCCCACATCTGGAAACAGCCAAAGCTGGTTTTGGTTTTTAAATGTAGTTCTTAGTCCTGATACTCCCACACATTATAACAGCGATTACACATTCAAAGTACTTAATTGGATATAAAATGCTTTGGGATTCTTGAAAAAGGTGTTAAATAAATAAAAATTATTTGTTAATAAGTTTTACTTGATTTAATTTAGAAGACCAGAGTGAGTGTTGGAAGGATCCAAGATTCCAATGTAGTCTGATGAAGTGAACTGTTTTCTTATTCTACATTTTATACTGAGTGTAAGCCTCCAAATGTAGCAGGCAGTAAGTGCACGTGTTATGTGCCATATCAGATTGGGTCATTAGGAGGCTTGTTAGAAATGTTTAAAAGGGAAATAATTTATTTAAATTCAAGTTCTGTGTTGGTCTTGCAATACTAGTTCTCAAGTTTTGAATGCCTCAATGCTTCATCTCTCACAAGCTGAATTTATACAAGATGATGTGAGGCTTAACTGCTAGGAATGAGTTTAATTTAGATAAATGTGAGGTGCTGCATTTTGGGAAAGCAAATCTTACCAGGGCTTATGCACTTAAGGTCCTAGGGAGTGTTGCTGAACAAAGAGACCTTGGAGTGCAGGCTCATAGCTCCTTGAAAGTACAGTCACAGGTAGATAGAATAGTGAAGGTGATGTTTGGTATGCTCTCCTTTATTGGTCAGAGTATTGAGTACAGGAGTTGGGAGGTTATATTACGGCTGTATAGCATGTTGTTTACCCCACGTTTGGAATATTGTGTGCAATTCTGGTCTCCTTCCTATCTGAAAGATATCGGAAAAACTTGAAAGGGTTCAGAAAAGATTTATAAGGATGTTGCCAGAGTTGGAGGATTTGAGCCATAGGGAGTGGTTGAATTGGCTGGGGCTGTTTTCCCTGGAGCGTCAGAGACTGAGGGGTGTCCTTATAGAGGTTTATAAAATCATGAGGGGGCATGTATAGGATAAATTGACAGTCTTTTCCCTGGAGAAGGGAAAGATCTGAAAGGGACCTAAAGGGCAACCTTTTCACACAGAGGGTGGTGCATGTGTGGAATGAGCTGTCAGAGGATGTGGTGGAGGCTGGTACAATTGCAACATTTAAAAGGCATCTGGATGGGTATATGAATAGGAAAGGTTGGAGGGATAATGGGCCAAATGCTGTCAAGTGGGACTAGATTAGGTTGGGATACTGGTTGTCATGGATGAGTTGGACCTAAAGATCTGTTTCTGTGCTGTACATCTGACTCTGACTCCAGGTCGGCGCAACATCGAGGGCCGAAGGGCCTGAATTGCGCTGTTATGTTCTATGTTATTTATCAAGCACATTGCTGAAAATACTGTTCTTGTATCCCTTACTCCAGACAGGATACTTTTTCTCTGTAGCTCATACCAAGTGGCTGCTGTTACATTATTTTTGATTGTGCCATAAGGTGTGTGTGCAACTTATATATTTTAGCATTATTTATTTTTAAAGTTTGGATTATGGCTAATGGCATGTGAGTATTGTTCTGTGTGTTTGATGGAGTGTAATAAGTAACTTCTAACTATTTCAGTAGTCACGGTGATTCTTTTAAAAATAGTCAGAGAGAGTGAGAGGTCTTAGAAGCTAATGGGAATTTATTTACAAAGTTATACATTAGGCATTCAAATTAAGGCCAGGGATATTTTTAAAATCTTTTATGTGGGGAAAACACCAATAGCTTACAAAAAATCCACTGCATTTCAGTTTGGCAGTTTTGTACAAGGCTTGGCTGAAGCTGAATGTGTAAAACTATTTGACCTCAAAGAAGAAGTTAGATAAGAACTGTTTAAAAGATACATTATTCAGTGTAGCTTTAAAGGTATAGACCAGAAGTATTAAAACCCTGAAGGGAGGTATTTGAAGTAGAGAGAGTCTAAGTCTCTTCCTTGAGCCTTCATACAACTGAGCTGACAGATTCTCAAGAGTGAGAATTGTAGTCCAGTTGAACTAAAATCTCTAAATGTGGCAGAGAAGGGAATTCTCTCGAGTACACTAAAGGAGATTTGGGATTAATTTTATGTACTTTACCATGCGTTTGAAATCTCTAGTGTAATGTGTAAAAAGTTTGGTTTATTATGTGTTACCATTGTTTATTTTGCATAATAAACTCTTGCATTATGGTTACAACCAAATCTGCAACTTGTATTTCAGTGAAAGACCAACTTGACAACTCTTTTATTTTCCCCCCCAAAAAAACCCCAAAATATCATCTGTCAAACCAAATTTTAGTCTGCGATCTGAATTGTCCTGGAATAACATCAGCTAGGTGTGTAATACTCTACATTTTTTAAAAATTCATTCACAGGATGAAGACATTGCTGGCCAGGGCAGTTGAGAGGGAGAAAGTGAGGACTGCAGAGCCAAAGAGCGTGATGCTGGAAAGCACAGTCTATCAGACAGCATCTGAGGAGCAGGAGAGTTGATGTTTCGGGCATAAGCTCTTCAGGCATTCCTGATGAAGAGCTTATGCTCGAAACATCGACTCTCCTGCTCCACGGATGCTGCCTGACCTGCTGTGCTTTTCCAGCAGCACATTCTTTGACAATGGGCAGTTAAGAGTCCCCCACATTGCTGTGGGTCTGGAGTCACATGTCGGCCAGATCAGGTAAGGAGAGTAGTTTCCTTCCAGTAAGGACAGTAGTGAACCAGATGGGTTTTTTTCCAACAATTCACAATAGATTTGTGCTGATCATTAGACTCTTAATGCCTGATTTTCTTTTTAAATTGAATTTAAACTCCACCATCTGCTTTGGCAGGATTTAGACGCAGGCTCCTAGAACATTTCCTGGGTCTGTAGATTAACAGTCAGCAACAATATCGCTAAACCATCACTTCCTCATTTATACATACTTCAGTGCTTTCTAAAGCTGAGATTTCAGGTGCAATTTTAGGGTTTTCAAGTTTAGACGGAATAAGGATCCCTCTCATACCTACAATTGCATGTATTCATTCATGATTGACACAGCACTGTTTTAAGGGGAAAGTTCATATTGCAGCTTCTACAATACCTAACAAGAGTCACAATATGTTATTAGAAAGTTATCAACTTATACTTTGTTCCTTTTTTAATAATGTCATTCATTTTAAGGAAGTAATATCAGTGATACAATCTGAAATCCTACACCATTTTTCACAAAAGAATGTCTTGGCATAATGCATTAATAGAAACTAATTTGGCAATTGCATTTATTTTAATGGGAAAAGCACCAACATCACTCATCCTTAATTTAAAATCCTGCTATTCACAACCGTCTACTTTTATATCAATCCATATGTGTGTGCTATAGTAACAATGAATGATTACAAGTTTATTTACTGATCTATTTTAAAAGAGGGTTTCCTAAATTAATGTTTATTTTAAATAATATGTGCACCTGCAGTAAAACCTAAATAGAAATTACTGGCCACGGTTGAGCTATGGGGAGAGGCTGAATAGGATGGGGCTGTTTCCCCTGGAGTGTCAGAGGCTGAGGGGTGACCTTAGAGGTTTATAAAATTATGAGGGGCATGGATAGGATAAATAGACAAGGTCTTTTCCCTGGGTTAGAGGCATACAGAACTAGAGGGCATAGGTTTAGGGTGAGAGGGAAAAGATTTAGAAGGGACCTAAGAGGCAACATTTTCATGCAAAGAGTGGTGCATGTATGGAGTGAACTGCTGGAGGAAGTGGTGGAGGCTGGTACAGTTACAACATTTAAAAGGCATCTGGATGGGTACATGAAAAGCAAGGGTTTGGGGGGGTATGGGACTAGATTAATTTAGAATATCTGGTTGGCATGGACGGGTTGGACAGAAGGCTCTGTTTCCATGATGTATGACTGTGACTCTATAAATTTTATTAAATGGTGAAAGGCTTTCATCCTGGTTATCTGAGCAATTGTTCAAATTTCCTTATATAATCAAGTTGGAGAGAAATTGATAGATGTTTAACTTTTGAACTGCTAATGGGACATTGCTGAATTATATTAAGATCCAATAACTAGATATTCTGATAATTTGTTTCAAAATTGCTTACACTGAACACAACATTTAATGAAGGCACTGTGAGGGAGGGGACAATTTGTGCTTTTTGTACTCAATTCTTCAACAAAACATGCATTTTGAATTTTAAATCACTATATGTTGACCATGAAAATGACAATTTGTCAATATATATTAAATACCAATTGTCCTAAAATAATGTGCAAATGAGGCAAAGTACTCTTTGCATGCACCATTCACTTAGTTCATTATGTTACAAGACAGTTTTATAAAGGTATATATGAATGTTTCATACTGACTTAATAACTTTCATAGGTGGAAGCATTGTTCCCCAGAAACTGACCACGTGGATTTTTTTTTTAAAAAGGGACCAGTTTGAATCCACTTAAATTAAAAACGATTGAATGCCACATCTGGGCTATGCAGGCTGACATTACAAATAAAGCATTGTACAGAACACTGCAGGTCTACAATACCTTTTCAAATAGCTGTATATTTTCCTTCTGCACCACTCTGGCCCTGTAGCCATCTACTGCAAGAAGCTGCGGCAAAATTCAGGAAGCAATATCCCACAATATTGTATTCTTGCCCCAAATCTTTGAAAAAAAATTCAATCAGTATAAATGAAAGGCATGTTCATGATATCTCTTCTATTTTTTTTCTCTCCGGTATCACTGCTTAATAATTAAGTTTAAATTCTCAACTTCTTACAAAATTTTTATCATTGCCTTTTAAAGAAAGCAGTTAGTTTGCATTAAGACTCAAAATGTTATCCTATGTATTGCTCCCAAAGAATGTGTCCTTGTACATATATGATTTGATCAAGAAATCAAGGCGATAGTACGTTATGGATGATAATACAACCAGTATTGTTTTCAAACAGTTTCAATGGGTAAGGTGCCACTTTTCTTTCAGTAATCTTATAGCCTGCCCTGCCACAATGCCAATTATGCTTGCTATCAACATTTAAGTAAGTTTTGTTAAGCAATACATTCAGAATAGAATTATATTCCCGTTGTACATTCAAGAGTGACTAGACCAATGTGGTGTATGTGTTAAGCAGTGATTGTAGGAAAGCCAATTGGTCATGGGAATATTTCCTTTGGAGCATACCCACACAGGCACAGACATCTGACAGGGATGGTGGGCAGGTGAAGGTTGGGATCTTAGAGAACACTTCTTCCCAGAATTTCCTCCATAAGCAGCTGTACCTAGGGCTGATAGAGATACAGTAGATTTAGATTTCCATAGCATGACAATGGATTAATGTTTTTGCCTTCAAAAATCTAGCTGAGGCATTACTTGCTCATTATAGAACCGATCAGCACCACTCCACCAGGTCACTTCCTAGCCGGTAAAGGCAAAATCACAACCCATACTTACTATTTATTTTTGTTATTTGGCTCTGTATAAAGCTAGCTACCAAAACATTCATTGGAACAAAATATGTCCTCTATATATTTTATCAACATTTTTAGTTTACCATTAATGTCACTTTCAATCACAATAATAACAAAATAACAAAAATGCTATTCAGTTTATCAAACATCAACTGTTGAAGAGACAATTGCTGGTGGAATTTTATGCAGACTGAGAAGAGGGAGACCATGGAGACCAAGCCTATTCAATTATGGGAGAGATCCTGCATCAGTCTCACAGCAACGGGATATCCTTCCCTGGTTAAGTGGGAGGGCAGAAGGGGCTGCTGTTGGTGATACCTGGCCAGTGGTGCTGCAGATAATTTTCCTGATGCAAGCAGCCATTAACTTAATTACAATTGAGGGAAGTGAAGGTGCTTAGGGTATAGAATTCCCTTAGGAATAACTTAAATGTGACTTCAGCAGAACACCCGGAGCATGGCTGTAAGTGGCCAAGCATTGTACTGGGACTGTTTGGCTGGAGGTCCGGACCAGACCTGTAAAAGTTCAGGGTCCAAGTCTGTATTTAAATGGAAAGAGGACACATTGAAAGAGGATATCTATGCAGTTTAATAAAGGGTCACAAATTTTCATTTGATTCTTTATCAAACTTATAGCTCCAGTTGAAACTCATAGCCTGAAATCTTAGGAGGATACAGTGGTAATGAATGCTGTGTTTTATTTGGACAAGATTTATACCAGCTACTTGTACCTCAACTGTACAAAAGCACTGCCTGAACCATAAAGCCTCATTCTTAATTCCGCTGCACAGAAATGTGTATAATTTGATGGATAACTAAGATATCCTTCTATTCTTCCCAAATATTATAATAGATGTGAACTAGTAATGAACAGCACATGTTATGATGTCATTTGTTGTCTACTTACATTTTCCAGCTGTTACAGCTTTGCTAGAAGAGTATCTAGGTCTCATTCTCTATAATCATGACAGGATTACTCATACCTATAAGTTAACAATCAATTGAACTGTCAGTCATATAATGTGAAATTTCATAGTGTCCCTGTAATTTCTAGTTACATAGAAGTTTGCTTCATGTCACTACTATAGGACTTCCAATATCTCCCAACTTTATAGTCCAACATACAAATATTTGAGCAATTTAGAAGTCAGAGAAATTGATTACCATATATTTATGTGTGAGCTTTATATATGTATGTATTATAAGATTCTTTATTTTAGAGCTTGGAGTTTGAACTAGTGCCTTGTGGAATTTGATATGTGCCTCTGAAGGGGTTTAATGATTAAATTCTAATGCTTCCTGAAGCCAGGATTTGTTAAACAAAAATCATTGGCCTCTAAGAACTATGCCACTCTCAATCAGGATTTGTTTACATTGAGGAGAGATTTAGGAGAAAACAATGTAATGCTTTTGGCTTCAGCTAGAAGAATCAGGAATTGTGTTGTAATTTTGGCTTAAGGCAAACAAACATAGCTTGGAAACCTCTATGATTACAGTTTGTAGAAATTCTTGTTGAAGTTAGATGTATAAAACAGTTTTTTCCTGAAGAAAGGAGATGGTTTATAATTGTTAATAGGTTTCCTCTGTGTTACAGCGGAGTTGAGAAGGACTTTTTTCTCCACCCAGAGGGTGTTGGGAGTCTGGAACACACTGTCTATAAGGGTGATTTAGTCAGAAACCCTCAAAATGTGTAAATACCATTTAGATATTTGCTTTGCTTCCAGGCGTATTGCCTGAGAACTGGAAAATTGGATGAGTGTGATCAGATTTTTATTGATCTGCATGGAAAATAGGCTATTCAACCTCCTGAGTCTGCTTCATCATTCAATATGATCATTGAGCTCAATACGCTTGTCTCACACTCTCTCTCCCCATATTCCTTGATCTCTTAGCTGTGGAGCTATGTTTGCCTCCTTGAATAAGAACAAAGAACAATACAGTACAGAAACAGGCCCTTCAGTCCTCCAAGTCTGTGCTGACACACTTTGCCCTACCATAGTAAAACTGTCTTCACTTATAACATCCATATCTCTCTATTTACTTCCTATTCATGTATTTGTCCAGGTGCTTTTTGAATGCTGCTATTACTGTGGCCGCACGTTCCAGGCACTTACCACTCTTAATGTAAAAAGCTTGCCTTTTAAATTTCCCCACCCCCGCACCTTGATCCTGTGAACTCTAATAATTGACCCCTCTATTCTGAGGAAAAAGCCTCATGCAATTCACAATCCTATAAATTTATATTAGGTCACCCCTCAACCTCCTGCATTCCAGAGAAAATAAACTCAGTCTATCCAACCTATCTTCATAGCGAAAATCCCCATATCAAGCAACATCCTGGGAAACCTTTACTGCACCCTCTCCAAAGCATCCACAACCTTCTGGTAGTGTGAAGACCGGAACTGTCCACAAAATTCTAAGTGTGGCCTAACTAAAGTTGGCCCACGCTTGGAATATTGCACAATGCTTTGTCTCAGTCAAATTCTGTGGTAGTGAATTCCATAGGCTCACTACTGTCTGGGTGAAGAAATTTCTCCACATTAGTAATTAGTAAAGTTAGGTCACATGGGATTCAGGGTGAGCTTGCCAATTGGAATTGGCTTAACAGGAGAGAGTGTGTGGTGGTGAAGGCTTGCTTCTTAGACTGGAGGCCTGTCACTAGTGGTGTTCCATAGAGATCAGTTCTGGGTCCTCTTTTGTTTGTCATTTATATAAATGATTTGGATGTGAACATAGAAGGCATGGTTAGTACATTTGCGGACACATCATAAGACCATAAGACGTAGGAGTGGTAGTAAGGCTATTTGGCCCATCAAGTCCACTCTCCATTTAATCATGGTAATGAGCATTTCAATTCCACTTTCCCCATAGCCCTTTTGAGATCAAGAATTTATTAATCTTTGCCTTGAAGACACCCAGTGTATTCCACTGGCCCACTGCACTCCACGGGCCCACTGCACTCTGGCTGAAGAAATATCTCCTAATTTCTGTTCTAAATTGACCCCCTCTAACTTTAAGGCTGTGCCCACGGGTCCTAGTCTCCCCACCTAATGGAAACAACTTCCCAGTGTCCACCCTTTCTAAGCCATGCATTATCTTGTAAGTTTCTATTAGATCTCCTCTCAACCTTCTAAACTCTAATGAATACAATCCCAGTATCCTCAGCAGATCATCATATGTTAGGCCAACCATTCCAGGGATCATCCGTGTGAATTTCTGCTAGACATGATTCAGTGCCACTATGTCCTTCCTGAGGTGTGGGGCCCAAATTGGACACAGTATTGTAAATGGGGCCTAACTCGAGCTTTATAAAGTCTCAAAAGTACATCGCTGCTTTTGTATTCCAACCCTCTTGAGATAAATGACAACATTACATTTGCTCTTTTAATCATGGACTTAACCTGCAAATCAACCTTTAGAGAATCCTGGACGAGCACTCCCAGATCCCTTTTGTACGTTGTCTTTATGAATTTTCTCACCGTTTAAAAAATAGTCCATGCCTCTATTCTTTTTTCCAAAGTGCAAGACCTCACACTTGCTCACGTTGAATTTCATCAGCCATTTGCTGGACCACTCTCCTAAATTGTCTAAATCTGCAGCCTCTCCACCTCCTCAGCACTACCTGCCTGTCCGCCTAACTTCATATCATCAGCAAACTTCGCCAGAATGCCCAGTCCCTTCATCCAGATCATTAATATATAAAGTGAACAGCTGCAGCCCCAACACTGAACCCTGCAGGACACCATTTGTCACTAGCTGCCATTCCGAAAAAGAACCTTTTATCCCAACTCTCTGCCTTCTGTCAGTCCGCCAATCCCCAATCCATGCCAGTTGCTCACCTCGAACACCATGGGCCCGCACCTTACTCAGCATCCTCACATGAGGCAGCTTATCAAAGGCCATTTGGAAGTCTAGATAGATAACATCCACCGGGTTTCCCTGGTCTAACCTACTTGTTACCTCTTCAAAGAAGTCTAACAGGTTTGTCAGGCATGACCACCCCCTTTACTAAATTCATGCTGACTTGTTCTAATCCGATCCTGCACTTCCAAGAATTTAGAAATCTCATCCTTAACGATGCATTCGAGAATTTTACCTACAACCAAGGTTAGGCTGATCAGCCTATAATTTTCCATATTTTGTCTTGATCCTTTCTTGAACAAGGAGGTCACAACAGAGATTTTCCAATCATCTGGGACTTTCCCTGACTCCAGTGATTTTTGAAAGATCACAGTCAGCACCTCCGTTATTTCCTCAGCCAACTCTCTCAGAGCTCTAGGATGCAACCCATCAGGTCAAAGAGATGTATCGATTTTTAGACCTTGTAGCTTTTCTAGCACTTTCTCCTTTTTAATGGCTACCATACTCAACTCTGCCCCCGACTCTCCTTAATTGTTGGGATATTACTCATGTCTTCCACTGTGAAGACTGGCACAAAGTACTTATCAAGTTTTTTTGAGATTAGATTCCCTAGTGTGGAAACAGGGTCTTTAGCCCAACAAGTCCACACTGACCCTCCGAAGAGTAACCCACCCAGTCCCATTTCCATCTGACTAATGCACCTAACACTACGGGCAATTTAGCATGGCCAATTCACCTGACCTGCATATCTTTGGACTGTGGGAGGAAACCCACACAGACACTGAGAGAACGCGCAAACTCCACACAGACAGTTGCCTGAGACCGGAGTTGAACCTGGGACCCTGGTGCTGTGAGGCAGCAGTGCTAATCACTGAGACACTGTGCTGCCCATTCTTCAGCAGTTTCCTTATCTCCCAGCAGTAGCCTTCCAGCATCAATTTGGAGTGGCCCAATTTCTACTTCTGCCTCTCATTTGTTTCTTATGTATTGAAAGAAACTTTTACTATCATTTCTAATATTACTGGCTAGCTTACCTTCATATTTGATCCTCTCCTTACTTATTTCTTTCTTTGTTATCCTCTGTTTGTTTTTGTAGTCTTCCCAATCTTCTGATTTCCCAGTGCTCTTTGCCACCTTTATACGCTCTCTTTTTTTTTGATACATTTCCTGACTTCCTTTGTCAGCCATGGCTGTCTAACCCCTCCCTGGATAATCTGTCTTTTCTTTGGGATGAACCTCTGTACTGTGTCCTCAATTACACCCTGAAATCCCTGCCATTGTTCCCCACTAGGCTCTGCTTCCAGTTGATTTTCATCAGTTTCTCCCTCATGCCCTTGTAATTACCTCTATTTAACTGTTACACCATTACATCCGATTTTGCCTTCTCTCTTGCAGACTGAACTCTACTAGATTATGATCGCTGCTCATAAGTGTTTCCTTAATTTAAGATCTTTTATAAAGTTTGGCTCATTTACATAGCACTAGGTCCAGAATAGCTTGCTCTCTTGTGGGCTCCATCACAAGCTGTTCCAAAAAGCCATCCTATAAGCATTCCATGAATTCCCTTTCTTTGGATCCACCAGCAATGTAATTCACCCAGTCCATTTGTACATTAAAGTCCCCCATGTTCACCGTGACCTTGCCTTTCTGACATGCCCTATCTATTTCCTGGTTCATCTTGCGTCCCTGGTCCTGACCACTTCTGGGAAGTGTGTACATACTCCCATTCTGGTTTTTCTGCCTTTGTGGTTCCTCAACTCCACCCACACAGACTCCACATCATCTGACTCTGTCAGTGCCATAGATTTAATCTCATTCTTGACTAATCTCATTCTCTGCCTGTCTTTTTGATAAGTTGTAAATCCTTGAATGTTTAACTGCCAGTCTTGAACCCCCTGCAACCACATCTCTGTGATTCCTACCACATCATGATCATTCACGATAATTTGTGCCATTGATCAATCTGCTTTGTTGCAAATACTACGAACACCTAAATAAAATGCATGAATGCTAATTTTCTTATCCTCCTTTCTATGCCACATCAAAATTGGTGGCTTAGGAACCTTTTTCACTGTCAACTAATATTACAAAGGGATCTTAATCAAATGGATCAATGGACTGACAAATGGTAGATGGAGTTTAATCTGGATAATTGTGATGTATTTTATTTTGGTACAACAAACAAGGGTAGTGCTTATACAGTTAAGTGCAGGGCCTTGGGTAGTGTTGTAGAACAGAGGTACCTAGGGGTACAGGTACATATTATTTGAAGTTTTGATAGGGTGGTTAAAAAGGTGCTTGGCACACTTACCCTTCATTGCTCAGTCCTTTTGAGTATAGGATTGATATTGCATAGGACATTGGTGAGGCCTCTTCTGGAATACTGTGTCCAGTTCTGGGTGCCCAGTTATAGGAAGGATATTATTTAGCTGGACTGGGCTCAGAAGAGATTATGACTCAAACCTTCCATACCCAGCAATATCCTGGTAAAGAGAGGCTGGATAGGCTGGGACTTATTCACTGGAGTTTAAGAGATTGAGAGGTGACCTTATGGAAGTTTAGAAAATATTGGGGAGGGGGTTGGGGGGAGGATATAGGCTATGGGGAGAGTGCAAGTAAGTGGAGGTGAAATGCCCATCAGCCATGATTGAATGGCGGAGTGGACTTGATGGGCCAAATGGCTTTCCACTCCTATGCCTTATGGTCTTATAGGTAGAGTTAATGGTAATTGTCTTTTCCCTAGGATGGCGAATTTTAAGACTAGGGGGCATATTTTTAAAAAAGAAATGAGGGGCAATTGTTTTACACAAAGGGTTGTTTGTGTAAAATACTGAGGAAGTGGTGGATGTGGGTACAATTACAACATTTAGAAGACATTTGGATTAGTACATGAATAGGAAAGGTTTGGCGGGAAATGGACTGGAGCAGGCAGGTAGGACTATGGGATTATGCTTGGCGTGGATGGTTGGACCAAAGGGAATGTGTCCATGCTGTATGACTCTGACCTCAGTCCAAGAAAGGTTTACCCTTTATCCTTAAACTATGACCCTCTGGTTTAGGACTCCCCATCATCAGGAACTTCCTACCCATATCTAACCTGTCTAGTTCTGTTAGAATTTGATAGATTTCAATTATATTTCCCTGTTTCCCCCCTGCCCCATCCCATTCCTTTAACTCTGGTGAATATAATCCTAACAACTCAATCTCTCCTCATACCTCAGTCCTGCCATTCCAGGAATCATTCTGGTAATCATTCAATGCAATCCCTCTGTAGAAAGAATATCCATCCTCAGATAAGGAGACCAAAACTTCAAACAATGTTCCTGGTGTGGGATCACCAACACCCTGTATAATTGCAGCAGGACATCCTTGTTCCTGTATTCTAATCCTCTCACTATGAAGGCCAACATACAAATTGCCTCCTTTGCTGCCTGTTACACCTGTATGCTTACTTTCAGTGACTGGTGGATGAGGACACCGATGTTTCACTGAACAATCCCTATCACAGCTTACACCATTCAAATTGTAATTTGCCTTCCTATTTGTGCTACCAAAGTGCATCTGCTTTGCATTTGCCCACTCAGCTTGTACAAATCACTCTGAAACATTCCTGCATCCTCCTCATAGCTCACCCTTTCACCCAGATTTATGTCATCTGCAAATTTGAGATACTATATTTAATTATGTATATCATTAACATATGTTGTGAATGGCTGGGGTCCTAATACCGATCCTTGCGGTACCTCCCTAGTCACTGCCTCCCGTTCAGAAAGAGACTCATTTCTTTGTTTCTTGCCTGTTAACCAATTTTCCTCCCATCTTAATACATCCAATCCTGTATGCTTTCATTTTAGACCTTAATCAATTTTGTGGGATTTTGTCAAAAGCCTCCTGAAAGTCCAAATAAACCATATCCACTGGTTTCCCATATCAACCCCATTAGTTACATCCTTGAAAATTCTCAGTAGATTTTTCAAGCATGATTTTACTTGTTTAAATCCATGTTGACTCTGCCTAATTCTACCACTGTTTTCTAAGTGTTCCACTATAAAATTCTTGATAATGGACTGTAGCAGCTTCCCCACAACTGATAGCAGACTCACTGGTCTGTAATTCCCTGTTTTCTCTCTATCTCGCTTTTTAAACAACGGGGTTACATCAGCTACCCTCCGATCCATACGAACTGTTCCAGGATCTAAAGAATCTTGGAAGATGACCACCAATACATTAACTATTTTTGTTGGGCTTAATGGTCTCATTCTGTGCTGTAAATATCTATGAATCTATAATTTAACAATATTCATTTTTTTTCTTTAATGAGGATATTAGTGCTCCCTACAGTACAGGATCACAAATATAAGGATTTGGGATCAAGTGGATTGGGAAAGTAACATATCTTTTCGTTTACGTTTTCATATGTCTCAAATAGAAGGCCAATGGCACTGCAGGGCATTACTGATGACTGCCCAGTTAGCTGAAAATCTTCTCTTAAACTTTTGTAAATTCTGCTAAGAGATAAAATGACTTTTTAAAAATATATAATTCAGCACGAGAGTAATTTCAAATTTCCTTTTTGTGTAAAATGCAGAATAGATCATCACTCGTTCGTAAGTATGTTTTACTAGTACATCTGACTCTGCAGTAGTTTGCTCTCTGAAATGTGTCAAAGCCTTGTGGATGTAAACTACAGTCAATTTATAAATGATCAATGATCTGCAACATATCAGCCAAAGTCTTTCCTACTGTCCTAGTATTTTTTTTGTTTCAAACCAATATTACCCGTTTCTGGTTTATGTAAAGTTATTTAAATTGTAAAATGTTCCAAATACTCACCAAGCTTGCCTTTCTCATCATCAGAAGCTCCTTCAGACCAAGTTTGGCCACTACCCAATAAATGGTTCTGGGATTCTCGTAAAGGTTTTGCAGGGAATGGATGTGCTTCAGTAATGCTGTGAACCAGATGATTGAAGAATTAGTTCAGTACGTGGTGGCTCCCTTGAATCAATCTCCAGGATACTGCACAATGCCAGGCACTCAGTAAATCTCACTCAATATTACAACACATCACTTGTACTATGTAATGAACTGTATAGATTGAAATAACGTGTCAATCGAAGAAGAACTGCATAGTATTACCATCTTAGAAAGTGATAGTTCAAATCAAAGATAGAGGACAGCAAAATAAATATTTCTTGTACTTATTAAAATTTTTTATTCATTTCTGCAAAAGAAAAATCTTTCTACGTTGAAAATAGCATTGCGATAAATAAATAATAATTACTTTTTGGCGGATAAGTTGTGAGCAGATGGTGTGGATGGTTGCTCTGAATCCTGATTCACCAAGCATGTTGGGAAGGAACAACCGTCACCTAGACTGCATTTGAAAAAGGAAGTTCATTTTTCTGAAATGCACAATTTATTATCATTTAACTCAGAAATTTGACATAGTATCAATGTTTTATACACTGTATTCATTACCCCTGTTGACAAATGAGCACACAGCATGTTTATTCTTCAGTAAAATTAGTTCAGCCTGAACGACTACTGCCTGGCCTGGACATATCACATGTCCAATGTCACTGATGTTATTCAACTGGAAGAGCTGCATCTTCCAATGTTCACGTACAATTCTTCAATCCACGCTCTGTGTTCACAGAGGCTTGTTATTTCATGTCACCCTTAAACATTATCCTTAAAACTCTGGCAAGGTGTGAATGCATTGGAGACAGTGCAGAAACAATTTACAAGAATGACTCTAGAAATGTGAAATTTCATTAATGAAGATAAATTGCAGAGGTTGGAACTGTTCTCCTTGGAGAGATGAGGGCTGAAAGGAGATCTGATTGTGGTTTAAAAAAATCATGAGAGGGCTGGTCAGAGTAGATGGGCTAAAGGTATTTCCACAAGAACGAGATGACATTAAATTTAAAGATATGTGCAAATGAAGCAAGGTTGATGTGAGGAAAATAAATAAAGAGCTCTTAGCTATGGAATGCACTATCTGGAAATGTGGTGAAGGCAGGTTCAATTGAGGTGTTGAAGAGGGCATTTGCTGGGTTTTTGGATAGTAAGGGTGACAGGGATATCGGGAAAATGGAGGCGATTGACATGACGTAAGAAAACTGGACTAAGTATTAGAGAGCTGGTGCAGGAATGATGGCTGCATGGCCTCTTTCTGCACTGCAATAATTCTGTGATCCAATATGCCCAACCTCACTAATTTACATCAGCTCCATCTTCTGCAACAAACTAAATTTAAAAATCAACCAAGTCTATCATAGCCTCACCCTATTCATGTGATATCAGTTCTCCATCTCAGAGCCTCCTAATTAGGAGCAGTCTTTTCAACTGTTTTCCCCACAGTCCTTTGCAGTGCTCTTCCTAAATCTCTCTACCAATTCAATTTTTTTCTGCATATTTACAACCTTGTTGAAACCAATCTTTTCAATTAAGCTTTTGGTTGTCTCTTCCAGCTCCCTTGCCTATACTTAGCTTTCATTTCTTTAGCCCCTTGTATTGCCACAAAATTTTCCATACTGATGTCAGCATACAGGTGGGAAGAGTTGCTGCTATTCTGATCCTGACTCATCAATAAGCACAAATTTTGATTGCCATATTATGTGATAGTATCACAGTTTTAATGGAAGTCCACTGCATAATACTAAATCAAACAAATATAAGATATCTGTTGTAAAGGCATAATTTGACTTTTCAGAAAATATTAAGCTTCACTTAAGTTTTAAAATATTTTCAATCGGAACACAATCTTTATTCTGAATTAAAATAATTCAATGAAGGATAGGAAAACTCAGAAAATTACCTTGTAAAGATAGGTAGCAACCAATATTTCTTCTCATCTCCAAACACTTGTTTCATATTTTTGCTGCATCCTAAACTAAATCCATTCTTGTCAGCACCATGTCGAAACACAGGTGCTCTGAAGGCCTCTGAAACAAAATATTTATTAATAGCCTTTGAACTGTTTTACAAATAACTACTTCCATTCTTTTTATTTTATCACTTGGAACACTATCCATTGTACTTTGACGTTTAACTATAGAGCTGAGGTCACAAGCACTATAGAATCCACAAAGTAAGATGTTTTACTCATCACAGTTTATCGTATGTCATTTCTGAATCAATCTCCATCACATCATTGCATTGTTTCTTAACTTCTCTACATTAACTTTGCCTTTCTAACTTTATAACAACAGCCTTAAATCTATTTTCCAAATGGTAACTAATGATGCCTTAAATCTTACAGCTCAGAATCAGAATTGAGCAGCAGTAGGGGTTGGTGGGGAGAGAATCAGGAGAAGTGCCTGAAGGCACAGCTGAAGAGGTAGATTCTTAAGAGTTTTTGGTTTGTCAGATAAGGCAAGGCTGGGGGAAGAGAGATGACATATGGTTGAAAGCTCTGCCATCAATGACAGGGTATTAATAACCTCAGCCATTGCATTTTTGCCACAGTTAGACTAGAAGAGACCTTTGGTGACTGTCTACATCTAAGTAACAAAAGCCTGTTTGTTTATTGAGGCCACATATTGAACACAGTTATAATGAACACTACTGTAATATTTGATCTGTGGGGTTTATTTTATTTTTCCTCTGGACATCTCATTCAAATATTTTAAGTGGTCATTTATCCTGGGAGCAGCCAGTAACATAACGTTACAATGGAGAAATATCACCATTGCTAAGTCATTCACCTATAAAACTGAAAATCAATCTGCTAACTCTGGCTAGGTTTAATAAATGAAGCATTTTCATTAATTATCTATTACAATCAATATTGTTTAACTTGGTATTGCATTTTCCATTTATATAGCAAGGATGAATGGAGTGCAGGTTCATAGCTCTTTGAAAGTGGAGTTGCTGGTAGATGGGATAGTGAAGAAGGCGTTTGGTATGCTTTCCTTTATTGGTCAGAGTATTGAGTACAGGAGGTTGGGAGGTCATGTTGCAGCTATATTGGACATTGGTCAGGCCACTGTTGGAATACTGCATGCAATTCGTGTTTCCTTCCTGTTGGAAAGATGTTGTGAAACTTGAAACGGTTCAGAAAAGATTTACAAAGATGTTGCCAGGTTTGGAGGATTTGAGCTATAGGGAGAGGTAGAATAGGCCTGAATAGAGTGGGAGTATGAAATTGAGACACTGCATCAGCCACAAACATGTTGAATGGCGATGGGGGAGGTGGGGTGGAATTGGCTTGATTGGAAGGATGGTTTACTCCCATTTTCTACATTTCTATGTCACTTCTGACTGACACTAGCTTTCAATTCTAGATCAAATTAATTACCTTTAAATTCCACCCGCTGCTGGGATTTGAATCCATGTAGCCATGACATTCAGCTGGCTCTCTAGATCACTAGTTGCTCTCAGTGGCCATACTTTAGAAGGTACCTTCAAGGTGGGGTTTGAATATGGATGAGACATCAGACACAGATGCAAACACCCTGGAAGGTAATTGACAGGTCTCACAGAGTTGAAAAATGTCGTGCTAGAAAAACACAGCAGGCCAGGCAGCATCTGAGGAGCAGGGGAATTGACGTTTTGGGCATAAGCCCTTTTCCTGAAGAAGGGCTTATGCCTGAAACGTCGATTCTCCTGCTCCTCCGATGCTGCCTGGCCTGCTGTGTTTTTCCAGCATGACATTTTTCAACTCTGGTATGCCAGCATCTGCAGTCCTCACTTTCTCCTAGGTCTCATAAAGAGCTCTAGGTCAATGTCAAGCAGCACTAAGGAGCCTGAATTTTTGCAGAGGTTGGGGAACATCCTTTCCAAGTAGTGACCAACTCCAGTAATCATACTTGCTAATACAATAGAGATGCATCTGATGGGCTACGTATCAGATTCCATTGTAGCAAAAGCTAGAGTTGTCAAAGTCTGGGTACTGTAATCATAAACTCTGCCTAGTTCTGCTTGCTGTCAGGTGATCCAAGACCACTGCACACAGACCTTTGAATACCAATACAGTAAAGGGGCTTGAAGTAGTTCCCAACAGTCCAACAATCAGTCCTCTGACACATTTTTCAGACTACTGAGGCAATGTTGAGTGAGTAGCAATAGCTACATAAAGCATGTACCTCTCTCAGGAAGACATCAGTCATCCAGCCACCACTACCAATGCCCTCTAGTGTTACCTGTCAGCTGAGACTGCTGCCTTTCATGCCAGGATGGCACAAGCTGACGTCAGACCTGAGATAGCCAGGGCTGCTCAAGGTCATCCTACAACAGTATCTACAGTCTTCTGGAATGAAAGTCAACAGCATTCCACCAGCTCTTCTGTGGCAGCATTATGCAGGAGAACAAGGCCAGGCATGAGACACAGGATAGAATCCACAAGCATGACATTTGTAATATTTCATGGTTTGATTTTTAAGTTTGGTTTGGAATGATTATTTTGTCGTGGCTTTTTAGTTTTGCATTGCAGCCAAATGGATGCTACTACAGCCAGAGATGGAAGGAAAGTAAATTAGGACTATGTTCCTGGACGTTGCAGTGGAATAAGTCCATCATGGACAACCCAGGAAAAGATGTCTGAAACTAACTGCTGGCTGCCTCTTTCCGAGCTATTTGTCATACAGCTGGTGGCAAGGGGAGCATGCAAGCCATTCATGTTCGGAAGGGTCCCTCCAGAGGCAGTCAGGTGGCAGGCGCACTGTTTCTGCATGCCAATGATAGTACAGCTTTGCATTTGAGAGTCGCTTTGGTATCCTGAGCCATATTATCAAAGGATAATCTGTGCTGCCTAGTAACCCCTCTCTGACATGCCATAGCAGCTGAAAGAGTGCACTGCTGTAGAACAAAAGCTTCCTGATTGCTGCCAGGATATTACACAGTGACCCACATGAAATGTTGCACATGATCGCACATCTTTTACGTAATTAGAATCATATGAGTATTCTTCATGATCACAAATGCTTGCTGAAATAAAAATAATAAGAAGGTTATCTTACCAAGGGTAGACCTGTTTTTACTGACTAACCAGCAATGATATCCAAACAGGGAGGACAGGCTGATAGAAAACATTGCAGCTGCAAAGAACAGGAACATGATGTGGAACTTAGCTTGAGTATCTGGCAAGCCATTCTGGATAACAAAAAAAAGCATAAGAAAAATGCTGAAAACACAAAAACAAATCTATCATCTACAATTTGTAATGCAGCGCATAAGAAAAACACTGCTGAAAATCTGAAATAAAAACAGCAACTGCTGAAAATACTCAATAAGTCTGTTGGCATCTGGAGAGAGAAAAGTTTCAAATCTGCGACCTTTGATCAGGAAATGTTGTGAATGAGTCCATACAGAAGACCATCAAATTGAAACATTTACTTTGATACTCCCTCCACAGATGCTGTCTGACTCTGCAATTTGCAGCATTTTGTGTTTTCTTTCACAATCCAGATTTGCTTTTATTTGTTTTCAACTTTCTGAAGATTAATAAACACAAAGGAGTCGGCCATTAATTCCCCCCAGTCTGTTCAGCCATTCATTTATCTCAACTATATTCTACCTACTTTTGATCCTAATCACTTAATGTTCTCACACAATGAAATTGTATTAATCTATTTTGAGAATTTGTTTGTTTCATTAGCCTTTTAGGACCAGAATCTTGAAAATCTCCATTTTTAACATCTTGTCATTGAGGGCTGTGCCTCTCGCTGCCTTTACCTTTGCACTTTCCTCCCTAAATCACTCTGTTTCACAAGTTCTCTCCTCTCTTAAAACTTACACCTTTGACTTAAGTTTTCTTATGTAGCTTGCTATTGAATTTTGTTTGAGAACACTGCTGGGGAATGTCTTGGAACATTCTGCTATACTAAAGTCACTGGAAAAAATACAACTTATGTAGGTATTACGGAGATGTGCCTTCAAGATTGGGTACTGAATATTAAAGGACATTCAACACTTAGGAAGGATAGGCAAAAAGGTAAAGGAGGTGGAATTGGCGTGATGATACTAAAGGACAGAATCACTGTATTAGTGAGAGAAGATCTCTGACCAGAAGAGCAATATTTAGAATCTGTTTGGGTGGAGGTAAGAAACAGCAAGGGCTGCAAACATTGGGAGAAGTGAGTTATGGGCTTATTAAACAGTTATCATGGTAACTTAGGGCACAGTGAAAATCAGAAAATTAGAGGGTGCAAGAAGCAAGAGGGCTGCAGCAATCAAGTGACTTCAATTTACAAACAGACTGGGTAAATCTAATGAGCACCAATATCAAAGATGAAGAATTCCTGGGATGTCTTAGTCAATAGTCAGTATTTAAAGAATTAGTGTTGTTTTCCAAAAACAACATACATTTCTATCAGGTAAAATTACCCAAAAGGAAATGTAAGAGAGTCATGGCTAACAAGGGAAGTGAAAGGCAGTATTTGATTTTAAAAATGCAAGTCTGAGGACTGGGACAATTTTAGACTTCAAAGGAGAACAGAAATCGATAAACAAAAAGTGAACAGAATATAAATGCAAAATAGCAAGAAACATAAAATACACAGTAAAAGCTTCTATAAATATGTAAAATGTAAAAGATTAGCAAAGACAAATGTGGGCACATTATTAGCACAGCTTGGAGAATTTAGAATGGGAAATAGAGAAATGACAGAGAAGGTACATACTTATGTTGATCTCAATTTGTGCCAGGATTATGAGTATCTCTGCAATAGCAAAAATTCCAGAATTTGTTGGGTAGCACAAGCCTTGCCTCTGAACATACCCTCTCTCATTTTTAGGGAATGGGACTGGGATTGGCACATGAGTTTCTTGGGGACTATTGGCCATTTAAGTGACCAGATGCTTCCACTGAAACAGGATTTTGGAGATTCTGGAGTGTGTAACACAGATTATGGAGATTAGACCAGGTCAGAGCAGGTCCATTCTATTCTAAGCTCTTGTATGTGACCTTATTGAAATCCTTCTGAAAATCCAAGAGAACCAAATCCACTGGCTCCCCTTTATCAATTCTACATAGCACATCTTCGTGGGATTTATTTTGGATAGCCAAGGCAAAGGCACCTCTTTGAAGAGCTGGGTAACTTTCCAGATTTGGTTTTGAGACATATTGTGGGTGGGTTGGTCAGGGATCCTTCAGCAAGGGGTAAAGGTTAGTTAACTATGTGCATAAATGACAGAAAAATCACTTGCAATTGTGTCACCTGTGAAGATCTGTTAACAAGTGTCAACCTGATAAGAGTGTCTTGAAACCTAGAAAATGAGGTTTCCATTGACCAGAATCTACACGAGGCCAGCAGTACAAATACTCTTACTCATCGGACTAACAGCAGGTCAGGTGCACGTGGAGGCAATGGTCTAGTGGCATTATCGCTAAACTGTTAATCCAGAAATCCAGGTAAAGTTCTGGGGACTAGGGTTCGAATATCACCACAGCAGATGGCGTAATTTGAACTCAGTAAAATCTGGAAGTAAGAGTTTAATGATGACCATAAATCCACTGTCGATTGTTGGGAAAAACTCATCTGGTTCACTAATGTCCTTTAGGGAATGAATCTGTCATCTTTACCTGATCTGGACTATATATGACTCCTGACACACAGCAATGTGGCTGACTCTTAACTGTCCTCATGCAATTAGGGATGCACCATAAATGCAGGCTTGATCAGTGGTACCCTCATCCTGTGAATTAATTTTTTAAAAAAACTTCTACAGTGAGTAACTCACCACCTGACTCCCCAACGCCTGTCCACTATCTACAATGTATGAAGGAATATTTTCCAATTGCCTGGATGGGTGCAGCTTCAATGACACTCAAGAAGCTTGACACCATCCAGGACAAAGCAGACTGCTTGATCAGTACCTCATCCATACACCACCTTCACTGTTCAATCTATTCATAACCAACCCAGTGGCTACAGTGTGCACCATCTAAAGATGTTCTGCAGTAACTCATGAAGGCTCCTTACACAACACTTTCCAGACCTACCACTTTGGAGGACAAAGGCAGCAGAGATATTGGAACACTACCACTTGCAAGTTCCCATCCAAGCCACACACCAGACTGACTTGGAACTACATCATTGTTCTTCCATTGTTGCTGGATCAAATGTCTGGTACTCCCTCCCTAACAGTGTTATGTGGACTGTAGTGTTTTAAGAAGACAGCTGACCAGCTTCTCAAGGGCCATTAAGGATGGGCTCCAGCCAATGACACCCATATCTGTGAAGGAAAAAGTTATGGATTATAGTGCTATTCTCAATAGTATGTAATCTGTAATGTATAAAGGTTAAATCAACATACAGGAGAACATGTGGATTTTTAAAATTTATTCTTGGTACTGTAAGAGGAACAAGATTGACAAGCTGTCATGGATTGCATTCACTGGGAGTTGCTACAGTCTGATGTGTTCCATCCAACAAGAAAGGAGGCACTGCTAGTCCTCGATCTTGGGATTAAGATGGGCCAAGTAAATAAAGTGTATGTGGGGGACCATTTGTGAATAGTACTCATTACAGTATATCTAAGATTTAAGATAAAAACATTGAAACATAGAAAACTGGAGCAGGAGTAGGCCATGTGGCACCCAGAGACGTAAATCTTTATTTAAATCTTTCTTTGTTCAGCAAGGATAGAATTCCTATTAAAGTGGTTTCACATTTAGAACATAGAACAGTACAATACAGGAATGAGCCATTGACCCATGATGTTGGCCAAACATGACGCTAAATTAAACCAATTCCTTCTGCCTGCCTTTGGTCCATATTCCCCCATTCCTTGATTATATATTTAAGGGGTCTCTTAATTGCCCCTTAAATGTTCATTTCATACAGCTATGCTCTGGCATTATCTTTCTTTCCACTTTAGGGTGTTCCTTCAAACCTACCTCCTTGACTAAACTCCTAGCCAACTACCATAAATTCTGCCTTCGTGGTTTGGTGTCAAATTTTATTTGCTAAAGATTGTGTAAATTCCTTGGATATGTTTTACTATGTTAAGACACAATAAAAATGCAAATTCTTGTTGCGTGTAAAGCTCCCAATTTGACTTATTTCATGCTTTTTAAAAAAAATGTCAGCCTCATAATCACTGAACCATATAGGTCACAGTGCCTACTTTATGCAGATGGTAAAGTGCTTAGAGCTGTTGCAGTGCCACATACATTCTGGGCAGTGAAAATAAAAAAAATCTTGCATTTATAGAGGCAACTAGTCCCAAGCACAACTACTGATGTCACAGCATTTCAACAGTGCAAGACAGAAAATTAACTTTTCAACATTTGCTGCTGTATTGAAACTCAAAGCATAAATACTATTTACTAAATAAAACAAAGCATTTACTAACTACATGACTAATCAGTTTCCATCGTGAAAGATGGAACTGATCAAGTATTTGGATTCCTACCCAATATTCCTTCAGCCGCTTAATTGGAATTTCATCCTTGAAAAGAGATGAAAGGAAGTATAAGAAGTCATTAAAAAGGGAACAAGCTTGAACAAATTAAAATAATTCACTCAATTAAATAAATACCAATGTGAGAAAAACAAAATATTGTGGACGCTAGAAATCTGACCTAAAAACAGAAAAGACTGAAGAAGCTCAGCATGTTTGACAGTACTTGTGGAGTGAGAAACAGAGTTAATATTGAGTTGGTTTTGTCTTTCTTCAGGACTGCAGGTAGCTTTTTTAAGGCAGAGATGAAGATGCAAGTTCTAAACACAGTAGAAACTGCGCTTGTTCTAAGGGGTTGATTTATTATGACACATTTAACAAAGTGAGGTAGTTGAATGGAAGGAGTTGGGTGCAGAGGATCAAGGAAGCAGGAACTAGAGTCCTGGAGAAAGTGAGTGTGTTGAGATATAAGCAGGGAATATAATAAGGAATCAGAGTCAGGCTGACAAGAAGTTGAGTTGGAACTTGCAAGGGAAAGGAAAGGGAAGTCAAAGTAGTTGTGACACCATTCGACATATTTCTTTACAAAACTACCCAAGTGTTTCAGTACTTTACTTTTAAAAATAAATTATTAGAGATCACAAGCAACAAATGGTGATATAGCTGTGCTGCATTAGACAGCAAAACAGTCCCCCTGGACCTGGATCTCCTGCCTTAGAGGAATATTTCTGGCCAAATCCAACATGCAGATTCTTCTTTAGCATCGTTTTGACAAGCAGAATACAACTTACGTACTCAAAGATCTCTACGGGGGTTCCCGATTTACTAACATCCAACTTGTGAATGTTCATACTAACGAATGCAATCCCATACAGGGGGTTCAATTTTAAAGATCTGGCATACAAACATTTCTTCGTACTTATGAACAGCTACTTGATTTTGTCCTGCATTGCATTCCAAATTGCAAACAAATCAACTTGAAAATGCATTCAGGAATGGGACCCATTTACAAACTGGAGAAGGTTTGTATTAGTAATTAGTTCAAATATTATAACCTTACACTGGTTGAATAGCTAACAACTAGAAAGCAAAATGATTCAAATATTCTGGAATCAATTCCATACACATAAGAACAAAGTATGGAATAACTGCCATGATTCCCTCAATATGTACAGTCGGTTCTGCTAAAACGTGTTTCCTTGATGAGAATTGGCTATAACCCAATTGAAGAATTTCGACCATTATTTGTAGTCTGCAAACTTTCCTTACCTGTAATGGCTGTAATGTGATTCCAGCCCCATACGTTTCAATGGTGTGGCTACTGCACAATTTCCTTATAACGCTGGATTGCACAAGAACGGAACTATCGCGTTATATCAAAACCGACTGTACTCACCAGCCTGACCATTTCTTGTAAGGTATAATTAACTGAGAGAAAGTCACAGCCTGACTAGTGTACAGATAACTCAGACAATTGTTCCAAAATTCTTCAGGTCACACCAAGTCAAGTAGTAAATGACTTGATTATACCCGTTGGTGGTCTTCAGCATTGACTTTACCAGAGTTATTGAGAAGTGGGAGATTGATTAAAATGGAATGAATTAGAGTAAATAAAATGTACGTGACAATTTTTTTAGAAATCAAAATAAGTGCCCTACTTGGACAGTTTCTAAAAGCAGAAAGATATACGTTAATGTAACAGCTTTCACAACCCTAGGATGCTCCAAAACAATCTGTATCAATGACTTAGAAGAAGGGATGAAATGTAATGTTGCTAAACTTGATGAAGATAAGTAAGAAAGTTATAAAGAGAACATAAAATCTGCAAAAGGGATATAGATGGGTTAGGTGAGTGTATAAAATGTTAGCAGATGAAGTATAATGTGAGAACATGGAATTGTCCACTTTGGCCGTGAGAATAGAAAAGCAGCATGTTGTTTAAATAGAAAGAGATTGCAGAATTGTGAAGTACGGAGGGAGATGGATAATAGATTAAATATGTGATTAGGAAGGTAAGTGGTCTATTGTCATTTATTGCAAAAGGAATGAAACATAAAAGTGATTTGCTCAGTTATATGGAGTGCTGGTAAGGCCACATCTGAAGTACTGTACAGTTTAGGTTTCATTTAAGAAAGGATATAAATGTGTTAGAAACAGATCAGAGAAGGTTTAGTTGCCTCATACCTGGGTCTGTGGAAGGGGTATGTTTTGTGGAAGGTTTGGACAGACTGGGCTTATATTCATTGGATTTTAGAAGAATGTGAGGTCGTCTTATTGATCCCAAGATGGAGAGGATGCTGAAAGAATATTTTCCCTGTGGGAAACCAGGGGACACAATTTAAAAATAAGACTTCTCCCACTTAAATGGAAGAGGAAGCAATTTTTTCACTGAGGGTCATAATTCTTTGGCACTCTCTTCCCCAAAAATCAGGTGAAAAGGGATCATTCAATATTTTAAACAAAAGTTAGTTGGAGCGGTAGTGTGGTGCACTGTGGGAGATGTTGCTGGGAGTAGACACAAAGGCATGAATATGAAATTGAGGCCACGATCAGACCAGCCATGACATTATTTAATCAGTGACCAAATGGCCTACCTCTCATGTTCAGTGAACACTTTACAAAATTACTTCAAAATGCATTTTGAAGTGCAGTCACTATTCTGTGGTAGGAAATGCTGCAGTTAATTTCCAAGATCCTAACCATAGCAATATGATAATGACCACATATTCTACGATGACCAGGCATTCAGTGAGAAGCAAATATTAAACAGGATGTTTGGGAGAATTCATTAGTGGAGAATCAGCAAGGACAAGCTCCTTTCTGGTTGGATTTGTAACATTTTCCTACTCCACATCCACAGAAATCCTTAGCTGTTAAAGGGCCCTTGATTCTGGTAATACTCTTACTGTCTATCCAACACCATTTTCAGGATTTTATTTGGATTCTTTAATGTTGATATCACATACTGGGACTGAGCCCCAGTGGTGAAAGTGAGGACTGCAGCCTCATTCGTGATGAAGGGCTCCTGCCTGATTTTCCTGCTCCTTGGATGCTGCCTGACCTTGCTGTGCTTTTCCAGCACCACTCTAATCTTGACTTTGCGCCCCAGGGAATCTATCCTCCTGCAAGCCAGCGCACCCACATTGACAGTATGTTAACTCCTGTGCATACATCAAGTTCTCACAATAAATGAGAAGAGGTAACTCCTGGCTTAAGTTGTCCATGTATCCCCATCTATTAATTACATACTTGGGATGGCCTGGGTTCTGCCATTATAAAAGACTGAACAATTTGCCAGAAATGGCAGAGGACTGATATAACTGAGGAATGTTTTCCTGGAATTCCAGGAACTGATGGGGTGTTTCTCACAATCTCTCCACAGGGCACATTTTAGACAGGGGAGTGGGAAATCATGCATGCAACTTATGATGGGTGGAGTGTGTGGTGCTAGAAAAGCACAGCAGGTCAGGCAGCATCAGAGAAGCAGAAGAATTGACATTTCGGGCAAAAACCCTTCATCAGGGCTTATGCCTGAAACGTCAATTTTCCTGCTCCTTGGTTGCTGCCTGGCTGGCTGTGCTTTTCCAACACCACACTCTCAACTCTGATATCAGCATTTTTAGCCCTCACTTTCTCCAAGGTATGATGGGTGGCTAGCTTACAATCTACCCTCCCAATCCCATACAGGCAGGTGCTAAAACTGGCAGCCTGCTGATCATTGTGAAAAAATAATTAATGCTCACTTGGGACTTCGGCCCAAGTCCACCCTGACCCTCCGAAGAGTAACCCACCCAGACCCATTTCCCTCTGACTAATGCAGCTAACACTAGGGGCAATTTAGCATAGCCAATTCATCTGACCTGCACATATTTGGACTGTAGGAGGAAACCGGAGGAAACCCATGCAGACACAGGGAGAATGTGCAAACTCCACACACACACAGTCACCCAAGGCTGGAATCGAACCTGGGACCCTGGTGCTGTGAGGCAGCATAGCTAACCACTAAGCCACCGTGCCAATTATCTTGAATATTCTACCATCCTTACCATAATATAATTGCCATGGACTGGCTTTATTTTTAAGCATGGTCAAAGGGCGGGAACGAGGTTGAGGAGTGGGGTTTAGAGGAGGTGGGAATTCCTATATGCTTGGAGTACACCTTACCTCAACAGGATGTTACCCCTGACCCACTTTGACACTCCCCATCTAATTTCCAAAGCCCAAGCTCCTCCACCCTAGCGCTCCGGAAACCCTTTAAGTCACAAAACTTATTTTATTTCAGGTGTCATCAGTGCTCTTCCTAGGACTCCTTGCACTCCCAGTAGTGCCCACTACTTGGCCCTGGTTTTGAGGGACTATTAGACCAGCCCACCAATCTTACATGGACAGGGAGATGGTCTGACCCCCATGTGCTTAATGCCATTTGCAATTTGCTATCGCTACAGAGCAGCCTTATTAACATCAGTCAGTGTGGTACAGAGCAGATCAACAGTACATCCAGTCCCATAAAATACATGTTCATGGCAGTTACAAATATTTTTAAGCTACAAACATGTAAAGGAATTTTAACATTAAATGGAGGATTAATATAGTTTCCAAATTCCTAGCATCATATCTTCACTCTTTCAGATTCTTCACTAGCTAATAGATTTAGTGAGAAGTCATGTGACACCAGGTTTTAATTTAACAGGTTTAATTGAACTCACAAACTTTCAAAGTTAAATGGCAAGAAGGGTTGACCTATGAACCAATTAAGGCCAGAGAGATAATTACAAAAAATCAAAAATAAGATTGTGCTGGAGACAAACCAAATGATTGGAATAACATGATAAATATCACAGTCGTATGATGAGGGTCTAACTAATGTAACAAATAATCTAAAACTATACAAACTAAGATGTGGGGGTGCTGGTGTTGAACTGGGTTGGAACTTGTTTCTCATGATACAGGTACACAATCTTCTTATCCGAAATCTGAAGCTTTCCTCGTGAAGATTTTTTCTGTATTACAAGGTTGGCTTGCAAACAATTAACACAACTCCACACCCACTCAACCCACATCACTCAGATGTGACGTGGAAGCGTTGGTCAGCACTGGCAGGCGTCAATTCTGTCTCAGCGCTTGTAATACTAACAAGTGCGTATGCTGTTCAGTTGGTTTTTTTATTTCATGGTTAAATTGTCACTTATTTTGAAATCTGAAAAATTCTGAATTCTGAAAACCAGCTGGCCCTGAGGGTTTTGGATAAAAGATTCTGTACCTATATCATGTCACACTACGTGTAACTCCACCATACTGTTCTGTGTTTAGAAAATCTTCCTTACTGTTCTGTTTTGACACCATTGCCTTGATAATTTGTTATTATCTCTCTACGTTAGTTAGTTTGTACAGTTTTAGATTACTAATTACTTCAGTTAGACCCTCATCATGTGACTCCGATACCGATCATGTCATTCCAGTCATTTGGTTTGTCTCTAGCACAATCTTATTTTTGACTTTTTGTAATGATCTCTTGGCCTTAATTAATCGTTTCATAGGTCATCCCTTCACTTGCTATTCAGCTATTTAGTCACACCATTTGACACTTTGATCAACTGCAAAGACTTATTATTCAGCCTATTGGTACTATTCTCTCATACTATTGGTACTTATCTGTTGACATTCTTAATTGTCTGGTACTATCTTGCAATTATCTCTTCACCTGTAAATTCTGTGCCTGTATGCCTTCCGCCACATCACCTGACAAAGGAGTAGCACTCTGAAAGGTTGTGATTTCAAAAAATCTGTTGGACTATAATCAGGTGTCACGTGACTTCTGATTTTGTCCACCCCAGTCCAACACCGGCACCTGCGGATTATACCTAGTGAACAACAGATCGTGAGACTGAAGTGAACAATTTTGTAACAGTGGAGATGAGGTTGTATGTTTTCATTTGATTTCTCCACAAATGTATCTTTTATTTGTTCAATGAGTGTCCAAACTTACAGTGGGTTACCCTTGTCTCAGTAATTTGCAACATAACCATTGGTATTTAGTATAAAACAGTTATAATTCTCTTTAGGAACTTTTAAATGTAACAGTTTAGCATTAAAATCGAATAAAAAAAGTTCAGATTACATTGTGAACAATTGTTCTAGATAATTAGAGTCAAAACAAAGATAGTATTCAGCTCATTAAAAGCTGAACTGCAGTTCCCTATCTATCCCTATTAATAATCAAAGATGAACAACACCCATTGAAAAGTCAGAGCTCATTGCTAAAACTGAAAACAATATGTTAAAAGTGCTCAATAAAGTCACCATCTGTAAAGATAGGTTATTATTGTGTTGACCAGTTTTGTTGAAGAGTTATACCGAAAGGGTTTCTGGAACATTGATGGGTATATTGTGTCATTAGATCATTCACTGATTTTTAAAATGTTTTTTTCTGTTTAAATCAACAGGCTTTTCATGGCATTGCATTCACAGTTGAATTCATCCTCACAGTTGAAATGAATGGGTTTCAAAGGCTTGAAGGCATTTTATAATAAGAATTAAAGCCTATTATGGTTAATAATGATGCCATTCACCATATCAACGTACTTGAACTTTTAAGCAACAGGATGAAACATTATGCCTGGGCTTTTTCTCCTAATGAATTGCCCTTTGAGACAGAATAGGGGGTGGTAAAGTGACAGAAATCAGGCACTTAAGGGCTATTGCTTTAAACTTTCCATTCTAGGGTTTTGAAAGAAGTAAATTACAGCATTGCAGGTACTCAAACAATATACTTCCAACATTATGTTGACTTGACACTCATTCCTTTTGATTTGAAAACTGTACATGTCTTTCCTTGATCTAAGAAATGTGACAGAGTGAAAGCAGGAATTTATAAAATAGTCGCCTAACATCTGGTGCTGGAAACAAATTACTGTGGATACTGGAAATCTGAAAGAAAAAATAAAATGCCATAAATATTCAGCCTGCGTGGAGAGAAAACAACTCATGGTTCTGTTATGATAGTTCATCAAAAGTGTAGGAAGTTTTAAACAAGTGAAAGTGAGTGGAGAGAGGGACAGAAAGGATAGAGGATAGAGAGACTAAATGATAAAAGAGTCTATGTTGCAAGGCGCAAGGGAATAGTACAGAAAAGTAAGAAGCAAAAGATATGTCTAGAAGAAGTGTTAATGCGGCTACCATGTAAATGCAAAGTAAAGGAAAAATGAAGAGAAATTAGACAGTAAAAGAACAAATGAGCAAAAAAATGCACAGTAAAATGATTGAACTCAGTTCAGTCCAGATGGCTGTAAGTGTCTAGTTGAAAGGCAAGATGCTGTTTTCAGTTTCTGGACTTGTACAGTGTTCTAACAGAGCACAACACAAGCTAGAAGCATCACATTTTCCACTTAGACACTTAGGACTCTAGGACTCAATATTGATTTGCAGAGTAAGTTAATTGTTTTCAGTGGCCTACAGAAAGTCTGCAGTAGTGAGTAGAGTGGGTTCTTTCTTGATTATATGTTTTTTGAGATATATCTCATGATTAAACTTAAAATATAAGCCGTAACTATTCATCTAACCTGGGGCAATGTTTTGTAGAGGAATAAGATGGTGTTATTTTCTGGGTCTGTAGATTGTGAAGGAGCAAAAATGGCCTTTAGTAGAGTGATATGTGCTTCTTGTCAGATGTGTGAGTTTAAAGAGAGTTTAAGAGTTACTGCAGATTATATCTGCAATAAATTCTGTTGGTTGCGAATTTTATTCATTTGAATGGATCAGTTGGAGAGACAGTTAGAAGCGATGAGGAATTTGCAACAGCAACAGAATGTGATGGATGGCAGTTATAGGAAGGGGGAAAGTCTCAGATACAGTCACATAGATGGGTTAACTCCAGGAAGGGGAAGAGAGATAGGCAGCTAGTGCAGGAGTCTTCTGTGGCTATACCCATTTCAAACAATTATGCTGTTTTGGAAAATGTAGGGGGTGATGGATTCTCAGGGGAACATAGCACGAACTGCCAAGTTTCTAGTATTGAGACTGGCTGTAATGCAATGAGGGTCTGTCGGGTTTCAAGAGATCAATTGTGTTAGGCGATTCTCTCGTCCAAGGTACAGACAGATGTTTCTGTGGTCAGCAGCAGAAAAATCAGAATGGTGTGTTGCTTCCCTGGTGCCAGGATCAAGGATGTCTCGGGAAGGGTGCAGAATATTCTCAAGGGGGAGAGAGGCCAGCAAGAGGTCATTGTCCACATTGGAATCAACGACATAGGAAGGGAAAAGATTGAGATTCTAAAGGGTGATTAGAGAGAGTTAGGCAGGAATTTAAAAAGGAGGTCCTCAAGAGTGTAATATCTGTATATGCCTGGTGCTACGAGCTAGTGAGGGCAGGAATAGGAGGATGGAGCAGACGAATGCATGGCTGAGGAGCTGGTGTATGGGAGAAGGATTCACATTTTTGGATCATTGGAATCTCTTCTGGTGTAGAAGTGACCTGTACAAGAAGGATGGATTGCACCTAAATTGGAAGGGGACTAATATACTGGCATGGAGATTTGCTTGAGCTGCTCGGGAGGATTTAAACTAGTAAGGTGGGACCCAGGGAGATAGTGAGGAAAGTGATCAATCTGAGACTGGTACAGTTGAGGACAGAAATGAGTCAAACAGTCAGTGCAGGCAGGGACAAGGTAGGACGAATAAATTAAATTGCATTTATTTCAATGCAAGGGGCCTAACGGGAAAGGCAGATGAATGCAGGACATGGTTACGAACATAGGACTGGGATATTATAGCAATTACAGAAACATGGCTCAGGAATGGGCAGGACTGGCAGGTGAATGTTCCAGGATAGAAATGCTACAGGAAGGATAGAAAGGGAGGCAAGAGAGGAGGGGGAGTGGTGTTTTTGATAAGGGATAGCATTACAGCTGTGCTGAGGGAGGATATTCCTGGAAATACATCCCAGGAAGTTATTTGGGTGGAACTGAGAAATAAGAAAGGGATGATCACCTTAGTGGGATTGTATTATAGACCCCCTAATAGTCAGAGGGACATTGAGAAACAAACTTATAAAGAGATCTCAGCTAACTGTAAGAATAATAGGGTAGTTATGCTAGGGGATTTTAACTTTCCAAACATAGACTGGGACTGCCAGTGTTAAGTGTTTAGATGGACAGGAATTTGTTAAGTGTGTACAAGAAAAGTTTCTGATTCAGTATGTGCATGTACCCACAAGAGAAGGTGCAAAACTTGACCTTCCTCTTGGGAAATAAGGCAGGGCAGATGACTGAGGTGTCAGTGGGAGAGCATTTTGGGGCCAGCGACCGTAATTCCATTAGATTTGATGGAAAAGGATGGACCAGATCTTAAAATGGAGATAGGCTAATTTTGACGGTATTAGGCAAGAACTTTCAAAAGCTGATTGGGCGCTGATGTTTGCAGGTAAAGGGATGGATGGAAAATGGGAAGCCTTCAGGAATGAGATAATGAGAATCCAGAGAAAGTATATTCCTGTTAGGGTTAAAGGAAAGGCTGGCAGGTATAGGGAATACTGGATGACTAAAGAAATTGAGGGTTTGGTTAAGAAAAAGAAGAAAGCATATGTAAGGTATAGACAGGATAGATCACGTGAATCCTGAGAAGAGTATAAAGGCAGTAGGAGTATACTTAAGAGGGAAATCAGGAGGGTAAAAAGGGGACATAAGATAGCTTTGGTAAATAGAATTAAGGAGAATCCAAAGGGTTTTTACAAATACATTAAGGACAAAAGGATAACAAGGGAGAGAATAGGGCCCTTCAAAGATCAGAAAGGCGGCCTTTGTGTGGAACTGCACAAAATGGGGGAGATACTAAACGAGTATTTTGCATCAATATTTACTGTGGAAAAGGATATGGAAGATATAGACTGTAGGGAAATAGATAGTGACACCTTGCAAAATGTCCAAATTACAGAGGAGGAAGTGCTGGATGTCTTGAAACGCATAAAGGTGGACAAATCCCCAGGACCTGATCAGGTATACACTAGAACTGTGTGGAAAGCTAGAGAAGTGATTGCTGGGCCTCTTGCTGAAATATTTGCATCACTGATAGTCACATGTGAGGTGTCAGAAGATTGGAGGTTGGCAAACGTGGGGCTACTGTTTAAGAAGGGTGGTAAGGACAAGCCAGGGAACTATAGACCAGTGAGCCTGGCGTCGGTGGTGGGCAAGTTGTTGGAGGGAATCCTGAGGGACAGGATGTACATGTATTTGGAAAGGCAAGGACTGAATAGAGAGTCAACATGGCTTTATGCGTGGGAAATCATGTCTCACAAACTTGACTGAGTTTTTTGAAGAAGTAATAAAGAGGATTGATGAGGGCAGAAAGGTAGATGTGATCTATATGGACTTCAGTAAGGCGTTCGACAAGGTTCCCCATGGGAGGTTGATTAGCACGGAATACAGGGAGAACTATCCATTTGGATACAGAACTGGCTAAAAAGGTCGAAGACGGGGTGGTGGTGGAGGATTGTTTTTCAGACTGGAGGCCTGTGACCAGTGGAGTGTCACAAGGATCGGTGCTGGGTCCACTACTTTTTGTCATTTACATAAATGATTTGGATGTGAGCATAAGAGATACAGTTAGTAAGTTTGCAGATGACACCAAAATTGGAGGTGTAGTGGATAGCGAAGAAGTTTACCTCAGATTACAACAGGATCTTGGCCAGATGGGCCAATGGGCTGAGAAGTGGCAGTTTCATTCAGATAAATGCGAGGTGCTGCATCTTGGGAAAGCAAATCTTAGCAGGACTTATACACTTAATGGTAAGGTCCTGGAAAGTGTTGCTGAACAAAGAGACCTTGGAGTGCAGGTTCATAGCTCCTTGAAAGTGGAGTTGCAGGTAGATAGGATAGTGAAGAAGGTGTTTGGTATGTTTTCTTTTATTGGTCAGAGTTGGGAAGTCATGTTGCAGCTGTACAGGACATTGGTTAGGCCACTGTTGGAATATTTCGTGCAATTCTGGTCTCCTTCCTATCAGAAAGAAGTTGTGAAACTTGAAAGAGTTCAGAAAAGATTTACAAGGATGTTGCCAGGGTTGGAGGATTTGATTTATAGGGAGAGGCTGAACAGGCTGGGGCTGTTTTCCCTGGAGAATCGGAGGTTGTGGGGTGACCTTATAGAGGTTTACAAAATCATGAGGGGCATGGATAGGATCCTGGTGTCAGGGAGTCCAGAATTAAAGGGCATCAGTTTAGGGTGAGAGGGGAAAGATATAAAAGAGACCTAAGGGGCAACTTCCTCACACAGAGGGTGGTATGTGTATGGAATGAGCTGCCAGAGGAAGTGGTGGAGGCTAATACAATTGCAACATTTAAAAGGCATTTGGATGGGTACATGAATAGGAAGGGTTTGGAGGGATATGGGCCAGGTGCTGGCAGGTGGGACTAGATTGGGTTGGGATATCTGGTCGGCAAGGTCGGGTCTGTATCTATGCTGTACATCTCTATGACTCTATAACTTCAGAACATGAACTCTGTATCCTTGATTTTTCTTACATGCTCCACATGTTTCCAAATCATCCTCCCCCCCAACAAAACACAGACACACTCTCACACATAGACACAAATATGTCTCGTTTGTCTCTTGTTCACTTTGCTCTCAGCAGATTCAACCCATTTTCTCCTTTTCACACCATGATATTATAGCTTTCTCCCTTTCACTGCCAATGTCAACACCCATGTCTTTTGCTCTGGGAACCCTCTCCATTTGTTCCATTTAGTCTTCCTCCCCTTCTATCAACATCATTAAAAGCCTTTTCTAAGCCCTCCCACAGTTCTGAAGAAGATCTGTATTTGACTCAAAATGTTAACAGCTGTTTCTCTCTCCACAGAGGCTGCCAGACCTGTTGAGTTTATCCAGCACTTTTGTCTTTGTTTCAGATTTCCAGCACCTACAGCATTTTGCTTTTATTTAAAGGAATCATTGGTTAATTAACTCATTGACTGAATTTATTTATTCCATTAAAAAATACAGCAAAAATGTCCTTTTGTTAAACATCTTGATACTTAAACAAAGTGAATGAAGTATGACTATAGAATTATATTAAACTTACCATCCAAAACTTGATAAAGTACTGCAGGTCAGTGGCAGCGATAAAAATGCAGTAAAGCAAGGAGTAAGCCAAGAAAAGGAAAAAAAACTTGTAATTGGAGAATCCAACACAGTTGTTTACCCTGTAAATAAGCAAAAATGTATCTTTTGTCACTTTTAATTAGAATTTAAATTTTTTTAAAATTGCATGACTTCAATAGAAATGAAAACTGTGAGAGATTTAAAACTGGCCGCTGATTCCGTATCTTCCATGTTATATTGCTGTAAAAAGTCAGCAGTTTACCATGTTGGCTCTATGTTAGTGGCCTAGACATTTTAAGACTATTGGTTCCAATTGTGAGAAGTTATTTGATTCACTCTGAGCTCCCTTGAAATGCAGTTTAGCATCAGATTTGTGCTTGGCCAGGTTTTCACATGTGTACTGAAAACTTCATGGTTTGGATACTTTCACTACAATGAGCAACATCCATTTAAATATTTATAGTATGTGTACACCTACGATATATTGTAGCAATCAAGAAAATCATACATTTGAAGTAAACTTTTTCTTCTACATTTGTTGGAGTGGTGGCATGTGATCAATCTTGCAATTCTCAAAGAGGTACTTCAGTCACGTCATCAGGCACAATGATAACTCTGCTATTGGGTCCTCAGTGTGCAGGTAGCAAGAAACACATCGCACAGACTAATCCATCACAAAAGTCAGGAGAATACTTTAATTGTGAAATGCAATCCTTAGCCAGTGCACATGTGCCAGCCTCCAATTTTACAGCAATAGAGTCATAGTCATAGAGATGTACAGCATGGAAACAGACTCTTCAGTCCAACCTGTCCATGTCTTGGAAAAGCTAGTTGCTCCACTACAATATTGAAATCTCACTCCTATACTGCAATTGGGAATGAGATTTAATTCTAATGGCTGCTAGTCAAGTTTCCATTGTCCTGGAGACAGGGACAGCCAGCTGCTGAAGGCAAGGACTTCTGAATGTCTTGGGGGCTTGTCCGGGATGTTCTTCCATCGCCAGGGGGAGTGGCTGGCCTTGGACACTGGGAAGACTCGTACCGTTCCCAATTGAGGAGCGATCTCGTGTCCTGATTTGGTCCGCTCCCTTGGGCGACTGGTATGCATCCCACAAGAGAGTCATCTGAATCAGACAGTGACAGGAGGTCAATAGACAATACGGCGAAAAGGGGCCAGGCAACTCTGTGCACAGACCAAGGTAAGAAACCTGACTTTTAAGTATTGCCTTGGTGGCCGGAAAAAGGGGTATTTAATCGCTGAGGGACTGGCGAGGGCCCCGGGAAATAGGGGGTAGGCAGAGTAGCTGTAACGGAGTAAAGGAAGAAGAAAAAGTCCCTGGTAATATTCCTCCTGAAAGTCCGTTGGGGAGGATGTTGCGGGAATGGACAAGCAATACTTGTACAAGGGCAAAGGATAAAAAGAAAATGATTAATTATTGTTGTTTAGTATGGACCAAAGAACCAATCCTTCATCCGGCTGTCTTCTGGCCAAAGTATGGTTCGGACGAGGATTGGGTCTGTCAGTATTTAGATTTGTATGTGAATAAAAAACAACCTTTTAGTCAAGAGGAGGTGGACTATGCGTCCTGTTGGAAGGGCAGTTTGGGAATGATGGTAGTAAAGATAAGGGGTTCCCCCTCTGCCCCACCCAGTCCCTGGGATCCTCTTGGCTGTTTGCCCCCGACCCCCCCCCACGTACCATAAATTCAGGTTAGATGAAAATGGGGGAGCAGGAGAGACAGACAGACAGGGACAGGGAACAGATAACTCACAAGAGGAGGACGAAGGGGCGGTGGACGGGGATGTCGTTGTTCCTGACCCTCAATCCTCAGCAAAAGAAAGGAAAACTACAGTAGATGTAGAGGAGGCCTCCGGAGGATCTAAATCAAAGCCTAAGGGGGGAAAAGCAAAAAAAAGGGAAGAACCTAACGATTTATCCCCTTCAGGAGGTACCAATAGGGGAAAAGAGATTGGGTTTGTAAGTGCCCCCCTCACCAGTGAGGAGGCCAGAACATTTAAAAAGGAAATGAAGGTCCTGGTTGAGGATCTGGTGGGGTTGTCTGAACAAATTGATCAATTTTTGGGGCCCAGTCTGTATACCTGGGCTGAGTTAATGTCTATTTTGAATATACTATTTACTAGGGAAGAAAGGGGACTTATACGAGGAGCAGCCATTAAAATATGGGACAGGGAACATCCGATTGGAGATGGGGATGCTGGACAGGGAGAGATGAAGTTTCCCCTCAGAGACCCCCAGTGGGAAAATCAAAACCCGGAGCATAGAGAAGAAATGAGGGAATTGAAAGACCTGATTCTAAAAGGAATAAGAGAGGCAGTTCTGAAGTCGCAGAATTTGACTAAAGCCTTTGAAATAGACAGGAGAAAGGTGAGACTCCCTCAGCTTTCTTGCAAAGATTAAGAGACTCAATTCAGGAATATTCTGGAATGAACCCTGAGGACCCAGTGGCACAGGGTCTTTTGAAAGTACATTTTGTGACAAAGGCATGGCCAGACATACAGAGAAAGATACAGAAGATAGAAGGGTGGAGCGAAAAACCATTAGATGAATTGTTAAGAGAGGCACAGAAAGTGTTTGTAAAGAGAGAGGATGATAGACAAAAACAGAAGGTAAAAATGATGGTAGCTACGGTTGATGAGATAGTTAAGAAAAGAATGGAACCAACATTGAGCAACCGGAGCAGTGGGTGGCAGCATGTCGGACAGAGAGGAAGGAGGAGAGGGAGAGGACAAGGGGGAGCATTTGATAGAGGGTTCGAGCGACAGGGGCAGAGATGGAGGTCTCCACAGGCAGGATGCTATTATTGTGGAAAGATAGGGCATTTTAAGCGGGAGTGTCCTGATCTACAAAGGGAAGAAAGGGCAATTCCACTTATGAATTTTGATGAAGAATAGGGGTGTCAGGGGTTCCTGCCCCCAGGGACACACCAGGAACCCTTGATAAACTTGAAGGTGGGACCCTATAGGGAAGAGGTAGTCTTCCTAGTAGATACAGGGGCAGCACGGTCATCGCTGAATTTTAAACCAAAGAAAGTAGAAATGTCGACACGGTCAATTATTGTTTTGGGGATAAAAGGGGAAGGATTTACTGTTCCAGTATTTGAACCTATGATGATAGGGTCACAGGGGAACTGCTGTATATCCCTGATATAGGAAGTAACTTACTAGGGAGAGACTTAATTATCCTCTTAGGACTGGAGATTGGAATTCAGGAAAAAGAATTAGTTGTACAGATGGCAATGTTGACAGAGGATGTGGAGAGAGAGATAGACCCTATTGTATGGGCTAGAGAAGGGAATCGTGGAAAACTACAGATCCCTCCCCTAGAAATAAATTTAAAAAGGAAAGGGGACGCTGTCTGTGAGCGACAATATCCCATTTCCATAGAAGGTAAACGAGGACTGCAGCCAGTAATTGAAGGACTGATTAGAGATGGACTGTTGGAGCCATGTATGTCTCCTTATAATACCCCAATACTACCAGTGCGGAAATCCGATGGAACTTATCGATTGGTGCAGGATTTGAGAACATTAAATCGAATAGTACAGATCAGGCACCCAGTGGTGCCAAATCCCTATACGTTATTAAGTAAGATCCCTCATGACCACAAATGGTTTAGTGTGATAGATTTAAAGGATGCCTTTTGGGCTTGTCCCTTGGCAGAGGAAAGTAGGAATTTGTTTGCCTTTGAGTGGGAAGACCCCAAGACAGGACAGAAACAGCAATACCGGTGGACTGTGCTCCCCCAGGGGTTTACGGAATCCCTGAATTTATTTGGACAGATGTTAGAACAAATATTGGAGAAATTTAGCAGCCCCAAGGGGACTACCCTGTTGCAGTAACTAGACGACCTCTTAGGAACAGGAAAAAGAAGAGAAAGAGTAGTGGAAGCCACGAACAAATTATCGAATTTCCTGGGCCAGCAAGGACAGCGAGTATCTAAAAACAAACTACAATATGGGGACAAGAAGTGAAATACTTGGGACACTTAGTTAGTGAGGAAAAGCGAAAGATAAGCCCGGAACGGATAGAAGGAATAGTGGGGATGCCGCTGCCCAGGACTAAACGGGAGTTACGTAAATTTTTGGGTCTAACGGGATACTGCAGATTGTGAATTGATTCCTATGCTCAGAAGACTAAGAAATTATATCTCAAACTATTAGAGGAGGAACCAAAATGTCTAAGTTGGGATGATGAGGAAAAAGAACTAGTTGAGGAACTCAGAAGAGATCTGATCCATGCCCCCATGTTAGCCTTACTTCCCTAGATAAACCTTTCCACCTCTTTGCTACTATAGATAAGGGAGGGGGTTTGGGAGCATTAATCCAGAGGTGGGGAGGAATGAGACAGCCAGTAGCATATCTTTCGAAGCTATTGGACCCACTATCCTGGGGGTGGCCTGAGTGTGTGCAGGCTGTGGCTGCCACTGCACTGTTGGTGGAGGAAAGCAGAAAGCTTACATTTGGGGGAGCCCTAATGGTAAGCACTCCACACCAATTGAGAACAATCCTAAACCAAAAAGCTGGGCGATGATTGACAGATTCGTGGATTTTGAAATATGAGGCAATATTAATAGAAAAGGATGATCTAGTGTTGGTCACGGACAATTGTTTAAATCCAGCTGCCTTTCTTTGGAAAGGGGAAGGAGACTCTCCTCAGACTCCAGGGCACGACTGCCTTGACATTATAGAATACCAAACTAAGGTCCGCATGGACCTGAGAGATGTTCCACTTCATGCAGGGGCTAGACTTTTTATAGATGGATCATCCTGGGTGACTGAAGGGAAAAGACATAATGGGTATGCAGTTGTAGATGGGACAAAAGGTAGTGTGGTGGAGGCAGGAAGGTTGCCAAATGGGTGGTCAGCTCAGACCTGCGAACTCTATGCATTGGAAAGAGCCCTTAGGGCATTAGAAAATAAAGAGGGAACAGTATACACAGACTAAATATGCATTTGGTGTTGTGCACACTTTCGGAAAGATATGGCAGGAAAGAGGATTGATCAATAGCCGGGGGAAGGAATTAGTACATGAAGAATTGATTAAACGGGTCTTGGAATCCCTATTACTCCCCCGAGAAATAGCAGTTGTGCATGTATATGGTCATCAGAAAGGAAATGAACCAGAAGTTAGGGGAAATAGATTAGCCAATGAAGTGGCTATGGAAGCCGCCCTGAACCCACAAGAAGTGTTGATTCATTCCCTAATACCTATTGGTCCCAGGTCCTAGGGAAGCTCCTATGTTTACTGAAAGAGAAGAAAAAGAATTGAGAGATTTAGGGGCTGCAAAAACAGCAGACGGGCATTGGATGTTACCTGATGGAAGGAGAATATTAAACAAAATGATGATGCGAGAGATTATGGCTGTCCTACACCAAAGCAGTCATTGGGGAGTACAAGCAATGTGTGATTTAGTTCTTAGGGAATATGGATGTAAAGGAATATATACAATTGCTAAACAAATATGTGAAGGATGTATAATATGCAGAAAGGTAAATAAGAAAGTCTTGAGAAAGCAGACCCTGGGAGGAAGGGACCCGGGATTGAGAGTACAAACAGCTCCAAGGAAAGATTTGGGACTTTCCCACTATGAAATCTTATTTGGATTACCTTACCTGGGAACGAATGGAGAATTGCCAATTCCTGAAATCAAAGATTTGTTTTTAAAAAAGTATATACTGGGCTTGTCCTCCTCTTCATCTTTCCTCAGGAAACAGGGTTTATTGACACAGACTCCACCCTTTGAATTCACCGTTCATCCCATCCGGCCGGGCGATTGGGTCTTAGTAAAATCATGGATAAAGACTAAATTGCAGCCGGACTGGGAAGGGCCGTAATCTTTTGACTACCGAAACTGCAATAAGGATGGTGGGGAAAGGCTGGACTCACTACACTCGGATCGAAGAGCCAGTGGAATCTCCAGTTGAGGAAGAAGTCTGGACAGCCGAATCAACGCAAGACCCGCTGAAACTCAGACTAAACAGACTTTGAGTAACTGATTATACAGTGGCGATGTGAGCGCGGGATTATTTCTGTAAGATTGTATATTAAGTCTTTTTGTGCTTCAGCATGATGTTTAGAATACTGGGAATGCTTAGAGTTATGATGCTAGCCCTCTTAGTATTGGGATTTTGTCAAATATCATTTTCATATGTATTATTAACGGTTCCTGAGTCTGATAATCCACAAGTAATAGACACTGATGTATGCAACTTAGTAAATTGTGGGGATGTAGATAATCAGAGACAGTACCGCAGCTCTGAGATACATCTTAAGTCCTATGGGGATGGCCTTGGGGATGGTACTTGGTATAATGGTCTCGTCACAGTACACCAGGCCCCCTTCCGACCAGCTCGTGATTGTCCCGGCAAAAAGTGTAACCCAATATACCTAACAATTAAGAAAACCACATGGCACGAAGCAATTCTGGGGCGGGGGGGGGCACCTATGAGATACAATTAAATGAAACATTTGGGATAGAAATGAAAGCAAACGGGAAGGATTTCTCGGGCTGTTGTTTTCGAATTAGCGTAGGACAGGGAAAACGGGTAAGACTACTGGGTATTAAGATACAACCTTTCACCCCTCCCGATGATCCTAAAGTAATAAAAATTATAGAGGTAAAGGACTTGAAACAGACCATCAAAATAGAAACTGGGTATGGGATGCAAATGCCTGGGTTAAATGGGTAAAGTATACTGTAAAAAGTCTGAACAAAAACAATTGCTATGCATGTGCCTCTGGTTGGCCAGTGGCCCAGGTGGTTCCCTTTCCGCTCGGGTAGAAGCGAGACAGGAAGGGCATGAAATGTATGATAGCCCTGTACCAGGATGAGACTGCATGGAATGATAGGAATTGTACCTCCCTATCTCTGATGTTCCCTCCCTTGGAGAAGAAAGATGCAAAAGTCCCCCCCACATTTTCCGCCACAGTTGGAAATCACACGTCGTGTGTGCGTAGACGAGGTACAAGTCAGTCGAGAGATTTGGGAGAGCTGAAATTATGTACAGAGATTAAGAATGTTACCGAAACGGAGAAGGGAGGGAACTACTCAGCACTAAAGGTTCCCCGAGCGGATCTGTGGTGGTACTGTGGGGGCAAAATATTGAGACCCACCCTACCTCCTGATTGGAGAGGGATATGTGCAATTGTACAATTGGCAATTCCATTTACCCTGGCATTTGAGAAGGAAAAGATAGTAGGGAAAAAGGGAAGGGGTAAGAGATTACGGTTAGACACTTCTTTCAATGACAGGATTTATCTCGATTCGGTAGGAGTCCCTAGGGGAGTACCTGATGAATTCAAGGCTCGTAACCAGATTTCAGCAGGCTTTGAGTCAGCTCTCTTTTGGTGGGTAACAATTAATAAAAATGTAGATTGGATAAATTACATTTTCTATAATCAATAGCGATTTATAAATTATACAAGAGATGCGGTTAAAGGAATATCAGAACAGCTTAATGCGACAAGTAGGATGGCATGGGAAAACAGAATGGCCCTTGACATGATTTTAGCAGAAAAAGGGTGTGTGTGTGTGTGATGTTAGGAGGAAGCTGTTGTACCTTTATTCCTTATAACACTGCACCTGATGGTTCAATTACTCGGGCCTTAAGGGGATTGACTACCTTAGCAAAGGAACTGGCTGAGAATTCAGGAGTAGACACATCTCTCACTGGATGGCTTGAATCATGGTTTGGAAAATGGAAGGGGGTGGTGGTTTCTATCCTTACTTCCCTGATAGTAGTAGTCGGGGTATACAGGGCATCATACCCTGTATACGAGGGCTCACCCAAAGACTGATTGAGACAGCCTTAATGAAACAGATGCCCCTAAAAGGGAATCAGGCAGAGGAACTTTATCGACTAACTAATGAGGGGATGAGTGAGACCAAGATGGATGAAATTTCCGGAATGATGCTTGTGAATTTTGGGGGCAATGCTTAAAAGAAAAAGTGCAGAAGATAACAAATGGTAATTAAAGAAAAAGGGGAAATTGTGGAATATAGATAAAGTAGTGTTACTTCTGCAATTATAATTACTTATACAAAGTAAATGAACTCACACCAGTATGTAATTGTTTCCGCCAAGAGCTGAGTCAACAAGAATGGAAACTATGTGGAGGAAATACATAATTGTTTTTGTATTAGCTAAAATTGTATGCAAGAATGAAACGTGACTGCAAAACAATGGTAGATATTACAGGCGAATAGATAAGATGCTGTGAGGGGAGGAAGTTAAGCTAGATACGCCTGTACAAACAGTAGGTATAAACATCTGTTTCCCACTTTTACAGAAACACAGGAACAAACCCCAATTAAAAGGGTCATAAGGGTCAGTATGGTAGGGGAAGGTACGGATGGAGGGAGTAGATAATGGTGAAGAAAGGATATGCCTCACAATGACCCACAGCGGGATGAGGTCAAACGGCCTTGTGAGGCCAGAAATAAGCATTTTGTCACAGACAAGGCCGGATAAGGCAAGAGATAAACAGGAGTAATGGGGGCCGGTCTTAGGGAAGTGGAAGATGTAAACAGGGGAGGAGCAATGAAAAAAAAAGAAACCAAATTATATAAATATCGTGTATTAATTGAATTTAGTGTGTGTGTCCCTTGCCTTCTAGACAGTGGACATCACACCCTCTTGCAAGAGAAAAGTAAAGGACACTACTGATTCAGATTTTGTCTCAGACTGAAATTATTGAAGTGTGTGAGCTTAGTTTCTCACAGTTCCCCCTCTGAAATATCGAGAAAGATTCTCTGAAATGATCATGGCCAAGGAAATAGGTACAACACCAGATCAAGATGCAACACTATTCTCATGAGACTATGTCACCTGTTGAGAGTTCAGTTCATTTTGTCTTCCAAATGATGCCAAGTCAAATGGAATTAGCTACTTCAGAACTGAACATTAATTTTCTTCCCCTCCCTTCAGCCAAAACAGATATTGAGATGGAGAAGTTGCTAGATTCAGGAATGTGCAATGTTTCCCCATTCCTCAACAACTTAAATTTATATTAACAGAAGATGATTCTGGAAGGTGTTTCACAGGAGAATAACCAGGCATAAACTAATGCCAAATCAAAGGCAGATTTAAGGATAAGCAACAAAACTTTCGGTCAATGAGATGGATTGAAGTAGGGCATCATGAGTGCAAATTAATTATTAATATTTTATATAGTGTGTGACTGTTTTAAACACAGAATAAATAGCCCAAAGATGGCTGCCATAATCATGTGTCAGGACTGAACAATAACCTTTGTAAACCTCTTCAAAGTCAACATCAGCCAGACAATCAGCACCCACATACTTCTCAGTAAATCTGGAATGCTCAGAATGCTACATATTGTGTTATAATCTGCTACAGAGATAATCATCATTGACTAAAACCCTTAAACAATAGACCTGAGTTAAATCCACCCTACAATCAGATGCATTAAGGATTACCTATTTAACCTCTGGAATGGGCCATAGACATTTGGCTATCTGCAATACATGCCTTTGATTCTATGGTAACTATTTGTCCTAGCCCAGCTAACTTGGTCACATGGTTTCCTACAATATTACACAGTCGTTCTAATTGTATAATTTTGAAATAAGCAGACAACTAAAGGGGTCAGGACTGCTCCACACATCATCTACTGACAGAATCAACACCAATAATTCTGGCTTGCAAAGGAAAAGTGTATAAAATGCAGCCTTCAACTTGCATTTGTGCAGTCTGTAAATAAAAATCTCCTTTCGTCAAAACACTGAAGCAGAAATTACATAATACCAAAACTTCCTTAGAATACTTTCAACATGAGTTTTAAAAGAGAAACAACTTCCTACAACTCCTCAACTGCTAGCTAGCCAAGCAATCCAAACTCACAAAGGAATAACCTTAATTGTGGACTTTTGGACTCTATCTCAATAGCAAGGTTACCAATAAATTGGTTTCCCTCAGTTGCTTTGTATTTTAAGTCGTTACTACTTGAATAATTTCTTTATCCATTTTGAATGTCTATCTCCTCGTAGTTGTTAGTATGTTTGTGCAGCAAAGATTTCTCCACATCCATGTGTATACGAAATACACCGTACTTCTAGTTTAACAAATCGACGTTTTAGGCAAAAGCCCTTCATCAGGATGATGATTTTCCTGCTCCTCAGATGCTGCCTGACCTGCTGTGCTTTTCCAGCACCACTCTGATCTAAACTCTGGTTTCCAGCATCTGCAGTCCTCACTTTTGCCTGGGGTGGAGAAATATGCCCTATCATTTTATAAAAAAAAAGGAACATATTTAAAAAGAAATTGCTCATGGACAGGTTGTGAAAAAGGGGAAGTGGTTTGTTTTATAACAAGCAATCTGTGTGCAACAAAGGCCATAAAAGGAGAAGAGCACAGGTGACAACCGGATAGAGTTAGGAAAGGAATTCTGGTGCTTTGGCTCTGAATAGCTGAAAGCACAGCTGCCAGTTGGGAGGATGGCAAAGGGAATGGGCGGTGCATACAAAAGATTGGAATTGAACATACACACAGTTTCAGAGTTGCTACACAATTATAAGGCTGGAAGAAGTTACAGACATAGGAAGATATGGAGTGATCTGAATACACGTATGAGAATTTTAAGTTTGAATCTTTGGTGAAATATGAACTAACATTGATCAATGAGTATAAGGCTATACACAGGTATGTAGTGCTGGAAAAGCATAGCATGTCAGGCAGCATCCAAGGAGCAGGGAAGTTGACATGTTGGGCAAAAGCCAAATGATAGACAGGTGTCTCTCTAAATTGTGTGTGTGGTCAATATATGGTCATATCATTCAATATGTGGCATATGACAAAGGACTGCTTGTGAGCAGCCCAAATAGCAGCTTTGTGACCATTATACTGCCATGCAGCTTTGAGGGATCACTGGTAATTACTTACGTTAGGATAAAGGCAATGGAGTTTGGGATGAGCTCAGATTATTGGAGGCTGCAAGGTAGGAGATTGGCCAGGAAAGCACTGGGACAATCACTTCTGGAATTAAGAAAAGCACAGATGAAAGTTTCAGCAGACATTGTGAGGGATATTGATAATAAAGGGGTGAAAAGTAGGAAATCTATGTGATGTCGAAGGTCTGAAGTTGAAAATTCAATTGTGGATTCAAATTGGATGCTGGGGAATTTGTTGTCAATCTGCTCCAGTGTGAAACATGGTCAGGGAGGGAAATGGAACGGTATACGTTTGTGGGGTAGAAACAAAGACAATAGACAGAATCGCCATGAGCAAAGATGGGGATGGTGCACGTCTGGACAGTGTGGGTTAAAACATTAAACTTCAGCATTCCGGAAACTTAACCTGGACACATTCACTTCTGCACTTAATATGCATGTATTTACAGGAGTTTGCGAAATTCCTGTGGGAACAGGGTGTCTGATTTTTAAACGGAATAAGGCACATTCAACTTAGCATTCTGGTTTTAGATATGAATGAGGAGCAGAGGTTGGCCAGTCAGCTCATCAAACCTGTTTGCCATTTTATAAAATCATGGCTGATCATTTCTTGTTCAAAAGTCCACACTCCCACCAAAATATTTGGTATTTTCCAACCACACTTTTACCTCTAAAGTTGCCAAGGATATATTATTGCTCCCTACTTTTGCCTGACCACAAATGGTAGGAACTTCAAAAATTGGAGATGTTGTAGCAGTCTGTAAGGAGAGGGGTGAAATGTTTTACTGAACGGTTTAGATGATGAGTTCTCAAAGACACAGGGAGAGTTCCTGAATAGAGGAAACCATATATAAATGCTTCTGCTTACAATATGCAAATATAAAACTTCTGAGAAATTATTGTGACCTTGTGTGGAACTACTGTATTTGTTCAAGAAGCCAGTATGAAGCTGACATTTCATACATACCAAGGGCAATGATGGTCCATCTTCAAAATGCACCTGTTAAAATACAAAATCATTGATTTTAATGTCTTACAATACAAATCTATGATAAAATCCATTTCCTGTGTCTCCAGTTGTACCAGTGAAATTCACATACTCTGGGAATGTAATGCTCAGACCACACTCAGTTCTAAGAGTTGCTAGATTACAACATTCAATTGTCCCCAGCATCAATGATAATGATATAGATAAAGGCATTAAAGTAGTATTAGCAAATGTGCTAATGACACAAAGCTGGGTGGCCGAGTGAAACGTGAGGAGGATATTATGAGAATACAGGGTGACTTGGACAGGCGAGGTGAGTGGACAGATGCATGGCAGATGCAGTTTAATGTGGATAAATATGTGTGGTTATCTACTTCGGTTGTAAGAACAGGAAGGCAGATTACTATCTAAATGGAGTTAAGTTAGGTTAAGGGGAAGTACAACGAGATCTAGGTGTTGTTGTACATCAGTCAATGAAAGCAAATATGCAGGTACAGCAGGCAGTGAAGAAAGCTAATAGCATGCTGGCCTTCATAACAAGAGGAAGTGAGTATAGAAGCAAAGAGGTCCTCCCGCAGCTGTACAGGGCCCTGATGAGACCGCACCTGGAGTACTGTGCACAGTTTTGGTCTCCAAATTTGAAGAAAGACATTTTGGATATTTAGGGAGTGCAGCATAGATTCACGAGGTCAATTCCCAGAATAGCGGGACTATCATATGTTGAAAGATTGGAGCGACTGGGCTTGTATATACTTGAGTTTAGAAAGATGGGAGGGGATCTGATTGAGACGTACAGGATTATTAAAGATTGGACACTCTGGAGGCAGGAAGCATGTTTCTGCTGATGGGTGAGTCCAGAACCAGACGACACAGTTTAAAAATAAGGGGTAGGCCATTTAGAATGGAGTTGAGGAGACACTTCTTCACCCACAGAGTGATGGATATATGGAATGTTCTGCCCTATAAGGCAGTGGAGGCCAAGTCTCTGTATACTTTCAAGAAAGAGATGGATAGAGCTCTTAGAGATAGTGGAATCAAGGGTTATGGGGATAAGGCAGGAACAGGATACTGATTGAGGATGATCAGCCATGATCATAATGAATGGTGGTGCTGGCTCGAAGTGCCGAGTGGCCTACTCCTGCACCTATTGTCGATAACAAGGGAGAGGCTTTTTACAAACTTTACAATACATGACTAAGGACAGTTGAGGGTCACTGAAGACAGTTAAAAAATTACAGACAGGGAATGAAGGTTTGTAAGTGAGTGAGATGGCAGTATGGACTCCAAGTTAGGAGTGCTGATTTTTAGTTACATTGTGGGGAAGTCAACATGAGCTCTATGTAGGAGAATCAGTGAAAAGAAATCAAGAGCCTTTGGATAACTCTGTGCAGTTAGAGTTTAAGCCAAAGTACAACAGTTTAAAAAAAATTATCTTGTGGGACATGGGCATCACTGACTGGTAGTATTTAGTGCTGGTCCCTAATTGCCCTTGAGAACATTATAACAAGCTGTTTTCTTGAACCGCTGCAGTCCATGTCCTATAGGTTGATCCATGATGCTATTAGGAAGGGATTTCTGGGATTTTGACTCAGTGACAGTGAAGGCACAGTGATTTATTTTCAAGCCAGGATGGTGCATGACTTCCAAGTGGTAGTGTACCCATGTATCTGCTGCCTTTGTCCTTCTAGATGGGAATGGTTGTGGCTTTGGAAAGTGCTGTCTGAGGACTTTTGGTGAATTTCTGACGTGCATCTTGTAGATGTTACACAGTGTTGCTTCTGAGCATTGGTGGAGAAGGGAGTGGATGCTTGTGGATTTGGTGCCTATCATGGATGTTGCCAAGGTTCTTGAGTGTTGTTGGAGCAGCATCCATCCAGGCAAGTGGAGAGTATTACATTGCCCCCCTGACTTGTTCCTTGTAGACAGAGTCAGGAACTGAGTTATTTGTTACACTATTCTCTGACCTGCTCTTGTCGCCACTGTGTTCACGTGGCAAGTCCAGTCGAATTTCTGGGCAATGGTAGCCCCCAGGATCTGGGGGATTCAGCGAGGATAATACCATTGAATATGGTTAGATGGTCTTGTATTGGATGTGGTCATTGCCTGACATTTGTGTGGTGCGAATGTTACTTGCCACTTGTCAGCCCAAGCCTAGACACTGTCCAGATCTTGTTTCTAGTTTGTGAAGAGTTGCAAACGGTGCTGAACATTCAGCAATTATCAGAGAACATCCCCACCTCTGCCGTATGGTGGAGGGATGGTCATTGATGAAGCAGATTAAGATGGTTGGGCCCAGGACACTACCCTGAGGAACTTGTGTAGAGATGTTCTGGAGCTGAGTTGGCTGACCTCCTATAACCATAAGCATCTTCCTATGTTCCATGTGTGACTCCAACCAGTACAGAGTTTGCTGCCTGATCCCATTGATTTCAGTTTTGCTCGGGCTCCTTGAAGGCACACTCAGTCGAATGCAGCCTTAATGTCAAGGGCTGTCACTGTCACCTCACCTCTGGAATTCAACTCAGTTAGGTGTTGCAGTAAAAGTCTTTGAATTTATGAGGAACCCCATGAAGCCAGTTGCCACTGACTGGTGAGTTGCACTGACAGCAGGGATGGAAAAGGCACAAGCACTATCTGCTGGACTCAGTTGAACAAAATGGGAGCTCAGGGACAAACACAGAAAATAGGAGGCTTGAAGAAAGTAGCTATCTATGAAAAGCTGGAATTGTGCTTATGAAGAAGCCCTGGAGTGCAGATTTTGGAGACCAGGGGAGTGTGGACCAAGGACAGGAGGATTATTGATTAGAACACGAGACACTGAGGCATTCCATGATGTAACGGCTCAAAATGGCTTTTCAAGAGGAATTAGTGAAAGTGAAGAACTGTAATCACTTGTAAATTTTAATGAGATTTGATGACCCATGTTTTTAATGTCTTGGGGGATTACTGAGAAATGCCTGCGAATTGTCTGGATAGCTTTTGCTATCTTGATGTGCACTGTGGGCTTTCGATCACAGGTTATTATCCATATTTATCATGTGGTAATTATGGGCATTATAAGTAAGTTGTACACATATGGTGGGTGGCATTACCAACCTAACTTGTAAAGTTATTATGAATTAACAACTTGAATAAATGGCACATGTCCTATCTAACTATAAGACCATAAGACCAAGTAAAATACAGACAAAATAAAAATGAAAGAAAATAATTAGTTTAACTGTAACTATCAAAATGCCAAACAATTACTACCAATTGACTGTTCCAATATAGTAACATCCCATAAACACATCCTTGGAAAAGGCAAATTCAGTAAAATAGAGTGTCTTGCACACAATGCTAGCAACAGGAAAAGAACCATAGCTTTTACCAAACCCTGTCAAAACCCTACTTTTATCTTAGTTAGAGGCAAGTGTAAGATGCTACATTCCAGATATGATTGGATTGGTCAAACTACTAGGTTTTAGTAAAACACACTTCACTCTTACCCTATGTACAAAAAAGAATTGGCATAACTTTAACTCTATCAAATACTTCACAAAATAATATATTGTTTAACTACTAGTCATCAACTGTTCCAACATAGCAGCATCCCGTAAACACATCCTCGGCAAAGGTAAATTCAGCAAAACATTTTTCCCTCATTGATGTAGTCCAGGAGAAAGGAAAAGTCGAAAGCATGAATCTAGCAGCAGGGAGAGAGTTTGAGCTTTTGCAGCAGCAGTAAGATAGCTGTATCTAGCAGCTTCCGCTGTAAATTAAAAAAGTAATTAGGGAAAGGCCATAAAAAAACTGAACAAATATGAACTGCACAGACTTGAAAAGGCTATTGAGAAAAAGATTTAATAATATTCTTATGATGCTGAAGATTATTCAGTGATTTCTCGAAGAGCAGTGTATATTCAACCACATATGATAACGTTTATGAAATGTCACAGACAACCGTCAAGTTAAAACTACAAAAGAAGAAACTGAAATTTAGAAATGTTATAAAATGAATGCTTACTTGTCACAGACTGAGCAGTGGTGACAACGATCTGGCTTCACAAGTTGGCATCTGTCACAGTATCGAATTGCTTTGAAAATAAAGCTACATATAAGAACAAAAATCTTGGCAAAGCTACACATTTGTTAAAAACATGTTAATCCAACTCATTATCTTTCCTTCATCTCATCTTTTTGAAACTTGAAATAAGATAGTATCATTCTTATTCTACATAAGCAGGTATCTGCCATTTAAAGTACAGTCTAATAACATTTCTATTTGAGTGAAATGGTAAATTAGGGGATAAAAACAAATGAAAGAACGGCAGAAAAAAAGACAGAAATTGCAGGAAAAACTCAGCAGGTCTGGCAGCAGCTATGAAGAGAAATTAATTAACATTTCATGTTCAGTGTCTAGTTCTGAAGAAGGGTCACTGCATCTGAAATGTTAACACGGATCACTCTCCACAGATGCTGCCAGACCTGCTGCGTTTTTCCAGCCATTTCTGCTTTTGTTGGTAAATTAGGGGCATGTCCTGAATAGAACTGATGCTATTTTGTTTCAGGATAGTCACTGAGCATGCTCAGTAAAAGCAAGCTGTTGCTTACTCTCTCTTTCTCTGACCATCGTGCTTTGCCGCTTCTCTCTCCGACCTTCTCACTCACTGTTTCCTGAGCGGGACAGGCGGAGTAGGAAAGTCAAAAGCTAAGTTGAAAGAGTAATTTATTAAAAGCTAGTAAGAGGACTTTTGGACCAATTATGTTCAAAGCCGCCAATAAAGTTGTAATGTAAAAATTACAGATGCAACCCACCATTTCTTACTACCAAGTGATTTTCATTTAACACGTTTTTAATGATTATTCATTTTTAGGAATAAATGAGGAGTAGTTGCACCTGTTTATCCAATCTTTTACCAAATGAACTACCTCATTTACTCAAAAACATTAAATCAACCAAGACTTCATTAAAGTTGTTGTGGTTCTGTTCGCCGAGCTGGGAATTTGTCTTGCAAACGTTTCGTCCCCTGTCTAGGTCACATCCTCAGTGTTTGGGAGCCTCCTGTGAAGCGCTTCTGTGCTGTTTCCTCCAGCGTTTATAGTGGCCTGTCTCTGCCGCTTCCGGTTGTCAGTTCGAGCTGTCCGCTGTAGTGGCTGATATATTGGGTCCAGGTCGATGTGTTTGTTGATAGAGTCGCTGGATGAGTGCCATGCCTCTAGGAATTCCCTGGCTGTTCTCTGTTTGGCTTGCCCTATAATGGTAGTGTTGTCCCAGTCAAATTCATGTTGCTTGTCGTCTGTGTGTGTGGCTACTAAGGATAACTGGTCGTGTCGTTTCGTGGCTAGTTGGTGTTCGTGTATACGGATCGTTAACTGTCTTCCTGTTTGTCCGATGTAGTGTTTTGTGCAGTCCTTGCATGGGATTTTGTACACTACATTAGTTTTGCTCATGTTGGGTATCGGGTCCTTCGTTCTGGTGAGTTGTTGTCTGAGCATGGCTGTTGGTTTGTGTGCTGTTATGAGTCCTAGTGGTTGCAGTAGTCTAGCTGTCAGTTCAGAAATGCTCCTGATGTATGGTAGTGTGGCTAGTCCTTCAGGTTGCGGCATGTCCTCATTCCGTTGTCTCTCCCTTAGGCATCTGTTGATGAAATTGCGAGCGTATCCAACATGAGCAAAACTAATGTAGTGAACAAAATCCCATGCAAGGACTGCACAAAACACTACATCGGACAAACAGGAAGACAGTTAACGATCCGTATACACGAACACCAACTAGCCACGAAACGACACGACCAGTTATCCTTAGTAGCCACACACACAGACGACAAGCAACATGAATTCGACTGGGACAACACTACCATTATAGGGCAAGCCAAACAGAGAACAGCCAGGGAATTCCTAGAGGCATGGCACTCATCCACCGACTCTCTCAACAAATACATCGACCTGGACCCAATATACCGGCCACTACAGCGGACAGCTCGAACTGACAACCGGAAGTGGCAGAGACAGGCCACTATAAATGCCGGAGGAAACAGCACAGAAGCGCTTCACAGGAGGCTCCCAAGCACTGAGGATGTCACCTAGACAGGGGATGAAACGTTTGCAAGACAAATTCCCAGCTCGGCAAACAGAACCACAACGAGCACCCGAGCTACAAATCTTCTCCCAAACTTTGAACACCTACGGGCGAGAGACGCTAAGACAAGCCAGGAAATGGGAATCCCGTGCCAACCGCCTAAGCGCCACATACGAACAACTCCGGTTCCTGCATGAATGCCAAAAGAATCGAATCCTTCCACCATGTGTCAGATACAGACCGCCAGTCAACAATCCACAAGCCAGGGACACAGCCAGGCAGAACGGATTCAGGATGATCCAGGTAATGGTTACAGACGCTCACAACAGACTACACAAATACAGACAAGAAATTGCGCACCAAAAATCGTTAATTTCAAAAACCACCAATCAGGAATGGACCCAGACCATAGAACAGGCCGTCACCATAGGACAGAACAGGACCACACACCGTAAAAAAAACGGCACTAAAAGAAAAAATGGCCAAACTAACACACAAAGAAGAGGACACCACAACACACACCTGGGTTAAAAACCTCTCCCACAGACAGCTCACAGACACGGAAAGAACAATACTGGCCAAGGGACTCAACTACAACCACAGGGATGCCAAGACAGCAGACTTCCTAGCAGCACTAGAATGCGCACTCAGGAACAATGGACTGACAGAAGAGACACAACAAATTGTGAGACAAAGTATCGTACCGCTGATAACAAGAAAAAAACAAACACATAACCTCAACACCAAGGAGAGGGAAGCACTAAAATCACTAAGAAATGATAAGAACATAATTATACTACCAGCAGACAAAGGCAGAATGACGGTCATCCTGGACAAAGCAGAGTACATGCAAAAAGCACAACAACTACTTGCAGATACCAACACCTACCAAAAGAGGGAGTTTGACCCCACCCCACAGCTCACCAATAGGATAAACAATACACTGAGGAATCTACAAAAAAACGGACAGATAACCAGGTCTGACCTACAAAGAATGAAACCTGAAAGCAACAACACCCCCAGATTCTATGGACTACCCAAAGTGCACAAACCAGACATCCCACTCAGATCCATAGTATCACTACCAGGGACACCATCACACAAACTGGCTAAAGAACTACAGCAGAAACTGAAACACCTGATCAGCGGATCCAGACAATCTATACAATCGACACAGGAATTCTTGGACATCATCAGAAATATACACATAGACAAGGAAGAAACTATGGTCTCATTCGATGTAACGGCACTGTTCACCTCCATCGACAAAACACTAGCCAAAGAAACAATAGCCAACCTGCTGGACAGACATAACAGACAACAGGACGTTGAACCTATCAACAAAGACAGCATACTTAAACTACTGGACTTGTGCCTCACAACACACTTCACATTCAACAACCAAATATACGAACAAATCAACGGAACACCCATGGGCTCACCGATCTCTGGACTCATAGCAGAAGCAGTAATGCAAAGGTTAGAACAAACAGTCTTGCCACAAATTCAACCCAAACTCTGGGTCAGATACGTGGATGACACCTTTGTAATAATTAAAAACACAGAAATAGAGAACACACACCAGATCATCAATGCCACACTCACAGGAATCCGATTCACGAGAGAGGAAGAAAAGGACAACCAACTCCCATTCCTAGACGTGATGGTACAGAGAACACCGAACGGAGAATTCACCACAAAGGTATACAGGAAAGCCACACACACAGACCAAGTCCTAAACTATGAAAGCAACCACCCCAACACACACAAACGAAGTTGCATCAGGACACTATTCAAAAGGGCCACAACACACTGCAGCACACCAGAACTACAAAAAGAGGAAGAGGAACACCTATACAAAGTATTCGCCAAAAACGGATACCCTTGCAATTTCATCAACAGATGCCTAAGGGAGAGACAACGGAACGAGGACATGCCGCAACCTGAAGGACTAGCCACACTACCATACATCAGGAGCATTTCTGAACTGACAGCCAGACTACTGCGACCACTAGGACTCATAACAGCACACAAACCAACAGCCACGCTCAGACAACAACTCACCAGAAGGAAGGACCCGATACCCAACATGAGCAAAACTAATGTAGTGAACAAAATCCCATGCAAGGACTGCACAAAACACTACATCGGACAAACAGGAAGACAGTTAACGATCCGTATACACGAACACCAACTAGCCACGAAACGACACGACCAGTTATCCTTAGTAGCCACACACACAGACGACAAGCAACATGAATTTGACTGGGACAACACTACCATTATAGGGCAAGCCAAACAGAGAACAGCAAGGGAATTCCTAGAGGCATGGCACTCATCCACCGACTCTCTCAACAAATACATCGACCTGGACCCAATATACCGGCCACTACAGCGGACAGCTCGAATTGACAACCGGAAGTGGCAGAGACAGGCCACTATACATGCCGGAGGAAACAGCACAGAAGCGCTTCACAGGAGGCTCCCAAGCACTGAGGATGTCACCTAGACAGGGGACGAAACGTTTGCAAGACAAATTCCCAGCTCGGCAAACAGAACCACAACAACGAGCACCCGAGCTACAAATCTTCTCCCAAACTTTGAACTTCATTAAAGTGTATTAACCTCCTCCATTAAAATAACAGAAGGGGGTTCATATGAACATATTGAGTATTTATAATTATTCATACAATTTAAAACAACAGGAATAATTATAATACAAGCAATGAAATCCAGCCTTTCACAATTAAAGAAGAATGTAACCTACAATCACACACCAGGTTATAGTCCAATAAGGTGTGGAGTATAAGATCGTAAGACATAGAATTTATAGCAAAAGTTTACAATGTAATGGAACTGAAATTATACATTGAAAAAAGACCTGGATTGTTTGTTAAGTCTCTCATCTTTTAGAATGACCATGTTGGTTTCAGTTGTTTCATATGTAAATCCCAGAACTTTTTCAAAGTTACATTCTCAGATGAACTTTGAGAATAAGTGCCATGTCGGCCCAGGGAATGCATTTAAGATGTGAGGTGTCCTGTGTGAGGCTGTCTGTACCCCAGTGTTCAGACTAATTCTAATCTAAAAATTGATTTGGAGTTCGACTGGGGTGTACAAAGTTAAAAATCACACAACACCAGGTTATAGTCCAACAGGTTTAATTGGAAGCACTAGCTTCCGGAGGGCCACTCCTTCATCAGGTGGTTGTGACAACCACCTGATGAACAAGCATCGCTCTGAAAGATAGTGCTTCTAATTAAAACTATTGGACTATAACCTGGTGTTGTGTGATTTTTAATTTAATCTAAAAAAGGGATTTAGAGAATCTTACATGGATTCATGCAGTTTTTGAGCAAAATATGTAATTCTGCAAGTACAAAATCACCCCACAAACTTATATCTGGGTGTATGTGTGGGGAGGGTGTGTGTGACAGTGAAAGAGCATGTGTATGTGTGTGACTGTGTGTGCAAAGGGGTATAGGTCTGTGAGAGGGTGCGTGTGTGTGTGAGAGTGTATGGGTGAGCGTCTGAGAAAGAGCTTGTGTATCAGAGAGGATCTGTGTGTGTTTGTGTCTGTCTGTCTGTAGAAGTGTGTGTGTCTGTCTGTCTCTGTGTCTGTATGTAGTGCAGTCACTTGTAATGTGACATGAACCCAAGGTCCTGGTTGAGGCTAACCCCACGGGTAACAGCCTTGGCTAACAGCCTCTGCTCTGCCATTTTGCATTGTTGCCTGTCCCAAAATCTGCCTTGGAGGATGGTCACCCAAAGGTCTGAGGTCGAATGTTCCAGACCACTGAAGTGTTCTCTGACTGAGAGGGAGCATTCCTCTCTATTGACTGTTGTGCGGTGTCTGAAGGGAACCCTGTCAGTTGCAACTCCTGTCTATCTCCTGAGGAGGTCATTATGGTTTCTCGCTGTGGCATGCTGGAACTGGCAGTTAATGAGTTGAGCACCATACCTTGTTCTTATGAGGGCATCCTTGAGTACTCAGTGCCAGTCACATTCCTCCTCAAATGAACAGATCCAGTGTACACATAGGGCTTGTCCGTGGGGGATGGCTGTTTTAATATGCTTTGGGTGGAAGCTGGAGAAGTGTAGCATCGTGAGGTTAGTGGTAGAGTGAGGTGCTGAGGTGCCCATCCTTGAAAGAGGTGCATATGCCCAAGAATAAGACATGATCTAGAGAGTAGTAGTAGTCCATGGTGAGTTTGATGGTGGGATGAAGCTTGTTGATATCACTGGGTAGTTGTTTCAGTGAGTCCTCGCTGTGGGTCCAGAGGAAAAAAATGTATTTGATATACCTGGTGTATAATGTTGGTTGGAGGTCCTGCATTGAGAAGAAGTCTTGTTTGAAGCTGTGCATGAAAATGTTGACATATTGGGGTGCAAATTTGGTTCCCATGGCTATTCCATGTGTCTGGATGAAGAACTGGTTGTCAAAGGTGAAATGTTGTGATCAAGGATAAAGCAGATAAGTTGTAGGATTGTTCTTGGAGATTGGCAGTTGTTGGTGTTGAGTACTGAACCTGTTGCTGCAATGCTGTCGTTGTGGGGATGCTGGTGGAGAGTGCTGAAATGTCCACTGTGACGAGAAATGTTCCTGGTTCGACTCGTCTGTGGGTGCTGAGTTTCTGTAAGAAATCTGTCGTGTTGCAACTGAAGCTAGTGGTGACCCGTACAATGGGTTTCAAGATGCTTTCAACATAGCCAGAGAGGTTCTCACACAGGGTCCCATTGCCTGATAGGGAACGTAGGGAACTCTGAAGGACTGGATCCAAAGTCCTGATCAATGTGTTTAGTTCACGGGCGTGCTCTTTGGTTGGATCAGCCGGTAGTTGCCTGTAGTGTTCCTGGTTGTTCAGTTATCGGTACAGTTCCTTGCAGTAATCTGTTCTATTCTGAATGACGATGGCTCCTTCTTTATCTGCTGCTTTGATGACAATGTTGTGATTGGTATTGAGAGCACGGATGGCGTTGCGTTGTGATTCGGCGATATTCTGCTCAGCTTGTGGGTGTGGCTAATGAATCTGGCATTTATATATTTCCTGATGGTTTGAGCATACATGCCAAGTCCAGGGCAGAGGCCCTCCGGTAGGGTCCAAGTTGACTCCTTCTTTGGTCACTCCTCTATGGATTTCTGTGAAGACTGTTCCCGTTCCTCGGTGGGCTCATTGGGATCACTGCTGGCATCTTGAAAGAATTCCCAGAGTCTCATTCGTCTGATGAATTCCTCAATGTCTGCTGCAAGACCCATGGTGGTGGGGCAGAAATTGAGACCTCTCCTAAGAACTTCAATTTCTTCCAGTTGAAGGGTGTGACCCAATAAGTTGATGATCGACTTCCCCGCGATGATAACATTTTCCACTCTGGTGCCAGGGTAGGCCTGGCTACTGCTCGCGGTGATGCCAAGTTTCTCCTGTTTTACATATGAAAGAACTGAAACCAACATGGTCATCCTAAAAGATGAGAGACTTAACAAACAATCCAGATCTTTTTCAATATATAATTTCAGTTACATCACACTGTAAACTTTTGCGATAAATTATGTGTCTTACGATCTTATACTCCACAACCCCCTGATGAAGGAGTAGCGCTCCAAAAGCTCATGCTTCCAAATAAATCTGTTGGACTATAACCTGGTATTGTGAGATTTTTAAAATTGTACACCCCAGTCCAACATCAGCACCTCCAAATTGTAATCTGTAATGCATTATTTCATCATAAATAAGAACGGTTGCTAATATTGTAATATTTCTGTATACATTTCATAGCTTTTCCCCCCTCACATGTCCGAATGCTATAGTAACATCACAACAATTAAAACAAAAATCAATTTGTGTCATTTAATACATCATATAATAAAGTCACCATTTCTATCACAGGCTGTTATTAAAAATGTTAGACTAGACAGTCTTCTACCCTCCTAGACAGTGACATGGCACCACAACACGTGATGTTTTGGTACAAGGCTACCTGCCTCACCTTCAGCAACTCTCTCTGTTCCATGGAACAAGTGTACTCAGTACGTTATGTGTTTGCTGACATGCTCTCAAAGGCAGGCAGGTCAGCCCAGGAAATGTTTCAACTTTTGTTAGCTTTCTCAAAGATGACAATCCAGCCTATCACATCTGACTAGATTCCCTACAGTGTGGAAACAGGCCCAACCAGTCCACACCAACCCTCCGAAGAGTAACCCACCGAGACCCATAAATCTGATAAAGACTAATGCACACTAATCTGATAAAGTAACAGAGAGGGCTGATGGAGATAGTGCAGCAGGGATGTTGATTAAGATTTTGAAAGGTATTTGAAACATTGTCAAATAGCTATCTTTGATAAATAGAATAACAAGATATTAAAGGGTTAGTGATAACATTGATATGTAATAGACTAAAGAATAGGAGGCAAACAATACCAGCTGGAGAGAAGTATGCAATAGGATTACTGAGACCATTGCTTTTCTTATATAAATGTCCTTCATACAGCAGGAACAATTTAGGCATTTGTGGATGATGTAAAATTTGAGAATTTGGTAAGTTGTCCGGATAATAGACTTGATATCAGAGACAGACAGGTTAAATGGACTGATATGTGCCTACAGGTGAAGTGATAACTTTTGAGAGAATTAAGGGACTGAAAGAGGAGAAGGAAGTAGTCATCTCGAGTCAACAAGGTTGCAAAAAAGAGTACTTTTTAAAGTGGGGAAATGAGAAAAAAACAGCAAACTCTTAACAAGTGTCTGATTAGGCTTTAATTTGAATATTGTCTACAATTCTGGGTACCACATACATTAAAGCCTAGCAGGAATGGGGGAGGTAGAAATATTGGAGAAGGTGAAATTGTTCTACTTAGAGCATGGAAGAGGAGACTTCAAATCTTTAAGTGTCTTTGATAGACAAAGTTGGAAGAAATGCTTTTCTCTGGCAAGAGGGTCAATAAGCAGAATTAAATAACTGCCATTGAAGTGGCGTGGAACTGAGGAGTATGGCTTGAAAACACAGCTAGTTGTTAAGATCTCATATTGTGTCTTATTGGAGATGGTCATTACTTTGCATTTGCGTGACTCAAACATTTATTGCCACCTGTCAGCCTAAGTCTGACCATAGACCGCTTCAGTATCTGAGAAGTTGCAAATGATGGAAAAAATGTCATAGATAAGCATCTGAGTATGGTTTAGTCCAGGACACTATCCAGAGGAAGTCCTGCAGAGATGTCCTGGAACTGAGATGACCGACCTCCAACAACTATAGCCATCTTCCAAAGTGCCAGCAGAGAGTTTGCTCCCTCACTCTCACTGTTTCCAGTTTTTCGAGGGCTCCTTGACGCCACATTCAGTAAAAGCAACCTTGATGCAAAAGGCTGTTACTTGTACCTCAGCTCTGGAATTCAACATTTTTGTCCACGTTTAAACAAAAGCTGTAATAAGCATGGACAAATTCAGTAAGAAAATCATGAAATATGAAACGTTTTTTGTGACATGCTAAGCCAAGGGTTATCACCTCATATATTTCAGCCACATATTCCTGTGTTTGAGTGTACTGTGTGAACATCCTAATATATACTGCATATTAAAAACCAACAGTTGCAAACAGCTAGAGCTGAAGTTGTAGAATTATAGAATCATACAACATAGAAACAGACCCTTTGGCCTGCCATGTCTGTACTGACCAATGAACACCAAACTACACTAATCCTATTAAAATGGCATATCTTTCCCCTGGTCCTTACCTTATGGTCAGTCACAAGATGTCATTTTGGACTTGTCAAAAACTGGCATCTCCAGTCCAGAACGTGCATTTTTGCAATTTGAAAAAAGAGAGATCAAGACTTCAGCCCTGAGACAGAATTTATGAGTGTGCATTCTGAAATGGTGCAATCACAATAAGGACTTTCATTCCACAGGTGTTTGAGTTGCAGGAATACCAAGAACACTGTAGTAACAATTTGGCACTTACATCAACAACATTCCCAACAAGGGAGCAGAAAATTACTGCAGAGAGTTGTACTGAAATTGAAACATTAACTCTGTTTCTCACACCACAGATGCTGCCAGACCTGCTGAGTTTCTCCAGCATTTTCTGTGTTTGTAGCAGAAAATTGCTGAACAAATCTACCTAATAGGCTTTGCATTTTGGCTAAGGAATGACCCTTCTGAATTGCTTTCTTTGCAGCCTTCAGTAGCAATCTCCCTTTCATCAGATCCTTTTTCTGGTTTCAATATACACTAAAACCTAAACTCAGCCACTAACCTTTGCTGCTTACAACAGTACTTGCTATTTACCTCCAGATAAGGTTCTTGTGTAAATAGGTAACTCCTTAGCCATTCGTCTAAGGACTTCCTGTTGACCTTCACCTCGGTCCTCACGTTCAATTTGTTCTCGGTCCGTATACGACAGATGAAACTGTGGACATAGATAAAGGGAAAGAAAAACAAATGTGTTTAACATTAACCAGCAAGTGTTTTTGAAATTTTAATTCCTTTCAGCTCAGAATTCATTTAATGTGGGCCAGTTTGGACCATAACTACAATAGTTTAGCTTATGGTCTGAAACAGATAGTCTAAGAGATGTAATTACGAGTGACAGAATTGTAACTCTGAGAAATAGTTTTACGAATTCAAAGTTCTTATTCAGATGCTCTCAACGTGCTCAACCATTGCGTCCCTATATCAACCTGGTTAATAATTGTGGTGGACTCCCACTAGGATTCACAGCTGAATAGGCAAAATGTATAAAGAGAAAAAGCAGCTAACCAGGCGGGCTAGGTTACTAAAAAGAAAGTTTGGAAAATGGAATTTATTATTCATAATTTATTTCATTTCTTTAAGTTTTGCATGCTCCATCTCCTATAAAAACAATGTTGGAATTCAGAAACCTATTGGTATTCCTTGCATCAATGAAATGCTATGGAAGTAATGAGAGAAAATATTATTTATGGCCACAGCCCATCTTTACCACCATTTTCAAACTGCCCACCTATATTTGAGGGACTAGATTCAATGTTTGTGTCCAATGGAAACTTCCAAAGCAGTGACAGTTTATTTGAATCTTGGAGAACAACCTCTAATTATCTAAGAACAAGTAGAAATGTGAACAATCAAGCACCAGCATGACCCTATAGTTCCAGGAGAGTGACTCACCTCTCAAACTGACTTGCTTGTTACCATTGTGTAATTTGTTATTTAATCCATAAGATTAATTGAGAGATTTCCAATGGTCAATTCTGCTTGTGATCAATTATACCAGATTTTCAAATGTTAGATTTGTTGAGGATTTTTATAAATTTTTTATTGGGTGGAATTGAGAGTTAATTTTGTGACTGGTAAGTATAAGTGCTAATGACTGGTAGTTATGGGTTTGAATAGCATTCTTGTAAGTGATTCTTACACTCTCTGCACTTTTACTTCCTGCCTTTCTTTTGTAAAATTACTTTTTCTCCCTTGGAGGCTTTTCACAGCTTTAAGTATTTTTGCTGTTCCATGGTTGCTTTTGATGTTCATCAGTAGCTGCTAGTATTGGTAATGATCAGCTTCAGCAGTATGCTAGGGATAGCGGGACCCAAAGCAACCTTTGGCTGCCACAACATTGCTGTGTTCTGTCTGTGACCTGAGTGTTTGTTTTCTTTCCAGCCCATCTCTAACAGTTTTTGCAAACTTGGGTTTCTCCTCAGCTCATTTCCCTGTTGCTCTCTCACTTCATCCCTGTGCTAAAAGCATTTATTACTTTATATTTGCATTTATCAATGTTTCATAATCATAAATCTCCATGAATAATGTGCACCTGCTGATGCTAGTCTTGCATGGAGGTGTTGCCTCCCTGGGGCAGGGTTAATTAAATCACCGAGAATATTTTGCTGGGTAAACGAAACATGTTGAACCCCACATCTGAACTGATGACATCAATGGGAAAAGGGTTGAGGTCCTAAAATTAGCTAACAAACAAGGGAAAAAGGTAAAGAGCAAGGACCTCATTGACAGTAAACATCACAATTCACCCATTGCCAATTTCAGTATTTCTAGGAGTTGTGAAGCATGACAACTAAAGAAAGGGGACAGAAGGTAAGACTTCAAATTCCTTGGAGATTGGAACAAGTTCTGGAGTATGACGGACATATACAGGTGTTGAATTCACTTTAATGACAGGAATTTATTTTCTTGCAGACATTTAATAAGTGTTTTGGCAGAAGGTTTAAACTAATTTGGGAGGAAGAGGATTGCGATGAAAATTAATTTAAAAGGAGATAAAAGGAACATAGTAGACTGACTGGAAGGCATAAATAGCATTAGAATAAAGACTCGTTCAGGAATAAGTTGAACCACTTTATGAGTGGAGTAAAATTGCAGAAAGAGGCAAGAACTTTGGAACAGTGACAATAAGGAACATAAAATCTCCAAGATCAATGTGGGAAATAATTACAGAAAACAAGGAATTCTTAAAATATATACAGAAGAACATTCTTGGTTAATGTGTTTTCACCCCAATGAAGCTCTGGTTCTACGGGAAATTGAAGTGGGCAAGTGGAACTTTGTTCAGTGGAATAGCATTTAGAAAAACTGTGATTATAATATCATTAGGCTTGGAGTGGAGTCATAGAGATGTACAGCACGGTAACAGACCCTTCGGTCCAACTCGTTCATGCTGAACACATAGCCTAAATTAATCTAGTTCCATTTGCCAGCACTTGGCCCATATCTCTCTAAACCCTTCCTATTCATATACCCATCCAGATGCCTTTTAAATGTTGTAATTGTGCCAGCCTCCACCACTTCCTCTGGCAGCTCATTCCATATCCATTCTGCCCTTTGTGTGAAAAGGTTGCTCCTTAGATCTCTTCTGTATCTTTCCCCTCTCACCCTAAACCTATGCCCTCTAGTTCTGGACTCCCCCACCCCAGGGGAAAAGACTTTGTCTATTTATCCTATCTATGCCCCTCATGATTTTATAAACCACTATAAGGTCACCCCTCAGCCTCCGACACTCCAGGGAAAACAGCCCTAGCCTATTCGACCTCTCCCTATAGCTCAAATCCTCCAACCCTGGCAACATCCTTGTAAATCTTTTCTGAACCCTTTCAAGTTTCACAATATCTTTCCGATAGGAAGGAGACCAGAATTGCACACAATGTTCCAACAGTGGTCTAAACAATGTCCTGTACAGGTGCAACGTGACCTCCCAACTCCTGTACTCAATACTCTGACCAATAAAGGAAAGCATACCAAATGCCTTCTTCGCTATCCTGTCTACCTGGGACTCCACGTTTGAGGAGCTATGAACCTGTACTCCAAGGTCTCTTTGTTCAGCAATGCTCTCCAGAGTCTTACAATTAAGTATATAAGTACTGCTCTGATTTGCCTTATCAAAACACAACACCTCACATTTATCCAAATTAAACTCCATCTGGTACACCTCCCTTGGTCCATTGGCCCAACTGATCAAGATCCCAACATAGTTTGAGGTAACCTTCTTTTCTGTACACTATACCTCAAATTTTAGTGTCATCTGTAAACTTACTAACCATACCTCCTATATTCACGTTCAAATAATTTATATAAATGATGAAAAGCAGCGGAGCCAGCACTGATCCTTGTGACAAACCGCTGGTCACAGGCCTCTAGTCTGAAAAACAAATCTCCACCACCACCCTCTGTCTTCTACCTTCGAGCCAGTCCTATATCCAAATGGCTAGTTCTCCCTGTATTCCATGTGATCTAACCTTGCTAACCAGTCTCCCATAGGGAACCTTGTCAAATGCCTTACTGAAATCCATATAGATCATGTCTACTGCTCTGCCCTCATGAATCCTCTTGGTTACCTCTTCAAAAAATTCAATCAAGTCAGTGAGACATGATTTCCCACGCGCAAAATTATGTTGACTATCCTTATTCAGTCCTTGCCTTTCCAAATATATGCAAATCCTGCTCCTCAGGATTCCCTCTAACAACATGCCCACGACCGATGTCAGGCTCACTGGTCTATAGTTCCCTGGCTTGTCTTTACCACCTAGGAGAAAGTGAGAACTGCAGATGCTGGAGATCAGAGCTGAAAATGTGTTGCTGGAAAAGCGCAGCAGGTCAGGCAGCATCCAAGGAGCAGGAGAATTGACGTTTCGGGCATGAGCCCTTCTTCAGGACTTTACCACCCCCAGTCTTCCAGCACCTTGCTTAATATCTTCCCCATCTCCTACAGTCCACACATCGGCAGCCTTGCTGATCTTCAAGGGGTCTTATTCTCTCCCTCCTTACCCTTAAGTTAAGTGAATTGATTTGGAAAGTTAAATGTGAAAAAAATACCCTTCTGAATGAGTTGAAAATGGATCTGACCCAAGTGAACTTTAATTACATAATGGAAAGCAAATAGTTATTGAAAAGCAGAGTCCAAACAAAGAGGAAAAAGCTGGGGTATAGATTCAACCAATCAGGGATCAAAAAGGAGATCTTGTGGAGCAAAAGAACATGTCAAAGTACTAACGAAAGACTTTGCATATGTTTTCAACAAAGCGGATGCTACCAGAATCGATGAAGAGGTAGTACAGCAACTGCCTTGGATAAAAATTAATAAATCAAATGTAATATATACTGAGTAGGAGAGTAATAGACTTCAGGAAGACATTAGATAGACTAGTAAAAGGGTAGACTCATGGCAGATGAAATTTCATGGAATTGATTGTTAAATGAAACATTTTAATGGGAATGAAGAGACACAATAGGATTTAAATACAATTTTACAGGGGGTGCAAAATCAAACAAACCTGGGACTGTATGCACATAAATCTTTGAATATAGCAGGACAAGTTGAAAAGCCAATCATCTGGTAATCAGAGACAAATTAACCATCACCCGTTGACAAACAATCGCATTATCATCTACCACAACTATTACATCCTTGGGGGGGGGGGCTACCATTGACCAGAACCTGAACTGAACTACCCATATAAATACAATGAATACAAGAGCAGGTTAGAAATGCTGCAGCAAGTAACTTATCTGCTGTCTCCACTAAAGCCTATCCATCATCCACAAGGCCCGTGGCAGCAATGTGATGGAAGATTCCCCACTTGCTTGGATAAGTGCAGATTCAGCAACATTCAAGAAGCTTAACACCATCCAGAACAAAGCAGTCTGCTTGAATGGCATCACATCTACAAACATTGAAATCTCTCAGGAGCAGCAGTGTGTACAATCCACAAGATGCACTACAGAAATTCACCAGAGGCCCTTAGAAAATATCTTTCAAAACCATGACAACTACCATCTAGAAGGACAATGGCAGCAGATACATGGATTCACTACCACCTTCAAGTTCCACTTCAACCCACTCAACAACCTGACTTGGAAATATATCGTCATTCCTTCAGTGTCATTTGGTCTAAATCTAAGGTCCCTGTCCGAACATATTGTGGGTGTATCTAAATCAATTGTATTGAAGTGATTCAAGAAAGCAGCTCACCACTGCCTTCTCAAGGGCAACTAGGGACAGGCATTGAATGCTGGCCCAGCCAGTGATGTCCACAATACATGACTAAATTTTTTTAAAATCACAGCATAGGGAATCCTTAAAGCTGAACTTCCTGAAAGGCAAGTTACACATCCAATAAGTTTGATTAAGTAGAAATATAATCTCAAGCAATTTTTCACTTTCATTACTGTTAAATAGACCAGATCTAGACAAATAGCTGGTGTTATCTGTCCTATAACATGAAAGAATCATTTGCAAATAATGTTAAATGTCTTTTTGAAAAGTTAAAGAAATCCTCAACTTCTGACTGAATGAAGAGATGGTGTATTTTATGTTGTATCGTCAGACTACATGTTGGCACTTTTGGCTGTTTATTTAGGCTAGAATGCACAAATATCAGTACAAGTTCTTGTGAAATGATGGGGTTAAGTTAAAGCAACAAAAAATTTGGAATATTGCAAACTTGTGCAAATAACAGGATTTAACTGTGGGATATTCCACCAATCATCAATTTTTAAAGATTTCCTTTACCACTAAGGGTGCACTTAAGTCAAAATTGACAAATGGAGATCTCAAATTTTGGTGTAAAATATGATCAAATCAGGGTATCAGACTCATCTAAAGAATGAATTGCAAATTTCCCTGGTGCTTTTTGTAAAGTACACTGCTCTCAAGAGTTGCAATTTCCCATTGCTGATTTCATCCCTCACCATTGTGAATATGGAGTTGCTAGGCTTACAATTCCCAATGCTACCAGTTAGAAATGTGGCCTCTCTTGATGGTCAACCTGGTGAGATTTGGGAGTAGCTGATCCAGGAAGTAACCAGAACATCCTTGGTCTGTACTGAATTAGATAATTACGCCCAAGGCAGCAATGAGGTACATTGTAGTGATGATCCACGTTTCAGAGATAGAGGTCAACATCCTGTGAGGGTTCTACTCTTGATTAGTTTGCAAGTTTACACTTGGAAATCAGGTGATGTCAGGTCTCACCTGGTTGCGAGGCTCCATGATTTTGAACAGACTACCGACATGCACAAATTAGGATCACAATATGAGGGGTTTTTAGCTCAAATATTTTGTCAGAGGAAATGTAAGAGCTCTTTCAAAAACCAAAGGATGTGGGAAACAAACAGAAAAGTAGAAGCAATACCAAAGATCGGCCAGGATTATAACCAAGGGCAGAGCAAGTTTAAAGGGCCATGCAATGTAATGCAGGTCAAAGAGTGTGGTGCTGGAAAAGCACAGCTAGTCAGGTAGCATCCGAGGATTAGGAGAATCAACGTTTCGAGCAAAATCTCTTCATCAGGAATGAGGGGGTGGCCCAGGGGCCTGAGAGATAAGTAGGAGCGGGGTGGGGCTGTTGGAAGGTAGCTGAGGATGCGATAAGTAGATGGAGTTGGTGGTGAGGGTGCTAGGTCAGACAGGAGGGTGGAGCAGATAGGTGGGAAGGACAGGTCAAGAGGGCAGTGCCAAGTTGGAAGGTTGGATCTGGGATAAGGTGGGGGGGGGGGGGGGGGGGGATGAGGAAACTGGTGAAATCAACATTGATTCCGTGTGGTTGGAGGGTACCAAGACGGAGGATGAGGTGTTCTTCCTCCAGGCGTTGGGTGGTAAGGGCTTGGCAGTGGAGGTAGCCCAGGACCTGCACGATCTTGGCAGAGTGGAAGGGGGAGTTAAAGTGTTCGGCCACGGGGAAGTGGGGTTGTTTTGTGCATGTGTACCTGGAGATGTTCTCTGAAGCATTCTGCAAGTAGGTGTCAATGTAGAGGAGACCACATCGGGAGTAAGGATACAGTAGATGATGTGTGGGGAGGTGCAGGTTAAATTTCTGACGGATGTGGAAAGCTTGTTTGGGGCCTTGGACGGAGGTAAGGGGAAAGGTGTGGGCACAGGTTTTACAATTCATGTCGTGTCAGGGGATGGTGCTGGGTGGGGTGGACCGAACAAGGGATTCGCAGAGGGAATGGTCTTTACGGAATGCAGATAGGGGTGGGGAGGAAAATATATTGCTGGTGGTGGGATCTGTTTGTAGGTGGCGGAAATGGCGGAGGATGATGTGATATATCCAGAGTTGGTAGGGTGTAAGGTGAGGCCCAGGGGGTTCTGTCCTTGTTACGGTTGGAGGGGTGGGGTTCAAGGGCGGAGGTGCGGGATGTGGATGAGATGTGCTGGATGGCATCATCGACCATGTGGGAGGGTAAATTATGATCTTTGAAGGAGGAGACCATCTGGTATGTTCTGTGGTGAAATTGGTCCTCCTGGGAGCAGATGTGGTGGAGGCGGAGGAATTGGGAATAAGGGATAGCATGTTTACAGGAGGCAGGGTGGGAGGAGGTGTAGTCTAGGTAGTTGTCAAAGTTGGTGAGTTTGTAGTAGATGTCCATGTTGAGTCGGTCACTGGAAACAAAGATGGAGAGGTCCAGGAAGGGGGGAAACAAAGATGGAGAGGTCCAGGAAGGGGAAGGAGGTCCATATCAACTTAAGCTGAAAATGTGTTGCTGGAAAAGCGCAGCAGGTCAGGCAGCATCCAAGGAACAGGAGAATCAACGTTCCTGAAGAAGGGCTGATGCCCGAAACGTCGATTCTCCTGTTCCTTGGATGCTGCCTGACCTGCTGCGCTTTTCCAGCAACACATTTTCAGCTCTGATCTCCAGCATCTGTAGTCCTCACTTTCTCCTCCCAGATGAACTTAAGGTCAGGATGGAATGTGTTAGTGAAGTTGATGAGCTGTTCAACCTCCTTGTGGGAGCACGAGGTGGTACCAATACAGTCATCAATGTAATGGAGGAAAAGGTGGGGAATGATGCAGGTGTAGTTGTGGAAAATGGACTATTCCATGTACCCGATGAAAAGTCAGGCATAGCTGGGCCCATGCAGGTGCCCATGGCTACCCCTTTGGTCTGGAGGAAGTGGGAGGATTCAAAGGAGAAATTATTGAGGGTGAGGACCAGTTCAGCCAAACGAATGAGGAAGTCGGTGGAAGGGTACTGTTGGGGTCGACGGGAGAGGAAGAAATGGAGGGCTTGGAGGTCTTCGTCAAGGCAGATAGATGTGTATAGGGACTGGTGACGATGAGGCATTGGGGGCTAGGGAAACAAAAGTCATGGAAGAGGTCGAGGGCATGGGTGGGGATTTCCTGGACCGGGGGGCAGGATGGTGTCAAGGTATATGGACATGAGTTCAGTGGGGCAGGAGCAGCCCTGGCCAATCTAACACTCCTATTGGAGGGAGAAAATAGGAAGAAAGTCTGGGACAAAGGGAACAATCATTGATATTGAAATCAATCCATATGCCAGACGCAAAAAATTCGAACGCAGTGTTGCAAATGGAGTAGCGAGACTAACTGAATAGAAAATGTATGTAAAAATGAACTGCAATTAATAAAGCCTATGGTAATGATGGATAGTTTGAGATTGCAGCATTTTCATTGACAGGATTGAATATAAAGTGCAAAACAGGAATCAGAAATAGCTGCAGCAACACCATCTTCCAGCATATTACTGTAATCAATGGTACTGTCATCATGCAGCAGAGCATGAGAAAAGAGAAAGCAAAAAGCAATAGGTTGTGTACCTTTTGTGTAAAGAGTGGAACATAACATTAAATTACAACATTTTACACACAAAAAGGATTGTTTCGCCTCATGTTTACCTCCTTACTCGGATTCATTGGTTTTGTAAAGATGGTTTTCCAGTATGACCACACGAACATGATGAAAAACAAATGATAGAATACAAGGCAGACAACTAGAAGAAAGAAAATCATAAAAGAAACAACCATTACTCAAGTTGTCTAATATATATCTAGATGATTTGGCAGTTTTATATTTTGGTGCCAACAAGATCTGATAAATTATTAAACAACAAAATTAGCATTCCTAACTTTACAAATTCAGGTGCTTCTTAAATGAATAGCATGCACTATTTTCATCCTAATCAAAATGAAACTTTGGATTATTTAAAAGGACAATTAGCCTACAGACCTTCATTCTCATATCATTTCAAAACCTCATTCAGAATTTTCACTTCCAAATAGTCAATGTGACAAAAAAAGTATAATTTTGGTAAATATGCTCTGACCTTTAATATCAAGGTGGTCTCTAATCCCAGTATTAGGATTTTTATTTCATTACAATTTTCTAAGGAGAGTTTATTTCCAAAATTGACAATTGAGACTCATTTTCCATTAATATCCTGGAAACAGTTGTCATGGATTGCTGTTCATACACTAACAACACCAACATGTCTTTGTTTAATGCCTTTAAACATAACAGAATGGCCCAAGGTGCTTCACAGGAATGTTACAAAGGAAAATTTGACATCACGTTTTATTAGGAGATTTTGGGGGGCGTTAACCGGGGGTTTGACCAAAGAGGAAGGTTTCGAGAAGCATATAAAAGGAAGACAGTGGGATAGAGAAGTGGACAGATTAAGGAAGGAATTTCTCGAGTGTATGGCTTACATGGCTGAAGAAATCCAACCAACGATAAAGTAATTAAAATTGGAGAAGCATAAGAATCTCAGAGATTTGTTGAGCTAGAAGACTGCAGAAATAAGGAGGGCCGAGGCCAAGGAGGGATTTGAAGACGAGGGTGAAACTGCTTAACCTGGAACCAGTGTAGGTCAGAATGGTACGGGCTGATGGTCAATGTGGCTTGATGCAAGTAGGAACAGGGTGCAGAGTTTAGAAAGACGAAGTTACATCGAGTACATTGTGGGAGGCATGTGAAAGTAGACATTTTTTTCAGTTTTTGTTTCAGACCACACTTGCTACATTCTATATGTTAATGTTACTGTTTTTTTTTAATTCATTCATGAGGGTGTTGCTGGCTTGGCCAGTATTTATTGCTCATTCCTAATGGTGCAAAGGGCATTTGAGAGTTAACTGTTGGTCTGGACTCACATATCACCCAGACCAGGTAAGGATGATAGTTTCCTTCCCTCAAGGACATTAATGAACCCAGATGGCTTTTTCTGACAATCTACAATGGTTTCATGATCATCATTAGATTTTTATTGAATTCGAACCCTGGTCCTTAGAAAATTACCTGGGTCTCTGGATTAATAGTCTATCGATAAAACTGCTAGACTGTCACCTTCCCATTATACTAAATGCAATGTTATAATGAATTTTTCATAACAATATCAATGGGTTGCTGATACTATTGTATTATAACAGTGAAGCAAAAAAAACCCCACACCCCTTCCAAGATCCTCTTGCTTTCTATTCAAATATCTGTCCCTTCCATAACCCTGCATAACCTCAATATCTCCTAGTACCTCCACTCAGCACACAGGACCATCGCAGCAACCTATGTCCCTACACCCACCCTCCTCCAGGATCCCACATACCCACCAGGCCAACTTATGTCACTTTTATGCCAATTACACTGTAGTCTGTACAGACCCAATAAAACCTATAGTAACAAAAGCATGTTTGGAAAAGTTTTAGCAACAAGACGTTCATTTATACAGCTTTCTTTAAATAAACTATTTTTACTACAGGCCTATAAAAATGTAAATCATCTGGAACTTTAAAATGTCAATAACAGAAACTACAAATATGTGATGCTTCCTTACATAGATCATAGAGAAACACCTGTCAATCAAGCATTATTTTGCCTTCAGCACAGGATTTTCAACAGACCAATGAATGTCTAAGATCTCAGCTCAGCTGCTCCCAACGGAAAGCACTGCATGATTGACAGATGTTTTTCTGTAACCTATTCAGTCAATTGCACAATATTTATTGACACAAGCTAAAGGGGAGTCAAGTACTTGCAGCTTGTTATTAATACTTTAAATGTCCCAACGATTTATACTTTTATAGGGTGTGGTGAAAACAGAGGAGTTGAGAGTATGGTCCTGGAAAACCATAACAGATCAGGCAGTATCTGAGGAGCAGGAGGATCAACGTTTCAGACATAAGCCCTCCATCAGGAATGAGGCTTGTGGGCTAGGGAAGGGGACTAAGAGATAAACAGGAGGGAGGTTGGGTGGGGAGGGGCAACATATGTGAGAATTCGATAAGTAGATGAAGGTTGGGGAAAGGTAGTGAGTCGGAAAGGAGGGTGGGGTGGATAGATGAGAAAGACAATGGACAGATCAAGAGGGCAGTGCTGAGTTGGAGGCTTGGGATTGCCATAATGTGGGTGGAGTGGAAACATGGAAACTGGTGAAATCCACATTGATCTCGTGTGGTTGCAGTGCCGCAAGGCAGAGGATGAGGCATTCTTCCTCTAGGCGTGGGGTGGTAAGGGTTTGGTGATGGAAGAGGCCCAGGACCTGCATGTCCTTGGCAGAGTGGGAGGGGGAGTTGAAGTGTTCAGCAACAGAGTGGTGGGGTTGGTTGGTGCAGGTGTACAGAGATGTTCTCTGAAACAATCTGCAAGTAGGCGTCCAGTCTCCCCGATGTAGAGGAGATTACATCAGGTGCAGCAGATACAGCAGATGACACTGGTGGAGATACAGGTAAATTTCTGTTGATTTGGAAGGATCCTTCGAGGCCTTGACCGGAGGTGGGGGCAGGGTGGGGAGGAGGTGGGGTTGTTTGTGTGCACAGGTTTTGCATTTCCTTCAGTGGCAGGAGAAGGTGCTAGGAGTGGGGTGTAGGCTGGTGGGGGGCATGTGGATCTGACAGGGAAGTCGAGGAGGGAATGGTCTCTCCAGAACACAGATAGGGATGGGGAGGTAAATATGTCCCTAGTGGTAGGGTCTGTTTGTAGGTGGCGGAAGTGGCGGAGGATGATATACGTAGGTTGGTGGTGGAAGGTGAGGACTAGGGGGTCCTTGTTGCATTGGGAGGGGTGGGGTTTAAGGACAGAGGTGCAGGAAGCGGAGGATATACTAGGAAGGGCATCATCAATCACGTGGGAGGGGAAATAGCGATCTTTGATGAAGGAGGCCATCTGGGACTTTCTGAGGTGGAATTGGTCATTCTGGGAACAGATGTGATGGAGACGAAGGAATTGGGAATGAGGGATGGCATTTTTACAGGAGGTGGGGTGGGAAGAGGTATAGTCTAGGATGCTGTGGGAGTTGGTGGGTTAGTAGTAGATATCTGTGGTTAGTCAGTCACTGAAGATGGAGAGGTCCAGGAAGGAGAGGGAGGTGCCCAAGACAGTTCAGATGAATTTGAGGTGGGGGTAAAAGGTGTTAATGAAGTTGATGAACTGTTCAACTTCCTCATGGGAGCACGAGATAGTGCCAATACAATCATCAATGTAGGGGAGGAAAAGGTGTGAAGTAGTGCCGGTGTACTGCAAAAGGTGGACTGTTATACATACCCGACAAAAAGGTGGGCATAGCTGGGGCCCATGGCTACCTCTTTGGTTTGGAGGAAGTGGGAGGATTGGAAGAAGTTGTTGATGGTGAGGAAAACAGATACTTTTAAAAGCAAGTCAAAAGTTATGAATGAGTAATTTAAAAATAAACCGTACGCCATACATAATTTATTTTTACCATTCACTAGTTCTGTTTAAAATATATGCTGGGTGAATGGGCATCAAAGTTCCACAGGTTGGCATAGAGGGTATTAGGGGCCATGAGTGGCAGTGGATATATATAAGAGAAACTGAAGACTGCAGATGCTGGAGATCAGAGTCGAGAGTGTGATGCTGGAAAAGCACACCAGGTCAGGCAGCATCCGAGGAGCAGGGAAGTCAACGTTTCGGGCATAAGCCCTTCCCGATGAAGGGCCTATGTTTGAAATGTCGATTCTCCTGCTCCTCGGATGCTGCCTGATCTGATTTCCAGCACCATACTCTCAACAGTGGATATATCTGTATTTGCATTGGTACTGAACAGCTCTAAAACATGCTGTTGAAGAAGATGACACAATATGGATTAAATTCTACAATATTCTGGGTAATTCTGAAATAATTTGCAGTATAACAGAAGATATTTTCCAACCATGACAATATATTTACTAAAACTTTGGGAGTGGCATTGATTCTTCAAATTAAAGATGTTTAAGAACCTGAATAGCATTTAGTATGTTACAGTTGTCTAAGTAATTTTGAGCATTGGATTGTCAATTAATTAAGTATTACAATTCAGAATATCAGTATTGATTTTAACCAAACACACCCGATAGAAATATAGTGATTGTGAATTGGATTCCAATTTCATTTTATTGTTGCATTTAAAGGAGAATATAAATCAAATGGGGAATTTAACAAGTCTCTGACCTCAATTCACTTCATTCCAGCTGGATAGTTCAGGACATATTCAGAACAATTTTTTATACCAATAAATCTTGATAAGTAATTTGGAAATAAATACTTACTTTTTTCACCAATATTTTTCATAGACACTGTCACAAAATGAAAAAAAAAGATAGATTAGACAAAAGCCAAAACTGGTTAAAATGTATGTATGTATTGTGTATACCTTGTAGTGCTTTCTAGGGCAAGGCATCTCCCAAAATGTCTTGTTAAATTTTTATCCTCACCCTCACCTTGTATTTGTGTTGTGAGTTCCTGTAGATGTGAAGGCAGGCTCCCAACTCCAGACTGAAGATTAAATTAATTGTTTCAGCATTTCCTAGGTCTGGATTTTAGTCCAGAAATCCAGAAATGCATTTCTGTGCGCAAGCAGTAGTAGGGGGGAGGAAAGGGGTGCTGGGTTGAAATGACTTGGGTTTGCTGGGTAGCTTGTTGGGACTGGAGGACTTAATCTGCTCCTCTTGACTGTTGGAAAGGTGCTGACCTTAAAGATTTAACCTTCTCATCTCTTTTCAGCAGTTAAATTTCCAGATGCTTGGGAAATCCAGCCAATGCAAGTTAAAAATAGAATGACTGCTTCAATGAGGACATTGAGCCTTAGTACAATATTTAAATGAGGACATTGAGCCTTAGTAGAATATTTAAGTGTCCAATCTGTTTCCTGTAAGCGCCTTAATTGTTTGCCCCTTAACCGTTGTTTTACAATTTCCTCACCTAAATATGAAATAGGATCTTAGATATTTTTGGGGGCACAAAACTTTTTAACTTGTTAAGGTTTTTGATTTATTAACACATCATTCAGCATTTTTGCATGAACCTGGACCGAGCCTGTAAAGATGCAGAAACAGGATATTAAAGAGAGCTAGTAGTCCTTTGCAATGCACTGAGATATAGAGTATTTATTGTACTCAAATGACTTCATGCCAGAATAAGTTTTGGTTGTTGTGCAGAACAGTAAGTTCTTTGTAATGTTCCAACGTTTTAAACAAAAGTCTCCATTATGTAAAATAAAGGAGCTATTTTGATTCATCGTCTACATAATGTCTGGATTTGAACCTTTTAAATGTTGATCTTTCCTGGATACATGTTACACTAGCTCACACTCAATATAGTAGTGTTGCTTTCACACCAGGATACCGTTGCATTGAATTCCAAGCTTGATCCCAGATTTCCTATCTGTAGTTATACCAAACTTTACTACTTCTTTGTTCACCCTGAAATTTTGATCTGAGATCTGCACAGGCTGTGAATTGATGTCAGACTTAAATACATTTGTAGCCAAAGGAACACTGAACATTCTAATTTAAATTATGAAAACAGGAGATGATTGACAATCCTGACATTAATAAAACCAAAATGCATATGGAGGTCTGGTGAATTGGAGAGGTGAAGCATAATGGCAGAGCGTTCTGTCAGTTAAAAGCATTCTGTGATGTGTTTCCTTAAGCTTCAATAGCAAATGTGGGCGGAGAAGTAAATGTAGGTTGATTTTAACATTAGAACCAAGAAGTGTGTTTTAGTCCATCTACCTTGGTGAAGAAACCAAAGTCATTCTGAGATCTCAGCTTTGTTTACCTGGAAGATGTGGATGAGAGTCCCAAATGCATGCCCTGAACTAACACAGTGAATTTAGGTTGGTTACCTGATTGGCAGCCATTACATTTGGAGTGTCAGGGTCAAATGACATTAGGAGGGATCCTGAGGAGGCAGCAGCTCAGAGAAGCCTCACAAGAAAAATGTAAACCTCTGCAATTGGTCAGACAGTGTGAAGCATAGGCTCTGAACAGTTACTCTAAGCAGCAGGTTTCTATGTAGGATAGCAATCTGCATAATAAAAGGCTGCAAACCTGCTGCAAGATTACACTTGAATGAAATAGAAGCAGACACCCTGAAGTATTCAGATTTTCACTAAGCAACAGAGAGCAGCTATGACATTTGTTGTCAACTCAATACTAATTAGAAACATGGAATCAAATAAATGCAATGCAGTCATTGAATGACAGAGTGAAGGATGGTACATTAAATGTTATTACAGAATAATTCTTGGCTACAGCAGTACCAGTTTGGCAGTATTTTGAGGTGACTTTGTTACGACACGGAGTAAACCCTCCTGCTTAATTTAAAACCAGCAGCACAAAAGATTTAACCCGTGCTGTAATCTGTAAAAGTTCAAGTGGCCAAGTAAAAATTAACAACTTTATTTCTTAAAGTATAACAGAGGATAATTAACTAACAACTATTTACAATTCCTTCCACTAACCTATCTTTTATCTTCCCTTCTATAATACTAGTCCGATAAAACTCCCAATTAGATTTACAGAAAAATTCAAATTTTTAAACCAGCCAGCAGTCGAATCTTCTCCTTATCTTTGTCGGTAGATTGGCTCTTGTTGAGGTTTTTCCCCTGTACAAACTTCTTTTCTAGACAGGTACCTCTTGGAGTTCTGATTAGCAGTCTACAGCTGTGGCAACTGTTCAATTTTCCCCAGTCTTATACCCAAAAGCATCGGACTGTGTCATTGGCTTTTAGATTGCCAATATACTCAATTCAAAATCGTTTGGAATTTGGTATTTTTCAGGGTATAATTTGAAGCAATTGGCCTAATTTGAATCTGTTTCGTTGTTTCCAAGCAACCAGCTACCCTAATAGCTGGAGCACATGTAACATTGTATCTTGTTGAGAACATTTGGTGCTGTCACTGCTAGCTTTTACTCGCTTAAAGGTACAGTACACCCATATCTTCATAACAACTTAAATCCCTCCTAAGGGAAGGTACTGGTGTACAGAGGAACCTCAATTTTCGAAATGAGATGGGTGTGAACTATTTCGTTTGGATAATTGATTATTCGGATAATTGATTTTATCTTAAACAAGGGAAGCCACACTGATCTAACACTGTGCTCCACCAGAGAATTTATTGAGATCTATAATTTTAATGTATTGAGCGCAAGAGGACACAGCTTTCACATGATGAACAAAATAATGATAAATAAGAAAACTTTTCAAAAATGCAGGCGTGGTTACCATTTGGCAAGACAGCATTAAACAAGGTCCCGAACAGCTTCTATGATCGCAGCAGCATTTGTCAGTTTCTAGGAACACAGTCTTGCTATAGAACGACAGAAGCACTGCCTCACGCATGTGTTTACATTCTCGGCCGTTTTATTTTAATGAACAGCCCAATAAAGTGACGGGAATACCCTGTCCTGTAAAACACTTACTTTTGCAAAGGGCTGTGTAACAACCCTTACCAAAAAAAATCCAGTCACTGATGCTTGAGCTGCTCATGTTTCTTTGTTTTTGCCAGCGTTTTCACGTTCTTCAGTACATGTAAATCAAATACACTCAGCTCTTTCATGTAACATGTTTGTGGGACCTTGAAGTCATCTTCGAATAATCCAATATTCAGATCATCGAGGTTCCACTGTAGCTGGTAATGCCACCTACATCTAATACACCATGTTAATGTAATGGGGAAATGGGCTCAAACCTTGCCATGGCAAATGGTGAAGTTTGAATTCAATTTTTAAAAAATGTGCATTTTTCAAAAAATAAAAGTCCGGTCAAACAGTTATTGTGTAGCCATTGTCAATTGCCATAAAAATCCATCTTGTTCACTAATATCCTTTAGGGAAGGAAACTGCCATCCTCACCCAGTCAGGCCTATGTGTGACTCCAGACCCTTAGCAATGTAGTTGACTCTTAAATTGTCTTATGAACAGTTAGGGATAAGCAATAAATGCTGGCCCAGGCAGAGATGCCCACATCCTGTGAATGAATAAAATAAAAACTGACAACCTTAGAGGATGGTGGAATAAGCTATTGTGAAATCGAGACTTTGGATGATATCAGGTACACTCTCCTTCTCAGATATGTACAGAAATAAATGACTCAATTTGTTCTATTCTCACTGGATCATTGAGCAGCATGATCCTACCCATTCCATGAACTTTGCTGTCTTATAACTGCTTTACAAGAAAGCACTCTGCACTCTCACAGGTAAGTCCACATGTGGGGAAATGTATAAGGAGCAGCTGCTGAGGATCTAAGACATGCACCTTGTTGTCTTTAAGCTGAGAAATATCATCATTGTATTCTAGTTAACAAATGTCACTACATGGACTGTCATTCCATAACTACAGTTGTATTTATTTGACTTTATCTGGCAGGTGATGTTACAGTACACCATCAATGGTCAGTTCATGTGTCAGATACATTGAAGTTAATATTTGAAAGAGAAATTAGAAATGAATAGCACATTTACAAACTTTAGTATCCTCCTTGAAATGTGAAAACAATAAAGAATTAAGTGCTGCACCAGCTTCAGGACATTTCTACAGGAGTTCCTCAGGTTATTGTCTTCAGCTGCTTCATCAATGATTTTCCCTTCATCATAAAGCTAGAAGTGGGGATGTTTGCTGATGATTGAACATATTCAGCACCATTTGCAACTCCTCAGATTCTGAAGCAGTCCATTTGCAAACGCAACAAGATCTGGACTATATCCAGCCTTGGGCTGACAAGTGGTAAGTAATGCTCACCCACACAAGTGCCAAGCTATGACCATCACCAATCAGAGACAATCTAACCACCCCTCCTTGACATTCAATGGTGTTACCATCACTGAATACCCCACTATCAATACCCTGGAGGTTATCATTGATCAGAAACTCAACTGGACCCTCCACATAAATGCAGTGGCTACAAGAGCAGGTCAGGTCCTAGGAATACTGTGGCGAGTAACTCACCTCCTGACTCCCCAAAACCAGTCCACCATCTACAAGCCACAAGTCAGGAGTGTGATGGAATACTCCCCACTTGCCTGGATAAGTGCAGATCCAGTAACACTCAAGAAGTTTGACACCATCCAGGACAAAGTAGCCCGCTTGACTGGCACTACATCCATAAACATCCACTCCCTCTATGACCGATACTCAGTAGCATCAGTGTGTATTATCTACAAGATGCACTGCAGAGATTCGCCCAAGATCCTTAGACAGCACATTCCAAACTCACAGCAACTTCCATATCTAGAAGGACAAGGGCAGCAGACATATGGGAACATCATCACCTTCAAGTTCCCCTCCAAGCCACTCAAACTGAGTTGGAAATATGTTGCTGTTCCTTCACCGTCACCAGGTCAAAATCTTGGAATTCCCTCCCTAAGGGCATTTTGGATTAACCTAAAGGAGGTGGACTGCAGCAGTTCAAGACGGTAACTCACCACCACCTTCTTAAGGGCAACTAGGGACGAGCAATAAATGCTGGCACAGCCAGTGATGCCTACATCCCACAAAATGAAGAAGTATTTTAAAAATGTTTATTCTTGAAACGCAGTCATTCCTTTCCCATGTGGTAAAGCATTAGTACAGGACCGCTATTTTAGGTCATGTACTTTGCAGGCTTCAGACCAGTTCAGAATTGGAGATCAAGTCCTAACATAAGTCCATAAGAGAAGCTTCTGGCCACATATCAAAGTCCATCTATGAGGTGATTAAGGATCATTAGCCTTCACCCACTATCCCTTTTCACTCTACGTCTTTGCTTTAGATACAGATATTTAAGAAATTTTCTAATCAACCTATTTCGAGATGTGAAGACACCCCTTTAGATCAGGTAGAACTTGAACTTGGGCCTCCTGGCTCAGAGATAGGGACAGTACCACTGCACCACAAGAGCCCTCTGAAGCATATTATTTAAATCAATCTGTTCAGACATATTACAATACATATCTGGGGCAAATCAGACTTGAACCTGGATCTCTTGGACCAGGGCCGGGAACATTAACACTGAGCCATAAAAGTTCCCAATTTACAGTTGCTAAATATTGCTCCAAAGTGTATCCTGCATTAACTCAAGGGTTGGATACTCTTTAATCATGCTGTTCCGAGATGTTATTACACGCCTCTGGAGCACAAGGGACTTGAAGTTTGGCCGGCTCAGAAGCAGGGATTGTTCCGAACTGTTCTGAAGTAAAGTGACTAGATTTGCAACATTAACTCTGCTTTCTCTCCACGGATGCTGCCAGGCACACTGAGTTTCTCCAGTAACTTCTGCAATGGTTTCAGATCTTCAGCATCCGCAGTTCTTTGCTTTATTCTATCAGATTGCTGGAGGACTTGACAGGGTAGATGTGGAAAGGTTGTTCCCCCTTTTGAGAGAGTCTGGGACCAGGAATTAATTCTCCAAATAAGGGATCGCACATTTAAGACAGTGATGAGGAGGAATTTCTTCTCTCAGAGGGTAGTGATTCCATGGAATTCTTTACCACACAGGGCTGTTGAGGCTGGGTCATCAAGCATATTCAAGGCTGACATAGTCAACGTTTTAGTCAGGAATGGAATCAGGGGTTATGGGAAAAGGCAGGAAAGGGGAGTTGTGCAATATCAGATCAGACATGATCTTATTGAATAGTGGAGCAGCTTTGGTGGGCTGGATAGTCTACTTCTGCTTCTATGTCTTATGGTAGTTAGAGGACTTTGCAATTTTGTCAAGATTACCAGGGTTGGCTTTGGTATTGACGTTGCTGGTGCCTAGGCTGATACCAGGTGGCCTATCCAGTTTCATTCTTCTCCTTAGACTTTGTTGTGGTTAGATAAGAAGAGTGGCTTGCTAGGCCAGATGGCAGTTAGAGTCAATCATATTGCTGTGGGTCTGGAGTCACATGTAGGCTTGACTGGGTAAGGTTGGCAGAGATCACGTGAACCAGATGATACAAAAATGAATTTGATGAAGAAAGCTATAGAGTGTAGGATGACAGTTTATGGACTGGTCAGGTGAGCTGAAAAGTGGCAAATGGAATTTAATCTACTGAAGTGAAAGGTGATGCTGAAAATAAATAAGGCAAGGGACTCATGCAACAAATGGCAAGATTCTGAGATGTGGAGGAGAAATGAGGACATTATAGCGTGTATACACACAGATGCTTGAAAGTAGCAGAACAGGTCATTAGGATGGTCAAAAAAGCATTTGCAACACTTTCCTTTAATGGCTGAGGCCTAGAGTATAGGAACAGGGAGGTTGTGCTAGAATTCTATGAAATATTAATTACACCACAGCTAAAGGAGAGATTGCAGCTCCTCTCACTGTATTATGTGAAGAATATGATCACACTAGAGGGGTTACATAAGAAATTTACAAGGATGTTGCCAGGATTGGAGAATTTATAGCTACATGGCAAGTCTGGGCTTGTTTTCTTTAGAGTACAGAAAGTTGATGAGAATTAATCAAAGTACATAAAACATGAGGGATCTAGGAAGAGTGGACAGAGAGTACATACTTCAATACTTCAATTTGCAAGGTGGCATAGATTGAAAGCAATTGGAGGAAGGGTCAGCAAGTGATTGTTTCAGCCAAAGACTGGTATGGGACCAGAGCTCTCTGCCATTAAGGGTGATGGAATCTAAACATCTTGAAACTTTCACGAATAGAACTACGACTGAAAATCTAAAAGGTGGAACTAGACGGGATAGTTCCTTTTAGGCTGAGAAGGAAACTATGGACAAATGGTCTCCTTCTATGTTGCAGTTCTGTTAAAATTTCCATTGTATTGATATGCAATGTAGTCATTTGTTTTTAAAGTCATATAGTTCTTTATTTCTGAAATGGGAAACTCCGGCAAGCAAGATAGGAATGGTGCAGCAAAAAAGAATATGGCTTGGAGCCGGGTCCCAAGAGTTTAGCCAGCTAATGTACAGAGCCCATTGTTCAAATATTTTGTAAATGGAAACTGTCTTGATGCAGTTGATTAATGCCTTTAATACAACACATCAAATTACAGAAAACGTCAGTGAAGTTGTGTTACAAAGAAAAACAATAGTTATGTAAATTATATATTGTATTCATATATGGCAATATTCAAATATGCATAAAATGCATACAGTGACACGGCAGCTCAGTGGTTAGCTCTGCTGCCTCAGTGTCAGGGACCTGTGTTCAATTCCAGCCTCAGATGACTGTCTGCGTGCAGTTTGCACATTCTCCCTGTGGCTGTGTGGGTTTTCTCTGGGTTCTCCTTTTTCTCTCACAGTCCAAAGATGTGCAGGTTAGGTGGATTCGCCATGCTAAACTGCCCATAGCATCCAGGGATATGTAAGCTAGGCAGATTAGCCATGGGATATGTGGGGCATGGGGCTGGGTGGGATGCTTTTTGAAATATTGGTGCAGACTCAATGGGCTGAATGGCCTCTTTCTGCACTTTAGGGATTCCATGATTTTAGTGCGTTGACTTGATAGGTAAACTAAATCATTGATTTGAACAGTTCTTCAACATGGCATCTGATAGAAATAATTAAATGCAGCTCTCCCTAATGGGCCACTATTAAGAATTTTTTTCTAAATCCCAGTTAATGTCACTTTACTTGATTAAAGGAAAAACGCAGCAGCACACAAACTGAACTTTACATTGTTGATTAGAATAAAAATGAATCTTACTTAAAATGCGCCACAACAATGCATTGAAAAAGCTCGGATGAGGCCATCCCAAAACACATTCTTGTCTTATGGTGGCTAGTGACTCAACCCATGGTGGAGCAAACAGATACCATCCTGACATTCACTGATCATCCTCAGATGTGAAAACTGATGACTTGACTGAAATACAGAATTAATTCTGATGCTTAAGCATGCCAGGATAGAGGCTCTCTCCATCAGATTTGGCTCTTTAGGACAAAGGAAATTGATGCGACAGTTAATAGAGATGATTTTGAGAGGTTTTGATAAAGTAAAGAAATTAAAGTTGCTCCCCTTAATAAAACAGCTAAAGACACAGATTTAAAATTTTTGAGCAAGAACTGAAACTGGATTTAAGGAAGAGCATCTTCCAGTCAAGATGGTGATGGAGAACTCAACTGTCTCTACACTTTTTGCTTATTTCTAACTTCCTTCTCTTCCCTTCCTCTTTTTTTCCCTATTTTTGCTGCTATCCCCTTCTTAGTGCTCATCTACCCCGGCAGCAAGGTGGCTCAGCGGTTATCACTGCTGCTTCACAGCGCAAGGGACCCAGCACCTCAGGCAACTTTCTGTGTGGAGTTTGCACATTCTTCTCGTGTCTGCATGTGTTTCCCCCGGTTTCCTCCCACAGTCCAAAGATGTGCAGGTTAGGTGAATTAGCCATGCTAAATTGCCCATAGTGTTAGATGTATTAGTCAGGGGTAAATATAGGATAGGGGAATGGGTTGGGGTGGGTTACTCTTTGGAGGGTCAGTGTGGATTTGTTGGGCTGAAGGGCCTGTTTCCATACTGTAGGAATCTAATCTAATCAAATCCCCCAAGGCAGCTCTCAGCCTGGTCTCACAGCGGCTCATGGCAGCTCTGAATGGCTTGTAGTGGATCCCAGCATGCTCTCTCGGTGGTACGTCAGCTGGTCTCTTGGCAGTACATGGTGGTATCTTGGCTTGGCATGTGAGTGGATCCTGCCTGGACATGTTCCTGAGGCACGGGGAGATCGGAGAGGTGGCAGCTTCAGCAACAAGGATGGTATCTGTGCCAGCAGCATCAAGAACAGAGAGCTGAGGTCTCACGGGAAGCGAAATAAGCAGAGGACTCATCAAAGACTGATGAACTTTTGACTTATTCCTTTATTTTCCTAGACTATACCAAGAATAACTTTAATATTAACTATTACCTTATTTCTTCATTTTTCTACTATTCTATGTGGCAATGCTTAACTTTTTAACTCTCGCTTCTCTTACTACTTTGTACCTAAGTTTTTTGTACTTTTCACTACTTCTGTACTTGAGTACACGTGACAATAAAAGTTCAAATCTAAATCTAAATCCTATACTCAATGAGTGGGAACAAGCTGGAACTTGCTGCTACATTGGTATTTGAAGCAGATACAGGGAATGATTTCAAAAAGGAAAATCAGTTGACACTTCAGGGAAAGAAACTCACAGGGCTAACATTAAATATGGTGAAGAATATATTTAATCTCATAAGCAGTGATTCTTGATTTCATAGTAAGCGGTCAGCAGAAAGGAGCAGGTGTGCATCAGTACCTGCAAAAGGTTATTGACTTAATCGAAAAGAATTACGTTTAGTGATGAGTATATTTCTTTCACTAAAAAACACTTTGATGATACAACTACTTGTATGTAGAAGACTGTGCATTTCTAATTTACTTCTAACTCATTCTGAATTTTCATACTCAATATCGGACTAAATTGACCCACAATGTTGGACGATTCACTGCCAGTACTCACATTGTAACAATAATGCTGATGATGATGACTGAGTTATGCAACTTAATCATTTATGTCCACCATCCATATTCATTGTATCATAAATAACACAGCAGGAGACTATTTAACTCTTCAAAGTTTGCTCTTTGTTAGTGCTATCTAATTAATCCCAGTCCCTGATCTTTCATAGAACATAGAACAATACAGCGCATAACAGGCCCTTCGGCCCTCAATGTTGCGCCGACCTGTGAACTATTCTCAGCTCGTCTCCCTAAACTATCCCAAAATCATCCATGTGCTTATCTAAGGATTGTTTAAATCTCTCTAATGTGGCTGAGTTGACTACATTAGCAGGTTGGGCATTCCACGCCCTTACCACTCTCTGCGTAAAGAACTTGCCTCTGATGTCTGTCTTAAATCTATCACCCCTCAATTTGTAGTTATGCCCTCTCATAGAAGCTGACGTCATCATTCTAGGAAAACGTCTTTCACTGTCTACCCTATCTAATCCTCTGATCATCTTGTATGTCTCTATTAACACCCCTCTTAGCCGCCTTCTTTCCAATGAGAACAGACCCAAGTCTCTCAGCCTTTCCTCATAAGATCTTCCCTCCAGACCAGGCAACATCCTGCTAAATCTCCTCTGCACCTTTTCCAATGCTTCCACATCCTTCCTGTAATGGGGCGACCAAAACTGTACACAATATTCCAAGTGTGGCCATACCAGCGTTTTGTATAGTTGTAGCATGATATTGCGATTCCGGAACTCAATCCCTCCACCAATGAAACCTAACACACTGTATGCCTTCTTAACAGCACTATCCACCTGGGTGGCAACTTTCAGGGATCTATGCACATGGACTTGAAGATCCCTTTGCACATCCACACGACCAAGGATCTTTCCATTGACCCAGTACTCTGCCTTCCTGTTATTCTTCCCAAAGTGCATCACCTCACATTTAGCTGCATTGAACTCCATTTGCTACATCTCAGCCCAATTCTGCAGTTTATCCACGTCCCCCTGCAACCTGTAACATTCTTCCAAACTGTCCACTACTCCACCGACTTTAGGGTCATCTACAAATTTACTAATCCATCCACCTATGCCTGCGCCTAAGTCATTTATAAAAATGACAAACAGCAATGGTCCCAAAACAGATCCTTGTGGCACATCACTAGTAACTGGACTCCAGGCTGAATATTTTCCATCAACCACCACTCGCTGCCTTCTTCCAGAAAGCCAGTTTCTAATCCAAACTGCTAAATCACCCTCAATCCCATGCCTCTGCATTTTCTCCATCAGCCTACCATGTGGAACCTTTTCAAAGGCTTTACTGAAGTCCATGTATACCACGTCAACTGTCCTACCCTCATCTATATGCTTGGTCACCTTCTCAAAAAACTCAATGAGGTTTGTGAGACACGGCCTGCCCTTGACGAAACCATGTTGACTATCTAAAATCAAATTGTTGCTTGCTTGATGTTTATAAATCTTATCTCTTATAATCCTTTCCAAAACCTTTCCTACAACAGAAGTAAGGCTCACTGGTCTATAATTACCTGGATCATCTTTACTGCCCTTCTTGACAAGGGCACAACATTTGCAATCCTCCAGTCCTCAGGTACTAAACCTATAGACAATGATGACTCAAATATCAAAGCTAAAGGCTCTGCTATCTCCTCCTTAACTTCCCAGAGAATCCTCAGATAAATCCCATCCAGCCCAGGGTACTTGTCTACTTTCACTCCTTCTAGAATTGGTAATACCTGTACGTAACTAACCTCAATCCTGTCTAGTCTAATATCTTGTAGCTCATTCTTCTCCTCTACAATATTCTCCTTTCCCTGAGTGAACACCGATGAGAAATGTTCGTTTAGCACCTCTCCGATCTCTACAGGGTCCACCCTCAACTTCACATTTCTGTCTTTGACTGGCCCTATTCCTACCCTAATCATCCTTTTATTCCTCACATATCTATAGAAAGCTTTAGGGTTCTCCTTTATTCTATTTGCTAAAGACTGCTTGTGTCCTCTCTTTGCTCCTCTTAACTCTCTCTTTAAAGCCTTCCCAGCTGATCTGTAACTCTCCATCGCCTCATCTAAACCATCTTTCCTCATCAACACATAAGCCTCCTTCTTCTTCATAACAAGAGATGCAATTTCTGTAGTAATCCACTGTTCCCTTACCTTATTACTTCCTCCCTGCCTGACAGGGGCATACCTATCAAGGACATGCAATATCTGTTCCTTAAACCAGCTCCACATTTTGATTAAAATAAAAGCAAATTACTGCGGATGCTGGAATCTGCTTTGACAAAGGGTCAGTTAGACTCTAAACGTCAGCTCTTTTCTCTCCTTACAGATGCTGCCAGACCTGCTGAGATTTTCCAGCATTTTCTATTTTGGTTCCACATTTCGATTGTCTGCATCCCATGCATTTTGCTACCCCATTCTATGCATCCTAATTCTTGCCTAATCGCATTATAAATGCCCTTGCCCTATCGATAACTCTTGACCTGTGGCATGTGCCTCTCTCTTTCCATTGCCAAACTAAACGTAATGACTATATTCTTTTCCACTCAATGGCCATTCAAAATTTACTTGTGAATGTCCTTCCAATAGTCTTTCAGGCAGTGCACTCCTGATCATGACAACTCATTGTAAGAAAATTGTGCCCTCATGTCACCTTTGGTTTTTTTTGCTCATCAATTTAAACTTATTTTCTCTGGTTATCAGGCATTCTGCCATTGGAAATTTTGACTAAGAAGATAGTAGTGTATATAAAGATGCAACAATGACATTACTAATCATGGCCAGCGTCTGCAAAGGGTCAGAAGAGTGTATAGCAGAGAGATAGAAATCTTATTTCACAGTATGGTATATATTATAGTGTGAATAAGAGGAGTTTTGCAGAAACCTACCAGAGGTGACGATAGTCACTTATAGATAGAAAATACCTTACTAATATATTCCAGACCAGAGTGATACAAGAAACAAGAACAAAATAGAAAAAGAAAATAGCATCTGAAATTGGAGGCAAACCATAAACTGCTTCTCCTTTTTATTCTATCAAAATCCTTCATTATTTTGAACATTTCTATCAAATCTCATTATACAAGCTTCACTGCTAATGTGATAATTCAGTAATAGTGGCTGACTTCAATTTGCATATAAGCTAGGTTAACAAATTAAAAAGCAAAAGAACTGCAGATGCTGTAAATCAGCAACAAGAAGCAGAATTTGCTGGAAAAGATCTGCTGAGCTTGTAACGAATAACGAATATTGTGATGTACCAATTCCTGGGACAGTATATTGAGGCATCAGGCTGATTGAGATTGGGTGTTGTATAATGGGAAAGAGTGAATTAATAGCCTTACTATAGTTCATTCTGAAACTAGGGTCATAAATCTGAGTAAAGGAAACTATAAAAGGTAAGGAGGGTAAGATGGCTATAGTGGGAAAAAAAAACACGAAAAGATTTGATAGTTAAACAGGTATTGGCTTGTATTTTAAGGAATACTGGAAGGGTAAGGTGCATTAGCCATGGGAAATGTAGAGTAATAGGTTTAGGAAATGGATCTGAGTGGAATACTCTTCGGAGGGTCGGTGTGGACTTGTTGGGCCGAATGGCCTGTTTTCGCACTGTAGGGATTCTATGAGTTTCTGTGAGTTTACAAAAAAAAACCACACAGGCTGGCCTTAATTAATATGTACCTCCAACTAATTATGCAAGATGCAAGAAGATTGAAATCATTGAGATGGAGGTAGATGTTGGTGACTATTGTCATTTACAAGTGAAATCAATTTACATTGAGTCTTAAAAATCTATAAATATGTCAGAAATATTTATACTAAATCAAGTGAAAATGTAAGCGAAGAAACAACTGTTTCAGACCATTTTTCTGGTTTTATTTAGAACTCTAATTTTAATGTATAATGAGAATAATCTAAGTTTAGAATTTCAATCATGCAGTGTGTAGTTTTCAGGTGCCATTTGATTTCTAGGCCCTTATCTCTTAGATTAATTTTAACACCCAAATACTGCTGTAAATCTTTTATATTATATGCCAGCCATCTGAGACAAGGCTATTGTTTAAGGTGATATTTTGTAACAATTTTGCTCCTGGCTCGAGAAGATGACTAAGCAAACAGAAATACTGGGTAGTGTTGCTGTCAAATACAATGTGCCACTAAAAGCTGTTAATAGCTGGACATAAATGAAAGTGCAACATATGCTTGGATCCTAAGGGGCAATATTATGAATTGGCTCTACTTTGGTGAAGCTTTGTTCACCAGAAATGCATTTTAGGAGCTCCCTATGATTTAATTTTAATTTTCAGATACCTGAATTCCCAATACATACAGCTGCCAGTGACAAAGTTCTATCCCAAGAGAGCAAATCTGGAAAATACTGATATACAATCATGATGCGCACTATTATAAATCTCATGCTGTCAATTTTTAGCAGCTTTCTGTAATCAGTTTAGCTCATTTATGCAAGATGCCCAAAATGAACAAACAAATGATCTGGTAAATATAAAATTTGATTAGCATTGCAGGTAGTATTATAATTTGCTTAAGAATCACTTCCTGATGTGAAAACCACATGAGCACTTGGTCAGGGATAGAATTTGCTCTGATAAATGTAGATATGTCAGTAAACTTGTGCTAGGGCTCATACATTTAATGAGATGACAACCTACTCTTCACTGTTTGAACAACAGTGTAGAATCAAGCACTGTATGACACAAGTACCAACAATTGGAAAAACTAGCCATGTTAAGCATGTTACACATTGTTACACATATTGCACAACGCAGTGCATTAAATTCACTGTGCTGCTTCAGAATGTTATGTAAGCTGTGAATATTCTGCATGTTTGAAATCTGCTGCTTTGATGCAAGAATTCTCTCAGGCCAAATGTGTGCCATGACTTGCCCTTTCAAAAGCCCACAGCAAAAGTCAGGTGGTGCATCATAATGTTAAATTTCATTTCATGATCATATGCTAACATTGCATGGTTATCAAGATTTTGGCACAAACCATTATGTGCAATTAATGTTGTCTTGTTTGAAAATATTTTTTATAAAAGTAAAATGCTTTCAGTCATTTGGTATACAGTGTTGCCTTCTTTAAGCTCAAAATAGGCAAGAGATCAGTTTCCTTAGTGTATACTCCAGCGCTGAGAAGTTAATTGTCACATTGTTTTTAACATTGCTGCTTTAAAAGAAAAAAAATGTCAACATGTTTTGTCGTGAGAAGAATTCTTGAAAATTCCTTGGAAAATTTCTAGGGAAGCGAGTACCATGGATTGCATGCAAAAATATTCCAACTGCTGCACTACATTTTCTGAAGTAGGATGACCCCAAGGACTGTGGCCACATATATATTGTCAATATTATGTGACAATATTAAGTGCTGTTCAAGATGGTGGCAGAGTAGCAGCACTGCATCTGAGCTCTGGCCCAAGGCTCATTTCCTCCTTTGTTTCATTTTATTTCTTTCTAATTTTATTTCTGCCCTTTTGCTTTTCTGTCTTTCTTTTATCTTCTTTTTCTCCATAAAAGCCTTTTTGATATTTTCAACAGGGTGAGAGTGAGCCCAGCTTCCCGAGCATGTGCAGTAGCAGCAACAATCAGCTCTTCAGGGAGAGCGAGCCCAGCATGAAGGACAGTGAGCCCTTACGGAGCTTGCAACAGTAGTTAGTGTGGTCCCAATGACAAATGATGGCGCCTGAGCGTGGCAACTTTGATTTTGGTGGACCAACAGCCTAGCACTTGAGGTGGCGGTGGTGGAGCCAGTTTTCAAGATGGCGGTGCCAGTTTTCAAGATGGCAGCGCCAGTTTTCAAGATGGCAGCAACACCAAGGCATCCTTTGCAGTCTGCAAAAGTGGCATCTGTGGTTGCTATTGGAATTGGGATGTTAGACTTCAGCTGCAGCAATGTGGTAGGCCTGAATCGGTACTCTTGGCAGATCAATGGAAGTGGTGGTTGCATTGGCAGTGGAATGATCACTGGTGTGGTACTCTTGGAATTCAGTAGCAGTGATGGGTGCGCTGGAGTGGGATTCCTGGAATGTCTTGTAATGTGGGGGCATTGGTGGGCCCAGAGCCCATTGAAGAGAATCCCTACTCCATCCCTAATGTCGCGGAGAGCACAGGAAGAGAGGAAAAAATCTATTTAATTATATTCTAATTATAGCATCTGTAACTCAAATGGCGGAGCATAATTTTTTTAATCAAAGGAATTAAGGGAAGGTTAGATAGGTGCATACAAGATTATAAAAGGTTAAGTGAAGATAGCAAACAAAGGTTGTTTCCATTAGCTGATGGTACAAGTACTAGGAAACATAGGTTAAAGTTTTGCGCAGCCAGTACTAATGACCTAACACACACTATAGGGTGTTGGAAGGTAAGTCAATGGGTGATTTCAAAAGTAACTTGGATAGATACTTGAAAGAGATTAGCTTACAAGGTGATAGGGATAGAGAAGGACAATGGGACTGATAGGAATGATCTACAAAGAGTCACCATGGATTCAACGGGCTGAATAGCCTCTTTCTGTGCCACAAAGACTCAATGTATGACCTAGTATTCAGGTTCAAATATATACAAATTCTGATAACAATGGCAAAAGATGAAGGATTTTAGTTTCACAAGTAATTTTACAAAATGCTGGAATTATAAAACTGTTAAAGCTCATCACTTGCTATGAGCTTATTCCAAATCCCAGGGATTTACATATTAGGAGCAAATGCGATGTCAATAATTGGAGTGGAAGTTGTTTAATTCGAATAATTGAAAATGTGACCCATAAATGGTCCTAAATGAAAAATGTAAGACCATTTCTGGTTGATTACCAGGAACTCTGAAGGCCTACCAGATACACACATTATTCAAAATGGCCACAGGACCAAAGTAGTAACTTAACTGGCTGTTTCCAATTTCAAGTCCCTTCAATCCTAGGCCACCCACATTTCTATCCCAAAGAGGAGATGAATGTCTAAGCTCATAAATTCAAATATTTGTTTTCATGTATCTGTCTTGAACTACAACTTGTTCCTAGGTTCTCTGTTGGAAAGCAGTGGCTATTAAACGAGGTGTCAAGTGTCACGCTATAGCCTGACCTTTGCTTCCCAGTTTTCCAGCATCAACCTGCAAGAGCTGCTCATTTTTGCCTGGTAAGTACAATCCTTTCTTGTAGTTATGTCAACTAACTCATACAAAAGATGACGTCAGTGCTTCATCTAGGTCTCAACATCCAAATCTAGCATCATTTCCTTCCCAGCATTCTCCACTTGAGTAACTGTAACCTTTGATCAGAGTATAAGATATTGAATCAGCTACTCCACACCCTGACAGAATTTACTTTCCAGTGACTTCAACACAGAAGAAAATTCGGTGCATAACAGGAAATTGATCCTAATCATCCACTTCAATAACAGCCAGAAGCTAAAATTATGTCGACTTATACCAAACAATTTTTATGCATTCTGCCACAAACATTCTGCAGACACAAGCATCAATAATGGATGTTCATGTGTATTTACCGGTTGTGCCACTGTTAAGTCCATACAGTTAACAGTAATGTGTACATTACTTTTAAGTTGAGCCTGATGCCTCAAATTAGACCATCATGATTTTGGATGTAATGTAGCTAGTACAAAATGGATGCAGTCATAGGATGCAGAAGTTGGGTTACAATGCAAGTTTTCTTCACCTTGAAATGACGATGTTACATTTGTTGGTTATCAAGATTTTAATCCTCTTCTTCCAAGACATCATGAGGTTGTCCTTCCCCACTTGGTAACTGTATCCAAGATTAACACTAACAAGGAGGATCAGTAGCAGGAAACCCAACCAAGACATTGCAGATGGTTTAAGTAGCCTACCATGGTACTAATGGAATGGTCCTGGGATCAGAGCTTGGACCTCATCTGTATCATTGAGTTAGATGTAGGGATGGAAAGCACGATTGCTAAATTCGCTGATGACACAAGAAGTTAAGAAAAGAGGTTTTCAAGAGAACAAAGAATCTACAAAGGGATACGGTAGGTTGACTGAGTGGGCAAAAGTTTGACAGATGGAGGATTATGTGGGAAAATGCGAACTTGTCTACTTTATAGTAAGAATACAAAAACATGTTATTTAAATAGACAGAGATTGCTAAACTCCAAAGTGCTAAAGGAACTCAGTGTACTGGCATATGAATCACAAAACGTTAATTTGTGCATACAACAACTGATTAGCAAGGCAAAAGAGCTGTTGACAGTTATCGCAAGACAATTTGAGTATAAAAGCAGTGAAGTGTTATTACAGATGTGCAGAGCCTTTGTGAAACTGCATCAGAAATACTATGTACAGTTCTGTTATTTATAAAAGGACATGATTCATTAGAAGCAGTTCAGAAAAGATTCCTTCAAATGATCGTAGGATGAAGGGGTTATCTTATGAGGAAATGTTAAGTAAGTTGGGCCTGAGACGAGGGCTTGTCTTATGAATAGAGATTGAGTAGTTGGGTAGTTGAGACCTATACTGTCTAGAGTTTAGATGAATGGGGAGAAAGCTAATTGAGGCAGATAAGATACTAAAAGCAATTAACAAAATAGATGTAGAAAGAATGTTTCTTCTTGTGGGGCAATCTAGAAGAGAGATTGTAATTCTCAGATGAGGGGTAGCAGCTTTAGAATAGAGATGAGGAGAAATTACTTTTCTCCAAACTGTCATAAATCTGCAGAATGCACTACCCCAGAGTGAGATAGATGCTGGAGCGGTGAATAAATTTCATGAGGGGCTAGGTAGATTTTTAATTAGTGATGGGCTAAAGGATTACGGCGAGCAGGCAGGAAAAGTGGAGTCGAGGCTACGATTGCATTAAATTGCAGAGTAGTCTTGAAGGATTGAATTGCTTCCTCCTGTTCCCAGTTCTTACGTTCTTATAGCCATTAGAACTTATAATGTAAACACTAAGACTTTTTATTTTTCTGTATTACAGATTGCGAACTGAAATAAGAAAATGAAAATCAAAGATTTTTGAAGGATTGATGCACTTTCACAAGAAAGCACCTCGACACACGTTGTAAGTACTGTCTACCCAGCAGCTTCTTCAAACAGTTGCAAAAGCCTAGTTTGCAGATGAGCAGGAGCCAAGGCATGTGTGTGAATGGAGCTTTGGCTGGCAACAAGTAGCTGATTGATCTATGGACGAGTGAGCAGTTATCAATGACAAAAGCATCTGCCTGCCAAAGCTATGATTGGCTCACAGGTAGTTGAACAGATTAGGTATGTGAATGTTCAGCACAAACCATCAAACCTATGGAGGAGAAGTTGCTGTTTTGGTACTGCAATAAAAAGCATCTCAAGTCTGAAGACAGCCATTTATTCTCCCCTCAATGGATGCTGTAAGCTGTGGATTTTAATCAGCAAGACTTTATAAATGTGAACCAGCTACCCTGTGCCAGTGGCTCAGTGATTAGCACTATTGCCTCTGAGTGCCAGGGGTCTAGGTTTGATTCCAGCCTCGGGTGAATGTTCTGTAGAGTTTGCAAATTCTCTGTGTCTGTGTGAGTTTCCTCCTACAGTTCAAAGATGTGTAGGCTAGATAGATTGGTCATGCTAAAAATTGCCCATAGTGTTGACGGATGTGCAGGCTAGCCATGGGAAATATGGGATTACAGGGATAGGACAAGGGGTCTGGGTGGGATGGTCTTTGGAGGGTCAGTGTGGATTTGATGGGCCAAATGGCCTGCTTCCACGCTGCAGGTATTCTGTGAATCTACCTTCTATAAGCAAATTTAAAAGATCTAGAAAAGGAGCTGCACGTCCTGAAAAGCCAAAAGGACCATCTCAGAGGAACAGTGACCTGTGGTGACATCTGTAATAAATAATCTTTCTTGTTCAATACAGAAACGTTGTGTGGTTTTTATTAACCTGGACACAAAAATGGGTAAATTGGGGAATTTTGCATATTTTTTTAAAACCTTAAACTAATGTGATAACTCTAGAAATAGTTGTGTTTGATTTCCTGCATAAGAATGATCTTAATGAAACATATAAGACTCTGAAGGAAATTGACAGCGTAGATGCTTGAGAGCGCATTTCCCCCAATCAGGTAGTGTATATAACTGGGGGACACAATTTAATAACTAGGGAACTCCCATTTAAGACTGAGATTTAGAGATTTTTTTCTCCCCCCCAGAGGGTCATGAGTCTGTAGACTTCTCTTCCCCAGACAAGAACAAGGGCTGGATAAGTGAATATATTCAAGTCTGAGTTAGATTGATGTTTGATCAACAATTAAGGCAAAGGTTACAAGGGATACACAGGAAAATGCAGTTAAAGCCACAATCAGATTGGTTATGATCTTAACAAATAATAAACCAAGGTTGAGGGAACCACATGGTCTATTTGTGCTCCTAATCTTTGTGTTCTTGTTTGGTGCCAAACGTTTATTTAAATTTACATCTTAATGCAGTATAAGTGTTTTGAAATGTTCTACAATTCTGTAGCTTCATTAAATTCTTATTATTCATTGCAATAAAGGCTCATTGGTCTAATGTCATTTAAAATGTATTAATCCACTCAATGGAAATAGCCTGTGACAGTGACTACATTAAGCTCCAAATGTCAAGCTCAGCTTTAGCCAATAGGATAAACGAGAGCTACAAAATACACAGTAGATCCAACTGAAATAAAATGTAAGGGTACATCATGAAGACTAACTGGGAAATTAATTTCATTTTGTGATTTATAGAATTCACTCTAGAACTTTTATTACTTGATATATTTTTTAAACTATGTATATGATATTTCATGCTTGAGTCAGGTTCATTTATATAACAACACCTGGCAGAATGGGTCTACTGAATGCATTAATGTAAAGAACATATAACATTTTTTAAAAATGTATGACAGAGGGCATTCTACAAATTGCTTTGTAAATTCAAAACATCAGATTTAAATGCACAATTAATTTATTGTATAGAATTTATACTATTTTTGATTTCTTGCAATGCTCCACATTAGTCTCATTCGTATCCATTGGAGCTTGAAAATTTCGTGAAAAAGAAAACAAAGTCAATAAAAATAAATAGGGCAGACATGTGACAGCACCCATCTCTGTTTCTGGATGATTAGTCTCTTTATATTCGCACTGTAGCTGCAACTTCTCCATCAGACATCGTATTATGATCTGGATTACAGATAACTCCATGGCAACTGCCAATGTTGCTCAGCAACTAGTGGAAAGGAGATTTAAGACTGTTACAGATCATCACTTACCTCTTTTTTGATCAGAATTGAAAAACCTATTCAAAAGCAGTGAATTTTGTTAACTAAACACTGCTGATTTACACATTAGGTCCAAATTTTAAACTCAATGCTAATCTTGGATTGCAAATTGCTATGCAATGCCTGATATTCTTCAGATTTAAATCTTCCATAGTGTTTGAAAAGTCAAATTTTACAGTAGCACCCATTTCAACATGTGGTTGCCAAGTTTTATTCTTTCCATATTACTATATAATTTGGAATTTAAATTTAATAATTAAACCATGCAAATTATTAAATGCATTTTAGCAACAGCTGGAGTTCAATATCAACTTAAGGTTTCATTCTAAATATAGAGTCTCATTAGCAAATGAAAATATATATTCTATTATACTGGATTTTATATAATATATTCTATTCTATACAGTCTACAGAAAGCATTCAGTGTATTAACAGGAAAAGACAGGGGAGATAAAGATAAACTATTTCCACTGGTTGGAGATTCTAGAACTAGGGGCCATACTCTGAGAATTAGGGCCAGACCGTTCGGGAGAGAGGTCTGGAAGCATGTTCACACAGAAAGGATGGCAGATTGGAACTTTCTTCTACAAATAGCAAAGGATGCAGAATCAATTATTAACTTTAAGTCTGAGATAGAAAAATTGTTGTTAAGCAAAGGTGTTAAGAGATATGGGCTAAAGGCAGGTACATCAACTTAGGCCACAGATCAGCCTTGATTTCATTGAATGGTAGTACAGATTCAAGGGGCTGAATGGCCTGCTCCTGTTCCTATGTTCCTTTGGCTGAAGATATTATAACAAAATGGTTTATTATGTTTTAAAACATATCACGGTAAACTGATCAACTGAAGATATTGTAACAAAATGGTTTATTATGTTTTAAAACATATCACGGTAAACTGATCAAGTTTAAATTTTAAAATATTGTGCAACCCAGTGAGGATAAATATATGTGGCATTAACACTACACGGTTACTATTGGATATGCAACAATTTAGGAATGAATGAGGAGTGACCATGCAGTACACTGTGGCTGCTCTGCCATTGAACTGAATCATCTACTTCAACTCCACTTTTCCACATAGTCTCCATAGTTCTTGATGTTACCATGAGTGAGGCTGGAGGATTGCACTGTTTCTTTAGTCACACTACTCCACAGCTGGCAACATAAAATAAAAACACCTTTTCCAGTTATTATGATGGCCTGCTGAATACCTTACCTATATCAGTTTTTAAATAAGATCATCCAGCTTTCCTTAATGAATGCAATTATCAGTTTATCATCAAAACAATAACTTATTCAATCAAGATACAATAACCAGTTAACTGCTTCTTCCTTTCAACAGTGTATATGTTTATCTCTTCACAATAACCAAAATCTCCCACACAAACACCCACACACTCTCTTCAGTAAGCAAGAAACAAAATCGATTTCTCCCTGCAGAAGAACACTTTATTAATTAAAGCACTTTCTTGAGATTGGGTTTCATCTTAAACATAAATTAAAAGGCATAAAATGTTCTGGACTTTGTTGTTCTGGCATTAGTGATCAAGTCACTAGTCATGTACGGTTGGCTCTGGAGTCTTGCAGATACACCTGCCTTGGGAAATATAACCTTGACAAGTACTTGGAGTCGCTCTTCTAGAAACACAAACAGATTTCACCCTCAACTCAAGAAGAGGGCGGCTTTCAGAATGTAGGAAGGATTGGATGAGCAACTCTTCATCACAGATTTCTTATTCACCAACTGCCTCCAGACATCAGCACACCTTCCTCAGTCCTGATTTCTAGGAAGAATGGTTTAAAAATACTTCAATGTCCATTCAATTACCTCTTTTCAAAAAAAAACCACACTAGGTATTGCCACAAAATTTGAAATAAATCAATGTATCCATAATTTCTTAAAACTCAAGTCCTCCAAGTAAATGTACTGTGAAGAGTCCTTGATAACACCTTTACAATTTGCAAAAAAAAAATGTTTTTAAATGAGTTTCATTGTAAAATGTAGACAAACAAAAATATGACAGGTTGGTTAGAAGTGTTTGGGATTGATGGGTCCTTGGTAAGTATGGATTGGCTAAATGTTAGGAGCCAGATTGGCATTAGAGACAAGTTGAAAGCAGTGTTTCCCAGAGAATGGCATTGGAACCCTTGCTTTTTCTGGTTATACAACTGATTTGGAGATAGGTGTTGAAGGCAAAATCCCTAAATTTGCAAATGATACTAAGCTAGGGAGAATAGTGAATTGTGAGGATGACACTGAGCAACTTCAGAGAGACATTGACAAGTTGGCTAAATGGGCAGCCACCTGGAAGATCAATTTCAATGCAGAGAAATGTGAAGTAATGCATTTTGGTAGAAAAAACACGGAGACATATTTCAGGTTCAATTGTACAACTTTGAGGTGAGTACAGGAGCACACGGACCTCAGGATCCATGTGCATAATCCTCTGAAAGTAGCCAGGCAATTTGAAACTGTTATTAAGAAGGTTTATAGGATCCTTGGGTTTATAAATCAAGGCATAGAGTATCAAAGCAAGGAAGTGATATTACACTCTACAAATCATGAATCAAACCACATTTGCAATTTTGTGTTCAGTTCAGGCAACTTATTTAAGGAAGAATGTTGAAGCCCTGGAGAGTGTTCAAAGGAGATTTACTAGAATGATATCAGGCTTGGGGATTTTAGATACATGGAAAGATTAGAGAAATTTGGCTTATTTTCCTTGGAGCACAGACAACTAAGAGATTACCTTATTGAGGTGTTCAAAATTATGAACAATTTTGGCAGCATAAAGAGGATATTCTGTTTTCAACAGATGGTCTGTCAGTAACTTAGGGTCACAAGTTCAAGACTGTCAGCAAGAGAGCTAGGAATGAGACGAACAGAAATGTCTTTCCTCAGAGATGCTTCAAAAGAGAGCTGGATATATGTGTGAAAGTGAATAACGTAAAGGGCTACAGAGCTGGGCTGGAGAATGAAACTAGCTGGTAGTTCTTTTGGGAACCCGTAAAGACACGATAGGGTGAATGGCCTCCTTCTGTACTATTAAATTCTATTATATTATATTTAATAAAAACAGATTCCCACATATATTCTCATTTGATTTTTATATGTAACTTACACAATTACCCCAATCCCTTCCTAGCAGTTAGTTAATTCCAACAAAATTATAATCTTGACAAAGCAATGGTGATTACATATTTCTCCCTGCAATGTAAACAATAAGGTGGTAATAGCAAATTCCATCAAAATAGTCAAGCATTTTGGAGTTTGATTTTTTGTTCAAAAAAGACTGGGAGTTAGACTCATAGAGTTAATGATCAGTGTCTCTCTGCAACCATGATGAACATATACTTAAAAACATTTAAGAGCAATTTGTAATCTTGGTGTTTCTTTGTCATTGTGGAATATCTGTTTTGCTGTTGATTTAGCTTTTTGGACAATTATCCCACAGGATTCTCTATGCCTGATTGTAACAGACCAAAGCCATACCCAAATCATTAGAATCAGTTTCCAATGAGAAAGGCTTAGCAAAACTTGGTACAGCTAATTCATTGATCAAAACAGCTTTCAACTTCTCAAAAGATGCTGGCATTTCCATGAGCCCATTACCTTGGGTGGTCGTTTGGAACAAATTCATCAATGGAGTAGCTGCAGTGTTGAAACTTGTTATAAACTTATGATATTAAAAAAAAGGTCTCCAAGTCTCATTATGTCCTCTACAACTTCATGGCAGGAATGTTTGTAATGTTTGTAATTTTTCTGTTCTTAGCAGCACTTGTCCTCGACTTTTTTTTAGATATAAATTTTTTATATAAATTAATATATTATATTATATTATACTAAAACATTAAAAAATGTATAAATTACTTACATCTCTACAAATTCACTTTTGACAATGTTTATCACCAAACTAGTCAATTGTAATTTCCTAAACAAACCTTTGGTTTTCCACAGGGTCCTCCTGATTTTTACGGTATATCAGTATGTCAGCAAGGTAATTACACAATTAGGAACATACAACTGTAAGACATCAAGCAGACGATTTGGCCTCTCAGCCTGCTACCCCATTCAATAAGATAATGGCTGCACTGTTTGCATTTTGAATTCCACATTTACATGTATTGCCAATAATCCTTGATTCTCTTGCCTAACAACAATCTGTCCATCCATGTCTTAAAAAAAATTAATGATCCTGCTTTCACTGCCTTCTGAGGCAGAGAGTTCCAAAGCTGCAAAATGCTCAGAAAGAAAAATATTCTCAACTGTATCCTAATTTTAAAACAGCACTCCGTATTTCTGACCTGATCCACAAGATGAAATATCTTTTCAATGTTCACCTTGTCAAGGCCATTCAGGACCTTACACATTTCAATCAAATCATCCCTTACTCTTCTAGAAACCAATGGAATATTTAGTTCATCACTCTTGGAAATGTGTTGGAGCACTCTTCTTTAGCTTGGATGGCATCATACAGCTTTGGAAAAGATGATCTGGTGTGTTAATAGATATAATTTCTTTGCTGATACGCTGAAAACTTTTTAAAAAACTCATGCACTATGCAGAATGTTTTGAAAATAGACATTAAATTGAAATCTTGATCTGACCGGTTCTCCATGGTGGGTGAAGAGATGGGTTAACTTCTCCACTTCTAACTAAGAAGAGATGTTTCCCAAGGGAGTTTCCTCCGGGAACTGAATTGGCATATCCATGATAGCAAGGATATTGTGGTGTCCTGATTTTGTTTTCAGTAAAAATTTCACACCATCTGCTAAAATGGATGCTCAGAAACTGGTATGGGAATTAAAGGTGCCAGTTTTATTGCATGTTGTGGTTTTCTCCCTATCTCGCATGTGACATGTAAAACATATTGAGAAAGATGTGCCCAATAGAAATGCTGATTTTGATATGCATAGTTCATCTGGATTCCTAAATGTCCTACCACAGGAATTTCATGGGTTGGATCCTTGATATTTCTTGATAGATTTGGGAGGTAATGGTATTTGGTGACCACCATCTACTCTTCATCTGCACATTTGTGAAAAGATCTTCACCTCCTCATTAGAGTCCCAAATTTCGTATTGTGTCATTCTGAAAATGCCTTGGCTTCAACTTCAGTTTGAGCCAATGGACTACTTTACTTAGCCCTTTGAATGGTTTTATGAGCCTCAATCAGAGAAGACTTAGTAAACACTTCCTTCAGAATATCCAATTCCTGAAAGAAAGCTTCAGATATCCAAATTTTTATCTGCAGTGACTCTTTGACCTTGAACAAAGCCATTGTTTAGCCATTGCTGAGATCAATGAACAAAGAAAATTTCCTGGCATTGTTTCCTGTAACAGCTCTGTTTTCAGCACTGATGCTACGACCTTGACTTCTGCCAAATAATTTCCTAGGAATAAATCAACTCTATTTGCACATATACTATTGACAATTACTACCATACTGGTCCAGACACTAGGTTATTCTTTAAGTGCACGCAGTACAACAATATGGGTATATATGCCCCACTTACACTATTTATTAAAACCTTGTCATTCATATAATTTTCTGATGGAAACACTTCGGCCTTCAGACATCACACCCAGCCTCAGCTTCTTCTTTTCTGGCCGGAGGGGGAGTTTCAGAGCTGTGCAGATGTGTTGGGCCAAAAGACCTTTATCTGTGTGACATTTTCATCTGTCCACCTTTTGTCCAAGGTTACTTGCCTTCCATTTATCCTCCCACCTTCTATGCTTGTCAGGTTTGTGGGGGTGACAGACAAAAGATTTGATATGTGGACCAACTCATCATCTATTTCTGCTTTGTGTCTTACTTTCCGATCTTTGGTTTTCTATGTGAGCTCCTTATGAATGTAGGAAGTGATTTCTAAAACATATCAAAATGATTTTTTGTTCCCTTAAGGACTTCATACCTACTCCTCACCTTCAGTGCCTGTATCCAATTGTCAAAGTCTTTTTGCTTTACCCTCTCAAATTCAATATAAGTCCGCCCTGGCCACTGCTGGATGTTTTGAAATTTCTGCCTGCAGGTCTTAGGGACCACTTCATATGCAACAAGTGTAGCCTTTTGCCTGAATTCAAATTATGGAAGCTTCCTCAAAAAGCAAGACACAAGCATCATGAGCATTGCCTGTCAACCTGTTTTACATGAGTAATATCCAGTCTCCTTTTGGCCACCTTATTTGCTTAGCTAGCTTTTCTGAAGGAAAAAAAAAGTTTCAGCATCTCTTTCATCAAATTTTGGGAGGGCTTGCACACATGTAAAAGCTTGCCACCGAGTCATCATTGAACTCAGATTCTTCCCCTATCAGAATGTTCCCTGAAACTACAGGCCATTTATTTAGTTCCAGCATTTGGAGCTAGTATTCTCTTTCTTTCTCCTTTTCTCTCTTCTTTTCCCATGCAATTCTAGTCTGAAGTTCATAAATGCTCCTTCTGTTTAATTTTCTGCTCTCTGGAATAAAATCATATAGTACACAAAAGGCTCTTCAGCCCATCAAGTCTGCACTTTTTTTTCTATTTCTTCTTTCTGGAATGCTTCGCTTTCAAATTCAAGTCTTTCATTTTCATTTTAAATTTTTTTTCATTTCTTTCTCTTTTTCAAACTGGCTCATTTGCAATTGAATTTTCACTAAGTCTTGCTGAGTTGTTTTACTGTTCTTCCAATTTCAAAGACTCTGCTATTTCTTCAATTATGCCTGGCTTCCTAACCCTAATTGTAACACCAACTGTTTTGCCAATTTAATTAGCCTAACCTTGGAAATTTCTTCCAAACATTCAGGTATAAATCATCACCTCCAGAAATGTCCCAGAATGAACAAAGCCATTTTAATATAATAATAGTCATAGAGTCATAGAGATGCTAAAGGAACCTTTTATAAAAGTCTTTCCTTTTCTCCTTTCCCATTACTTTAAAAAAAACTTATTTTATAGAATCCCTACAGTGTGGAAACAGGCCATTTGGCCACACTGAACAGCATAACACCCAAACCTATTCCCCTACCCTTGTATTTCCCAAAGCTAACCCACCTAGCTGACGCATCCTTGAACACTCCGGACAATTTAACATGGCCAATCTGCCTAACTTGCACATCTTTGGTTTGTGTGAGGAAACCGGACCACTCGGCAGAAACGCATACAGACACAGGGAGATTGTGCAAACTCCACATACACAGTTACCAGAGGTTGGAATTGAACCTAGGGCCCTGGCGCTGTGAGGCAACAGTGCTAACCACTGAGCCACCTTACTATGATTAGCAGGTTTGCAGATGACACCAAAATTAGTGGAGTTGCAGACAGTGAGGAGGACTGTTAAAGGATATGGTGAGCCATAGATAGATTGTAGATTTGAGCAGAGAAATAGCAAATGGACAAATGTGAGGTGCTGCATTTTGGAAGATCAAATTTAGGTGTGAATTATACAATAAATGGCAGAACCCATACAGAGAGACCTGGGCATATAGGTCTACAGATCCCTCAAAGTGGCAACACAGGTGGATAAGGTGGTCAAGAAGGCATACAATGGCCAGAGCATCAAATATAAAAGTTGGCAAATTATGTTACAGGTGTATAAAACTATAGTTAGGACATATTTGGAATATTATGTGTAGTTCTGGTCGCCATACTACCAGAAGGATGTGGATACTTTTGAGAGGGTGCAGAGAAGATTTACCAGGATGCTGTCTGATGTGGAGGATTTTAGTTTTGAGAAGATGATAGGGGAACTCAGATTGTTTTCAATGGAAAGACAGAGGCTGAGGGATGACTTCATAGAGGTCTACAAATGAATGAGAGGCATAGATAGGGTGGATAATCAAAGGCCTTTTTCCAGGATGGAAAGGTCAACTACAAGAGACACAGGCTCAAAGTGAAAGGGGGTAAAATTTAGGGGAGAAATGAGGGATAACGTTTTCCACACAAAGGGTGGTGGGTGCCTGGAATGCACTGCCACTTGAGGTGGCAGAAGCAGGCACATTAGCAACATTTAAAATGCATCTTGATAGACAAATGAATGTGAGTTGAACAGAGAGATAGATACTGTGCATGAACAATAAGTAGCTGATCTGAATAAGGATTAGGAATTGGCACAGGCTTGGTGGGCTGAAAGGCTTGTTCCTGTGCTGTATCGTATTGTATTATTATTCCACCCTTGTATTTCGACTGAGACTGGAGAAATGCACCGTCACTCTAGTCCCATTTCTTCATAGCCTATAACAATAATTAAAAATAAAACTTTCCCAGTTGCTCAGATGGCCAATTAAATACCTTACCTATGTCAGGAAAATCCACTTGGCAATCTGTTGGAGCTTTTTGAATGAAATGACAAGCCAATGTAGATTGCCTTCCCTTACAATATTCCATTACTTCCAAATATCTCAAAAGATCAAACATTTGTGCACCATTGTGGCACTCCTGACAGATTTTATGAAAGTCAAGGGAGGAAAGGGAAATTATGATCATAGACAAGAGGGAGATAACTGAAAAGGAACTGAGGTTGTTCCAGAAACAAAATGTGCAATAGTCAAGTAGAGGAAGTGGAGATGGAGGAGTGTGGAGATTTGCAAGATTCACAGTGATTATTAAAGTCAGGCAGGATTTAAAAGCATAGGGATTCACAAGTAAACTTGCAGAAATCTGTGAAACAAAAGGCACTTCGACAGTATGGACTTTGAATGAGTCAGCACTTTGAATGAGTTGTATTTGGAGGGTTGAGGCAGTGAACTCTTGAAGTCAAGCTATGAGAATAACGATGACACAGTTGGCAGTTCAATGGCAGTCATAGGAAGTCAGGAGGAGAAGCAGACAATATTATGGAGAAGGAAGAAAGCAGTTTTTGCACTGAACTGCAATATTAAAATTAATCTGAAATTTTTTAACAAATATATTGAGGGTCGCTGAGAATAAAACATACTTTTTTCCAGTAATGAAACAAAAGATTGCTAAATAATTGCTTTGCATATTAGTCTTGATGGTAGAAAAAGAAGAAATAGTATCAAAGATGCAAAGAAAACTAAAATCAAGTCAAGGAAGGGAACTTCCTAAATTTTTTACTGGTATTTGATACTTAAGAAACATCCCCCACAAATGTTTTGACTCAAGATCTACTGATTCAAGAATTGAGCATGAAATTACTAACATGATGCTATTAATTAAGAAGACTAGGCAGATACGTCAGGAAATCATAGACATGTTAGTCTAATACCTGTTTTAGGGAAGTTACTAGAATCTGTCAATGGGATGAAGTTTCGGAGCACTTTAATAAACATGAACTGTGATCAGGACAAGCAGGCATCAATCTGAAAAGGTCAAGATGTTCTCAGCGAAGTGGGGCTTTTGAACCAAACAGCATTTATGTAGTTAAATTGATTCTTGGGTACTATTCTTACAGAAAGCAGAAACAACTTTATTCTGGGTGCACAAGTCTAATGCTTTATCCAGTAAACAATATCGCAAACATCACCTGAGGATGTCCTTCTGGATGACTGGTTCTTAGCACCCAGTTTGATACAACAAGACTGTTCTGGACAGATACTCACTGCTGATGGAATACTCCCCAATAGCCTTGGTGGGTACAGCTCCAACAGCACTCAAGAGGTTTGATGTCTTCCAGGACAAAGTAGCCCAGCAAATTGGTGCCATATTCACAAGCATCAACTCCCTTCACCACCAATGTTCAGGAGCAGCAAGGTGCATTATCTACAAGATGCACTGCAGAAATCACCAAAGATCCTTAGACCCCTCCTTCCAAACTCATGACCACTTCCATCTAGAAGGCCAACAGTAGCAGATACATGGGAACACCACCATCTATGACCTCCCCACCAAGTCATTCACCATCCTAACTTGGAAATATGTCACCGATTCTTTACTGTTGCTAAGTCAAAATCCTGGAACACCCGACTTAAGGGCATTGTGTTCACAGCGCATGAACTGCAGTGGACAAGGCAGCAACTCACCACCGCCTCCTCAAGGCTAACGAGGGGTGGACAATAAATGCTGGCTAGCCAGTGAAAGCATGTCCCATGAGTTTAAGAAAAGCTTGAGAAGTGGGGTTTGTTGAGGTCCAATTGACAGAACGTGACAAGTGTGTACTCCCAGTAATCTCAGATTTTCACTTTGTTTCAAGTCCAAGTTTAGCGAGAACGGATTTAGGAGACCCTGTGAATAAATCTTTTAATAAATACATGGCATAGACAAAACATTAATACAAAGACAAATGGAGGTTGAGCCTTTATTTCAAGTAAATGAGAATATCAAGGAATGGAAGTTATGCTCTCATTATATATACTGCAATCTGGAGTATACTGTCTAGTTCTGGGCATCGCATCTCAGAAACAATGAGGTACAGTGCTAATTCTCCAGATTTATGCCAAGATTAAATTATGAGGACAAATTGAATACATTTAATTTGCAATCTTAAGTGTAGAAATTAAAAGGATGATCTCATTGAGATTTAAGATTTTGTTAATGGGGATGGTGAGAAACCATTTCATCTGAGCAAAGAGCCTAGAACAAGAAGGTATCAGCTTAAAATTAGAAACCAGTCATTCAGCGTTTCTCTCATAAAGTACAATGAAAATTTGGAAACCCCAAACCAAAAAGCTGTTGGAGCAAGGTTAGTTGAAAATGTCAAAATTCAACTTTTTGTGAAGCAGGGAGATAGATAAAATACAGATCAGCCATGATCTAACTGTAAGGCGGAACAGGCTTAAACTGAATATTTTACTCTTGTTCCTGTGAGTTTATCCCTGGGCGGGGGAGGGGGTGTGTGACACAGGCGGGTAGGGCAAGTTGTTTGAGCTGAATATCAAATCTGTGCATCTCTTGTTTCAGTTTGGGCTAACAACTGAAGAAGCAGATGGAGTCAAATACCCTACTCTTAATATCTTATAAGTAGCTACACTAACCTATATTTGTGTCCGTAGTGCAGTGGCATCAAATAGATACCACAACAATGCTTGGCCTCAGATTAGCTGGAGTAATGCCACTGGAGATCCATTAAGAACAATAAACAGTTTATTTGTATTAAAGATTTGCCTGTAAACTACAGACAAGTTATAACAAATTCACAAGATTAATGTTTTGATAAAGATTGTAACTAACAGTCATTCTGATTATTCTTCAGTGCTAACTGCCTTATGTGTTGAAAGATTACAATCCACAAAGCATTTTTTATCATTTAGCTTTGCTGTAACTCATGGTAACTGCTCCTGCATACTTCCACCTGCCAGAAATCAATTGAAGAGCTGACCCCACAATAATAGAGCAGAACTATATTATCTCATGTCAAGTTATGTTCCATGCAGTGGCTTAAACTGTTAACATTTTGAGTCTGTAAATGCTGCATTTTTAATTCTGTGATTTTTCTGATTTGAGCAATCCTTATTATTTTTCATCTTCTGTGCTCTCAGCAATAAGCTTTGCACACAGAAACATGGAGTATATTGCTAGGGTGAGGATTACAGATCAGTTATCACCACAATCCAGACTGACAGTTCAGTGGCATAACTACTGAGGAAGTGCTACACTGTCAGAGGTGCCATCATTCAGATAAGACATTAGATGTCAAGCCCGTCAAATGCATGCATAATATTGCATGACTTTAGATTAGATTAGATTAGATTACTTACAGTGTGGAAACAGGCCCTTCGGCCCAACAAGTCCACACCGCCCCGCCGAAGCGTAACCCACCCATACCCCTAAATTTACCCCTTACTTAACACTACGGGCAATTTAGCATGGCCAATTCACCTGACCTGCACATCTTTGGACTGTGGGAGGAAACCGGAGCACCCGGAGGAAACCCACGCAGACACGGGGAGAATGACTCCACACAGTCAGTCGCCTGAGGCGGGAATTGAACCCGGGTCTCTGGCGCTGTGAGGCTGCAGTGCTAACCACTGTGCCACCATGCCACCCACTTTATTTGAAGGTGACCCAGTGATACACTGGTCAATATTTACCCCTCAACCAACAACATTTAAATTACTTGGGTTTGTGTTTCAATGCTGAGTTTTGGCTGTGAAGTACTTTGAGATATCTTGAATATGACAGCTACTATATATTAGGCTACGTATATCCTTTGTTTTATAGAATATGTGAAATAAAGGCTAAATTTCTATTAGCATTTGAGTTTTTTTTTAAAAAGAGTTCTATTCATAGGGACTCCCAAATTTTTTCAGTTCTAGCTTTGCACCAATTTTGAAGACACTGAATTTACAATTTTACAGTCCAAAATGGATGACTATCTATTTCTCCAAACTGAACTCCATTAACCATATATTTTACCCATTCATTAAATTGTATGTTCAGTGTCAAGACAGGTGCATTTGAAGTGAGCCTGAGGAATGCAAGAATGTTCAAGTTTCCAGCACTTACTGCATTTATTAGTCTGCATAACACTGCATTTCTGCAGTACTGAGTTCAGCCATAAGATGCTGCTACAGCATTGTAGCAGAGGTACAACTACAGGCCCAAAGTATTGCAATAGTGCATTATAAATATTTCCTTCAGTGTTGATCTTTATAAAAATATTTGCAGGTAGTCTCTGGAGTCTTCTCTTCACTTTCAGCACTACTGAGTGTGAATGTACCTCTGTATGCAGCTATGTCTGTCTGTGCTATTTGTAAATGCACAAATATATTCACTTACTCAAAAAAATTTGATTTGTTAAAAGTTGACTACTTCGAAACTGCAATTATGCAAAGGAACCTAAGGGCTACATAACGACATAAACTGTATCTCCAAAAATCAGATAAAGCACCATGCAACTACCTAAATAAAAATTAAAAATGTGAATGCTGGAAATTTACAAGATGTCATACCATCTGGAAAGACAGAAGGCAGGTTAATGTTTCATAGGAGACTTCCAATGAAGAATCCATACCAAAAATATAAACCTATATTTTCTGTTTCAGATATTGATTGTCATCTTTTGAATTTTCAACAGATTATCATCTAAAACCTTTGTTTTAAACAAAAACAAAATATTTCTCAGTACATTATTGGTAAATATAGCTGTTTGTTATGATATTAAGGGTTAAACAAACATAGCTACTTTTACCAAGTATTGCCCTATTTTACGGATAAAGTAATAATGAGATGCAATTAATTTTGCTACTTTTGTTGGGAAGTCCAGTATTTTTACTAAAATATGTTGATGCATATCACGACAATCATATTTGTCCTGCTGTTGCATTGTATATTAAATATACTGTAGTTGGTCTCTGACGTACCTGAACTCATCTTTCATCAATTTTTGGACAAATATAAATCCTAATTTTTCATTATGATCTTTCATTTCAACCAAGGCCACCTTGCGGTGAAATTAAATAAAACGATGAGCTTATTCAAACCGCATTAGGCGTCCCTGGATCATCAGAATAAAGTTTGAATAAATGGCAATACTGTACAAATGTGTGGATAGGAATTGTAGACTATCTGGATTTGCTGTATTTCCCCACCCAAAACAACATTCATGGTTATTGAATTAGAATAAAACAACATCATACAATTAATCAAAGTGGCCAATGCAGTAATGATTCTACGAACCGGTACGCCCTTTTCCCATGTGAGGGACCATGCTAAAGATGCTGAACTCAAAAAATAACACAACAATTTCTACCAGTGCCTTTACAATGAGGACCACTTCATCCTGTCAGCAACAGAAACAAAATCACAAAGACTGGTTCACTGTTAGTATCAGTCCAATGTGTATTATTACTAGGGGTTGGCGGGCTGCTGCTGATAGTTGAAATGGGATTTGAAATTATCGGAGGTGGGTCCCTGATATCTGGCAGTGGCCACTCAAAATCATGAGGAGCGATTGCCTGTTTACAAACAAAACACAGTGGGAGTGGCAAGAGAGCAGGACTGATGGGTGGACAGAGAGCCAAGGGGGGAAAGGGGGAGACAGAGAGAGAGCGTCGGGGGGTAAGATAGAAAGAACCGGGGGGGGGGGGGGAAGAGAGAGATAGAGATAGAGTGCGGGGTGGGGGAAGAAGAAGAGAGCCGGTGGGAGTGTTAAGAGAGCCAGGGAGGGGGAAAGAGGGTCAAGTGGTGGTGGGCCGGGGAGGAGAGCCAAGGAGACGGGGAAGAGAGAGAGCAGGGGGAAGTAGGAGAGCCGGTCAGTGGAGGGGGGTGGGAGGAGGATAAAGAGAGCTGGGGTGGGGGAAGACAGCCAGAGAGAAGGAAAGAGTGGAAGTGTGGGGGAAGAAAGAGAGTTGAGGGTGGGGTGGGAGAGGAACAGAAAGAGCAGAGGGATGAAAGAGAGCCGGGGAGAGGGTGAAAGAGAGGTGGGTGGAGATAGGTGGGTGGAGGTAGGGGTGGAGATAGGCGGGTGGAGGTGGAGATAGGCGGGTGGAGGTGGGGGTGAAGAGCCAGGCGGAGGTGGGAGGGGGAAAGAGAGCCGGGCAGAGGGGGCGAGGAAGAGAGCCAAGGCGGAAGGGGGGGGGGGGAAAGAGAGCCAGGCAGAGGTGTGGGGGGAAAAGAGAGCCAGGGGGGAAAAGAGAGCCAGGGCAGAGGTGGGGTGAGGTGGGTAGAAAGACAGCTGGGCGGAGGTGGGGGGTGGTGGAAGAGAGCCAGTTGGGGGGTGGGGAAGAGAGCCAAGCGGAGGTGGGGGTGGGAAGAGAGCTTGGGGGGGGGGGGGAGGGGAGACCGGGTGGAGTAAAAAGCCGGGTAGATGATGGGGGGGGGGGGAGAGAGCCGAGCAGGAGAGGGGTGGAGGAGGGGATGGGAGGGTGGAAGGGGTTGAGGAGGAGGGGAGGAGGGAGCAGGGATAGGATTGGTAGCGGTTGACCCTCTATCCCCGGGGCGGGGGAGGGCGGGGAGTTGCCCTCATTTCCCCAGAGTTGTCGCTCGGTAACCCCCACCCCACACACACACACGTTCAGCTGCTGAGTGAGTCCCTTACCTACACACAGCTGGATGACATAGGCGTAGTAGGACCAGCAGGCGATCAGTCCGATAAAGAGCACGGGGATCCAGTACAACACCCGCTGACACCTCCTCAGGGTCCGTGATCGCGACGGCGCCATCTTCTCCGGAGCTGCTCCCCGGGCTCCGGGCGGACTAGGGGAGGGGGGACTGCAGGCTGTGAGCTCGGAGCTGACTGACTGGAGGCTGCGGCCGGGCCACCGCGACGTGCGGTCTGAACACTGCACAGCGCAAGCGGAGTGAAACACTGTCAGATGGCAGTGCCAGCCCGGACATCACATGCCCCATAATGGATTACAGCATATTAATAATATATGCTGAATGTAACACATCACCTTCACAACAAAGCAAATGTTCCAAGAAACAGAATAACATTCACAGCAATCACATTTAATGGATTACCACTTAGAACTCAGGACTAACCAGGAGGAATAACTTGCTTTCATTAACACTGGCAATGCATATCCTGAGCACATCTACCTGGTGAAGTCAAATGTTTAGTTTTCTATTAAATAAAATCACAGATGTTCACTGATGTGATTCATTGTGTTTAAGGATATCCGCTTATGAATACATTCTGTTTTAACATTGCAATGGTTTGACAATAATCAGATCCGGAATTTTTAAACATCAGCGTTCGCGATGGTTCATATACCGATGACTTGGTGAATAAAACAGAGTGCTAGAGAATCTCAGCAGGTCTAGCAGCATCTGGGGAGAGAAAATGAGCTTCCAATAAAGAGTCAGTGGATTCGAAACATTGCCTTTCTCTCTCCACAGATAGTGCTGGAGGAACTCAGCAGGTCTGGCAGCATCTGTGGGGAGAGAAAGTGTTTTGAATCCATTGGCTATATTGGAAACTCATTTTCTCTCTCCACAGATGTGGGTAGACCTGCTGGGTTTCTCCAGTAATTTCCTTTTATTTAAGGACTCCAGCATCCGCAGTATCTTGCTTTTGCCAGGAATGTGAAACCCAGTCTCCCAAACCATAAAAAAAAGACTTTGGGCTGCCAGTTTGCAGAAGGTAACTGTGATTAGCCTAAAACTTAGATGGGTGGCTGAGAATGTAACAGCATTTCCTAGACAGAATTTCTAGTCGTGAACGTTAAAAGATGACTCAGCTTTAGTGATTCGAGGACACATTCCTAATGATCGGATCGGTTTTGTTTGCAACCAAGATTCCCAATCGAATTCACGACTGAATGTCAACCATCAAACTATCATCTGAGACAGCTACACGTCTTCATCATACATGAATATTCCCTAGGCTCTTCTTGCGGGCTCCACAAAACTTCAACTTGTCCAAAATTGTCTCTTCTGTATTGCAGCCTGTTGCCTAGCCAACACTTCTCCTTCGGTGGGTTACACTGGCTTCTAATTCCCCAACTGCAGTGTATTGAAATGCTTCATCTGTCCACTAATCTCTCAATGGCTTCTTCCTGGACCATTTCTATTATTTTCTCTCGGTCTCCCATGTTTTTTTTTACACGACATGCTTCTATAAATGAATGGCTTTACTTGAACTCTCGTACCCACGATAAAACAAACAGGCTTAGAAATTCAAACAAATGAAAGAACTGCGGATGCTGTAAAACAGAAACAAAAGCAGAAGTTGCTAGACAAGCTCAGCAGGTCTGGCAGCATCTGTGCAGGGAAATCAAAGTTAACGTTTTCAGGTCCAATGATCCTTCCTCCGAACTGTTGTGAGGCAGGGTCACCACACCCGAAACGTTGACTCTGATTTCCCTTCACAGATGCTGCCAGGCTTAGAAATTTGGTAGCACATTGTTCGTGTTCTTCAGGCGCCAATGCGGTGGTGAACTTGCAGATTTTCTGACCAGTTAGGCTCAGCGATGACAATTCGCAGACGCCTATTTGCACCGCAATAAAGGAACGTCGCGAAGATGACATTGGATGGATCCTGAGAGCGGCAAAAAAATAAAGAGAATGGAGCAAAGCTACCCTCCACCTGTTCACCATATACCACTACCCTCAATTTCCTGAAGAACAGAGCTCAGAAAACCAGAGAAGCGCAAAGAAACAGAAGTCCTTCATCAATTAGCAACCAGGAACTGCAGAGGCAGTAGTGCTAAACACTGGACAATGTGCTTGGTCATTGGAGAAACAGCCCACCTACAAAGTGACAAAGGAAGCCTTGAGGACCAAACAATCTCAGTGTTTGTTAATGTTGTCATATTCCTCCACTACTAACAATTATTCAAGAAATTGTTGTGGACCAGGCCAGATCCCTGAAAACATTTCAAGAAGGTAGCCCAGACCTTAAATTTGCTGGTTTTTTGAAGCAGGAGAGAATCAGCTGGGAAAACTACTTAGTTTTAAACAAAACAATTTATTTACAAGATTACTGAATGAAACACAAAGAACAGAAAACAGAATACCGAATAACTTAGGTAAAAACAATGACTGCAGATGCTGGAAATCAGATTTTGGGTTAGTGGCACTGGAGGACCACAGCAATTCAGACAGCATCCGAGGAGCAGCATGTGCTCGTCCAGCACCACTAATCCAAAATACCGAATAACTTAGCCTATCCAAAAACCCAAACAGACAATCCCAACTTAATGATGCTGATCCAAAATACTTGCAACAATCCCCATAAACACCCCTTGGCATAAAAGGTAAAAATGAAACACATGTTCTTACAGGAAAGAAGTCAATAAGGAGAGAATACCAGGTTGGACTTGCTTCCAGCAGCCTTTCTTCACCACACACACTCTACATTCAAACCAGACCAGAGAATAGCTGAGCTAAGAGAACTGGCTACTCGACTTTGATGATACAAGTGATTTTTTAAAAAACTTGAAAACCTTCTGGCTGAGGCAATATCTATTAGCTATTATCAAACTGGTCCTAAAATCATTCACCTCAGATGTTTCGGAACCTGTATCATTCATAACTTCTCTGAAAAAAAAGCCCAAGGACAACCTAACCTTTTAAAGGAACAGCTTCAGTGTCGGGGTTGGGGTTGGGGTGGTTTCAAGTGGTGGCAATCTAACAGATCTGCTTTGCTGAGCTCTGCACCAAAGCTCAGGTGAAGTGGTGTTTTTACCCTCCCCATCTAAGCTGTTTTGGAGAAAATTGGTAGTTTTAATTGCTGGAGTAGAATTGCTACTTACCTTTTTTGTGATAAGGGAAAATGATTAAAGATAAAGGGTCGCACAGATCACAACAGGCAGGATACTCTCCTGCAGCAGCGGACACACCCACGGCTGCAGCATTGACCTCTGTTGAAACTACATTGGACTTAGCTGCTCAACAAGTCCTGGCGTCGGAGTTTGTGAAACTTCAGGAAAAGATCAAAGGATCGATGGAAGAGAATCATGCCAGGCTGGAACCAATCTCTGCTATGCTGCAGAAGCATGAGCAAGAGCTGCAGAATCTTGGGAAGTGAGTGGAGGAGGTCGAGCGGTGGACTGTGGTGTCAGAGACTGTGCCCAAATACTCGATGGGACAGATCCTGGCCCTGGAGGAGCAGGTACGGACCTGAGTGGAGCAGGTCGACAACCTCAAAAATAGAGATCGAAGAGAAAACATCTGGATGATTGGACTGCCAGAGTGAGAACAAGGTGAGCAGCCAGTCAGTTTCTTCGAACAATGGCTGCTGCAATTTCTGGGTTGTGAGGCTGAGGTGGCTGGGTGCAGATTGACATAGCTCACTGAGTCGTGGTGCGCAGGCCCAGTTCGGACCAGCGTCCTCACCCAGTCCTGGTGAGACTCCAGTTCTATAGGGACAAACAAAAGGTATTAGAAGCTTCTATATCACTGGGGAAGGATTCACAGGCCGATTCGTAAAGAATACAAGATGATGTTTTTTCAAGACTTTTCTATGGCTGTGATCCGCAAGATGAAGACCTTTGATGAGGTGAAGAGGAGACTGAGGGACCTGGATATTCAATATTCCATAAGGTACCTGGTGGTACTCCGTTTTAACCACAAAGGATCTGTGCATGTATTTGACTCATCGGAAAAAGCAAAGAACTTTTTGGACACTTAGAAATAGACTGAACGGTCCAAGGAACGTAGATAATAATGGTTCTTTTCTTTCCCTTTATTTTATTTTCTCTCTTTAAAATTATGTTATGGCAAGTGCTGTTGGATTTTTTCCCCCCCAGTGATAATTGAGGTCAATGTATGGGAGGAATGGGTGAAATGCCCACTTTTAATTTCTTTGTTCATAATATCTATGTATCTTTTATCCTTTGCCTGGGTTTGGCGCAAAGCTCCAGCTAGTAAGAGCTATGGAGGTGTATGTGGATGGTGTAAGCGTCCCCATGGACAAATGTTTTTTTGTATGCTGTAATTGGTTTATTTATTGATTTATAGTAGAAGTAGCTTTTGAAAGTTTTAGTGTCATTATTTTTTAGGCTCTATGAGTCTATAGTTATTTGCACTCAGCGCGTCGTGAGTAGGGTTTTTCTTCTCAGGGCTTTAGAAGGATATGGATAAGTGATTTTTTAAAATGGTGCACCTGGAATATTAAGGGGAGTCACTCGCCAGTCAAGTGGAAAAAAGTACTTTCGAGTCTCAGGAAGGAGACGGTTGAGATAGCCCTGTTGCAAGAAACCCACTTTTGTGATAATGAGCATCTAAAGTTACAGCAGGGGAGTTGGATTGGGTGTTGCTTTCATCATTTAACACTAAGAAAAGGGAAGTGGCTATACTTGTTCAGAAGAATCTCCCATTTAAGTTATTAGATCAAAATAAGGATGAGTATGGGTGGTTTGTGATCCTTAAAGCTTTAATACATGGTGAGGAGTATTGCATTCTAAATGTTTACTGTCCCCTGGCATACCCCCTCAAATTCCTAAATTGATTGCCCTTGGAATGTGACACACTATCATAGGTGGAGATTTTAATTGCCTCATGGATCCCACAGTTGATAGAATGCCCAAACGTTCCCCAAGTATCTCTCTGCAATCTAAATAATTGGTTGACAAATGTGGAATTGAGACTGGTAGACATTTGGACATGTGTCCACCCTACGGGGAGGGACTTCACCTTTTTCTCTAATCCATATGTGCTACACAAGGATTGACCCTTTTCTAGCTCCCTCGGCTTATTTGGACTTGGTCATGCCCTGTAAAATTAGAAATGTAGCCATTTCTGATCATGCAGCAGTGTGTTGGAGGTTAAGATTAAGGGTAATGGAATAGACTCACGGCATTGGCGAATGGATACTTTCATTCTCAAGGACAGCAAGTTCATTGATTATATTATAGGCAGATGATGTTCTCTTATCAAATCCCACAGTTTCTGTACCCCATTTAATACAATGCATTAATTTATTTGGCTCTTTCTCAGGACATAGATCAATTTTACAAAGTTGGAGGATGTGCCCGTGTTTTGGGGGGGGGCGGGGGGGAGGACAAAGACATTGAAAGTGAATTATGATTCCCTTTTAAGTGGCAGCGGAGGGTTTTCTCTATCTAGGTATTTTTGTTACTTCCACTTTGACCAGCTATATGAGGCTGATTTTGTTCACTTGCTTAACAAGATCTTCAACGATGGGAGGCTCTTCCAATATCATGGTTAGGTCGAATAGCCCTTATCAAAATGAATGTTCTTCCTCATTTGCTATATTCCATGCAATTGCTTCCTCTGATACTGCCCAAGCACACACATGCAGAGTCTTAGTCATAGAGATGTACTAATGGCTGGCTCAGTTCTTTCATTTGGCGTCATATGCAGCCTCTCATTAAGCTTGATAAATTGCAATTACCCCAGGGGTTGGGGGTTAAACTTTCCAGATATTAAGAGATATCAAATAAGGTCCCTTCTATCCTTTGTGAATGACTGGGCTTGTGAGGACCTGAGGACAATATGGTTTGATATCGAGGCCTCCCAGACAAAGTGCCACATATTAATCTGTTGTTTATGGAGAAGATAGGACAGTTGTGGAGTACTGTCAGAATCCAATCATCATTAATATGGTCAAAGTACTGACAGCAATGTGACAGAGCGAAGGCAGTCTATGTAAAACCTCCTATCTCAACCTCAGTTGGAATGCCAGGATTCCAGCCAGGGTCGATGGACTCTGGATTGAAACTATGGGCATCCAGGGAAGTCTCCTGTCTGGGAGACTTGTTTGAGGGGAAGGTCATGATATCCTTCGACCAAATCAGTCACATGTATGGATTGCCCAGCAGAGACCTCTTTCGCCACTTTTAGGTCAGAGATTTTATCCAAAAAGATTAGGCTTTTGATCAATGCCTATACGTCTGATGCAGAGAGGAGAGTGCTTCAGGCTATAGGCACTCTCTCGGTTAGTACCCTTTACCACCTACAGGGATGTGGTGCCTTGAAAGATATTTAGTTTCAAAAGTGTGGTCCTACAAGAAATAGGACAGAGGTAGTCCAGTTGGTTTTCAAGCATGCCCCACCATTCAAGAAGATCATATCCTTAATCCCATTTACTTGGATACCTTGTGGACCAAAACTCTGTCTAATTTAGCCTTGGCTATATTCACTGGCTTAGACTCAATTTATCTTAGGGTAAAGAATTCCAAAGGTACGTACTGAGAGAACTTCCTCATCTCTGAGCCAATCTGTTTGTGAGCTTTATTCCCATTTACCCTGAAAACTTTTCAATTCCTGGGGGGATAGCTCTACATCTACATTAAAAATATTTTAAAACTCTGCTTTCATCATCTTTTCAGGTAGGGAGGTCCAAAGTCTTACCACATTCAGTGAGAAAAAAAAACCTATCTAAAATAGGCAAACTCTTATTTATAAATAGTGACCCCTAATCAAAAGCAGCAAAGGATGGACTGAAAAAAATACCCTTTCCTTATAAGACATTCTCACCTAATAATTAACCTGGTTAACTTCCACTGCACAAAGCTTGGAAACCCCAAAAATAAAGCCACTATTCATTAAAAGAGGGAGGCACAATGCAGACCAGTAAGCCTGTCATTAGGAAAATGCTGGAATCCATTCTAAATAAAATATCAATGAGACATTTAGAAAATCATAACATATTCAACCTATGCTTGACAAATTTATTAAATTCATTGGGAATGCAGGAGGTGAAGTGGATATGAGGGAAAAATTTTCATTTTGAAAGAATATGAAAGTGGAATATCATTTAATAGGAAAATATATTCAAATGCTGCAATAAAGTGGGATTTGGGTGTCCTCAGACAAGAATCACAAATTTTAGCATACAGGTGTAGCAAACAATAAAGGAGGAAAACAAAATGTTAGTCTTTAATGGGGGGGGGGGGGCGTGCGGAAATGGAATATAAAATTCAGAAGCCTAGTTGCAATTGTTGCAGTGGAGAGACCATATCTAGAGTACGGCAATTGTTTTGGTCTCCTTCTTTAAGGAGTGTTACATTTGCATCAGAGGCAGCTCAGAGAAGGTACACTAGGTTGATTCCTGGGAAGAAATAATTATCTTATGAGGATTAGTTCAGCAGGTTAGGTCTATACACATTGAAATTTAGGGGAGTGAGAGGTGAGAATTCTGTTGGACGATAATCTGGTGTCATGTGACACCTGGCAAAGGGGCCAAGGATAAGGTGAGGGTGGGAAGGGTGTATATTGGAGGAAGTAAAATTAAAGCCACAGTCAGATCGGTCAGGATCTTATTGAATGGTGCAGCGGGTCTGAGGAATTGAATGGGCCATCTGGACAGAATTGGTGGTACAGAGGATCATATCTCACTCCAATGGAGGGGAACAATTGGTTATGTAAAGCTGAAGGGTTAAAACTCCAAAAGATATGGGATAAGGTGAGATCAGGCCTCAAATGAGGACACAAAATTATCTATCATTCTTATTGATGGCATCATGGAGTGAAATACGATCATTAACATAATGATCACTGAACATCTTACCAGTTATCACAGGACCTTCAAGCATTCTGCAGGAGGTGGTGCAACAGGGATACAACAACTATTGTGAGATCACTCACTTTGATAGTGTACTATCAATAGAATCATGCACCAACTCAGATACTCATACTTTGGGACCAATAAGGTTGACAGTTGGATTTATGCTTGGTGACTTGCATATCACAAGTGTGCAAGCATACATGATGAAAAGAACAGCTGTCGATATTCCTTGCTCTGCTTAGCTGGATACACACCCTGATCTTGGGGGTTGTTGATAAAGATAAAAGTAAGAATGTTCAGGGCTGCAGGGTTTGCAAAGATATTGAAGGAGCCTACCTCAAGCATCAGTGCTATGATGCACAGGCACCAGACTACCTCCACCACCCCAAAACCGACTAGAATCCTGGCCATACTTGACAACATCCACAAACTCCTCCTGCACCCTCCAACCCAATCTAATCATCTCCAGCCACCAATCACAACCAAGTACTTGTTGTAGTACAGTTAATTTCTGTAAAAGGACAGTAAACATTGTTTCCACAATGTCTGTCTGTCCAGTGTCTCACCATTCAAAAAAAAATTCAAATTTCTCTACAATGTACTTCATCTGTCGTGTTCTTGGCCATTCACCTAACTTCCATATCCTGCTACAGCTCTTCATTGTTTACTTTTTCAGATAGTTAGGTATTATCTGAAAACTTGGAAAAATTACACTTATTTCTTTGTCCAATTCATTAACATGGATTTACAAATAAATGATGCTCAAGCTCCAAAAAGTGGTCAACTAGAGCAAATTCAGACCTTACCTGGATGACCAAAGAAACAGAAAGTAAAATAATGCAAAGATGTCCTTATGATAGAGATCAGGTGGGTAAACAGTTAAGGCCAAGCCAAATACAGGAGATTCAGAGGGAAATAGTAAAAGGACATGCCACAGTGGCTCAGTAGTTAGCACTGATGCCTTACAGCACAGGGGCACAGATTAAATGCCAGCCTGAGGTGACTGTGGAGTTTGCACATTCTTTCCTTGTCTGCGTGGGTTTGCTCTGGATGCTCCTGGTTTCCTCCCATAGTCCAAAGGTGCGCAGCTTATGTGGACTGGTCATGCTAAATTGCCCATAGTGTCCAGGGATGTGTAGGTTAGGTGGATTAGCCATGGGAAGTGCAGGGTTACAGGAACTGAGGTGGGCTTGGTGAGGGTGGGGGTGAGTCCAGATCGGATGCTCTCCAGAGAGTCAGTGTGAACTTAAGAGTAATAAAGGTGTATCGCATGGAAATAGACCCTTCAATCCAACCAGTTATCCTAACTTAATCTAGTCCCATTTGCAAGCATTTGGCCCATATCTCTCTAAATCTTACCTATTCACATACCCATCCAGATGCCTTTTGAATGCTGTAATTGTACCAGCCACCACCACTTCCTCTGGCAGCTCATTCCATACATACACCACCATCTGTGTGAAAAAACTGCCCCTTAGGTCCCTGTTATATCTTTTCCCTCTCACCCTGAACCTACCCCCAATGTTCTGGACTCCCCTACCGTAGGCGGTGCCAGTGTATCCATCGGATATGTGGAACAGTCCATCTTCCACAGCTACACTGGCACCACCCCCCACCTTTTCCTCCGCTACATCAATGACTGTATCGGCGCTACCTCATGCTCCCATGAGGAGGTTGAACAGTTCATCCACTTTACCAACAACACTTTCCACCCCGACCTCAAATTTACCTGGACCGTCTCAGACTCCTCCCTCCCCTTCCTAGACCTCTCCATTTCTATCTCAGACGACCGACTCAACATGGAGGTTTACTATAAACCGACCGACTCCCACAGCTACCTAGATTACACCTCCTCCCACCCTGCCCCTGTAAAAACGCCATCCCATATTCCCAATTCCTTCGCCTCCGCCGCATCTGCTCCCAGGAGGACCAATTCCAATACCGAACAACCCAGACGGCCTCCTTCTTCAAAGACCAAAATTTCCTCTTGGACGTGGTTGATGATGTTATCCACCGCATCTCCTCCACTTCCCGCCCCTCCAATTGCCACCAGGACAGAACCCCACTGGTCCTCACCTACCACCCCACCAACCTCCAGATACATCGTATCATCCTTCGTTATTTCCGCCATCTCCAAACTGACCCCACCACCAAGGATATGTTTCCCTCCCCTATCAGCGTTCCAGAAAGACCACTCCCTCCACGACTCCCTAGTCAGGTCCACACTCCCCACCAACCCAACCTCCACTCCCAGCACCTTCCCCTGCAACCGCAAGAAATGCAAAACTTGTGTCCACACCTCCCCCCTCACTTCCCTCCAAGGCCCCAAGGGATCCTTCCATATCCATCACAAATTCACCTTTACCTCCACCTGCATCCGCTGCACCCGATGTGGCCTCCTATACATTGGGGAGACAGGCCGCCTATTTGCGGAACGTTTCAGAGAACACCTCTGGGAGACCCGCACCAACCAACCCAACTTCCCCGTGGCTGAACACTAACTCCCCCTCCCACTCCACCAAGGACATGCCGGTCCTTGGCCTTCTCCATCACCAGACCATGGCAACATGATGCCTGGAAGAAGAGCGCTGCATCTTCCACTTAGGAACCCTCCAGCCACAAGGGATGAATGCAGATTTCTCTACCTTCCTCATTTCCCCTCCCCCCACCTTTTCTCAGTCCCAACCCTTGGACTCCGCACCGCCTTCTTGACTTGCAATCTTCTTCCCGACCTCTCCGCAACCAACCCCTCTCCGGCCTTTCACCCTCACCTTAACCTCCTTCCACCTATCGCATTCCCAACGCCCCTCGCCTAAGTCCCTCCTCCCTACCTTTTATCTTAGCCTGCTTGGCACACCCTCCTCGTTGCTGAAGAAGGGCTTATGCCCGAAACGTCGATTCTCCTGCTCCTTTGATGCTGCCTGACCTGCTGCGCTTTTCCAGCAACACATTTTTCAGCTCTGATCTCCAGCATCTGCAGTCCTCACTTTCTCCTGATCTAGAAAACAAACTAGTATACATTCTGTCAATTTGTCCTCACCAATATATCTGCAAATTTGGATTGCTTGGTCTGTATGAAGATTAAAGCCCCTCATCAATACTGTATTATCGTGGTCATGTGCCTTTCATTTCCTGATTGATACTTTGTCCTATATTGCAGCTTCTGTTAGCAGACCTATAAACAATTTCCTTGAATGTTTCCTGATCCTCATTGATGTATAGCTTTACCCAAACTAATTCTACGTCAACATTTTCTGAGGCAAGTTAATAGAAAAAGAGGAAGAGAAACTAAGTTATTTATTTCCCAATCTTACACATATCTCTCTAATGGCTATCAAGTTAAAACTATTAATTTCTATGCTACTAATTCATCTCATTTATTTCAGATGCTTTGCATATTCAGATATAATGATTTTAAATTTGACATTTTAAAAATTTCCCTCATTTCATCTCATTTTTCACTTTCAGACCCACTGCTTATTTTAATTCTGCTTCCCTTGCTGCTTTTGAATTTTCCCATTCCTCAAGGATTCCTTCACATTTTAAAGAGATTTTAGCAGTAGCGGGAAAAGTGGAGGACTTTTGAAAACAAATACAGAGATCAGTACTACATTGGTTTTTTTGTTGAATTCTGGTTTTGTTACATCTACACTAGAGGAATTTTTCTGATATGGAATTATTGTGGTTATTTAAACTATACAAGAGTTAAGGAATTCTAATGGGAATTGTTCTAATTCGCTGAAATGAAAATTCCACAAAATAACAGCCAACTCAAAGTAACTTGCATCAGCTCATTCATATTGTACTGCAGAATTTATTTTTCAATGCTGTTCCAATTACATCTTGGATTTCTATCCCATAGCAATAACAGAGACAATATTTATAATGTAACCGGCATAGAAAGGTAGTGATAAAAATCATTACAGCTATTCATAAAATTGATGCCCATACTTCCAGAAATGTATTTCATCTTCATTTTTTACTGCAGTCTGAAATTCAAGTTCTACATCAGTTCTGGCACTATAAATTTTACATATATTTTTAAGTGCTGAAGATTTCCAACTCTTTGGGAAAATAGTTTGGATTTGAGAGTGTGCGCAGAATTATGGATATTGTAAATTTCAACCTGTCCCATGTAACCATAAATTCTAGAATACAACATGATTACTGATAATATGTAACAATCTTCTTGGAAAAGATGCATTATAACTCAGATGACATATTACATGCATACAGTGCACATCATCAGAAAGTTCACTGTAATTCTCTCAAACAACAATGTTTATGCACTGAGGCAACCGCCGGTATAGCTAATCCCGCCAGAAAAAAAAAGAACAAAAATACAGGAATGGTAGGACAAAATATTAAGGAAATATTACAACATTTTATATATACTTGCTGAAGGAAACTGACATTTGCATTTGGGCAGAAGAGGGTGTTTCTGAGACAGGTTTATGTTGGGCTTGAAGAATGTGCTTGGAACTGTTCTTGAATGCACAGTTGGTGGAACAACTGCTTCAACACGAAAGATCAATGAGTTAGGAAAAATAAAGAAATATTCAATTGAGTGTGTGTTTTGGAGAGGGAGGAGACAAAAATTGCAAATTCACAGGTAAGGTATATATAGGCAAGAGAAGAACAAAATTATTTAGTTATTAAGCATGTGTTTTAAATTTGGTAGATATAAAGCATTATCAGTACTTTCGGTATGATTAAACTGCAGTATATCTTTCATTTGTTTCAATATGATACATTGCTTCTGTAAATTTGTTGTATTGATCCAAAACAAAATGGTGCCATAGTTGCAGTGCAGTGTGGTAAAATTAGCATTTAAAAGCCTGCTGCAGCACCTCACTTAGATTTGTTAATCTAATGGTAAAGATGCCCTTAAAACATCTGTAAAAATAATTTGAAAATATATGTTGAGACTAATCAGTAAGATGCCACAAATTATCAGTATTGTATCTTGCATTGTTTGACGTCCTGATCTTTGTTCTGTTTTTTCAAGTATCAGATAGTTCTTTCAGTTTCACATAGTTGCTAACAGAGGATAGTAGTTTCTGTGAAGAATGATCATTTTATATGTTTGAATTTCAGTATTGCAGAAAAATAGAATGGTTTTCAGCCATGTGATTACTAGCTTTCAAAGTCAAAATACAATTTGAATATAACAAAATATACTTGCTCTCAATAGCTTTATTATTGTTTTTAAATCAATACATTATATTCTGCAAATAATTGAGTTATTTATCTTTTTGAAAATAAGAATATATTGCTTGATTCTAACACGTAACTGAAGCTATAAAAGTTGATTTTGCAGACACTGAATTATAAATCATTGATGTAACAACTGTGCTAATTGTAACTGTGACAGCTGCAGTAACCAATTCGGAATTAGAACATTACATTTAAATGCTTATTATATGAAAAGTATATTCATTTGAAGTACACATCAAATGAAATGCAAAACAATCCCTATCCTAATACAATAAATATGTGAATAGTAAATGGAATGCAGCATATTATAGAATAAAGATAATAAAATAAAAGTGAACCTTGCTTTGAGGAGATATCAACACAATTGTTTTAAGAATTAACTGAAATAGTACGCACTGACAGCTTTAAATGAAAGGGAACCAGTGATTTGTCAATATTCTCTTAAAAGTAATTTTCAAACATTTCATTCCTTTCATGATTTGAGTTTACATAAATTGTGTAGAATTACTGTTCACCACACAAAAACAGGCTATTCAGCCCAGCTGGTCTAGCAGTATTTGTTCTTCATATGACGATCTTCTCACTCCTCTTCATCTAAACCTATAAATAAATCCTCCTCTTTATTCATTCCTATACTTATCTAACTTCTCTATAAATATATCTATGCTAATTACCTCTACAGATAGAATAATAAATAATTTGTATTGAAAAACATGAAATTAAATGTTTCTAACTAATAGTTTGCAGGTCTACTTTTCCCAACACGAACAAAATACATCTTGAGATTAATGTTCAGAAGCAATTTTGCCTATACTTTTAATATATTATGCTAGCTGCAAACATCAAAGTCGAGTGATGAATGGATATGGTGCTCACGTCCACGTAAGAGTTTATCACATTATTTTTCTTGACTACTCATTCCATATCCTGCACTGTAAAGATTTTCAGCTGTGAAGCAAGGCATAATATACAGAAAAATCACATGTGCTTGTCAGTTCTATTAATTTAAGACAATGTTCACATCAACATACAAAGTAGAACAATTTGAGCAGTGAATAAAAGTTACTATAATGCAGTAATATTCCTATTAATCAAATAAGGTTAACTTTTTTTGCATAAATCTACCTTACCAGTTAACATTAGACCTTAAATTGGGGTTTATATGATAACATTCCAGACATCAGAAGTAGCATGCTTTACATTTCCTTCAAATTTGTTCAAAAAATATTCATTTCCTTTCATGTAGGTTTGCAGTAACCTTTCCAGTCAGGCCACTTGACCATCTGTGTTGAGAAAAAAAAAGAGTTAAATAATATTTATTACCTCGATACTTGACTGCTCCAATGCCCCTTGCTGACCCTCCATCTACTATGGTCTGTAAACTGGAGTTTAGCAAAACTTTGTTGTCTGCATCCTAACTCACACCAAGTCCCATTCACCCATCAATTCTGTGCTTGCTGGCCTACACTGGTTTCCTAAAGGGAAATATCTCAATTTTAAAATTCTCATCCTTGTTTCAAATTGATCCATTGTTTCTCTCCAGATCTCTGAAACCTTCTCCTGCCAATGACCCTTTGAAATCTTTGCATTCCTTCAGTTATGGCATCTTCTATATCCCTATTTTTTAATTACTATATGACTGTGCTTTCAGTTACCTTGGATATAAGTTTTGCAACTCTTTTACTAAACCTTTCTTTGCCTCTATGCAACCCATGTCTGCTTTTAAGGCCTGGACTGCTTCAATGTCTGAGCAGTTGAGAATGGAACTGAACACTGTACAATCATAGCAAACATCCCCAATTCTGACTTAAAGATGGAGGGTCAGTCAGTGATGAAAAAGCTGAAGATTGTAGCAGTATTCTGGGTCAATGATGATTATCTTTCAAATATTTCCTTTCAGCTAATTTTTGCCCAGATTTCCAGTGACTGTAATCTTACTAGGGCCCTTATCATATGCAGCACTTTTGTCAAGGGTAGTCACTCTCAACTCAGCTCGGGAATTAAGCTTTTTTTGTTGATGTTTGTATTAAGTTGCAGTGAGGACTGGAGTGGAATGGTCCTGGTAGACTGAAATCTAGCAATTTTGAATAAGTAAATGACACTTACTCTGTTAATGGATTGGTATATATCATAGTGGAAATTTTGGGGAGGCCAAGGTGAATCATCCACTTAGCATTTCTGATTGTAGATCATTCAAAATGTTCAACTGAGATTTCTATGGTGATGTACTTGGCTTTGCTGTAATTGAGGCTGGGGATGTTTGTGGAGCCTCTTGGCTCCTATTAGATGTTTAAATGTCCACCATAATCTATGACGAGATGTCGAAAGACTGCAATGCTTTGTTCTGATAGGTTAGAGTGGAATCATTTAGCTGTGATAACAGCATACTGCTTAAGTTTAGCAGGAATATTTGTCCTGTGTTGGAACTTGACCAACTTTGCACCATTTTGGTATACTTCGTGCCTCTTCTGATATGCTGGGGATGAGCAATAAATATTTGCCAGCCACTGATGACCACGTCCCCGAGTCAATTAAAAATAAATTCTTTTAGTTTTTCATGGGATGTGGATGAGTCTTGCAAGGTCAGCAGCTGTTGGCCATCCTCACCTTCCCTTGAATGGAGTGGTTCATTACGTAATTTCAGAGAGTAGTTTAGAGTCAACGATTTTGTTGTGTAGGTCTGACCATGCAAGGATGAAAAAAAATCCTCTGTTAGAGGTTGTCTGTGAAGCAGATTGGTTTTCACAGCAATAGGCGATACTTTTACACACACAATTTGTGTGTAGCTCTACATTTCATATTCATCAATGGAAGTCAAAAATCCACTCGCTACTGTCGCGGGATTCAAACTGCTATGGACTAGGCCAAACCAAATCCCCTCAAAATATATTAAGATGATAGTCTAGACCCTTACTTTTCCTTATTCTAAGGTACATGTAAAGCATTGTGTTCCAGATGCAATTCAATTGGTCAAACTATGAATATTAAGCTACAGTTAAAATACAGACAAAATAAAAATTAAAGAACTGGCTTAACTGTAACTATGAAAATACTTAACGGAATAAGATATACAATACAACCTCAATTATCTGGACATCAATTATCCAAATTTCAGATTAACTGAACAAGATCTCAAGGTCCTGTAAAAATGGCATTAGGAAACTCATTATTCAGTTATCAGTTAGAACATAGAACAGTACAGCACAGAACAGGCCTTTCAGCCCACGATGTTGTGCCGACCATTGATCTTCATGTAAGGTAAATTTAATGTACGAACCCTCAAATTTCTGTGACCATATGCATGTCCAGCAGTCTCTTAAATATCCCCAATGACCTCGCTTCCACAACTGCTGCTGGCAACACATTCCATGCTCTCACAACTCTCTGCGTAAAGAACCCGCTTCTGACATCCCCTCTATACTTTCCTCCAAACAGCTTAAAACTATGACCCCTCGTGTTAACAATTTCTGTCCTGGGAAAAAGTCTCTGGCTATCAACTCTATCTATGCCTCTCATTATCTGGTACACTTCAATTAGGTCCCCTCTCTTCCTTCTTTTTTCCAATGAAAAAAGTCCGAGTTCAATCACCTCTCTTCGTGAGATAAGTCCTCCATTCCAGGCAGCATCCTGGTAAACCTCCTCTGAACCCTCTCCAAAGCATCCACATCTTTCCTATAATAGGCTGACCAGAACTGCACACGTTATTCCAAGTGCGATCTAACCAAAGTTTTGTAAAGCTGCAACAAGATCTCACGGCTCTTAAACTCAATCCCTCTGTTAATGAAAGCCAAAACACCATATGCTTTCTTAACAACCCTATCCACTTGGGTGGCAATTTTAAGGGATCTACGTACCTGCACACCAAGATCTCGCTGTTCCTCCACACTGCCAAGACTCCTGTATTCAACTTTCAAGTTTGACCTTCCAAAATGCATCACTTCACATTTATCCAGGTTGAACTCCATCTGTCACCTCTCAGCCCATCTCTGCATCCTGTCAATGTCACACTGCAGCCTACAACAGTCCTCTATACTGTCAACGACAACTCCAACCTTTGTGTTGTCTGCAAACCTGTTGACCCATCCTTCAATGCCCTCATCCAAGTCATTAATAAAAATTACAAACAGTAGAGGCCCAAGGACAGAGCCCTGTGGAACACCACTCACCACTGACTTCCAGGCAGAATACTTTCCTTTCACTACCACTCGCTGTCTTCTGTCGATCAGCCAATTCTATATCAAGACAGCTAAATTTCCCTGTATCCCTTTCCTCCTGATCTTCTGAACGAGCCTACCATGGGGAACCTTATCAAATGCCTTGCTGAAGTCCATATACACCACATCCACTGCTCGATCCTCATCAACTTGTCTAATAACATCCTCAAAGAACTCAATAAGATTTGTGAGGCATGACCTGCCCCTCACAAAGCCATGCTGACTGCATTTAATCAAGCCATGCTCTTCCAGATGGTCATAAATCCTATCCCTCAGAATCCTTTCTAACACCTTGCAGATGACAGACGTGAGACTGACTGGTCTGTAATTGCCAGGGATTTCCCTATTTCCTTTCTTGAAGAGAGGAATTACATTTGCCTCCCTCCAGTCCTCAGGTACGACTCTGGTGGAGAGTGAGGATGCAAAGATCTTCGCTAGCGGCGAAGCAATCACATTTCTTACTTCCCAAAGCAGCCGAGGACAAATCTGGTCTGGTCCTGGCGACTTGTCAATTTTAATGTTTGTCAAAAGTTTCAGCACATCAGCTTCCTCAATCTCTGTCCGTTCCAACCTGCTTACCTGCTCCTCAATGGTTTCATTCACTACACGGTCCTTTTCTTTAGTAAAGACAGAAGGAAAAAACTCATTTAGGGCTTTGCCTACCTCCTCAGACTCTATACACAAAAGTTCCCTATGCTATCCCTGATCAGCCCTACTCTTTCTTTGATCATTCTCTTATTCCTCTCATACATGTAAAATGCTTTTGGATTCTCCCTAATCCTTCCTGCCAAGCCTTTATCGTGCCTCCTCCTAGCTCTCCTCAGACCATTTTTGAGTGCCTTCCTCGCCTGCCTGTAATCCTCTAGAGCTGAGCAAGACCCTTGCTTCCTCCACCTTACGTAAGCTGCCTCGTTTCTTTTGACGAGAAGAGCTCCTCCGCTCTCGTCATCCAAGGTTCCTTTATCTTACCCCTTCTTGCCTGTCTCAGAGGAACACATTTATGCATCACTCGCAACAACTGTTCCTTAAACAGTCTCCACATGACTGTAGTGTCCTTTCCATGGAACAATTGCTCCCAGTCCATGCTTCCCGACTCATGTCTGATAGCATCATAGTTTCCTTTTCCCCAATTAAATATCCTCCCATTGTGCCTGCTTCTCTCCTTCTCCATAGCTATGCAGAATATGAGGCAATTGTGGTCACTATCGCCAAAATGCTCTCCCATCGCAAGATCTGATACCTGCCCCGGCTCATTGCCGAGCACCAAATCCAAAATGGCCTCTCCCCTCGTCAGCCTGTCAACGTACTGAGTTAGGAAACCCTCCCGAACACACCTTACAAAAACAGCTCCTTCCAAACCATCTGCTCGAAGGAGGTTCCAATCAATATTGGGAAAGTTAAAGTCACCGATTACAACAACCCTGCTACATTCACACTTTTCCAAAATCTGCCGACCTATGCTTTTCTCAATCTCCCTGCTGCTATTGGGGGGCCTGTAGTAAACCCCCAATGAGGTGACTGCTCCCTTACTGTTCCTAATTTCCACCCATACTGACTTAATAGTCAGACCCTCCTCGACAACGGTAACTTCTGTAGCTGTGATACCCTCTCTGATTAGCAGTGCTACACCCCCTCCTCTTCCCCCTCCCCCCTATTCTTTTTAAATGTTCTAAACCCTGGAACATCCAGCAACCATTCCTGCCCCTGAGTAACCCATGTCTCTGAAATGGCCACAACATCATAGCACCAGGTACTGATCCATGCTCTAAGCTCATCACTTTTATTCCTGATACTCCTTGCATTAAAGCAAACACACTTTAACCAATCCCTTGGTTCTTTCCCAGGAAATTCCTTCCCACTGGCTGCGCTACCTCTTGCTATTGCCTCATCTCCATCAACTCTCACCACCGATATATAGCTCAGGTTCCCACCCCCCTGCCATACTAGTTTGAACCCTCCTGAACTACTCGAGTAAACCTTCCACCCAGGACATTGGTCCCCTTCCAGTTCAGGTGCAACCCATCCTTCATGTACAGGTCCCACCTTCCCCAGAAGGCATCCCAATTATCCATATATCTTAAGCCCCCCCTCCTACATTGCCGGATAATCCAGAAATGTTTGGATTCCTGGCACTTAAATTCCCGCAGTTTACAATCAGATTGATTATCTGAACAAAATATTCCCCACCCACCTCTTTTGGATAATTGAGGTTCTACTCTACATATAAACTACTATGTATCAGTTCCAATATAATAACATCTCATAAACACTCCCTAGGCAAAGGCAATTTCAGTAAAACAGATTGTCTCACATGCAATTCTAGCAGCAAGAGAACTCCAGCTTTGAGCTGTAATAGAGAGGAATAAGAGCTTCCTCATCCAATTTCAAGATCCCAGCAACTGCAGAAAGCTAAAACTAAAAATCCTGGTTCTGTGGGAACTCGACCACACTGTTCAGGCTGCTTCCATAGTTCCAACTTAAAAAAAACCCAAGGCCTCACAAGCTGTTTATTTAAATGGCTTGAGCAGACTGCTTGGCATGTCTGTCTCAACCCTTCATTTAAAAAAAAAGATAAAATAAACCTTTAAAAGCCATAGTATGTCAATCCATTTCAATTACTAGTCCAATGACATCCCCAATATCCAATGATCTCCTAGACTCCTCACTGCATCAGGTGGAGTAAGGTATATGCCAAGCCATAATGTTACATATTGGGATGGAATACAATTCTGCTATTACCAGTCGTCCATACAATTTCTTGGATACAGAGGTTTAAACTGTAATGTGTTTTGAAATGATCTCATGCAATGTGGTGGTAAAGTCACAAGAAACTATATAGGGTACTTTAATGTGGAAGCAGATTTCATGAGGGCACTGCTGTGGTCGCTGCTACCAATATTGTTACAGATAAATGCATCAGCGACAGGTAACTCGATGAGTTGGTGGTCAAGCAGGACTTCCTTTTTGTTGTATCTATGACTACTTATCAAAGGTCCAGGTTAGCAACTATGTACTTCAGTTTTCAGTTAGCTTGGTCAGTAATGTTGCTACTGGGCCTCACTGGTTATGAACATTGAAACTTTTGTGCAAGTGCTATCCTTATAAGATTTCCTTAGCCATATTTAATGTGATATTATGAGACTTTATAACAGGGTCCCTAGGCCATACCCAGCCAACTATACATCACTGTACTGCCAACTCTGGGGGTTTTGCCCTGCTGGTTGGACAGAACATAATGGACAGGGTTGCTAATGGAGGAGTCTAGAGCATTAGTTCAAAGGCAAGACCATGTGAATACAAACAAGTTAGGCTATTGCCCGATTAATCTCTGAGAAATCTCTGCCAAGTTGGCATAACGTTTACAATGAAAATGTAATTAAATTAATAAGGTTGATTGGGAGAACATTAGATTAGTTGGTCATATTTTAAAAAGCAGACCTATAAGCTGTTTTATTTTAAGCTGCTTGAGGCGAGAGAGTAACAATGGATAATAATGCAGCCCAGATATTTGTGAAGATGGTCTACATTCTGCCAATGTTTATCCTTGTTAATCCAGTAAAATTAATGGATGTACCTCTGGGGTCCATAAGTATGCACGATGGGGTGTACTTCAACTCCTCTCCATTCCTCAACAAAAAAAATCAAACTTCAGTTCTATAATTTATTAGTTTTTCACACCTTTTGCTTCCTGTATCAAATATTCATATTCACAGCAATATAACATTCATATTGCAATCCCATCTTCCTTCAGTTAGGTACACTAACATGTATAGTATTCATAAAATTAGGTATCATAGAAATGTCTGCATACTGTATGCATCCCACCAAACCCCTACAAATAACATGTTATAAGTAGCAAGAAGAGTTAAGATAAATATAAATGTATTCTCTTAATGCAAAGCTAAAAATAAAAACCTTTTTTTCAAAAAGGAGAACGGCATTATTGAGCTAGCAGGACTTCATATTTGGGCATTAATGTCAGAAAAATAAAGAAATAAACTTCCCAGATTTGGCATCATATCAACATATTATGGTGCCTTTAATATTCTTCTGTGAATATTGTTTTCTGTGTACTAGCATAACTATGAGTGGATTATAAACACTAGCACAGACTAGCTGGGCTGTATGGCACATTTCAAATGCTATGAAATTCCATGTAACCAAGGAGATAGTCAGCATGAATTATCTCAAATTACTTTCAGCTAATTAAACCAATTATTAGGAAACTATAAAATTAAGAAATGCAATATAAATGAATCGCTCCATATAAACTTTACCATATTAATAGTACACTTCACTGACGGAGTACGTGTGGATTTTATCAAATCACCAACAGATGATACATTAGTAATGAACATATCGGATAGCCTTTCAAGATTTCTTTTGCATAAATACTGAATCTCAACTCCACATTGTACATTGTGGTTGGTTATGATGTATATTAAACCATACTAAAATAAATGTATAGATGTATTAGATATATCATCTGATCCCTTATGGCATTACTTAGATTGCCTGAAATACATGATGGGCTAAGTGTGCATCAGTGGAATAAGCTTGCAATCATTAAATTAGCTTAAGACTGTATAATGTTTAAAAGAAATTTGAATATCCAGTTACTAGCTGAAGAAAATTAGACATCAAGATTTCACATCTTAGGACATTTACTTTGACAGTTGACTAATATACTATTAACTAAGAACAATCTTGGTGGCCAACTCATACATCGAACTGTGGAATGTAATTTACCCATTCGTATTCCTGGGCTCAACCATAAAGACACTTCACAGATAAACTCTGCACTACCCTTTACGTAGAATCTCACTTATGCAACATGAACTTGTATAGTCAAAATGGACACCTTATTTGGGAAAAAAAAGAATTGCAAGGTCAGATGACCTTTTCTTCCTTGCCAATACAGATGGAACTACAAGACCCTGATCTAATCTTCATGTCTTGTTGAAGTTATTAGAAGGCAAACAACGTTTCTAGATATGTCTATGAGAAGTAATTAAAATTCAAAAGATGTTTCCTGTGGTTAATGGGTTCTCTTCTCCAAGTAATTTTAAAACTGCTTTGTCAATACTGTTAGCAAGCTTTGACTCCACAGTTGAAATCCAGTGAATGGATTTGAAAAATATTAGTATATCACTATGGTGTGTGAACATACAAAAATATTTTAATCCCACTGTTTCATGATAGCCTAGCTACCACAAACATTCCAGAGAACAACGCTCATCATATTGTTCCACATGCCACACGTGGAGAAAGTGGCCACTGGGACATACAGATTTTCCTCCATATTTGTGAACTCACAACTCGAACATTTGTCTACTCTGCCAAAAAAGAAACCAATCATTCAAAATTCACCAACAAAATTTACCTATCCTGAACTACTTTTACTTCTGCGGCAACCTCGCTCTCCAAACTGTTTCAGTATGCAGCTCTTTTTTTTTATTTCAAAAATATACTTTATTCATAAGATGATTTGATGGTCTGTACATTTGGTCATGCCATACATATGTCCACATTTACAAAGACAGATTCGAATTTATCATTTATACAGGTCTATGCATTTCTCAATCTTATGCATATATTTGGCTGAGGCATCAGCAGAGCCCAAAAAACGTCCGCATGGGCCCCCTGTTCTTCTTTAGGCAGGCCGATCTTACACGGTGGTCTTTCCCCACTGCGCCTTGGCGGCAGCTGCCCCAAGCTTCAACGCGTCCCTCAACACGTAGTCTTGGACCTTGGAATGTGCCAGTCTGCAACACTCAGTCGGGGTCAACTCCTTCAGCTGGAAGATCAACAGGTTTCGGACCGCCCAGAGAGCGTCCTTCACCGAGTTGATGATCCTCCAGGCGCAGTTAATGTTCGTCTCGGTGTGAGTCCCGGGGAACAGGCCGTAGAGCACGGAGTCCCGCGTCACGGCGCTGCTCGGGATGAAACCTCGACAAGCACCACTGCATTCCTCTCCAGACTTCCTCTGCATAGGCACATTCCAGAAGGAGGTGTGTGACAGTCTCGTCCCCACCGCAGCCACTTCGAGGGCAGCGTGCGGTGCGGCAGAGAGTCCGGGCGTGCATGAAGGATCTCACAGGCAGAGCCCTTCTCACCACCAGCCAAGCCACGTCTTGGTGCTTGTTGGAAAGTTCTGGCGATGAGGCATTCTGCCAAATGGCTTTGACAGTCTGCTCAGGGAACCGCTCGACAGGATCCGCCCTCTCCTTTTCCCGAAGGGTCTCAAGGACACTATGTGCTGACCACTTCCTGATGGACTTGTGGTCAAAGGTGTTTTTCCTCATAAATTTCTCCACGAAGGACAGGTGATACGGAACGGTCAACTACTCGGAGCGTTCCGCGGCAGCGAGGCCAGGCCCATCCTTTGCAACACCGGGGACAGGTAGAACCTCAGTACGTAGTGACACTTGGTGTTTGCGTACCGGGGATCCACGCACAGCTTGATGCAGCCACACACAAAGGTGGCCATCAGGGTGAGGGTTGCATTGGGCGTGTTTTAGTATGCAGCTCTGCCCCTTATATACTTCACGAGCATAATCACAGTCACTCAGGTTGAGGGCATCTGCCAGATGGTGGTAGAGGAGGAGGATACATCATTGGGTAAGAGTGACTGGGAGAGAGGTATGTCTGCAATATCGTTCCCTTCCCACACCAGTAATCACCCTTAACCTCCCCTAAAAATGCCTGACCTTGTATACAGAACTTCTCACTTTTATCGCTAAGTTACATCACACTAGAATTGTTGTGAATATTTTATTCTAATAGTACCTTTTATTTCAGGTGTTTTAGTGTTGATTATTTTAACTGAAAAAAACCCTAAAATTAATCAGCAAAAAGTCATAAATTTGAGGCCCAAGGACCAAACCCTAATTTTACTATAAGTTATTAAGCTCGGCACTTGCAAGTTCACTGTTCGCACAGGTTTACAAGAATGGAATCCTTGTAGACATGGAGGAATGACTACCAATGTTCCTGGCACTGGCACTGTCACTATCTTTAAATTCCAGTGTATCCAGTTAAGGACCGATCATCTGTGCCAGACATGTATGTCCAAGAGTAACCGGCACCCTGTCTTACCAGAGTGACCTGGAAGTCTTGCTGAATGTGGGGTGCATGCAGTCACTACCCATGGAATGTACTCTGAGATTTGGTGACTGATGGAGATAGAAAGGAGCAAGTCATGAGCTGGAGTTGCCTGGAAACTGGTCTCATTTCCATGTCAGGAATCGTCACCGATTAGTTTCTATCCAGCAGGTGGGTGAATGGGAAACTACATATCAACGAGGTGAGATAGCTAATAATGAGGATGTTTGTGCATGTCTCGCCATTCAACAACTGAAAATGTGACTTCATGTCAGTGTGGAAAGCTTTTGGTGGACATCTCATGCAATTCTCCTAATTTTTTTGTCAATATCCGATCATTCTGGGGCTAGGAAGATTCTGCCTCTAGATTGCCTTATCAGCAACCTAATAAAGCATATTTTCTGGATAGAGTGGAAGAAACATCAAGATCAGTGAAAGTACTCAACCCAGCTAAGAAGTTTAGTTCTAACGAAGTACTAAGAACTAGTACTTTGGGTCATCAGATGTGGTAAAACATTGCAAATCATTCTTTGCAAACTTCAACATGTGTTTTTTAATGGGCCAAAATGATTTTGGCCTGCATCCTTTTTAAGTCTTCAACACAGGAAACGCAAGTGTGACAAAGAGCTCTCCAACTTTTAGGACATAAAATAAACGCTAGCTTTTGTAATTATAATCTTTTCTTGAATGTACGTGTGTGTTCAAGTGGGTATGGTTGTGCATATATTTGGGTGTTAAATAATAAACATATTTATTTTAGACAATACGGGTTATTTGTCTGTTCTTGACAGTTATAAAACTCAGGGATTAAAACCTTTTGTTTTAGAAAAATACATAAAAACACTTTTTTTTAATCAGTTCAGATATGGAATAAAGGAACCCTATTCTCATATTTCTCCCCAGTCTGTAACAATAGACATTCAATTTTCCCTAAATCAATCCAAAATTAGTTTTTGCTCCAGGATGTTACTCTTTTCACAGTTTGCTAGCAGTGGAATTTTCTTTTCCCAGAGACTGTTTTTCCCTTTCCATCTCAACCCAGCTGACTCTTGATTCTTAGTTATTTAATCTCATCATAAATTTGGACTTTTCCCAATTGAGCACAAACTCCCATCCACGGGTGAATCATAGACACTTTGTGGTTTCCCGATGGTTCCTCTTTCCCAGATCCAGGTAGATGAAGAAACATTTGATATCCTGCTATATTCTCGGAAAGCCAGCAATGTGATCTTTATGTGGCTTCCTCTGCACCCTTCCCAATGGCAATATGAATCATAAGGGCCAGTATCGAAGGTTGAAATGATAATCAGCTATCATGAGAACCCAACTCTCTGACTTTCGAACTATATGGATAGTTTAAAGAACTATTTAGACAGTTAAACTTTCCACTTATGAAAGGATCAAGAATGACTAAATATGTAACAAATGATTAATGTCTGAAATGCACCGCCTGAGGAGGCAGGTTCAATTGAGACAGTCAAAATTTAATGAGATTGTTGTTTGAAAAAGAACAACGTGCAGGGTTACAGGAGAAGACAGGGTAAAGATAAGACTGGTGGTGTAGTGGACACCAAAGGTTACCTAAGAGTCTAACAGGGTATTGATCAGATAGTTTGATGAGCCGAGGAGTGGCAGATTGAGTTTAATTTAGATAAATGTCAGCTGCTGCATTTTGGAAAGAAAAATTGGGGCAGAACTTATACATTTAATGGTAATGACCTTGGGAATGTTGCTGAACAAACAAACCTTTGTGTACAGGTTCATATTTCCTTGAAAATGGAGTTGCATGCTGACAAGATAGTGAAGGTACTGTTTGGTATGCTTGCCTTTATTGGACAGTGCATTTAATATAGGAGTTGGGACGTCATGTTGTGGCTGTACAGGACATTGGCTAGGTCACTATTGGAATACTGAATTCAGTTTCGGGTCCCTGCTATAGGAAGGATGTTGTGAAACTTGAAAGGATTCAGAAAAGATTTGCCGAAGTTGGAGGGCTTGAGCTATAGGGAAAAGCTGAATAGGCTGTGGCTCTTTTTCCTGGAGTGTTGGAGGCTGAGGGTTGGCTTCATAAAAGTTTATAAAGTAATGACGGGCATGGATAGGGTGAATAGCCAAGGTATTTTCCACAGGGTCAGAGAGTCCAAAACTAGACAGCATAAGTTTAAGGCAACATGGGAAGGACTCTAAAAGGGACCTACGGAGCAATTTTTTTCACACAGAGAAATGGAATGAGCTGCCAGAGGAAGTGGTGGAAACTGATACAATTACAAACATTTAAACATTCAAAAGATATCCAAATGGGCATATGAATAGGAAGGGTTTGGGGGTTATATGGGCCAAATGCTGACAAATGGGACGAGATTAATTTAGGAAACCTGGTTAGTGTGGATGATTTGGACCGAAGGGTGTGTTTCCATGCTGTACAGCTCTATGACCCTATGACTATAAGTGGAATGCTTAATCAGAGCACCAAGACAGCCATGATAGTACATTGCACAAGTTATTTGGCCTAAGTGTGTGATTCTGTGAACTCCACACTTTCAACAAATTTTTGAGCCTTTGGGAGACTCAAGGATCTAACCGTTGTGAACTCAGAATTTGCTGTCATTGTCCCCAACTGTGAACATCTCATGCCATCACTTCAGTAGCTCAAATTGAATCTTCCTTTAATCTTTAACCACTTAGGCCTATTGTCAAGCAGAGTTCAGATCACATAGCTTTTTCCATTTTCACCTTTAAGACATTGTTCTAAATCATAATTTTATAAACCTCACAATTGTAACAATATATCAGTTGAGTGCATTGAAACTGGATACTAAGAGGACATTTTTGATATTGGAGGCAGTTTTATCAGAACGGAAAGATTGATTAAACTGAGAATGAGTAATAAACTGTATCTGAAAGCAAGTAATTTGAATACTGCAATTATACGAATCTGCAGAAGTTGGCAAAGAATAGTAAAATGGATGTCCTAAATCAACTGTGGACATCTACGAACTGCAACATAAGGAGATGGTGATGTCTAAAGGGTTATAGGTAGCAGTTCAAGAAAGCAGCCTCAACACAATCATCGTGCACAACTTCCCACCTAGGCTCATTGACTACCACTCCCACTATCACACGCTATTTCTTCCCTCAACCTTGTCATGCATCCCATCTATCCAGAATTTTAATTCTTCCTATTCTCTGCACCTCCTACTTACTCACAAGGGACAGCTCACCACTTTTCCTGAATCACCAACAGCTGTATTAGCCATTTTCATCCCATTTAATCTTTGCATGTCACATTCCAGGAGAAAATACCCCAAAATAGGTCAGAGAGGCAAGGCAGGTGCTGGAGTGCCCAATATTTATCTGTCTATGAGGAGAGAATTCTTGCCTTAGTGGGAAAAGGTCATGCTTACCTGTGCAGTATGCGGATCTCCATATCTCAGCAACCAACTAAGATTCATTGTCTAATACTGCACCACTCTCCCGTAATGGCCACTAAATTAATTTTAAACATACAGAAAGCTTCTCCCCATATTTCACAAAACAATATTTCTCCTGCCTTCTGAAGGCACAAGTGACACTCTCTCAGTCTCTGCCTTAAAGAGATCAGTGCCTCTAGATATTATCTCCTTCACTTCTTAGAAAGACGACACAAATTCCTCAAAGGAAGCACCAGCAAAATTATCACCTTTAATCCCCACCACCTCAGATACTGATGACTAGATGGGTACTTTATCTAGATTAGACTCGGCGAGATGTTCTAATGGGCACAAAACTAGCATGCCTCTGTAACTGGTTGAGCAAATATTGTCCAAGGACACTAGCACTTAGAGGACTGCTAGAGATAAGGTACTTACTCAGCCCCAGCAGACAGGACCCATACATTGTCAGCCATTTACTTCATTAAAGTGCACAAACTGACAGAGCAGCAATAGCCAGTTGGTTGGAAACACACAGCAAGCTGGATTTGGAGCCCATTGATACCATTTGTACTGTGCGAGTGCCAGCGCATGTATATTTGGCTGCTTCTGGAGACAGGTTAGTGGCTGCAAAAGAGAGCGAGCTTCAGCACACTGTCTGCTGAATATGTGCTTGGACTTACACTCTATCACTAGCTATTGGCATTTAGCACCAGTGGCAAGGCAAAAGGAGCGCAAGGGACCTTGACCATACTCCAGATTCCACACAAATATCCATTTGACCCTTGAAGCCTGTGCCTATAGCTTACTTCTGACAAATATTATGATACATTGTCCTCTAAACAAATCCATGGATGGTGACCGTTGATGACTCCCTTCCTGCAGTACCCCATGCCCTCTAATGCATTATTGTTTCCCAACTTTATATATGGAGTTGCCTCTTCAAAATCCTATCCCGCTCTGTATCCCAATATGCTGCCTCCAATCCACTACAAATGACTTCCCTAAATTACCTCCAAAGCAGTGGCCCCTGATAAATCCCATAACATTCAGCAAGAAGACTGCCAGGAAGATCAATGGCCCGCACTCTTTGATCAATCTGGAACAGCCCCTGAATCATAACTCTGCAGCTTCAAAACTGACATTCTCTGAACCAGTGGACTGGTTGTACTGGACCTGCAAGACTGACTGCTTCTCACTTTTGGAGGACAGACTTTAATGTCCCAGAGGCTGAACGATAGCTGTCTGTAACCACGTCCTATCTCCCACTTGACCACGACCCCACCGTTACTCAAAATACCGAAATTCCTCACAATGTTGTGACCTCATTGCTTCCGGTGATCTACCCTCCACTGTCTCCAACCTTACATAGTCCCCCAGCCCCACACTGCCCAGTTCTACCTGCTACCCAAGATCCATAAGCCAACCTACCCTGGCTGACCCATCATCTCCACATGTTCCTGCCCCACCAAACTGATTTCTTCCTAGCTCAACTCTATCCTCTTCCCCTTGGTTTAGACACTTCCCATCTACATCCACAACACTAACCATGCCCTCCACCTCTTCAGTAACCTTTAGTTCCCCGGCGCTTCATCTTCACTATGGACGTGCAGTCCCTATACACGTCCATACCCCACAAGGATACCCTTCAGACCTTCAGCTTCATCCTCTCCAACAGACCCATCCAGTCCCCCTCCATCAACACCCTCCTCCACCTCACCGAACTAGTCCTCACCCTTAATAACTTTTCCTTTAACTCTTCCTATTTCCTCCAAATCTGGGGGGGGGGGGGGGGGGAGAGAACGGGCCCTAGCTATGCAGCTATGCCTCTTTGTTGGCGACGTTGAACAGTCCCTCTTCTGTACCTACACAGGCACTGTGCCCCACATCTTCTGCCGTTACATTGATGCCTACATCAATACTGCTTCCGGCACCCAGGCTGAACTGGAGCAGTTTATCAGCTTAACCCACAACTTCCACATCGCCCTTAAATTCACTTGGTCTATCTCAGACACCTCCCTTACCTTTTTGACACACATCTCCTTCCACCCATATCCTGCAACAACTCTATCCTATTTTCCCAATTCCTCCACCTCTGCCACATCTGCTCAGAGAAGGAGACTTCCATTCCCAAGCATCCTAGATGTTCACCTATTTTGAACAAAGTGCTTTCCCCCCGTTATCGAGCTAGCCCTCCACCGTACCTCCTCCATTCTCTGCTCCAATGCTTTAAACTCCCCCCTGCCCTCTCCAAAGGTGATAAGGACAGGGTTCCCCCTTGTCTTCACCTACCACCTCCGCATCCAATGTATTATCCTTTAACACATCCACCAACTCCAATTAGAACTAGAGGGCATAGGTTTAGGGTGAGAGGGAAAGATATAAAAGAGACCTAAGGGACAACTTTTTCACGCAGAGGGTGGTACGTATATGGAACGAGCTGCCAGAGGAAGTGGTAGAGGCTAGTACAAATGCAACATTTAAAAAGCATCTGGATGGGTATATGAATAGGAACGGTTTGGAGGGACATGGGCTGGGTGCTGGCAGGTGGGACTAGATTGGATTGGGATATATGGTCGGCATGGACGAGTTGGATCGAAGGGTCTATTTTCGTGCTATATATCTCTATTACTCTAATAGTTCCTCATTATATTAGCTAAAATGAGCTCAAATTGTTTGCCTAAATTGAAGTGTTTTTTAAACATCTGGCAACATAATATTTAAAATCATTGAATGATATGTTACCAACGTGGAAGTAAGCAATTTGAGCAGAATTGTAACTCAGTTCCTTTGCCACAACTTGAAGTCTTACTTAATCTTCAGGCAGACCGTCAAATGTAGAAAGCAATTCCAATCTGAGGAATATTAGGAAGCACTGTTCTGATGCTAATGCTCAACAAGATTATGGTGACACACTGTTAATCAGAAGAAAAAACCTTTGATAGCATTGACATATACAATGCAATTCCAAGTACATAAGCCAAACCACGAAAGTATCACTTCAATAAGAAGCAAATTACAAATTCAACATACTTATCTGGTGACAAATTCCTTCTTCAGGCAAACTTTGAAACTGGGATATCCCTGTGTAGACTTGTAGCCCTATTGGATTCAAGGTAGAAAAAAATGCTTGAGAGTAGTGAACAAGTTGTAGCTTTAATGATTTCTGACTTTTAATATCTTAAAAATGAAATGTACATTATCCAACTTGGTAACTTAGTAGCAAATATTAGATTGGCAAAAATCAGTGTTAGTGAAACTTACTGTTTCTTATTTTGATGCCATAATTTGGCAAAATGGATTTCATATAAATGCAAGGTTTTAGAAATTTTTTTTTTGCTCTTTTAAGTAAGGCGTAACATGAATTACCTCGAAGTTGAATCTTATTAGTATAGAAACAAACCCAATTCATACTGTTATACTATGATTCAGTCTGACCAACACAGTAAAGGATCAAACAGAGAGGATGCGGGAGAAACTCAGCAGGACTGGTAGCACCTGCGGAAATACAAATACAGCTAACATTTCTTCAGAACTGCTGAGTTTTTCCAGCATTATTCGTATTTCCAACATCCACGATATTTTGCTTTTATTATAGTAAGGACGAGCTACTTTTACTATGGTCACTAATACCAAACTGGATACTTAAAACATTAAAGGCAACAAATGAGTTGACAGCACATTGAATATTGTTTTATATCTTAAACATATGGCAATATTTAGTAGGAAGACTTTATTTTGAAAGATGAATACGTCAGGTTATCTACAATTTTATTCTAATCTGATTTCAAATTGAACAATAAAAACTACTTGGAAACTACTATCAAGTTGTAGGTCAATTTCAATCAAACAAAGCAACAGACTACTACAGTGAGCAAATATCTCACACCGATATATGAACCAGTTAACTCTTCACAATCACAAATGTATACAGTATAACCTGCAGGAACTTTAAAGTATTTTCTAAGAAAATTTTGCTTTTGCTGTTAAAATCAAATGTGATTAGATTTGCAGATATAATAATGGATTAAATGAAACTTCTCACAAATTTGACTGAAGTATCTAACATTTATCAAGATTTTCTGGAATTTCAACGTATTTGTCTTGAAAGTGGATCTCCAATAACCTTGCTTGAGACAGATTGTAAAGTACATAGTTTAGAACTGGAGTATTATATAATATTATATTGGGTACAATATAGGTAATGACTTGCTGAGGTTGTGCACCATAAATTGAGTCCCAGAGTCATGTCATTTTTTTTAAAAGGTACACACTGTACTCCAATTTACCTGACTTTCAGTCAAACGTTCATAGAAAGTATTGAACAGTTTTCTAATGCAACAAAAATTGTTCTTTATTATAAGCAATTAGACAACAGTTAAAGATAAATAGATATAAATTGCTGGCATATAACACTACTAACTAAAACCTTTATAAACTGTCCCCCTCACACACAAATAGCGAAAGTTGATTATCACCAGAGGTAGAAACAACTGGAAAGTCAGTTCAGTGGCATTTACCTCCCGATTCCAATGTTGAGATGATCTTTCTTCAGACAGCCAGACCCTTAGTGTTCTTTTGTCTTTCTCTAGAAGCTTCCACTGGTTTACAAGAAGTTCAGAGTGACTGATTTGCTTGCAATATCAGTCTGAATTATCAATTCAAAAGTCATAGCACCTGCTCAGACTGTGTCTGTAACCCATTTTCAATTCCAACCTGCTCAGTTAACTGAACACCAATCAGCTTCACTTATAAACAATTCCTTAGCTCCTGATCATCTATACATTACAGGAACCCACAGCCACAAAAGCAGAGGTCACAATCGGTATCAAATTCCTTCCTGTGAAATTATGCAGTCATTTTGGTAAATCCCTGTTTTCAAAAACAATTCATTCTCTTTGCTGTCTAGTTTTTAAAGAAACATAAAAATTCATTACATATCCATCTAGATTTTGGGATCAAAGTTGTTATTCATTACACTTACCAATGAATTTCTACAGGGTTTTGTGAACAGTATTTAAATTTGTTTCAGTTAATCATGTTCAAGACATCAACTTCTTCTTGCAGTCCACAGAGCAGAACAGCATTCCTTCCACAGGCATGAATTTCAGGCCAAACAGACACTTGCCGCAGCAAGAGCGCAGGAAGCAGTCAGGTGTAGCATGACAACTGTATTTCCCATATGTAATGTGCTGGGCCTTAGGATCAATGACATTGTGACAACACTGGCACACCGCTGCATGAAGCTTCACATAGCAAGGTTTGCAGATAGGTTCGTCATTCACCATAACATAGATTTCTCTGGCAAGGACACAGTTACACTCAAAACAGCAGAAATGCTTCAAGTGCCAACTCTGGCCTTCATTGCTGAATATTAACTCATCACAGCCAGCACAATGTGATTTCTCAGTGTCACAGTAGTGACATCCACAGTATAGTTTTCCTTTCTTCCAAAGGTAGATCATATCCCCATGCAGTTCACTGCAGATGCTGCAGACAAAACAAGCAGGGTTCCACCGCTTGTCATAACCAGCCCGCTCTGCATATACAGCTGGGTCTCCCTCCTTTATGCTCAATTTACAATGGAAGCATGCATATTTTGTTACTGATTGTACAGCCACTGATCTAACAACAACGGTAGTACGGTCTTTACAGAGCTTTTCGGCCATCAGATAGTCAAAGTTATGTGACTCACTATAGAGGGATCTGGGATCTAAGAGATTTGAGCAGGCAATCGTGTCTTTTCAACAAACAAATTGAAGACATCTTAAAGAAGTACATGTAGTCTAAAAAGAAAGTATAAATTGAAATATCCAATTCAATGTAAAATCACATGCAAAAGCAAAAGATGACAAAATATACATTTTTAAAAATGTGAACAATAATTAAAATGAGAAGGAAAATGTCTAAAATTAAATTTTCTGTGGTTGTCTGGCAGTAATTAAAAATTCACTTCGACGTGAATGACAATCTTTTTTGTCTTGATGTTTTAGCAGGTACTAACTATTTATACCTATTTTAATATGATTTATTTTACAATTTGGGCTTTGAACTAGTGACATATGAACTTTGGCCTGTGTCTATGAGGGGGTTTAATGATTAATTTGTCAGTACTTCTTGAGCTATTTAGAAAAAAACCTGCGAGTCAGAGAGTCATAGAGATGTACAGCACAGAAACAGACCCTTCGATCTAACTGGTCTACGCTGACCAGATATCTCAACCCAATCTAGTCCCATGTGCCATCTGAGATGATCCTTTTGCTTGCTACTCCTCTCATCTCCATGCATTTTCACTTGCTGCAGAAGGCACAGAGTCACTTGGTTTACAACTTATAAGGTCTCAGAATTATTGGTTGAAAGCTTACAGAAACTGGTGAGGGGAAATAAATTGGCTTTCTTCAAGGTATTTTTTAAACTGCAGAAAGACACCACCTCCCTCTTTGGAGGTCCAAAAGGCTTTTGACTGTCTTATTCACATACAAAAGCTGTTCACCTGCCAAGAAGCTAATCACATTATTATTAGGCAGGAGGCCTTTGTCATGACAGCTCCACAGAGCACAGCTATTTGTTGACAGCTGAACCTAATTTTTTCCCCTAACAATTCTAAAATGGTTGATTAGGATTTTTTCTTAGTAGTCCTAAATTTGCTGATGTTGTTCCAGAATCTAATGATGCCCTTCTAATCCCCACCAGAAGGCCTCATTTTACTTTCACTGGTATTTAAGCAGTCATCTTTCATTGGTTGTCTCTCACGACCAGGCACTCAATTCCAGACCAACGGACGTGGCAGCAGGAAGGGCGGGCAATAAGAAATAGGAACTGGAGTAGGCCATTCGGTCCCTCAAACTTGCTTCACTACTATCACCTATTCTCCTCAGCCCATGACCCGTTTCCCATCAATTTCCATCCTGGACATACTGATCTAAGGCTCGCATCCCTGGCTGATCCTGGGCTTGTGGGTGGACACTGCTGGCAAACATTGATCAATGATGACTGTCATCAAGTTGCGCCAATGTCTAATTTAAGACAGAGTAAACCAAACAGATAACCCTACAATTGGATAACTACTATTTTCACCCCAAATAATAGTTTCTAGAAGATTCTCCACCATGTTACAATTGCAATTCTCCAGTCTTCCAGCACCTCCCCAGTCTAGGGAAGATAAAGATTATAGCTAGTGCCTCTGTAATTTCGATTCTCACTTTCTTCAATTTCATTTGATGCATCTCATCCAATCCCGGAGCCTTGTCCACTTTAACTATCAGTAACCTATCAAGTTATGGAATAACCTTCTTATGTGACAGAACTTCCTCAAAGTGTTCATTTAATTCCTCAGCGATGCCTCGAGTTCATGTATAAATCCTCTATTTGGTCCTTAAACAGTCCTACTTCTCCTTTTACTACTGATGTGTGTTTAAAATACTTTGGGATTCCCCTAAAGGTCAGCCACAAATCTTTTCTTAATCTCAGTTTGCTTCCTTAAGGTTTTTTTTCACCTTCTCCTTTTACTGTTGGTTTATTTTATACCTCACCCTGTCATAAGAACACTTCTTAATCTTAACTACTATCTACTTTTTCATCCAAGAGCTCTGGAATGGTTTGCCCTCTCTTTCCCTTTTGAATGAATATTGCTTATCTATACCCTACCAGCTCCTGTTTGAAAGTAGCCCATTGTGTAATTACAATGTGTAATTTCCTGTCAACCCTTTGTTTTAGTCTATCTGGCCCAGCTCTCATCTTGCCCCAATATACTTAGCTCTCCAAAATGAATTATTCTTACCCCAAATCCTATTGTCCTTTGCTATCACCAACTTAAACCTTATGATACAATGATCACTGTCTGCTAAATGTTCTTGTACTGACACTTTATCTACATCGCCTACATCACTTCCACGAACTAGGTCTAACAGTGCACCATTTTTGAGTTGAACTGGACACCCACTGATACAAGAAACTTTCCTGACCATAATTTAGGAACATTTGGCATTGGCACAATGATAGCATAAAGGATGCACAATCTACATTCAGGAAGTTAAAGTAATCAATTATCATTCTGTAATGTTTGCATTTTACTCTAATTTCCTATAGAATAGCTCCTCTACATACTTCCTACTAATTGACAGTCTGTACAGTACACCAAGCAACATAATTTTATTGTCTATTCATTCCTGGGATGTGTGTCACTGACCGGGCCAATATCATCCATCCTGGTTGCCCTTGAAAAGGTGACGATGAGCTGGCCTTCAGCTGCTACAGTCCATTTACTGTAGGTAGCTCCACAATGCCTTTAGGGAGGGAATTTCAGAATTTTGACATGACATAATATTTTCAAGTCAGGCTTGGAAAGGAGTTGCACCCTTCTTGTTCTTTAGATCTAGTCAGATCGATTCGATCCTTAAATCTTCTAGGCCATCCTCTTCCTTCAGGATTGCAATGCTTGACTTAACCAGTATCAACATCTATCCTCCTTTCCTTCCTTGAGCCAGGTCTGTTATCACCACATCATAATTTCACATGGTAACCTGTGCATGTGATGCCTTAATCTGATTTACAATACTTCATGCATTCACATAGATGTGCAGAAACTCCGATTTAGACTTTATTTCTTTCTCCTTTACTCTGACTTCATCTATTGATTTTCTATTCTCTATGTTACTACTTTCAGGCTCTGTAAGTATTTTGTGTGCTCTAGTATTCTTCCTCAATACTCTTTCTCGGTTCCCACACCCTGCCAAGTTAGTTTAAAGTAACAATAGCAATATACCCCACAAGGAACTTAGACAAGGCTCTGTTCAGATGCCATCTTCCCCACAGCTATTTCCAGAAATCTAAAGCCCTTCCACCTGCATTATGTTTCCTGCCATGCATTAATCTGCCTAATTCCTCTATTTTTGTGCTCTTTTGCATATGGGGACTAATCCAGAGATTACCGCATTTGAGGCTTTCTTGTTAATTTCCAACCTAACTTCCTAAATTCTAATTGAAGTACTTCTCCCTTCCTATTCAAGTCATTGGTACCAATGTGAATTATGGTTTCTGGCAATTCATCATTCCTCAGAGGAATGTTGTGCAACTGCTGTGTGACACCAAAGAGTAAAGAATGAAGAACGAAGAACAATAAAGCACATAATCGAGCCATTTGGCCTTCCAAGCTTGCACTGACGTTTTACTCTTTCATACTAAAACGGTCTTCACTTACAGGATCCATATCCCTCTCTTCCCTTCCTACTCATGTATTTGTTCAGGTGCTTCTTGAATGCTATTATGTCTGCTTCCACAATCTCCTCTGGCTGCACATTCCAGGCACTCACTAACCTTTATATCTCTTTTAAACTTTTCCCCTCTCACCCTTGTACTTGTGTACCCTAGTAATTGACCCCTCCACTCTGGGAAAAAGCCTCATACTTTCCACTCTATCCATGCCACTCTTAATCTTATAAAACTTCTATCAGGTCACCCACTCAACCTCCTGCGTTCCAGTGAAAATAAACCCAGTTCTATCCAACCTTTCTTCATACCTAAAATCTCTCATACCAGTCAACATCCTAGTAAACCTTTTCTGTACCCTCTCCAAAGCATCGACATCCTTCTGGTAGTGTGGTGACCAGAACAATATTTCAATATTCCAAGTGTGGCCTAAGTAAATTTCCACAAAGATGCAGCATAACTTGCCTACCCGTATCCCCTTCCAAAAGGAGGCAATAGGCCTTTTTGTTTACTACTTTATCTAGATGCACTGCCACCTTCAGCGATCTATGGACTTGCACATTCAGATCCCTCAGCATCATTGACCCTGTCACTAAGGAGGTAACGCAACATCCTGCAGTCATGTCTACAACCACATAAACATCTGTCTGTTCTTATAACTAATGGTATCACTATTAGTCTTTCTTTCTTCTTCCTCCCCTGCTACATAACCGAGTTATTTGTGATGCCACAAACTTGGCTCTGATTCCACCATTGAGGAACCAATGCGTTCACCAGCTTCCAGAATAAAAAACTGATTTGAGTGAAAGTCCCCAGTGGACTCCTACATTGTATGCATGTTTGTCTTGACTGCTTGGTGGCCATCCATTCCCTTCTGCCTCCAGGCCTTTTAGTTGTGGTGTGATCACCTCTCAGAACATGATATCAATGTAAAGCTCAGCTTCATGGAGGTGCCACAGTGATCCCAGCTACTGCTAGAGTTTTGAAACCTGGAGCTCAAGATTCCGTAGCCGCCAGAATTTTGTAGACTACCTAGGACAAGCAGCGGTCTATAACTTCACACATCAAAGGCTAGACATTCCACTCATTAGAGCTGAGCTCCTGTATCACTTAAATGGAATAAATTAATTTACCTTACATCAGCTTTACCCTGATTTGGATTACTTACATTACTTTATTATATTACTTTATTGTATTCTTCTTTACCACTGGTGATTTTCAATTAAATCCAAGCATTGCTACTTGTTTGAAATGATACACTTCTCTAATTTACACCCATTTAAAGACAGTCCCCAGTTGACATTTCAGACTAATCTTTGACTTTACAGATTTTCTGTGATGTCAATATTGCTTTTATCAGAGTGAAAAACTCTCAATTACGTGGTCATCTTAGATTTTTATACTGACTTGCTAGGCAGCACGTTTGAAATAATAAATGATAATTAAACCATGAGTTAGTTTGCTCACTAATCCCTAAATTGAACCCACGCAGTCAAACAGATTGATGAAAAATAAATGGCAAAGAATAAGTTCTATGCTAAGCATCAGACAGGCAAGCTGGACCCAAAAGATTATATTCCACATCATCAGGTACCTACAGTTGATCTTATTAATTAAGCAAATATTTCTGATCAATCTCTTAACTACATTAGCCTAAACACAATTCCAAAGTTGTTAGTATGATCAAATAGAAATAAATTTAATTGAAGTATTACAATAATGTATATCAAACCATAATAATTAAACTGGAAAGATATGATTGAGGAAGAGTCCACAAATAAAATCTCTCAAACAAAAAGTCTTCATAATGTTTGAAGTGAGCTGACTGTTACAACCACACTTGATCTTGTGTTATGCAGCAACTGTATTGTCATACCTCATCGAGGAAGATGTGGTCAATTATAGAACATGAAGGACACCAGGAAATTGACAATACCAAACAACTCCTTTGGTAAAAGGAATGGCGTCTAGATAATACATGTCAACATCTTAGAGAAAGTAAGTGCAGACTGAAACATGAAATTCAGAGCTATGCCTGATTTATATTCAGTTAGTAGGTCTCAGCTTTCCAAATAAACTAAGCTCTTTCATCTTTCTTTCATCTCCGGGTTGTTTTTGCCTTGATCAGGTCCTAGGTGTAGAAATTAATGTGTGCTGTGGAATTCTCATTTCTCTCAGTGATGAACATCCTGCTTGCATGCGGAGCTGTTGTTAATTGTTTGCAATCCACGTACATAAAAATAGGCTGGAGTGTGAATGGAGTTGGAAAAGTTGGCATTAGTCTCTTTCACTGCCATCTTGCTTCAAAGAAGAAAATCATGATTGTCAAAGCAATATTGCTCAAACTATCACACCTTGGAAGGGGACACAATCTAAATGAAAAACAGTAACTACTTTTAAAATACTCAAAAACAAAGGTTCAAAATAGACAACTGTCTCAAGAAATAGTGGAGCACAGACCAATTCTTAGTCCTTATCTTCTGAGTGACCACAGTAAATTTTTTTTTAAAAATGCAACTTCCAGGTATGTCAATACAATTCTTTTCCAAATGCAACAAACTCCAAGAAAGTATAAGATATTAAAATTATTTTTTAAAAAATTCTTGTTTTAACTTTGATAGACAGTTTAATACTAGTATAATCCAATAGATGGCAGCAAAGTTTACTAAACATTTTCAGTACAATCAGCCCCAAAAAATCCTGATGAACAGCGTCTGCAATAGCAAGACATATCTGTCGCATGTTGCGGTGCCAATCACCCACATCTCCTTCAAAGACTAAGGGTCAATCCAATTAGTTAGCAATGATAAAAGATGGACAACTACTGAGTCATAATGAGAAGAGGCACTTGCCTTAACAAGTCATAGTTTATTGTGTGATAGAAATAATGACAAGGTATATAGGCTAATTACACTGACCAACAGGAGCCAGAGATGACATATCTCTCTCCACTGGAACCTCGTGCTGGACTTCTCCAATTCTTCACCCAGTACTGTGGGATACCATCAGACTGGGTGAAACTTAATATAGTTTCAACACTAACAGTTTCAGAGCTAGCATAACATTAACTATGTCTGTTTAATGTCCTTGATACTTTCTGCTGCATATTACTGTTAGGACAGAATACAAACAACACAGCCCCCTCTACAAGCATCCAATTAATAAAAGAACCTCCTTAAACAATCCAATTAAAAGATTGTGAAATAAGTAGGGCAAGATATGAACAAGGAAATGTAAGTTATAGCAGATAATTAGGTACAGAGAGAGAAATAAAGGAAAGTAAAGGATGAATAGATTGAGGCAGAGGGCAAAAGGGCAAAGAGAAAGTAATTGTTCGTTTGTTTTGAAAATACTCTAGTAAACAAAAGCTAAGGAATAAGACTTCACATTTGTAATTTTAATTGTTTTACTGAGAGCGGGTTGGCTGATAATTACTTAATACTTATCACTGTTTAAATGATACTGAAATTATTTCACTTGACTTTGAGAGATGAGTTTATCGCTGATCTACAACACAAAGGCAAGAACCTCATGCTGCCAAATGCAACTAAATGGAGAACCGTCACTTTTGTGAAGCAGTGCATCTCTAATAGCAAATCAATTTTCACAATTGATAAGGCTTCTGTTCTTGCTTGAGGTTGCTGTGAAAAATAATAGAGATCTTTATCACCAGTCTATTATTTTTAAACTATTTTTGGGCTTATCAATATTACTTGCAACAGCATTTCCTCCAAGAGCTGATTAGTTTGACATCCATGATTGGAGATATTGGCTCGAATTTTGTGGTCAACGGACAGGACTTTCCACTAACATTGAAGAAAACTGATGGAAAGGAATAGCAGTCAATAGTTTTATAACTCCAATGCAACTTTCAATTTGACACATCTATATGGTTCTAGAAATAGTACATAAAAAGTTGAAATTCATGTTAAGTGTTAGGAACAGAGGAAGGGATGATAGGTAGACATCTCTTCTTCCTTCACATACCTCTTGACTGAAAGCATGTTTTTTTTAAAAAAAGGTTTTAAGTCCAAATGCTTTAATTGTTAGTAATAAGTAGATGACAGATTTTTCTATACTTTAAAAGAAAATAAATGTTTATTATTCAACACCCAAATAACAACTGTACACACACTCAGGAAAGGATTACAGAAGCAGCCATATAGTTATATTTTATGATTTCAATATTTCTTTGTTCCATTTGCTTTTCTCTTTGGTGAAGGCTTAAAACAATGGAGATCTGTAATCTTTCAGAGCTATTTAAGTAAAGCTCCAGTAATTTAGAAGAATTGATTTGTTGTTATATATTTGCAGTAACAGATTTATCTTATTATATACCACTTAGGGTGCAAAAGCAGAGCCTGCTACAGTTCAAGTAGAAAGTCAGAAGAAGGATCACTGGTCTGAACGTTAATTCTGATTTCTCTCCATAGGTGCTGCCAGACCTGCTGAACTTTCCCAGCAATTTCTGTTGATGTTTTAACTCAGGTCTATGCCTACATGTGGGCTCAGATCAGATGTTTTTGTTAAGACTCTTTTGTTTTGCTCTTGCTGCTGGCATAGATTTTCTGCCTGCCTGATCAAATATGCCTTATTAAACCCTCATCAGAAATCTTGTGTCTGTCATGTGTCCAAAGCATCCCTTTTGATTGTCCTCATAAATAGTTCCTGATAGTTAGGCCAATTGTTTGAAAATATATCATATCATTTTCATAAAATAGAGCTTTTTCATGCATTACTGCTAACTTAAAAATTTGGAGTTAAAGAGTTTTTACTTAGCTGGAGATATGAAGCCACTACCAAAGGAAGGGAAGTTTTAATTACTTCACAACTTATCCAGATATGAAAAATAGCTCAATGTTCTTATAGTTCCATGTGCATTGGCAAGGAAATCAGTCACCTCACTAACCAAATTCATTTTGTGGATCTGGGAAGTGTCCACTTTTGGTTTATATTATATAAATTCTGCTTAATAGTTCATTCGATCATATTTGATGAGTGTTATTAAAATAACTCATTTTGTATTGATTCCATCTCCAAAATTACAACAGCACAGCTAGTGGAAAAAGGCATTAGTGACATCAACTTCCAAATTTCCCTATTTAATTCTGCAGCTGTGAACATCACAAGTTGCTGTCAATTTTATCAAGTAACAATTGCTAACAATTATAACTGCAAATTTTGGACCATTGTGTTTCTATCTAACTACTATTAACCTGACCACAAAATGTGAAAAACAACTATTCCACCTGGTATCATTGATAATCCGAGGGATTTTGATCACTAACTGCATCACTGGTATGATGCTCAAACATACAAATGTGTTGGTTTGATGGAGGGGGCAACTTAATATCCTCCTTGGAGCACAATAATATGTTTAAAATTATACAATGACCCAATGAATTGGAGATACTGGACATACATGGCAGCAACAAAGTAAACAGATGCTTTTTCATCAAAAAGTTTCAAAATAAGTAATGAACTATAATGCCAAATATCATTTGGATTCAGCAAAGGTAATGGCATTGACTGTGAAAGGGAAATAGTTAGATTCTCTCTTGTTTGAAACAGGTATTGCTTGGCACTTGTGGGCATGAACATTGCTTGCCAGTTATCAGCCCAAGCTTGGATATTGTCCAGATCATGCTCATTTGGAGACAAACTCTCCAAATGAGGATGTTGAACATTGTGCATCATCAGCCAACATTCCCACTTCTGATCATATGATGGAGAGAAGGTCATTAACATTGCAGCTAAAAGTCATTGGGCACAGGACTCTAATCTAAGGAACTCCTGCAGAGAGGTTCCAGAACTCCAGCAGTCACAACATTTTCCTTTGAGTTAGGTGTGACTACAAGTGTGGATTTTTGTTTTCCTCCCTGATTCCAATTGACTTTAATTCCTTGACACTATACACAGTCAAATGCAGCCTGCATATGAAGGGCAGTCACTCTCACTTCCCCTGTTGAGCTCAGCACTTTTGTCCAGTTTTGGACCAAGATTGTAATGAAGTCAGGAGCTACTTGGTCCTGGCAGAACCCCAGCTGAGTGCCAGTGAGAAGGTTTTATTGGATGACAAGACGGCTTTTTTTAATTTCAAAAATATACTTTATTCATAAAATGATTTGATGGTCTGTACATTTGGTCATGCCATACATATGTCCACATTTACAACACAGATTCAAATTTATCATTGTCATATACAGGTCTGTGCATTTCTCAATCTTATACATATATTTGGCTGAGGCATCAGCAGAGCCCAAAAAACGTCCGCATGGGCCCCCTGTTCTTCTTTCGGCAGGCCGATCTTACACGGTGGTCTTTCCCCACCGTGCCTTGGCGGCAGCTGCCCCAAGCTTCAGCGCGTCCCTCAACACGTAGTCTTGGACCTTGGAATGTGCCAGTCTGCAACACTCAGTCGGGGTCAACTCCTTCAGCTGGAAGATCAACAGGTTTCGGACCGCCCAGAGAGCGTCCTTCACCGAGTTGATGATCCTCCAGGCGCAGTTAATGTTCGTCTCGGTGTGAGTCCCGGGGAACAGGCCGTAGAGCACGGAGTCCCGCGTCACGGCGCTGCTCGGGATGAACCTCGACAAGCACCACTGCATTCCTCTCCAGACTTCCTCTGCATAGGCACATTCCAGAAGGAGGTGTGTGACAGTCTCGTCCCCACCGCAGCCACTTCGAGGGCAGCGTGCGGTGCGGCAGAGAGTCCGGGCGTGCATGAAGGATCTCACAGGCAGAGCCCTTCTCACCACCAGCCAAGCCACATCTTGGTGCTTGTTGGAAAGTTCTGGCGATGAGGCATTCTGCCAAATGGCTTTGACTGTCTGCTCAGGGAACCGCTCGACAGGATCCGCCCTCTCCTTTTCCCGAAGGGTCTCAAGGACGCTACGTGCTGACCACTTCCTGATGGACTTGTGGTCAAAGGTGTTTTTCCTCATAAATTTCTCCACGAAGGACAGAGACTGCTTTTGTGCTAAACATTGCTTTCTGTTTACACCGCTGAGACACCTGCTGATGCAACACCTGATGCTGCATTCATACATTAGTACAATCTGTAACTATATAGGTACTGCATTATTTACCCAAGTTTCTATTATGTGTTAATTCAAAAATAATTGCTCGAAATTCAAGGTTGTTGAATTCTGCATAGTTTTCTTAATTCATCTATAACAAAATACAAACTATGATTTTAAATAATGTTTACACCTAATTTTGCATATGTAAATTTTAGAAGCAACACAAAATTTAGTATAATAGTTAGTATTCTACAATTTCTTTTGAATACTGCCAAAATGAGGACAGGAAATCTCTAAGTTAAAATAATGTGAAAACCACTTCTGCTATGAGATAATGTGCAAATTTATGAAGCACTTAAAAAAACTACGGACAGCAAATAGTGTGTAAAGAAATTCGAAAAAAAAACTTTGAATCTGGTGGATTGTCAATTTAAGTAGGCCATGCTTTAAATGGATGAAAGATTTAAAAACAACACAGTTACGTACTACGACTAAATTTCATAAAGGTATCCTTGGAAGTTTAAACATTAAATAGTGGTCTGAGATAACACTGGGCTAATCCAGTAGTGCTACTGTTTACTTCAGCTACACGTGCTTGGTATTGTCGTTGTTTTCAAATGCATTAAAGATGTAATATGTGTTTTTAGATTGCAAGATTCGAAGGTAATTATCACCCATTAAGTTGTAAAGATAAGCAAATATTCTTTCAAAGCAATTTACCATTAATCTTTTATAAAACTATATGTGCTTACCCTAAATCCTCTGTGCAGTCGATCTTTCATAACACCAATGAATTCTTTGTAACTTAGTTGATCATCTTTGTCCACATCAAAGATTTTGAAGACTGTATTTACCAAGTGTGAAGAAAGCTTCAGGCCTGTAGCCACATATACAGCACGCTTAAACTCATCTGGATAAACAACAAAAGCATTAAAAGTGAGACTGTAAATTGCATTTAGAAAAGCTTAACTACCCAGTCAAGAATCTTTTTACATTTTTGGCCAAGTTAGAAACAAGAATTTTAATAATGTCTTCTTTACCAAAATACACTTTGTACGATAAAATAAAAGCTAGCTTGCAGAATTGTATGGACTCTATACAATATAATTTTCAGAAGTTATATTGTATACGCAGCTGCAAAAAAAAAACTGGTTTGAGTAAGTAAATGATTCATCAAAAAAGTGATCTCTGAAATTTAAAATATTAAGAATGACTTCAATTCAAAGATTTGGTAAATGAATAACTGTTTTGGCAAGTGTTACAGCTTGCTGTTTTGTTTTAGTTAGTGACAATTTTCTAAATACATAAATATTTTCATATATATCTATGACAATGATTGAAAATATGTAAGTTTTAATACACAACATTCAGCCAAAAACTATTTTTCATAATTTTCTATATATCTCATGCATGAGTTGAATCCTGACTTTTAACTCCAAAGCTTTGCACTTATTACCTGCTCATCACAGAAGTCAAATTCCCCCTGGCTCAAATCTACTTAATAGAATCATTAATAGGGCATCACTGAAGGTTGCTTTTCAAGTCTTCGTGTCTTCATATGTCAATTTGTGATGGCAAGCCTACCACCTTGCTGATGATGCAAGCTCCTACCCTACAATTTGCAACATGGTAAGATGAAGAACAGGAAATACTCAGCCCAGTTTAAACTTAAATGTATTAAAATTACAAAGCAGATGAATTGTATGGCAACTAGAAAATTCAAGGCATCAGAAGAGAATGTTAGCAATTGGAGGAAGCTCTGCACAGCCTTGACTAATGCCTAAGAATAAATGCACAAACAGAAAAAAAAATCGGTCGCCATTAGAAAACAAAGCTGCAGAATACATTTTAAAAATTGTCAGAATGGAATCTTTCTCCTGGATATCTAGCTGAATCTTTACCCAAAAATTAACAAGAAAGTTGAATTTCAAAACCAGTCCTGATTGCCCACCAGATTTAAGAGGAGAAACAAATTCACATTGCAACAGAAAATCAAAGTATCACAGTGACTTCTACTAGAATTTGATGACAGGCCTATAAAACAAACATCAGCAAAATAATGAATATAGTTAGGCCTATACTGGTTCAAGGGAAGAGTGTCCATGATTTCTGACATGACAGCTAGTCAAATGGTGAGCAAAACTGGACAGAAAGCAATGGTTGCAGAGACAACTGGTCATGAAAACAGATTAATCATTGTGTTGTTGTTGATACTTAATAGGATAAAACTCGATAATTACGATATCCACGAAAAACCCTTCTAAAACAGACATCTTCAATAAAATTGTCATTGTGCACATTCATTATAAAGATTGAATAGATGAAGGTGGTTTGAAAATATGGCTGAGGAAACTTTGGAATTTCCAACCAGGATTATGTTAAAAAAAAATCTTCACATCTGGGCCGTTTTGGATCACAATTTGTGTATATCGCTGTTGCTAAAATTAGATTGCAAAATGATGACATTGATGTGACTGCTGATAGTCTTGCCAGCATTGTTCACAAATGCCTGTCTCTCTGATCAAGGTCTTCAAGAATATCATGAAGAAAAAAAAAGTTATAATGGATGAGTGAAGCCATTCACCAAAGAAGGCAGCACAAGCACTCCGATGTTATTAATCCTGTATGATTGAATTGTAGAGGTTGGGTCGAAATCAGAACAGAGACTGTTGTTAAACCATTCAAGAAATGTGGGATATTCAATGCACTTGATGATATTTATTTGTGGAATTTTAAGGATGTTGACAACATAATTTCTGATGATGATGGAGTTGTTGATCTATATTATGTTGCCACTCAATAAGTAGATTGGGATCAGTTATTTGATTCTGAAGGTAAGAATGATTCAATGAATTTTAATACATCTTGAGTGGAAGCTCTGCCACTAAGTAATGTTCTTTTCTATACTGTGAAAAAAGTGAGTGAAGTTGTTTAAGTTAGTATATATGGCTTTTGCCATTGATGAAATTGATAAAGTTAGCATACAGAAATTACTGTCTCTCTTAATGAAAGTTATTATTTAAAATTTTTTTAAAAATAAAAATACTTTTTGACTGCTTTCCTCTAATTTAGGGCGTAGGGTTTGACAGGAGTAGTTTCTGACTAGACAACTCTGCAATAGCATTGTGATGGGAAATGATGGATTTCAACCTCTAAAAAAATGCTTCTAGAGTAAGAATCAACTTCCTATTTTTCAAACTAAGAATTAGTTTTGGAAACTCTATTTTTACATGAATATACAGGATATATATTTCCTCACAATTCACTACCAAAGCTTATATTACTCTGGAGCCAGTCAAGCAATGTTTTATATTCGCATCAAGCCCCTTCATGACTGTTTCACCCACCAGCTACCACATTTTGTTCCTCAGATTTTTATCATATTTTTGGCCAGCTTTTTGCTTTATTTTCATGCTAGTTCTGCTAAGTCAATTTTGTAGATGTTTCACCCACCATCTACCACATTCAGGACATGAACTAGAAAACCTTAAGAAAACTACAAAAGAAAATTTAGTCTGTGTATTATGTAAAAAATATCTGTCAGTGAGATTAAAACAGTAACATCTACAAATTTGACTTAGAACTAGCATGAAAATAAAACCAAAAACTAGCCAAAAATGTGATAAAAATCTGAGGAACAAAATAAGGCAAATTAAACAAATGTTTACAATATCAATGGAAACCATTAACCTCAGCTAAAAGGGCGTAAAACTATCTTACTAGATATTATGTACATTTATGCTAATAACTCCAAATATGTAAGTAAATATGCAAAGCAGACTTTGAGGTGTAAAACCTCCTTTGCTAATCAAAGGACAAACTGAAATAAGGTAATGAGCAAAATAATTTTCCAATGAAGTTGTTCTTATGAAAAAACTTTGAAATTAATACACTAGCATTATATAACTTGGCTCACCTTGCCCAATTGATCGATTTGCAAAATTATACATCTGCATTGCAATGGCAAAGTCCTCCAAGTTATTCAGGAATTGAAAGAAAGATCTGAATTCATCAAAAGTGATGCCCTAAAATGTAAACAATATATTAGTATCAAGTGAAACATTTTGTAACTCAAGTAGTATATAGGCTTCAATTAAGAGGTCTATAATTGTAACTGATTGGGCACTACATTTGATTTATTGCTGTGGGGTTCCATAACTAACACTTCATGTGTGATATGACCTAGCAATAGAAGGTTAATACTAGACTTGATGATCAGTCAGAGTGAAAAATCTTTGAAGGTCAGCAAACTTTCCACAGATTAGGTCAAAGATTCTTTCACCTGTTCTTTTCAACACAATAAAACTGAAATAAAGTTTTGGGAAAAAAAGCACTCTTTAATGAGTGCCAAGTACTAATTGTTTACTTACAACATTCAGGCAACTTTTAGTGTCTGTAAACATAGCCGTCTAAAGCAGATCTTTTGACTTTTGACACCAAGTAAAAGATTTGCTCATGTCTGTCTGAAAATTTTAACCTTTAGAACATTGCACAACTTCACCTACTGCCCTATTTATGTCCTTCTGAAGGCAAGAAAAGTACCTAAAACCAAAGAAAAGCAAATTTTTTTTCATAGTAAAATGGAAATAAAAAATTACTACACTACAAAAATTAAGTAAATGGAAGAAATCACAGATAATGAGTATCTTTATTCAGCTTTTTTGGTATGACCAAGTACCATTGTAAACAGTACAATGGCTTAATAACTTTGATATCAATAAAAAGCTTAATTTCTGTATTCCAGGTCATATCTTTTCTTCACATAAATGTTTAAAAACTATTGTTGTGTCTTCTGAGGCGACATTTAACTAAATTTTAAGATGCATTTTGACACCTGTAGATTTCTTTAAACTGACCATCATCTTTGGTTGAGAAATAGGCAGTCAATTTATTTCCAGGTTTTGATCAATACTAGGAAATTCAAACGGAACCTTCCCAGGCCTGTAATAGCAAGCTTAGAGGCAACGTTGATGGCAAAATTGAGGGGAGCTGCATGGGAGTGGGTCCCCAATATGTTTCCGCCGCCAGGGAAATTTCCCATTAGGTGGCAAGGTGGCTCAGTGGTTAGCACTGTTGCCTCACAGCACCAGGGTCCCAGATTCAATTCCAGCCTTGGGCGACTGTCTGTGTGGAGCTTGCACATTCTACCCGTGTCTGGGGGGGTTTTCTCCAGGTGCTCCGGTTTCCTCCCACAATCCAAAGATGTGCAGGTCAGGTGAATTGGCCATGCTAAACTGCCCGTAGTGTTACGTGCATGGGAAATAGGTCTGGGTGGCTTACTCTTCAGAGGGTCGGTGTGGACTGGTTGGGCTGAAGGGCCCGTTTCCACGCTGTAGGTAATGTAATGTAATATATAAGATCTCGATCAACTACCTACACTGTGGAGGCAATCTTGAGAATGCTAGAATACATGAGCAGGAACGTATTGCTGTGGCTGTATTACATGCTGGTCAGATCAGATCAGATCACAGAGAGGTCATGGAGGCCAAATCTTAAATGTATTTAAGACAGAGATAGATGGGTTCTTGATTAGTAAAGGGATCAAAGCTTAGAAGGAATTTTGAATAGCATATTAGACTCGATAGAAAATAGTACACAGAAAAGTACAGTATAGAACAGGCCCTTTGGCCTACGATGTTGTGCCTATGCACCCCTCAATTCCTCGAAGAACTCAGTATGATTAGCTAGGCTCAAACTACCCTTCACAAAGCCATGCTGACTGTCCTTAATCACGCTATGCTTTTCCAAATTGTCATAAATCTTATCCCTCAGAATTCTTTCCAAACCTTGCTGACCACAGGATAGGACTGAGTGGTCTGTAATTGCCAGGGATTTTCCTATTACAGAGGATCCTTGATTATCCGAACAGCAATTATCAGAAAATTGGATTATCCAAAAGAGATCTCGAGGTCCCGATAGAAACATTATATCAAAGACGTGTTTCCAACAGTGATTGTGTCTTTTGTTTACAGTGTTTAAACAAGCACCGTATCCAAATGACTGACCTCCTGCCTGCTCTCTCCCCCCACACTTTACCTGGAGTTCTATGTAAGGGTGTACCCTAACCTCCCCCTTCCCCAGATAATCTGACCAACATTGTCCTGTGCTGTACAAGGCAGAGGTGGAACCTATCAAAAAGTTGCAGTAAAAAGTTGTGGCTGTAGCTGTGGGGGTGTGTGTGTGTGCGCGCATGAGATTTAGAGACTTACCCCAACAAAGGCAGCAGCAGTCTTATTGTTCGTGTCCAGTCCAGCTGTCCTGGAGAGGGCGTGGGAGTACTGTTGGACGATGGGGGTGGCGGGGACAGTGCTGGACAGGGATGGGGGGGTGGTGCTGGGGAGGCAGGGGAAGTGTTGGACGAGTTTGGGGGACGGGGGGAAAGGTGTTGGACAGTTGGGGGGAGGTGTTGGCTGGGGGGGCAGGGTCTTGTGCACAATGTGCTTCTGAACTGGGAGCAGACTTTAAAAACTCGGAGCCCCAGAGGAAAGGCATTTAATCGATGAACCGAATCATCGTTTATCTGAACAAAATAGTGCCCACCCATCTCGTTCGGATAATCTAGATTCCTCTGTACCTTTCTTGAAAGGAGAAAGGACATTTGCCGCCTTCCAATCCTCTGGTATGACTCCTGTGAAGAGTGAGGAAGCAAAGATCTTCACCAGCGACTTAGCAACCTCCTTTCTCGCTTTCCGGAGCAACCTCGGATAAATCTGGTCTGGCCCTGGGGACTTATCAATCTTAATGTTCGCCAAAATTTCCAACACATCAACTTCAAGCTTGATCTGTTCAAGCCCATATCCCAGTTCGAATGGCCAAATGGACTAATTCTGCTCTTATATCTTTAGGTCTTGCGATTATAATGTTATTTTTTTCAAGATCTCTTTTGTCAAAGGGACAATGTGTATTTGTACAAGGATAAGAGATGTCAAGTGCTTCTATTTTCTATTATTGATACTGTATTGGGCTGGTTGATTGGCACATTTATAGGATTATTGCAGTTTGTTCAAACTGTGAATGGGCGTTTTTGTTTTAAATTGACTAGTTTCATACATACCATTGTTACATAGTAAGGCTTTCTAAAATAAGGGTCACATGAGATTTTAATATTTGGATGTGAAGTTTAAGGCAAATATGACAGTTGAATCAGCTGCATGTGAACAAAGATTGGAGATGGTCAAGAGGGCTCCTTGGTTCTCTGTGACTTTGTCCCATTACTTTATTCAGTATTAGGCCCACTTGCCCTCAATTCGCCACAAGCCCACACGTCAATATATGCCCCAATCCTTCCCAATATATTCCCAGCCTCCATGCCAACCCATACTTCCCACATAAATTGAACTAACTCACAACTCCCCACCCACTCACACTGCCCCTTACAGCCACAAAGTCAACCTAGTTCCTACTCATGATACTCCACATATCGCTAGATCATCCCAAGTCAACTTAATGTCAATACACAGCCAGCTCTGCACCAATTGCTCTTCTATCCTCCGGGTCAACTTATCCAATATCCACCAGAGGCAGACATCAGATGTCATGTCATATGTTCACAAAATATGAAAACTTTTGCCATTCATGAAATCTGAATTAATATATTGAAATACACTCAAGTGTTTATGCCCTTTATAAAATATTTCTATTCATAACCTCACATCAAACACAGCTAATCCTTTAACAACCTATTTGAGATTTCAAACTGTGACCTTATAACCTCCCCAGTATTATGATTATAGGTTGTGGAAAGCAACCAATTCATTATGCCATGTGATAATGTTTAGGGTAATGGCAACAAACATCAATTGAGACTAAAATGAGTTTTTTCAACTTTCAAAAACAGGCAGTCTTCTATTCAATTATTAAAGGTTTTCTATTGAAATAACCCAACAGCTTTACAGTTCCACAGATTCGAAATGCTCCTGATATGATCTTTCGAGATTTGAAATGCTCACACTGCAGGATTACACCCTTGCTACAGCAGAAAGGAGCCCTGCTGACTTTGTGTTCCACATAGTAGACTGGTTAGCAAGGTTAGATCACATGGATTCCACAGTAAGCTAGCCAACTGAATACGAAACTAGAAGACAGAAGGTGGTAGTAGAGGTTTGTTTTTTTGACTGGAGGCCTGTGACCAGCTGAGTGCTGCAAAGATTAGTGCTGGGTCCACTGTTTTTCATCATTTACATAAATGATTTGGATGTGAAGATAGGAGGTATGATTAGAGAGTTTGCATATGACACCAAAATTGGTGGTGTTGTGAACAGTTGAAGAAGGTTACCTCAGAGTACAATGAGAGGGGTGGGGGCCGGGGGGGGGAGAAATTTATAAAGGGCTGGAGGGGTAAGTTTTTCACGCAGAGGGTGGTGTGTGTATAGCATGAGTTCCAGAGGAAGTGGTGGAGGCTTGTGCTATTACAACATTTAAGAGGGATCTAGCGGAGTACACAAAGAAAGAAGGGTTTGAAGGGATATGAGCCAAATACTGGCAAATCGGACAAAATCAGTTTAGGGACCTAGATCAGATGTACCAATAGGCTGAGGAGTAGCAGATAGAGTTTAATTTAGATAAATCTGAGGTGTCGCATTTTTACAAAGCAAACCAGGACAGCACTTATACAGTTAATGGTAGTGCCCTGGGAAGTGTTGCAGAACAAACAGACCAAGGGGTGCATTGTTCCTTAAAAGTGGAGTCGCAGGTAGACACAGTTGTGAAGGCGGCATTCGGCATGCTTGCCTTCATTGGTCAGTGCATGGAGTATAGGAGTTGGATGTTGTTATGTAGCTGTACTTTTAGAATACAGCATTCAATTTTGGTCTCCCTGCTATAGGAAAGAAGTTATTAAACTTGAAAGGGGTTCAGAAAAGGGTTACAAGGAAGTTGCTGGGATTGGAGGGCTTGAGATATTGGGAAAGGCTGAATAGGCTGGGGTTTTTATCCCCTGTAGCAACAGATGCTGAGGGGTGACCTTATAGAAGTTTATAAAATCATGAGAGACACGGATAGGGTGAATAGCCAAGGTCTTTTTCCTAAGCTGCGGGGGGGGTGTTCCAAAACTACAGTGTATAGGTTTAAGATGAGAGGGGTGGGGGCCGGGGGGGGAGAAATTTATAAAGGGCTGGAGGGGTAAGTTTTTCACGCAGAGGGTGGTGTGTGTATAGCATGAGTTCCAGAGGAAGTGGTGGAGGCTTGTGCTATTACAACATTTAAGAGGGATCTAGCGGAGTACACAAAGAAAGAAGGGTTTGAAGGGATATGAGCCAAATACTGGCAAATCGGACAAAATCAGTTTAGGGACCTAGATCAGATGTACCAATAGGCTGAGGAGTAGCAGATAGAGTTTAATTTAGATAAATCTGAGGTGTCGCATTTTTACAAAGCAAACCAGGACAGCACTTATACAGTTAATGGTAGTGCCCTGGGAAGTGTTGCAGAACAAACAGACCAAGGGGTGCATTGTTCCTTAAAAGTGGAGTCGCAGGTAGACACAGTTGTGAAGGCGGCATTCGGCATGCTTGCCTTCATTGGTCAGTGCATGGAGTATAGGAGTTGGATGTTGTTATGTAGCTGTACTTTTAGAATACAGCATTCAATTTTGGTCTCCCTGCTATAGGAAAGAAGTTATTAAACTTGAAAGGGGTTCAGAAAAGGGTTACAAGGAAGTTGCTGGGATTGGAGGGCTTGAGATATTGGGAAAGGCTGAATAGGCTGGGGTTTTTATCCCCTGTAGCAACAGATGCTGAGGGGTGACCTTATAGAAGTTTATAAAATCATGAGAGACACGGATAGGGTGAATAGCCAAGGTCTTTTTCCTAAGCTGCGGGGGGGGTGTTCCAAAACTACAGTGTATAGGTTTAAGATGAGAGGGGTGGGGGCCGGGGGGGGAGAAATTTATAAAGGGCTGGAGGGGTAAGTTTTTCACGCAGAGGGTGGTGTGTGTATAGCATGAGTTCCAGAGGAAGTGGTGGAGGCTTGTGCTATTACAACATTTAAGAGGGATCTAGCGGAGTACACAAAGAAAGAAAAGAAGGGTTTGAAAGGATATGGGCCAAATACTGGCAAATCGGACAAAATCAGTTTAGGATATCTGTTTGGCGTGGACAAGTTGGACCAAAGAGTCTGTGTCCATATAACTCTATGACTTGTGGGAATCACATCATAAAACACATTCTCTTCAGAAAAAAAATGGGGGTGAGGTGGGGGGGGGGGGGGGGGGGACTTCTCCCTGAAATATCTATGAATCTGCCAAAAGCAGACTATAACTTGTCAGAAACAGGAGAATTCAAACACAGTTAATTTGTTGTTTTGTGCTACCACTGAAGGATGACTATTGCCCAGGGTTCAAGGCAAACTCCTGACTCTTTGAAACTGTGCAATGAAATCCTTTATTCTTTATGCCCATCTGAACAAAGGTCAGTTTACTGTCTCATCTAAAAGATTACACCTCTAAAACACACACTAATTACTGCAATGAATAGTCAGCCTAGATAAAGTCCTGGAATAGGTCTTAGACTCAATCTTGTAAATCTGCGGATATAGAACAATTAATAACTAAGCTGGCAGTTATGACCAAATAAATGTGAGAAAATATTACATAATTGCAAAAAAATGGATGAACAAATTCAAGAAGAAATCAGAAATGAGAATTTATGAAAATTTGGGAGTATAGTAACCAGGGAACAGAAAATAGAGCATATTTTCTGTTTTGATTTGAACAGTTTCTGATAAATTTTAATCAATATCGTGGCATAACTTTTGTTTTGATGTCTATTTGGACAAGTGATAAGTAATGGTCTGCATAAACCAATTGTAGTTAATTACACAATTATAGAATCAGGTGCTCCTACTGTTATTTCAATTCTGGCATTGCATACCTTAGTGACATTGAGATCAGAGTGTTGGTGAAAGAAAGCAATGCTCTTAGGGGTGGGGAAAATGGGAAGGAAAAACACTCTTTGGCATCTGGGTGTGTGAGCAATATTTAATTGATAATACTGAGGATATATAGGTAATAAAAAAAAGTAGACACTGAAAAACATAGTTGGAAAGGGAAAACTAGCTTTTTGAAGGTGAAGAAATCAACTATTTGATGAGAAAAGTAAAAAATTCTAAATTTGATTTATTACTGGAAATTGATTGCTGTCAGAACTTGACTCCATATTTATGTTGATATTGTATCCATCTGATCTATAATATCAAAATGAAATTACATACAAATAAAAATGTAAAATACTGCATGTCAGGTTAAGTACAAAAAGCTGGAACTCAGTTCAAATCAAATTTTAGTAATTCACTCTCCATGGAAAAAGAATCTAATAGTGATACATTTTCTAAGATGAGGTTATGAAGTTATGCAATGTGTCCAATATGCAAAATAAACAGATTTTTCTGGTTTCACCAGTTTAACTGTCAAAGCTATTAACACGAAGCAATTTAAAGCAAATAGAATGTTTGCACGTTTTCAAAGAAAGATTAAGCTGATCCTTCTATAAACAAAAACAGAAGGAATATATCCAAAACATCCCACACCTGAAGGATTACCTGTAACACCAGCTCTATTGATTTGCATTGATGCAATTACTTACCACAAGATTTTTCTATCGCTCAGATACACCACTGATAACAGACATCTGTTATCAACAAATGAAGTGATGAACAATGACACTCTACTATTCTCAGTAGTTGAATTCTTAAAATCTCTCCACCTAATGATAAGATTCTGACATCAATAAACTTAATGATTGGCCAATTAAATCATTGATTTATTTTAAAGTGATTTTTAAGGACAATATTTAGGTGATCATTCTAAAGTGATGAAATCTGTTTTCATAATGAAATTTTCAGAATATAAAGGCTGCACCAGAGTACCAAAATGAATTTAAAAATTACTAATTTCTGTTGTTTCTGATAATTGACAAATGGGCAGATAGCCCTAGAAGAGTACAGGTTGTTCTCCTCTAATGCGCATTTTGTCAATGCAATTTGGCAGTAACATGATTGTATTTTTAAGAAAATTCCTCAATTCACCAAACTCCCACCGGTAATTATAAAATTTCCATCCTTGACAATAGGTGCTGTGGTGCGTGGAGGACATCACATGTTGAATAGGCTTGCACGCTTTGTGGTAAAGTGCTTCATGAAAGGTACAATGCTGTACTCAGTAATTTTAGTTCCTGTTTTTTGCAATTTTGACTGTGTTTTCTCCATGAATATGGAAGGACAAAGTTGCAAGAATGTAAACAGGAAACATCCAGTTGAAAAATTGTGGGTGGTGACTGTCAAAGAAAGGCTATAACATTGAATAGAAGCTAGATGTTATACAGTGTTTTGAGTGGAATGGAAGAGTACATGATATTATTCGTGCAACAGGTATAAAGGAGTCTACGCTACACACTATTAGAGACAATGCAGAAAGAATTAAAGCAACCTGCACTGCTGGAACAAGTCTGAGTACTAGAAAGTCTGAGAGATCACGAACAAAGGAACTGGAAGGGATGGAGAGGCTTCTAAGTGTGTGGATAGAAGATCAATCGGAAAAGTGTTCTAGGACCACCTGTCTCATCATAAAACAGAAAGCCTCATCAATTTATGAAGACCTAAGGAAAAAATAGCAGAAAATCCTGCTGATGTGCCTGCCTTCAGCACGAGTAGTGGCGGGTTTGTTGGATTTAAGAACCGCTATGCTTTCATAACAAAGTTAAGTGGCACAGCTGCCAGTGCAGACAAGGAACGTGTGCTGTCATTTCCTCCTGTGGTGAAAACCTTGTTTGAGGAAGAAGGCTACACCTTGGCTCAAATCTTCTATTTGGACAAGATAGATTTATACTGAAAGTGAATGCCATCCCCAGAACTGACATTTCTAAGACTGAAACACATGCTCCAGGTTTTAAGGTTGCAAAGGGTTGTATGGCTGTGTTGTTGGGTTACCAATGCTAGTGGAGCTTTAAAGCTTAAGCCTGTGGTACTGTATCACTGTGCCAACCTGTGAGCCTTGAAAGGTTACCTTAAGGCCACTCCAGATGTTTTCTTCAGGCCAAGCAAAAGAGGTTGGATGACGGGATGACCTTACTGTTGATGTATTTGAGGATGTTCTGAGAAATTATTGCAGGAGAAAGAATTTGCATTTCAAGATTCTCCTCATTCTGGACAATGCACTAAGCAATCTTTCCATCACTGGTGAGCTTTCTGAAAACATCTCTGAATGCAACCTCTCTCATTCAACCCATGAACTAGGGTGCGATAGCAGCTTTCAAACACATGTCCAAGCAGCTGATTGCAGCTACAGAGAGGGATAATGAGGATGGTGGTCTTCAATTTTGGGAGAGCTTTAACATTAAGAATGCTATTGACATCATTGTGAAGGCCTTGGGTGATGGCAGTAAGGACTGCTTGCATGCAGTTTGACTGAAGCTTCTCATAGATGTTCTTCATGATTTTGAACTGTCAGAGGAGCTTCCAGCAATCAAAGAACATTGTGTCACTCTTGTAAAGCAAGGTGGATTTGAAGAAGTGGAGATTGAGAATGTCAAGGAGTTGCTTGAATCCCATTGTGAAGACCTCGCCACAGCTAATCTACAGCAACTTGTTGCTATGAGGAAAACTGAAGTTTGAAATGATGGCAACAAGTCCAGGATGCAGCACCACGAGAACTTCCCACTTCTCTTTTGTCTTCTGCCCTGAGGGAAGTTGAGAGGCAGTTTCAGTTCTTAGCAGACAATGACTACAATGTAGAACGCAGCAGGACAGCATTTCATGGCGTAAAGTCTTATCGGGCACTCTATGAGCAGCTCCTTCATGAAAGAAGACAGACTGCAAAGCAGCAAAAACTAAATGCTTTTTTAAAGCCAACCCCCAAGAAACAGTCTGAAGACAATGAACCACATCCATCCAATTATGGATTAAATATTTTCTTTCATCGCAACCCTGCACCCAGAACTGGACCTGAAAGTAAAGATGATGCTGATGATGAACCTCAGCCTGTCTTAATACAGTATTGTAACTCAGCAAGCTCAGAAACCCCTTAAAATGTTATATTTATTGTATTATTTAATTAAAATTTATGACTTTAACTTTTCTTTTAAGACTGTGCTATTGTTCGTTAGGCTAACTACTATTTTTGTTTTGATTTTTACTGATATTTTTGGTGGTTCGCCCCTAACCTTGTTTTTCCCATTGGCCCCATTATTTCTTTTGCACGATTTTCTATAACACGAGGTTGCACGAGAATGTAACTACCACGTTATAGCAGAACAGATAGTATAATGAGAAGAATTGTATAATATGGGACTCTATGGTTCAAAATATAATTGCCCATTAGAACAGCTGGAAATGCTGTGCCTATAACCAGTGCACTGCTTTGCTTTCTTTACTTTTTCTCCATTATTCCATCACAGTTTAACATATTTCATTCACCAAAGTAAGGTGGTACGATCATTGTACTTAGTTAATCAGTCTATCATGTGCAAAAGAAATTGGTACTTGTTTTCGTGATTAATTTTTTTTAAACATTATTGCACTACCCTTACTTCACTTTCACCAGACTTTTTAAGAATTATTTATTAAAGGCAAAAGATGAGATCAGGCCATTTAGCCCCATCATTCCTAAATATATATTTTTTCAAATCTTAATTCCATGATTAATTTTGCACGCATTCATATTTTTACTTCACAAATAAACATGCTTTAAAATTTTCAACATGGCCTTCTGGGCAGTGCATTAAATTCCATAGTTATGTTCCATTATTCAGGATTCCTCCAGTAGTGCAGTTATTCATTAAATTCCCTTAATTAGTGCAAGAGCTCAATCAGGTCACACTTTAACTTGCTTGTTTCAGGATATAAAATTGTATTTTATTTTACTGCTTGGAAGAACTAGATATTTCTTTGGATTCAATATCACTGGCTATTTCAGAATGAGGCTTTGCATGTTTAATGTAAATTTAGCAATAATCTAAAAAGAAAGTTGTTATTTTGATTTTAAATTATCTTTGATTGGAAGTGGATATCAGTGGAGAGGCTAGGAATTATTACACAACACTAATTGGCCTTGAGAAGGTAGTTGTTTGTGAACATCATTTCAACAAGCCACCACACACAACAACACAGAGGAACTACAAAAGACCAGAGGAAAATCGCCTATACAGTGTATTCAAAAAGAACAGGTACCCAATGAACACAGCCTGCAGATTTCTCAGCAACAAACCCAAACAAGCAGACAAAACATGCCTAGAAACCCTAGTCACTCTCCACTACATCAAAGACATCTTGGAAATGACTGCCAGATACTCAGACATCTTGGCATCATGGTAGCTCACAAACCCATCCACACATTAAAACAGCAGCTAATGAACTTAAAAGACCTTATACGGACAACAAGCAAAATAAATATCATTTACAAAATACCTTGGAAGAACTGTAACAAACACTATATTGGACAAACAAGCTGAAATCTAGCCACTAGGATATATGAACATCACCTTGCCACAAAAAGACATGACCCACTATCACTAGTATCCTTACATACAGATGTGGAAGGACACCACTTTGACTGGGACAACATATCCATCCTCGGGCAAGCCAAACAGAGACATGCACGAGAATTCCTAGAAACATGACATTCCAATCAGAAATCTATCAACAAACACATAGAGTTGGACCCCATTTATCATCCTCTCAGAAAAAGAACAGGAAATGACACCACCAACACAGGAAATGACATCACTAACCCAAGGAAACCTAAACACATAAATAGAAAGCGGGTCATAACACCAGTGCTTCACCGGAGGCTCACTGATGATGTTACCTAATATGGTGACGAACCATCTAAAAATGAACCTTCCAACTCAGCGAGCAAAATTACATCCAGAACCTCAAACTGGTGTTTTAAAGTTTGATACTACCTTTCTAGTGCTCCCTGTGATTCTGAATGATATGCAGTGGATTTGAATTGTTTTATTCCTAAGCAATCCATAACTTCTCTGAATAATTTTGATGTAAAATTTGACCCTTGATCTGATTGTATCACTGTGGGTAGTCCATACCTAGTGAAAAATTTGAGTACCTCTTCTACAATCCTTTTAGCTGTGATACTGTGTAGTGGAATGCCCTCTGGAAATCTACAGGCAACATTTATTATCATCAACAAAAACTGATTCCCACTTTTTATTTTCGGTAGGGGTCTACGCAATCAATTAAGATCCTTATAAAAGGATCCTCCAATAGATGGATCGGTATTAAAGGTGCTGATTTTATCACTGCCGGAGGTTTTCCAATAACCTGACATGTATAACATATCTGGCAAAATTCAACTACATCCTTATGGGGTCCAAGCCGTAAAAATGTTTTTGTAATTTGGCTTGATTTTTCCTTACCCCTAAATAACCTCCTACTAGTAATTCATGTGTTACCTGCAACACCTCCTTTCTATAACCCACTGGTAATACAACGTAATGAATTTCTTCCCATTTCTTATCTGCTTGAATATGTGTTAGTGTCCATTTCCTCATTAAGACATAATTTTTGAGATAGTAACATTCTGGAATAAATACAGTTTCTTTAGCTTACACAATTGCTTCAGTTTTTCATCTTTCTGTTGTAATTTAGTTAATTTCTCTGAACTAAAAATATCCACTTTGTCCCCCACTTGTGCTTGTTTTTGTTTCTCTTGACCATTCAATCAAACAGGATCTCCAATCATTCCACTACTACCTCCTTATCTTTATTCTTTGATTTCTCCTCCTGTTGCAACCAGTGGCTTTGTGGCCTTGTTGTCAGAGTCAGGAAAAATCCCAGGATATACTTTCCGTAATATCTCAGTTACCTGATTTTCCACTGGCTTTTCAGCCACAGCAGGCAGCAGTCCTACCTATGATCCAGCAATGTCATTTCCAAGGAGAAGTTGTACTCCTTGGATCAAGTATAAATTAATTTGCCCACCACTGATGTAACACCGACTGGTCTGTAATTCCCAGGGTTGTCCTTATTCCTTTTCTTGAACAAGGGAATAACGTTTGTCACCTTCTAATCATCTAGTGGACAGTGAGGATGCAAAGCTCATCACCAAAGGTGCAACAATCTCCTCCCTCGCTTCCCGTAATAACATTGGATATATCCCTTATGGCCTAGGGGACTTATTTATCCTCCTGTTTTTCAAAATTTCAAGCACATTCACCTTCTTAACTTCAAACTGTTTCAGCATATTAGCCTGTTTCACACTGTCCTCACAAACGACAAGATCCCTCTCACCAGGGAATACTAAAGCAAAATATTAAGGACCTCCCTTACCTCCTCTGACTCCAAGCACAAAGTTCCCTCCACTATCCCTGATTAGCTCTACCCTCACTCTGGCCATTGCTGTAGCTTACTTTATTACAGCAAAATCATCCTAGCCTTTTTACTTCTCTTTTCTCTTCATAGTTTCTCACAGGGTAAAAAAGAAACCGACTTGTGCCTTATCAACTGAGGATTTCTCTTATCCCCAACTTTTATTCTTCACAGAGTGAAACTGATGTTGGAAGACAAACTTTGATTTATGAACCAACTCATTATCATAAGCCATTTCAGTTGCTAATCTCACTATTTTAACTCTCTGATCTTCCACGTGAGTTCTCACTACTTCAGGAAGTGAATGTTTGAACTCCAAAATAATCGTCTCTCTAAGAGCGCTATATGTTTGATCTATTTAATGCCCTTATCCATCTATCAAAATTACTTTGTTTGATTCCTGCAAACTCAATGTAGGTTTGACCATGGTCCCTCAGATTCCTGAAACATTGTCTGCAGACATCTGGTACTAGCTCATATGCACTTAAGATGAATTTCATCACCTCATCATACTCCCCAGACACCTGCTCTGATAGTGATGCAAAAACCTCACTAGCTCTACCTACCAACTTCGCTTGGATCAACAAAACCCACATGGTCATCGGCCACTTCATTTGTTTAGCCACTTTTTCAAATGAAGTTAAGAATGCTTCTACACCCTTCTTGTCAAGTTTAGACAATGCTTGGACATATTTAAACCAACAGACATTTGGTTATGATGTTTGCTCGTCCTCAGTAAGCCTATCTTCACCCTTTTAAGTCAACTTTCCTGTCTAATTACCAAATTCTGAAGTTCAAACTCTCACTCCTTCTGCTTTTCTTCTCTCTTTTTCCCTTTATTCCTAGAAAGCCTCCTTCTTTCCTTTTTGTTCTGCCAGGGCTATTCTTTCCTTTTCTTTTTCCTGTTTTTAATCGTAATTCAAACAGTTTTAGTTCTTTTTTGTGTTCAAGATCTTCATCTGCAATTGAATTCTAGCCATTTCCAAACACTCTAATGATATTTCCAGCAAATTTAAGTGCCCAACATATTGCTGGAATTACCTCCCCTTTTCTCACAAACTTCAGCTTGCCCGCCCATTCCAACAGCTTTGTGCTGCTCACATTTTGTAAAACTCTGGAAGTTATTTAGAGTCATAGACAGAATCATAGAGATGTACAGCACGGAAAAAATACAGCATGGTCCAACTCATCCATGTCGACCAAATATTCTAACCCAATCTAGTCCCATTTTCCAGCACTTGGCCCATATCCCTCTAAACCCTTCCTATTCATATACCCATCCAGATGTCTTCTAAATGCTGTAATTGTACCAGCCTCCACCATCTCCTCTGGCAGTTTATTTCATATATGTTAACACCCTCTATGGGAAAATGTTGCTCCTTAGGTCTCTTTCATATATTTCCCCTCTTACCCTGAAGCTGTGCCCTCTAGTTCTGGGCTCCCCCACCCCAGGAAAAATAACTTGTCTTTTTATCCTATCCATGCCCCTCAAGATTTTACAAACCTCTATAAGGTCAACTCTCAGCGTCCGACGCTCCAGGGAAAATAGCTCCAACCTATTCAGCATCTCCCTATAGCTCAAACTCTCCAACCTCTTCAAATCTGTCATTTATCACCATGTTTCCACTGAGTCATAATCCTGGAACTTGCTGCATAACACTAGGGTGACAGTATCATTCCAACAAGCAGGTCAGTAAGGTGGTTCACCACTATCCCTAGCATACAAGGCTAGTGGATAAGTTCTGGAAAATGGAATTAGAATAAATTGATGTTTGATGACTTATATAGACATGATGGGCCAAATGGTCTTGTATCTGAGCTAGAAGATCCAATATGATACCAATACAAACACAATCAATCAAATGGTCATCTGTACGTAAAACATCTGTGAGAGAATCAACAAACTTCATTTGTTTGAATGAGAATGAAAGGTAGCCTGATAGAATTTTGCAAAATTATGAGAGACATACATAGAATGGATAGTCAGTGTCTTTTTCCTGAGGTCGAAATGCCAACTTTTAGGGAATATAGGGTTAAGCAAAAGGGATAAGTTTAAAGTAGAGCTGAGAGGCAAGTTTTTGTACAGAGGGTGGTAAGTGCCTGAAATGCACCGACAGAGAAGGTAGTAGTAGCAGATACAATAGCAATATTTAAGAGGCACCTTGACAGATATATGAATAGGAAGGAAATACAGCAATTCCGGCTGTGTAGAGACAAAATATTCTGGTTCAGAAAGACATTATGTGTTGGCAATACCTTCATGGGCCAAAGGGCTTGTTCATGTGTTATACTGTTCTTTGTTCTTCGATTCCCAAAGCGACTAGGAAAGATCAATAAATGCCTGCCTAGGCATTGACTCTCACTTCAAGTGTTTGAAAAAAAAGTAATGCCTTCTGGGGCATGTAGACAATACTGCATCACAGATGAAATTGTGCTTCCAACTATAAACCACTAGACAAATTTATTGAACATTAGCATTTGAAAACTGTTACAAATAGCATTGAAGACTGTACTCAGTTCCTGGATGGGGGTTGGAATCCTGATTCTGAGATCAAACCTCACTCCCAAATCTGCACCATGCGAGAAATGACCACCAAAAATAATTTCTAAAACAATAAAGCAGGGAACTGCTGATTCTGAAAATCTGAACAATTGCTGGAGAAACTCAGCATATCCGGCAGCATCTGTAGAGGGAAAGCAGAGTTAATATTTCAAGTCCAGTGACCATTCTTCAGAACTGGCAAAATAGCATCTACCTGTAGTGTGGTGGAACTGGACTGAGCCACCAGATCTGGCTTACACACTGGTGCCACCGTTGTTGGAGAACAATGATGTCACAATGTGTGCAATCTTTATATGTAATAATGTCATCATATGAAAATATCCAGGGGAATCCCATTCAGGAATATGACAGGGTGGCCATAACGACATAATTACATGAACACGTGAATGATAGAACTGGCAAAAGTGCAGGTGATTTTGATGACACCATCATTCAGTCTACACCAGCAAAAACTGAACTAGCTTCCAAATATAGATTGGAATTTAAATTCTGCCATTTGCTGTGATGGGATTTGAACCTGTGTTAACAGCATTAGGCTGGGCCTCTAATAACTTGCCCTTTAACATGAACACTAACTTTTGTTCCATGACTTGAGACTGTGGTATCAGTTGTCTGAACCTTAGATTTAACAAATCTTAAATCCTTTACTACTTCCAATATTTTCATTAGTTTTGAAAGCATTCTCAAGATCTAAGTTTTCAACCATGCTTGTCTCTCAATTTGTTTGTATTTGATTTTATTAAGGAGAGAAATCTGATTTTAACGTACTTTGTTTGTTAAATACAGAAAAATGACGAAATATTAAATTTGATTTTAAGATCAAGATTCGACCCTCGTCCTGGGGAAAGATTTCAGAGACCACAAATGTAAAACCAACTACCTTCTCTTCAGGAATCCTTTGACGAACTGACTCCAGATAAGTACTTGTATTGTCTACATTTGTATAACGTAGCAGAATACGAGCAAAATCTTCTTCACTAATTGTGGTCATGCCTTTGGAGTATGAAAGGAATTCAGTTTCCAAAATTTCAGTCTGAATATTATCCATGAACCTAAGCATTACAAAGATGAATAGATGAGAAATCACAAATTAAATTGTCCTTATATTATAAAGAAATGACTGGTACATATTTTAGAGTAGAACCACAGAAAAAATTCTTATAAACTGCAGTAGTGCTGGATAGACTGCATTGAAATAAGGAAATTAAGAGTCAATTGGGTAAAAATGTTCTTAAACCCGCAAGCCATTTAAAGTACATGCAAACATAATGTTGCTTCCACTACATTTACACATTATGAATCTGCCAGCCTGCATTCAAAATACAATTAATTTCAAAATATGGTAAGGATTGTATTTCTTCTTGATGCACAACATCATTAGTGGAAAATAATAGAATTGTAAGTAATTTCTGCTGTAAGCACAAGTTAATGGATAGGGCAGGTATATTTCACAAATAAAAACAAAATTGATGCTGTGTTAAAGAAAAAACACTAAGTATGGTTCTACTGCAGAGCCTAGAGTCACAGGCCACTATGTATAGGAGGCCTTTCAGTCAATCAAAACATGTTTCTCTCTACAGAATGCAGTCAGTCCTCTTCCTTCATTGCATCACTGTAGTCCTGTTAATTTATTTCCCACAGGTCCAATTTTCTTTTGATATCAATTAATAATCACCGCTTCAACCATCCTCACTATTCTCACACTCTGCATTTAAAAGTCCTTACTCGGATTTGGTCTGCAACTTTAAATCTGTGTCTCATGTCTTTGACCTTCAACCATGAAGAATAGCTTTTCATTATCTACTTTAATGGAATTTCCCATAATCTTGCTCACCTCTACCAAATCTCAAATTATTTCAGAAAACTGAGTAAAAAGTACTAGTGAAACAAAATATGCAGAGACGTCATTTGACCATTTAGATGAAATCCTGTATAATTGTAATTCTTTGCCTTTTAGGTACGTCTCCGCACTAGGAAGAGAGTCTCACAATTTTGGAGATGTTCAAAATATCATCTCATATCTAAGGCTTCCAACAAATCACAATCTGTAAGACAGTCATATTTTAATGAGAGAAAATAAATCAGAAGGGCAAAACTTTAGTTAAAAGGTGACGAATAAATTACTTTCAATAGCTGAAGTGTACGGCAAGAAATCTGAAAGCGTCTGTAGTGATTGGAACCAGGTTGACCTCATGGACTACAAGGTTGTTAACTGACCCAGGTTAACAACTGGGAGAAAATGAGGACTGCAGATGCTGAAGATCAGAGTAGAGTGTGTGGTGCTAGAAAAGCACAGCAGGTCAGGCAGCAGAGGAGCAGGAGAATCGATGTTTTGGGCATAAGCCCGATTTGATCCTGCAGTTGAAAACTGGGCCCTATAAGTGGAAAGAATACAATATTTCTTTCGGACAAATGACATTAGGGCAGATGAAAAGCAATGATGAATCTTTCTGACTACATGTGGACCTGTGGTTATTAGGGGGCTTAACTTTCCCAGCGCCACCAGACACTAAGACTTTCCAAGAGTTGACGGAGTTGGCTAAGGATTATTATAGCCCCAAACCTCCTTTAATTCCGAGAAACTATCGATTTTATTCAGCGGTTCGACAGCTAGGGGAATGTGTATCAAGAGTTTTGACAAGGTTGAGACAACTGGCAGAAGTGTGAGACTTTGGGTTAACACTGAATGAGATGCTGAAAGACCATTTGGTATGTGGGATTAATGATGTAACCATGAAGAAGCGGATACTAGCGGAAGCCCAGCTGGACTATATAAAGGAACTACAACTGGCATTGTCGGTAGAAAATGCAGCAAGCGGAGCACGGGAGCTGCAAGGCATCCCAATGGAAGTGGACTCCCTTACCTCTCTGAGTTTGGGGAACACCACTTGAGTGTAGGTAATTGCAGAACCTCACTCAGGGCATGTCCTGAGCAGAGGGACCCAAGGCCATCTCAAAGTAGAACCCCACAACAAAGCCAAGCCTTGACCAAATGGCTAAAACATTGTTCGGGATCTGGGCCGGCAAGCCATTGTAGCTGCTGCCGCTCTGCGGATTCGAGACAGCAAAGGAGTCCTACAAGGCCTGACTTGAGTAAGAAAACTTGTGAGCTGCTACCCAGTAGACAGCATACCCTGGAAAGTTCCCTACATGTGGGTTGGAACAATTAAGTTGGTTAGTGTTATCCAAATTGAGCATATTTAAAATTAATGTTTGGTCACCCAATTCCTAGGGAGGTTGATACCGGCGCAGCCATACTTGTGGTTGCAGAATCTGTGTCTAACATGATTCACTTGAGTTTGCACAAGACCTCAGCCAGACTGAGAACATACATGAGGGAATTGTTGCAGATTAAGGGTACAATATCAGCTCCGGTCTCTTACAAAAAGCAGTTGGTCCAGTTACAACTGATGGTAGAAAAATGTTCGAGCCCAAGCCTATTGGGGTGGAATTAGCTGAGAAAGGTTCACCTGGATTGGCTCAACATTTTTCAATTAGAAAATAGCTGCCTCAGTGAAGTCCTAGTTAAATACTCAGGAATATTTCAGGAAGGGTTTAGGACTATCAAAGGGGACAAAACCACTTTACATGTTGATCAACAAGCAATTCTGAGATTTTGCAAGGTTTGCCCAGTGCCATTTGCCTTGCGGGCAAAAGTAGAGGTGTACATTAGAAGGCTGGAGAGCGAAGGAAACATCAAACCATTGCAGATTGGGCAGCTCCAGTCGTACCGATGGTAAAGACTCAGTTCACCTTTGTAAGGATTTTAAGCAGATGGTAAATTGCTTCTCATAGCTGGATAAATGCCTGATCCCTCGCATAGAGGACTTGTATGCAAAGTTGGCAGGAGAGCTGGCCTTTACAAAGCTGGACGTGAGCCATGCCTACCTGCAATTGTGACTGGATCAGAAATCCCTGAAACATGCTACAATTAATACCTGTAAGGGTTTATATCAATACATAAGACTGCCATTTGGGCCACCAACCTGTGTCCTCTTCCAGCGGATCATGGGAACCATTTTACAATGGGCACCCCAGGTTACCATTTATCTGGATGATGTACTAATGACAGGGAAGAACCATTAAGAGCACTTGGCAAACTTGGATATAGTGCTTAAATGTTTTTCCTAGGCAGGTGTATGCCTTAGAAAGGAAAAAGTGTGTATTCTAGGCACCTCAAATGTCCTACTTGGGTTACAGAGCCGACAAAATGGGTTACACTATTGGAAGAGAAAGTGAGGCAGATCAAAGAGCCCCAGCTCCAATGTCTGGACCAGAGCTAAGAGATTTCCTTAGGTTAGTGAATTATTCTCACACATAATCTGACCTCCATTTTGGCACCCTTACACCTGCTAATGGAAAAGGGTCAGCCTTGGAAATAGCCTTGTAGCCAAGAAGTAGCCTTTAGGGAAGTGAAAAAGCAGATATTTTCATCTATCATTGGCCCATTACGATTCGAAGCGAGAGGTAATGTTGACCTGCTATGACTCCCCATACTGTATTAGGGAAATGTTGGCTCATCAGTGGTCCAGTGGAGAGGAACACCCAACAGCCTATGCTTCCCAGACTTTGGCTGATGTTGAATGCAAGAGAAGGAAGGTTTGATGGTCATCTTTGCCATGAGGCAATATCAGTAACTTTGTTGGATAGGAATTTGTCATCGTAACAGATCATAAACCCTGCTACTGAAGGAAGACAAGGCAGTGCCACCCATAGCTTCTGCTAGAATTCAGCGTTGGGCCCTTATTCTCAGCATGTACAATCACAATTTTGAACACCAACCAGGAAGCCAAGTGGCTAATAAGGATGCCATGAGCTGCCTCCCACTGGCAGATACTCCAATGGTGGTGCTTCTTCTGGTTTTAGCTTTGAGTTTTCTGAACACCTTTCCAATCAGTGCTGACAATATCTGACTGAGGACACAAAGATACTGCCCTAGCAAAACTAAAACAGCTGCTGTTAATGGGGGAGACTGAACAGCCACTGAAATCTTTCTGGACCTGGCGAGGCCAGATCACCAATGAAGACGGCATGTTACTGAGGGAGCAAGGGTGATTGCCCCGAGTAAAGTTACAGCCTGATACTTGCTGAACTCCACCTGGGTCATCCAGCAGTGCCCCCACATTCTTGGGAGTAGCCAGGAAAACCCTGGATTCGGTTGCATGTCGACTATGCCAGTCCTTTCTCGGGCTCAATGTTCCTGGTCCTTGTGGATGCCCATTCAAAGTGGTTGGTCATGCATAAACTTCGGTCAGCAAACTCAGGCAGACTGAGAAGGCACAAGCATCAGTCATGACATATGGACTCCTAGAGGTACTGGTTACGGACAATGGGTCATCACTTACCAGCAGGGAATTTGAATATTTCCTGAAGTCAAATGACATTTGGCACATAAAGACAGCTCCATACCATCTTGCAGAAACAGCAGTCCAAATGTTCAAGGCAGGCTTAAAGAAGCAGCCTCCAGCATCAATTAATACCAAACTGTCCCAGTTCCTGTTAGATTATGGACCACCCCACACACAACAAAGCTCCAGCAGAGTTGCAGACGGGAAGAAGACTCCACACCAGGTTCAACCTGATTTTTGGGGAGTGTGTCTGTGTAATGGCAGGAACGTCAAAGCTGGCCACATGCTGCCTCTAAGTGAGAGTAGCAATTTAATTCACGGACCAAGTGTGGTGCCAGAACCATGGAAATGACCTCATAGAGCTATGAGGTGAGGGTGATGAGAGGTCAGGTTGTGTTACTTACAAAGTTTAGGTAAGTGAGGCTTTCCTGAAAAAGAGTGTGGATCACCTGAAAGCTGTTACTTCGCAAATGGGGTAGGAGAAAAACACACCTGGCCCCTCAGAGCAGCCAGAAGGTCTGTCAGAAACCACAGTTTCACTCCTTCCTTCCAGCGTTGAGAAACCTCAGTCTGAGATGGATGCAACCTCGATACTGTTGCCACCGGAAGATGAAGAGGCATCTCTCTCTCTCTCTCTCGAGGCACTTGGGATGCAAGAGATGGGCTATGATCCAGTACATGCGCCTGTGTCAGAGTCTGAATCAGAAGAACTGGACCTAGGGTGAAACATTGCAGGAAAAGCAACAAACCCAACAGCAGGCCTATGTCCCCAGACCCGGGGTGGGACTGCCTTGGTGATGGGATACCGGCCTCTGTGCTGTTATTTCAGTGAATTCCAATATTATGAAGGATTTTATTGGGGTGGTTTTGAAAACTACTTTCTATAGCTCGAATCAGTTACAAGAGGACATTTTACTCAGAAAATATTAGAGGTCTAAGGACCACTCCGATCAATGTCTTCCTTCCCTTGTTATTTCTCACCTGCAGCTATTTGAATTCTATAAGGAAAGTGGGTTAAAATCCTTTACATGGAGGACAGTTTTGTGCCAGGCAAACATGAACATATATCCTAAAAGATATATGAAGCACAAGAAAAGACAATGCAATGTTAATACAAATATTAAGATACAGCACAGTCAATAATTCATTTTGGGTTACTCAAGGCAAAGATGGACTAAGTGGCTTCTTCATGTGCATTAACTTTCATGAGTTTATAAGATGGCTTTGTATCATGGTTCATACACATTTGCTGTCACACGATCTTTTAAAAATCATTAACCAGGCCTCTATGCTTTCATCAGTCCGGGTTATCTCAAATCAAATTTATAGCCTTAGAGCTGTACAACATGGAAAAAGACCCTTTGGTCCAACTCATCCATGCTGCCCAGATATCCTAAATTAATCTAGTCCCATTTGCCAGCATTTGACTCATATCCCTCTAAACCCTTCCTATTTCTATACCCATCCTGATGCCTTTTAAATGTTTGTAATTGTACCAGCCTTCACCATGTCCTCTGGCAGCTCATTTCATGTACACAACACCCTTTTATGTGCCTCTTAAATCTTTCCCCTCTCACCTTAAACCTATGCCCTCTAGTTTTGGACTCCGCTACCTTGGAGAAAAGACCTTGGCTATTTACCCTATCATGACTTTATAAACCTAAATAAGGTCACCCCTCAGCTTCCGATGCTCCAGAGGAAATAGCCCCAACCTATTCAGCCTCTGCCTATAGCTCAAACCCTGCAAAGATCCTTGTAAATCTTTTTCTGAATCCTTGCAAGTTTCATAACATCCTTCCTATAGCAGGGAGACCAGAATTGAATGCTATATTCCATAAGCAGCCTAACCAATGTCTTGGACAGCTGCGACATGACCTCCCAACGACTATACCCAATGCTTTGACCAATAAAGGCAAGCATACTAAATGCCTTCTTCATTATCCTGTCTAACTGCAACTCTACTTTCAAGCAACTATGAACCTGCATTCCAAGGTCTCTTGCTCAGCAACACTCCCTAGGTCTTTGAAAAATGCATCACCTCACATGAATTTAAATTAAACTCCAGCTGCCATTCCTCGGCCCATCTGATCAAGGTCCCGTTGTACTCGGAGGTAACCTTCTTTACTGTCCACCAATTTTTAGTGTCGTTTGCGAATTTACTCACCATATTTCCTCTGTTCACATCTATATCATTTATATAAATGACAAAAAGCAGTGGACTCAGCACCGATCCTTGTGGTTTACCGCTGGTCACGGGCCTCAATATGAAAAGCAACCCTCCACCACCACCACCATCTGTCTCCTAACTTTGAACCAGTTCTATATCAAAATGGTTTCTTCTCCCTGTATTCCATGTGATCTAACCTTGCTAACCAGCTTACCTATGTAAGTTTGCTACTAAAATAGCAAGAGATGCATCAATTGTTACCATTCTGCCTGTCCAATAGCCAATCAAATTTGTATATTGCAAAGCTACCTTGTGACTTATATGATAACTAAATTTTCTGCACCTTGAAAAGACAACTTCTAGTTCTACTAATGGGAAAACTAACTCTTTTTAGTTCAGCTTGCTCCCTCAACTTTAACCACAATGACAATAGCAAAGTAAAGGCAAAGATTTTATAGTTATATGATGGCTAGACTGGAAGCCATTTACTGCCATTATTCAACTGAAACTGACAGCTCTTTGTGGAGTTGCATAGCCACTAATTGCAAAAAACAAGTAATTGTTTCTCGAAAGTTTCTCTAATCAGTTTCAAAACACTCTCAGGAACAGTGAAATTCACACAATTACAGTTAGACATTTTACAAGTTCCTGACACTAACCCATATGTCTCTCTAGATATAGGCTAACTAGAGGTTTATAGGAATTATCTTTATAATCATTATGGCAACACATTTACAAGGAGATCAAAGCTGGGAACTAAATAGTCAGGGGTGTAGACTTTTCAGAAGTATAAGCAGGTAGGGAAGTGTGCTGCAACATTCGTTATCATGTGTTAGAATAAGTATGATAACAATCAGTGATTTTAGGTTGGAAGATACAGAATCCATATGGATGGAGGTGAGAAATACAAGAGGAAAAACATATTGGAAAGACTGGTCCAGTAATGCAACAGCAGTGATGCAACAGAATGGAGAATAAATCAGTATGAATGGTGGCATTTTAACTAAGACAGTAGATTAATCATTGGTGACTTTAAACACCAAGACGATTGGGAAAGTCAAAGTGGTAGAGTTAGCCACAACGAAGAATTTATATGGAATGCATTTGGATCAATATGTTGAGGATTCAACCTGGAATAAGACTAATTAGAATCTGATGATATGGGATGAGGCACATTTAATAAATGATCTCAGAGTAAAAAAATCCCTAGGAGACATCCTCTTTGGCCTCCGGCGAGGTTCCAGATGACTGGAGGAACGGCCAACATTGTTCCCTTGTTTAAGAAGGGAAACAGAGATAATCCAGGTAATTACAGGCCGGTGAGCCTGATGTCAATAGTGGGGAAGCTGTTGGAAAAGATACTGAGAGACAGGATTTATTCACATTTAGAAGTGATAGGCATGATGAGTTTAGGTGGGAAAGGTTATGTCTCACCATTTGTTTGAGGACAAGACAAGAATGATTGATGAGGGAAGGGCAGTGGATGTTGTCTACATGGAGTTTAGTAAGGCATTTGATGAGGTACCTCCATGGCAGGCTGCTATAGAAAGTAGAGTCTCATGGCATGAGTTGGCTAGACTGATACAAAAGTGGCCTGGCCACAGAAGACAGAGACTAGCAATGCAAGGGTGCTTTTTGCAATGGAGATAATTAGTATATTCCGCAGCAACAGTGCTGGACCTTTGTTGTTTGTAATGTATATAAATGAGCTGGAGGAAAATGTAGGTAGTCTGATTGGTATGTTTGCAGATCACAGCAAAACTGGCAGAGTTGCAGAGAGAGAGGGGAATTGTCAAAGGATACAGAGTGATATAGATATTTTGCAGACTGGGGCAGAGAAATGACAGATGGAGTTTAATCTGGACAAGTGTGAGGAAGACCAAATTAGGTGCAAATTATGCATTAAGTAGCAGTACCTTTAGGAGTATTGACATACAGAGGAATCTAGGTGTACAGGTCCGCAGATACCTGAAAGTGGCAATACAGGTGGATAAGCAGATTAAGAAGGTTTACAGCACACTTGCTTTTATTGGCCAGGGCATTAAATATAAAAGTTGGCAAGTTGTTACAACTGTACAAAACTTTAATGAGGCCATATTTGGAATATTGCACGTAGTTCTGGTCACTGTACTACCAGAAGAACGTGGATGCTTTGGAGATGGTGCAGAAAAGGTTTATCAGGATGTTGCCTGAGCTGAAGGGTTTTTGTTAGCGAAGAAAGGTTGAATAAACTTGGATTATTTTCACTGGAAAGATGGAGGCTGAGGGGTGACCTGATAGAGGTCAAGGAGAAAGTGAGGATTGTGGATGTTGGAGAGTCAGTCGGAAAGGTCAGGCAGCATCCAAGGAGCAGGAGAGTTGACGTTTTGGGCATAAGCCTTTCATCACGCATGTCTGATAGAAGTCTACAAAATTATGAAGGGCAAAGACAGGGTCGATAGTCAGAAGCTTTTTCCCAGAATAGAAAGGTCAACTACAAGGCGGCACAGGTTCAAGGGGAGAGGTTAAAATTTAAGGGAACATTGCGGGAAAAATGTTTTACAGAAGGTGGTGTGTACCTAGATTGCACTGCCAGTGGTGGTGGTAGAAACAGGCACGTTAGCTATGTTTAAAGGTATATTTTGATAGACACATGATAGTGAGGCGACCAGTGGAATAAATACACATACAGGCAATAAGAAGCAGGTCTAAATAAAGATTAGTAATTGGGACAGGGTTGGTGGGACAAAGGGCCTGTTTCTGTGCTGTATATACAGTGATCAAAACATGGAATAGTTTAGCATTCAGTCTGAGAAGGGAAAACTTGGTTTAAAAGCAACTTGCTAAACTCAAATAAGGATATTGCAAAGGAATGAGAGCAAAGGTGGCTGGGAGTGGACTAGGAAAAAACTATAGCTGAAAAGATGATTGATAAACAATGGCAGACAAGAAAATAGTTCATGGCTCACAGCAAAGATACATGAAAAATATGGATTTTAGAATGGAGTAAATTAATTATGTAAAAACAAGGCCTGCAGATGCTGGAAACCAGATTCTAGATTAGAGTGGTGCTGGAAAAGCATAGCAGTTCAGGCAGCATCCGAGGAGCAGAAAAATCGATGTTTCGGGCAAAAGCCCTTCATCAGGAATAGAGGCAGAGAGCCTGCAGGCTGGAGAGATAAATGAGAAGAAGGTGGGGGTGGGGAGAAAGTAACATAGTGTACAATAGGTGAGTGGGGGTGGGGATGAAGGTGATAAGTCAGAGAGGAGGGTGGAGTGGATAGGTGGAAAAGAAGATAGGCAGGTAGGACAGGTCATGGGGACAGTGCTGAGCTGGAAGTTTGGAACTGGGGTGAGGTGGGGGAAGGGGAAATGAGGAAACTGATGAAGTCCACATTGATACCATGGGGTTGAAGTGTTCCGAGGCGGAAGATGAGGCGTTCTTCCTCCAGGCATCGGGTGGTGAGGGAACAGTGGTGAAGGAGGCCCAGGACCTCCATGTCCTAGGCAGAGTGGGAGGGGGAGTTGAAATGTTGGGCCACCTATCACCTTCATCCCCACCCCCATTCACCCATCGTACTCTTTGCTACCTTCCCCCACCCTCCTCCCTGACCTATCACCTCCATCCTATCCCCATTCACCTATTGTACTCTATGCTACTTTCTGCCCAACCTCACCCTCCTCTCATTTATCTCTCCACTCTGCAGGCACTCTGTCTCTATTCCTGATGAAGGGGCTTTTGCCTGAAACGTCGATTTTTCTGCTCCTTGGATGCTGCCTGAACTGCTGTGCTTTTCCAGCACCACTCTAAAGTAAATTAATTATGGTTAACCAAGAAAGTTAAGGATATTTTCAAATTGAAAGAAAAATATACAATGTAACAATGATTAGTGGTAAACCAGAAGACTGGGTAAATTTTAAAGGCCCCAAAAACGTAACTAAAAAATAATAACGGAGGAACAAAAAATAATGAGGGTAAACCGACAAGGAATATAAAAATGGACAGTAGAAGCTTCTTTAAACATATGAAAAAAAAGAGGTCAGAGTGAACATAGCTCACAGAGGAATGAGACAGGAAAATTAATAGTGAGGAATGAGGAAGTGACAGAGGAGTTGAATAAATAATTTGCATCAGTCTTCACAGCAGTGGATCATTAAAAGCATTTCAGAAATGAATAAATGAAGGGGCAAAAGGTATGGAGGCAGTAAATACAATAAATATCACTGAAACAAAGTACAGATGAAACAAATGGAGTTGAAGGTCAATATCCACTTGCATAATGGATTGCATTCTAAGATAAAAATAAAGTAAGTTGTTATGGAGGTAGTGGACACACTGGTAGTAATCTTCCAATGCTCTTACATTCTGGTTTCAAAGGATTACAAGTTACAAGGATTACAAGTAACTTCTGGTTACAAGTTTCAAAGGATTGCAAAACTGCCAATGTAACAGCTTTATTCAAAATGGGGGACTAAAATATATATAAATACAGGCCAGCTAATTTAACATCTGTCATTAGGAAAATGTTAGAGTATATTATAAATGATATAATAACATAGCCTTTAGAGATGTACAATACAGTAAGCATGGCTTCCTGAAATGATCCTTGAAATATTTATTGAAGACTTTGAGGAGATAACAAGCAGAGAGATAAAGGAGAACTAGTAGATGTAACATATTCAGATTTCCAAAGACCATTTAATAAGCCAATTCATATAAGAATACTTACTAAGATCAGGGCCCATGGGATACCAAATGTGGTATAGCACGGATAGAGGATTGAATAACAATTAGAAGACAGGACTTATAATAAGGGGAGGATTTTCAGGATGGTAAACTGTAATTAGTGGAGTCCCACTTGGGTCAATGCTGAAGCCACATTTATTTATGTATAACTTGGACAACGAGAGTTGATGGGCCATTACCAAGCTTTTGGACGACACAAAAATATTTGAAGTAAGTGGCAAGGATAGCACACAGTCTGTAGAGGGATCTGGACAAGCTAGTTGAGAAGGCAAAATCTGGCAGATGGAACGCAACATGCAAAAATGTGAGATTATGCATTTTTGCAGCAAAAATAAAGGAGCTGAATACTATTTAAATGGAGAAAGACTGCAAGAAGCTATAGAGGGCCATGGAGGTCCTGTAGCATGCATCACAAAAAGATACCATTCAAAGTCAACAAGTAATAGGAAAGGCAAATGGAACATAGTCCTTTGTTTCAAAGAGATTAGATTTATAAAAATAAGGAAACCTTGCTGAAACTTTACAAGGCACTAGTCAGACAACAACTAGAATATTGTGAACAGATTTAGGCCCCTTAGCCAAGAAAAAAATATACTGGCATTGGAGACAGTCCAGAGAAGGTTCACTAGGTTGAGTCCAGCTGTGGAGGGATTTCATAAGGAGAAGTTGACTAGGTTAGCCTTGTACATGAGTTTATGAGAATGAGAGGCAACCTTACTGAAACAAATTAGTTTCTCAGGAGGTTTGACAAGATAGATATAGAGAGGTTATTTCCCCTTGTGGGAGATTCTAGGACTAGAGGCTATAATCTCAGAGCAAGAAGTCACCCATTTAAGACCTGGATGAGGAGGAATTTCTTCTCTGAAGGTAGTGAATGAGTGGAATTCTTTTACCATAGAGCACTGTAGAGACTGGGTACAGTATTGATTCTTAAGTATATTCAAGGCTGAGATCAGCAGACCAATAACGTAATCAATTGGTATGAGATAAGGTAGAAAAGTGGAATTGAGGGCTGTTAGATTAGATATGATCTAATTGAATGAAACGGAATTGATGGGCTGAATGGCCTTCATTTAGTCCTATATTTCAATTTCATATCTAAATATAAAACTGTTTAAAAAAAATCAAAAAAACCATAAATGTGCTGAATATAACACTAATATATGAAAGCTAGTTAATCATGAAATTAGCAAGCACAACTAAATTTGGAGACTTTCAGTTGATGACTTACTTGTAAAAATCATCAAAATTCAGCTCCGCTTTGCCTCTTCTTCCAAAAAAATGCACAAGTAATGTAGTATCTACAAAGAAATTTTCCTCTGCACGCTGGAACAAAACAAATAAAAATGATCTCAGTTCATCATGCTTTAAAACGTTTCTGGTCTAAACATTTTTTAAAAATCAGTTTGTAAATCTACGTGCGAAGTCTGCTTGATGGAATCAAAATTCCCCAATTTAATCAAAACACTTTCCCTGAAGAACTACCAACTTTATAAAGTAAATATGTCTTTCAAAATACTGCACTCATAACTGGCGAGTCTCATCTAGCACCTCTCCATACTCCTGTTTGTCTCATAGACAACTCTTCTCTCATTTCCATCTTCTGCACAATGAGTATGTTTCTGTTTTCCACTGAACTCTCTTCTTCTCAAAGCTTCAAGTATATTTGTTTGCATGCTGCTCTCCACTATGCATTCATATCACATAAAAATAAACATTTACAGTCATAGAGACATACAGCACAGAAACAGACCCTTCCATTCAACTCATCCATGCTAATCAGAAATCCTAAATTAATCTAATCCTATTTGCCAGCATTTGGCCCACACCCCTCTAAACCCTTCCTCCTCACATACCCATCCAGATGCCTTTGAAATGTTATTCTACCAGCATCCACTACTTCCTCTCGCAGTTCATTCCATACATGCATCACCCTGTGTGAAAATGTTGCCCTTTAGGTCCCTTATGAATCTTTCCCCTCTTACATTTAACCTTCTTCCTCTAGTTTTGGACTGCCCTACACTGGGGAAAAGACTGTTACTATTCATCTTATCTATGCTCTTCGTGATGTTATAAACCTTTAAAATGTCGTTCCTCAGCCTTCAATGCTCCAGAGAAAATAGCCCCAGCCTCTTAGCCTTTCCCTATAGCTCAAACCCTCCAACCCTGGCTACACCTTGTAAATGGTTTCTGAACCCTTTTAAGTTTCACAGCATCCTTCTATTAGCACAGAGGCCAGAATTGAACTCTATATTCCAAAACTCAAACTTATTCTTTCAAAATGACAACTTTTTTACTTTATTCAGTCTCCCACATTTCCTTCAATCTAAAGTGTTTTATAATTTACATTGAGCTATTGATTTTAGATGCATCTCATGCATTTTATTTTTAAATTAGTGTTTTCACAATGATTTATTCCACAAACATTTGCATGATATGTTTACCATTCCGTTGCATAACTTTTCTCTCTTGTCTAAAAGTAATGTGACCTGAATAAAAGGAAAATCATGATCAAATTGTCCTAAACATTCGTGACACATTGGCTACGTCTCAGTTAGTCTATTACTCAATTCTGCGCACTACAATTCAGGAAGAATAGCAAGGATTTGGAGAGAGTGCAGGAGAAATATACTAGGACAGCACCAAGGATAAAGACCTTCAGTTATGTGGTGAAACTGCAGAAGCTGGATTGGTCGTCTTAGAGCAGGGAAGATCAAGAGGATATTTCTTTGAAGTATCTAAAATTGAAAGGATTTTGAGAGTGGCACTAAGGAGAAATGGCTTCCGGCAGGGTCAATAACCAGAGAATTAAGGTAAATTGTAGAAGAACCAGAAACAACATAGAAAATTTTTAAATAAAAAAAAAATCACGCTTCTTGCAATCCAAAAGATGCTGCCTAAAAGGCTAGTGTGAGTTCATTCAAATGGTAACTTTTAAAAAGGATAGGGATACATATTTGTAGGAAAAACTAATAACATATCTCTCGAGGGTGGGACTAATTGGTTAGCTTTACTAAAGCTGGCACAGGCTGAACAGTGTCCTGTTGTGCCGTCATTCTGTGATTTTAATATGAATCAAAACCATTAGTTGCTGACAGAAAAATAAAATACCAAGAAACAAAATTATAAATTGAAGAGACTGCAAATCCAATAGTTGGTATAAAACTGATAACTGAAGATAAACCAAAACAGGTACCGAAAATCAGAAGTAAACTAATACCACAAGGAAATTCAGAAGTAATACAAAATGGCACAAACATATTTTTAAAAATGTGAACTTAAATAAATGTGGTTAACTAGAAGGAAAAAAAAAGCTCAATTTAAGTTCAACTGCATCTGTCCAAATTTCCCTGATCTTGGGATATCAAACAATGAAATTTGGAGGTGACGGATAGCAAGTGCTTTATAGTACATTTTGATAGCCAGTTGAAGTAGTAGAAGTAGAAGAAGCAGAAGCTACAGTATGCTTCAAACTCTGCCTCGCCTGCCTAATCTCTCATGCAAACATATGACTTTTCTTCAGAATGTGGGCTCTCTTTTGTCTTTCACTATTGATAACAGCATTCACATACCCCTAGTTCTAATCTGAATCCTACCCAGAAATCTGATCTCTGAATCTTCCAAAAGCAGTTTGTAATTATAGTAGTTAACTGTCCCAATGTTGTACACACGACCCCATTATCAATTCAGAATTTGACAAGCAATAAGAATAGGCTAGAAAAACTTGGATTGTTTTCGCTGGAGTGGCAGAGACTGAGGGGAGGCTTGATAGAAGTCAGTAAAATTATGAGATGTATAGACAGAGTTGACAGTCAGAATCTTTTCCCTCCAGATACTAGTCTAATACTAGGGGGCATACATTTAAGGTGAGAGGGGGAACATTCAAAGGAGATGTGAGGGGCAAGTCTTTTTTTTATTTACACAGAGTGGTAGGAGTTTGGAACGCACTGCCACAGGTGGTGCTGGATGTAGATACAGTAGGGGTGTTTAAGGGACTTTCAGATAAACACATGATTATGTAAGGAATGGAGGGACATGGACCAAGGGCACGCAGAAGGTATAAGTTAAATTTGGCATCATGTTTGGCACAAGAGACTGTGGGCTGAAGGGCCTCTTCCAGTGCTGTAATGTTCGATGTTCTATTGTTACATTAATACCAGCTGAGTTGCTCTTGCAAAGGGTGAGCATGGAAACAATGAGAAGAATGGCTTCCTTCTGCATTGTAACGATTTTAAGTAACAGTAGGACAGGTGACCATAATCCTCATTAAAGGGGGTAGGTTTTAGGGAAGATGGAGAAGTAGAGAGATGGATAATTTAATGGAAGGAATACTAGAGCTTTGGGCCCAGGTAGCCGAATACACAGCTATTATTGGTGGAGTAAATAAAATTGGGGATACACAAAGGCCAGAAGTGATGAAACATGGGTACTACTTTTTCAGTAGGGATCACTAACTAATTTATTTATAAATCATGAAATCCAAACTAACAGTTATTTACTAAAAGAATAAGTCACAAGAGTCTACAGTTTAAAACAATTTTTATGACATAAATCTCAAAACAAACACTAAGTACCATTTTAGATAACTTCCTATACCCTAATATCCAGAACCACTTTGCTTTAAACATGAATTAACACACAAATTGTAACTGATTATACACTACAAATTTCACACTAAATGGCAGATAATTAAGGCACATCTTATAAACTCAGTCCAGAGCATACATAGGCAAGAAACACAGTCACAAAATCCTTTAAAACTCTGCTTTTGTCTCAAATTTATTGTTTCTCTTCTCAAAATTAGCCAAAACATGACCAACCTGTTCCACATGGCACAGTCGTCATCAAAACTAGAATGCAGAACCCTCTCAACTCAGTCCGGATGGTTTAAAAAAAAACAATATTATCTTCAAATAACAGAACCAGCTGCAGCAGTTCATTCTCAGCTTCTGGATCAGGATCTGGATTAGTGGTGCTGGAAGAGCACAGCAGTTCATCAAGGGCTTTTGCCCGGAACGTCGATTTCGAAGCTACTTGGATGCTGCCTGAACTGCTGTGCTCTTCCAGCACCACTAATCCAGAATCTGGTTTCCAGCATCTGCAGTAATTGTTTTTACCTTCTGGATCAGGATGCTATTTTCTTTAGCTTGGCTTCTAGAACATTAATGGACTCTAACTGCTACTAAAGAGCTTGGATGGCTGCATATGCCTTGGGGTAACCACAACTGGTTTTAGTTTACTCAAATTCTGGCTAAACATCTCATTATAAACTGAGGGGGTCAGGTTCTGTTATCACATGGAGTTTCTCAAAAATTAATCTCTCCAGATTCTATTTCAGCGATCCCGAAGAATTGTGGGGCTGCAGGTGGTTATTGGAGAAAGGAAGGACAATGCCAAGAGTGTGAATTTAAAAATTATGGCATCACTAGACATGGAGGCAATGCAAGCCAGTAAGCAGAATTTCCCACTGCCTGACACTGCTAGCAGCTCCAAAAGTCCTTACAACACCCACACAGGGTCCCCTATGGTTCCTGGATCCAGGTACGTCCAGGGGCTTTTGGGCTGCGTTTTTCTTCCACAACACGGAGGGGTTTTAGGGTGTTGAGTTTTAACATATTTGCAGATGGTAAGGGATTTTATAAATAGTGTCGAGATTGTAGTGCTGGAAAAGCACAGCAGGTCAGGCAGCATCTAAAGAGCAGAAGAATCGCCATTTCAGGCATGAGCCCTTCATCAAGAATCATTTTTCAGCACCACTCTAATCTTGTCTCACCTCAATCATGCTGGGACCAGTATCCTGGTAAATGGCATGACCAGGGCTACCGGTAGGATTTTAAACTAAATAGTTTTTTTTGGGGGGGGGGGGGGGGGGGGGGGTTCCAGTTGCATGGAAAATTAGAATATCAAAGGTAAAGCAGCAGGTAAGATTGCAGGTTAGTCATGGGGTTGTTTGTTTTCTGGTGGCAAAAATGGTCAGAATGTGGAATGGAGATAAATGTAGAGAAGTCCCCAAGCCCTGATGGCTTGCATCCTAGAATCTTAAAAGAGGTAGTGACAGTGGCTGCACTGGTTATAATTTTCCAACAATCCTTGCACGCAGGAGAAGTAACAGAGTTAGAAAACTGACATTTTTAATACTAACCCCTATCCAGAAAAGAGATGATGGAGTCAAAAAGTGGGTAACCATATGCCAATTAGCTTGACATGCATTGTTGGAAAAATATTGGAATCAATTAAGCAAGTAATAGCAGCACATTTGGAAAATTATAATCTAATCATGCAAAGTCAACTTGGCTCATGAAAGGGAAATCTTGTCTGACTAATTTAGTAGGGTTTTTTCAAGGAAGTCTAACCCAGGGTGGTTAGAGGGAACTAGGTGTGTTATTTTTGAAATCCAGGACACGTTTGTCTAGGCACCTCCCACAAGATTAAGTCATAGATATAGTCCACTGTGTTGGAGGCAGTATATTGGTATGGATAGAGAATTGGCTAATAGGCAAGAAACAGCAAGTGAGGTTTTTTTCTCAGGTTGGCGACCCATGACCAGTGGGATTCTATTGGGATCATCAGTACTTGGACTGCAACTGTTTACAAAATATAATAATGACTTGGAGCAAGGAAATGGATAGACATTTCCAGGTGGGCACAAAATAGTTGGAAAGGCAGATTGCAAGAAAAATACAGTTTACAGAGAGATATTGATAGGTTAAGTAAATGGGCAAAATGTGGCAAAAAGAGTATAATGTGGGAAAGGTACTGACGGAGCACTAGGAAGGAAATTGAAGCACAGGTTCTCAAGGGTCATAATCTCTGGATTACTGCCCGAGCCACGTGCCAATTAGCATAGGGACAAGAAAATTAGGCAAGTAAACACGTGGCTAAGGGATTGGTGTGGGAAAGAGGGATCCCACTTCATGGGGCATTGGCATCAGTTTTGGAACAGAGGGGATCTGTACCGTTGGGACGGTCTCCACCTGAACCGATCAGGTACCAATGTTCTAGCGAAGAGGATAAATAGGGTGGTCAGTAGGACTTTAAACTTCTGAGTTGGGGGGGAAGGGAAAGTGAAAGCAACAGGGAGTATGGCGTTAAATGGAAAGACAAGCAGCAGGATAGCATGTGTGCAGGCGGATTTAAAATTGAGGCAGACTGGGAATGCAGAAAAAAGCAAGGATAACTTAGGACATCATATGACTTCCAATATCTCTAATGATTAGAAAGTTAGCATTAAGGCGCTTTACCTGAATGCTCGTAGCATTCATAACAAAGCAGATGAATTAATGGCACAGATCATAGTGAATGATTATGATGTGGTAGGCATCACAGAGACTTGGTTACAGGGGGGGTCAGGACTGGCAGTTAAACCTCTGAGAATTTTCAACTTATCGAAAAGACAGGGAGGTCGGCAGAGGGGGTGGGGTTGCCTTGTTAGTTAAGAACAATATTAAATCTATGGCACTGAATGACATAGCGTCAGATGATGTGGAGTCTGTGTGGGTGGAATTGAGGAACCACAAAGGCAAAAAAAACCATAATTGGAGTTGTGTACAGACCTCCTAACAGTGGTCAGGACCAGGAATGCAACATCTACCGGGAAATAAAGAAGGCATGTCAGAAAGGCAAGGTCACGGTGATCATGGGGGACTTCAATATGCAGGTGGACTGGGTAAATAATGTTGCCAGTGGATCCAAAGAGAGGGAATTCATGGAATGCTTACAGGATGGCTTTTTGGAACAGCTTGTCATGGAGCCCACAAGGGAGCAGGCTATTCTGGACCTAGTGCTTTGCAATGAACCAGACTTTATAAAAGATCTTAAAATAAGGGAACCCTTAGGAAGCAGCGATCATAATATGGTAGAGTTCAGTCTGGAGTTTGAAAGAGAGAAGGCAAAATAGGATGTAATGGTGTTACAGTTAAATAAAGGTAATTATGAGGGCATGAGAGAGGAACTGACGAAAATAGACTGGAAGCAGAGGCTCGCGGGGAAGACAGTAGAGCAAAAATGGCAGGAGTTTGTGGGTATAATTGAGGACACTGTACAGAGGTTCATCCCCAAGAAAAGAAAGATTATCCAGGGAGGGATTAGACAGCCATGGCTGACAAAGGAAGTCAGGAAATGTATTAAAGAAAAAGAGAGATCCTATAAAGTGGCCAAGAGCAGTGGGAAATCAGAAGATTGGGAAGGCTACAAAATCAAACAGAGGATAACAAAGAGAGTAATAAGAAAGGAGAGGATCAAATATGAAGGTAGGCTAGCCAGTAATATTAGAAATGATAGTAAAAGTTTCTTTCAATACATAAGAAACAAACGACAGGCAAAAGTAGACATTGGGCCACTTCAAAATGATGCTGGAAGCCTAGTGATGGGAGATAAGGAAATAGCAGAAGAACTTAACAAGTACTTTGCGTCAGTTTTCACAGTGGAAGACAGGAGTAATATCCCAACAATTAAAGGGAGTCAGGAGGCTGAGTTGAGTATGGTTGTCATTACAAAAGAGATAGTGCTAGAAAAGCTAAAAAGTCTTAAAATTGATAAATCTCCTGGCCCCGATGGGATACATCCTAGAGTTCTGAGAGAGGTGGCTGACGAAATAGCGGAGGCATTGGTTGAGATCTTTCAAGAGTCACTGGAGTCACGGAAAGTCCCGGATGATTGGAAGATCGCGGTTGTAACCCCATTGTTCAAGAAAGGATCAAGACAAAAGATGGAAAATTATAGGCCAATTAGCCTAACCTCGGTTGTTGGGAAAATTCTAGAATCCATCATTAAGGATGAGGTTTCTAAATTCTTAGAAGAGCAGAGTCTGATTAGAACAAGTCAACATGGATTTACTAAGGGGAGGTCATGCATGACAAACGTGTTGGTATTCTTTGAAGAGGTGACAAGTAGGTTAGACCAGGGAAACCCAGTGGATGTGGTCTATCTAGACTTCCAAAAGGCCTTTGATAAGATGCCACACAGGAGGCTGCTGAGCAAGGTGAGGGCCCATGGTGTTCGAGGTGAGCTACTGGGATGGATTGAGGATTGGCTATTTGACAGAAGGCAGAGAGTTGGGATAAAAGGTTCTTTTTTAGAATGGCAGCCGGTGACGAGCGGTGTCCCGCAGGGTTCAGTGTTGGGGCCACAGCTGTTCGCATTATATATTAATGATCTGGATGAAGGGACTGGGGGCATTCTAGTGAAGTTTGCAGATGATACGAAGTTAGGTGGACAGGCAGGTAGTACTGAGGAAATGGGGAGGCTGCAGAAGGATCTAGACAGTTTGGGAGAGTGGTCCAGGAAATGGCTGATGGAATTCAACGTGAACAAATGCGAGGTCTTGCACTTTGGCAAAAAGAATAAAAGCACAGACTACTTTCTAAACGGTGAGAAAATTCGTAAAGCCAAAGTACAAAGGGATCTGGGAGTGCTAGTCGAGGATTCTCTAAAGGTCAACATGCAGGTTGAGTCCGTGATTAAGAAAGCGAATGCAATGTTGTCACTTATCTCAAGAGGGTTGGATTATAAAAGCACCATTGTGCTACTGAGAGCTTATAAAGCTCTGGTTAGGCCCCATTTGGAGTACTGTGTCCAGTTTTGGTCCCCACACCTCAGGAAGGACATACTGGCACTGGAACGTGTCCAGCGGAGATTCACACGGATGATCCCTGGAGTGGTAGGTCTAACATATGTGGAACGGCTGAGGATCCTGGGATTGTATTCATTGGAGTTTAGAAGATTAAGGGGAGACTTAATAGAGACGTACAAGATAATACATGGCTTGGAAAGGGTGGATGCTAGGAAATTGTTTCCGTTAGGTGAGGAGACTAGGACCCGTGGACACAGCCTTAGAATTAGAGGGGGTAAATTCAGAACAGAAATGCGGAGACATTTCTTCAGCCAGAGTGGTGGGCCTGAGGAATTCATTGCCGCAGAGTGCAGTGGAGGCCGGGACGCTAAAATGTCTTCAAGGCAGAGATTGATAGATTCTTGTTGTCTCGGGGAATTAAGGGCTACGGGGAGAATGCGGGTAAGTGGAGTTGAAGTGCCCAGCAGCCATGATTGAATGGCGGAGTGGACTCGATGGGCCGAATGGCCTTACTTCCACTCCTATGTCTTATGGTCTTATGGAGTACCATCTAGAGTACTGTGAGCAGTTTTGATCACCTTACTTAGGGAAAGATATTTCACTGGAGGCAGTTCAGAGAAGGGTTTTCTAGAATCATCTCCAGTAAGGAGGGATGGTCTTTCAGCAAAGCCTAAACAGATTGGGACTCTACATACTAGAGTTTAGAAGAGTGAGCGGTGATCTCATTAAAACATACAGGATTCTTAATGTATGTTTAGAATATATATTAAGAATACATTGTATTTTTAATGTATATTCCACACTAAGAAGAATGTAGAATATTGACAGGGTAGATGCTGTTTCCCCCTCATGGGATAGTCTCGGACCAGATAGCGTAGTCTCAGAGTGCCAATTTATGACTGAGATGATGTCAAGGCGACGATGGAGGGCAGATGTGGACAAGGTCAGGTGACGAAGGAGCAGCACTCTGAAAGCTCAAGATTCCTAAAATAAACCTGTTGGACCATAACCTGATATCACTGACTTCTGATAATGAGTGAGATGAGAAAGACTTTCTTCTTTGAGGGTTGAGACACTTTGGAACTCCTTGACATAGACAGCTGTGGGGACAGAGTCCTTGTGCAAATTTGAGAAAAATAAATAGATTCTGATCAGTCAGAAAATCAATGATTACAGGGACAGGGTAGGAAAGTGGTTAGAATTATGATGGACCAGGCCAGAGTCCCTCGAAATATTTTAAGGTGGTGGCCTGGATCCTAATGTTTTCTTATTTTAAAGGCAGATGTGAAATGGATATTAGAGAGTGACCCAGCTAGGCAAACTACTCAGCTTTAAGCAAACAGAATTTATTTAAACACAGTTGAAACACAAACAAAAGAAAACAATTTAGAATAACATATTTGAAAACCCAACCAACTCAATAGAGCAACTTAATCAAGCAGCCGTTCCAATTCCTGCAACATACCATAAACACACCACTTGGTAAGAGGTAAATTCAAATTCAGGTTCTTACAGACAGAAGAGATTTGAGAGAGAAAGCTAGTCAGGAACCATCCTCCACTGCAGCAGCTTCTCATTGTTACAACTAAAAGAAACTAATAAAAACCTGATCTGGGAGAACTGACCACGCCCCTGCCATTATTAAACTAAGCTCTTGTCCAGACATTTCAACACCTCTGTCTTTATGACCTTGCTTGGGAAAAAAAAACTAAGGACAAAATAACCTTGTTAAAGGGGCAGCATTGTCACAATGGGAAATATCTGGATCAACATTGATCCTATTGAAGGATAAACAAGTTCAAGCGGCCAGATGGTCTACTCCTTTCCTATTTCTTATAGTCTTGTGGTCTTATTAATGAAAGCAGTTTATGTACATTTAGAAGACAATGGTTTTAGTATTCTTAATTGTTGACTGAAAGTAACATCTGCTTATCCAAAAAGACCAAAGAATGGTGTGTGATGGAAATCAGACAAAATCAGAAATTGCTGGAACAACTCAGCAGCTCTGGCAGCTGAAAGCGGAAAAGAGAAAGCAGAGTTAATATTTGGGATCCAGTAACCCTTCTTCAGAACTGATTGTAGCTAGGAAAAAGTTGTTATACATGATAGAGAAGGGGTGGTGATAGAGCCCAGGGAGAAAGAGAGAAAAACTGTTGGTGGACAAGGTAATGGGTAAAGGTCAGGCTGAGAGAATGAATAGTTGCTAATGTAGGCCATTAGTGGCTGACAATGGGTTGTTTGTGGCAGCAGCCCATGTGATGACAACTTTAGCTCTTCCCTTCATAGATGCTGCCAAGATGGAATTTTTCCAACAATTTCTTATTTTGCATCTGTTCATCCAATACCGCATAGTAGACAAGCAGCATAATAAATCGGAGGCTGTGGATTCATTGATCCCTTGTCCCAAGATTACAAGTCCAGTCCCAAAGTTGTCCCAGCTGTGGTTTACCACAATCAGCACTCATTCCATCCTGGGGAATGGTCAGGAAACTTTAATAAAAATTAATAACGTAGTCCTCTGGTTAAGTTTAACAGATCTCTAGCAATTTCTGATTTTCCACTTCGCCAAAACAACCTCTTGCACCCAAACAACACCCTCCTGTATTCTCCCTGAGCCAGAGATAGGAAATCAAAGGTGGATTTTTCTCAAGTGAGGTAGTCTTTGGATAAAATTGGCATATTGGTGGAATAGTCTCAGCCTAACCAGTGAGTTATAGAGGTTTAATGTCATATACTTGATTTTGTACTCTATACCTCCGGCAAAAGTAAGTCGCAAGTTGGACAGGCACTGATTTGTGAATGGCTGTTAAGGTGGTGCCAGTCATTGGGCAGTGAGTTGGCACTAATTTTCCAAGAATGTAAATCCAAAGTCTCCATTCTTCTCTATTTTAAATTCTCCAAGTTGAAAATATTGTGCGAAGCCTACATGTTACTGCTGTTGTTATAGAAAGCAAGACTACTAGGTGACACGTTTACTGAAATCCCATCTTAAACTCAATTATGACGCTTTTGGAGAAATGCACACCGTGCTCTTCCGTAATGCGATAACTAACAAATGGAAATGAGCCTTTGACTGGTTAGTGCATTTGAAAATACTTGTGATATGGTGGAAACAAAATACATAAGCTTTGATTGCAATAAATTGTACAAAACAGCTGATTAGGAATTTGATAAACTGATATTCAGTTGGTTGCAATGCGAACAATTTATAGCCTGCAAAGTTACCATTGAAGGAACAGGTCATGTGTTCCACATACGCATGTGAAGGTGTAAATTGCAAGAATGCAAGCATGCTTACACACAGCAAGTGCAAAGTTCATAAATTTAACCAATAACACGAGTATTTTTAATGCCATTGCAGTTGTTCTAATGTGGTTTCATTCTAGAGTCAGCTTTTTATGGCCAAATTCCACTCCAACTCTATTTACAAGTTTGCCAATGATACCACTGTTGTAGGTCAGATCTCAAACAACAAGACAGAATACTAGGAAGAGACTGAGTGTTTAGCAGCATATTGGAAAGACAACAATCTTCCCATCAACATCAGAAAAATGAAGGACCTGGTCACTGACTTCAAGAAATGGAGTGGATCTGCATCAAAAGTGGAGAGGTGGAAATGGTTGAGAGCTTGAAGTACTTGGTAGTGATGATCTCCAACAATCTGTTCTAATCTACACGTCTAGATGACAGTCAAGAAAGCACAACATCAGCTTTACTTCCTCAGGAAGCTAAGGAAGTTTGGCATGTCCACGAAGATTTTTAGTAATTTTTATTGATGCACCACAGAAAGTGTCTTATTCGGGTGCATCACAGCATGGTATAGCAACTGCTCTTCCCAAGACTGCAAGAAACTACAGACAGTCATGAATACAACCTCGTCCATCAGAAATACCAGCCTTCCATCCATTGACTCCATTTGTACTTCTCACTGCTTCGGGAAAGCAACCAATATAATCAAAGGCCCCTCTGATGCTGGTTATACTCTCTTCCCCCTCTTTTGTCAGGAAGAAGATAAAGTTTGAATTCACATATGAATAATTCAAAAGCAGCTACTTTCCTGCTACTATCAGACTTTCGAATGGACCTGCCAAATGTTAACTCTCATTTCTCTCTCTCTCTGCGGCTGTAACACTGTATTCTGAACTCCGTTCAGATACGCTGATGCACTTTGTATGGTACAATCTGCCTTTGTAGCAAACAAAACAACACTTTTCACTCTATGTCAAGTACATGTGACAACGATAAATCAAAGGTATGTTGTAAGTAAAAATGGCCACTAATTTACCTGCACATGCAAGTCGCACATCTGATGTCATGTCATTATTGGAGAGAAAAAGAAATACTAGTCTTTTAATAAAGGTCTGGTAAGTCATATTAGTTACACTGCAACCGAAGCTCACTGTCTGGTCCTCTAGACCTCCCAGCACCACCATCGCAGGGCATGCTCCACAGACAGACTGCATACAACCATGTCCATGGCTATTGGCACCTCATGTACCAGCCTCCTGTATCATCAGGGCACATCCCCAACTCACTAACAGTTTTTTCTGCACTTCAATATTAACTTTGGAGTGCAGTGCCACCTCTCGTTGGAATGCTGCTGCCAGAATATTTTACATGCAGGGACGAGCACCCTGATCATGAACTGGAACGGGCAGCATCTCATACCTTCTCGCCTGCTCTTAGCACTCATTCACTTTTTACCTATTTCAATATGCACAGCATCCTTGCACACCTCTTTTGCTTTATCCCCTTAGCAAAAGCTAACGTTCACAATATTCTTGCCTTGCCTTTCAGCACAAACACCGAGTTTGTCAGCAGTCATCAGGGAATGAAACATGCTGTTGTAGGAAACAGTGCCACATCAGTGTTACACCTGCCCCATGTGCCAAACATGTAAGCACCAAATACACTGCATGTGCTTCAAACAAATGGCCTTGTCTCAAAATCTATGGGGAATAGCCGTCAATCAATCCTTTATTAAGGGCTCTAATGCTGTAAGTCAAGGGTAGCTTCTAATATCATGAGGGATTTAGGCGCAGTCAGTTAGCTGGCTGCTTGGAAGTGGTCATGATCAAAGGGTTCTTATCTTTACAATCTGGTGAGTAGGCCACAGTCAGTCCTGTTGGTCCAGTGCAACCAATTGCATGAAGTCAGCTGGAAAGTTGTATAGATATCAGACATGGTCACTCATTCTTTTGTGCTGTCCAGCTAAGTAGCTCAACAGAGTGTCCCATGGTCAGTCCTAAGGGTCTATCCAATAAAGTCAACGAGATGGGGGTGAGGCTAATGATGAGAGGTAGGAGGAATGGACAGAGGAAAGAATCAGTAAACACAGTTACAATTGGGACAGAATGCTGAATACAAGGGTGATTACTTATAAAAGAGGGTGGTGACAGCTCAACAACAAAGGGAGGGAGACAATTGAGCTTTGAATGGGAGGGGGTCTCATTGAGGGTCAGCAGCACATTGGCTTTCATGTGGGAGTGGAGGTAAAAACAACACATTACTACATCTACGATGCTTGTTAAATATGTCTGAGGCTTGGGGATGGTTAAGATTGGCAGATAAAGATTTAGATAGAGGGGTTCGGTGTGGCATTTGGGAAGTTCAAAACCTATGGGGTTGTTGGGGAGGTCTACCAAGAAAGATACGTACATTTGAGAGTTCACCAACAGTAAGAGGCTGAGCCAGAAACACTCTGCTTAATGAGTGACCACTATGTGGAAAATATCAATATCAAAATATCAAGATTTCAAATATCAATGAAGATGAAAATTGCTGTGACCACACCTGAGGTTGGAGCAGTAAGTGTTTTATTCTGAGGGAGGGGCTTCAATTTCAAATGATTTGAGGCACTAAAAATGGCAACAGCATCACACAGTATCCATACAGTAAAACAGACAAATGCGAGCACCCCAATCCAGAACAAACTGATCTTCCATTTGTTATTTCTCAGTTCCACCTATATAACTTCACTGGACAATCTACCACAAATATCCTCCATAAGTACAGTCTTAGTGTTATCCCTAAACAAAAATGCCACCTACCCTCCTCTCTTACCCAACTTTTTATCCTTCCCATAGCACCTGTACTCCAGAACATTAAGCTGCCAGTCCTGACCATCCCTGAGCCACTTTTCTATAATAGCTCCGATTCCCCAAACCCATGTTCCCAACCATGTCTGAAGTTCACCTGTCTTGGTTGTCAGACCTCTTGTATTAAGTAAATGAAGTTCAATTTATCAGCTTTACCTCATTCTCGGTCAAGCTCGTCTGCCTTGATTATTTGACTTGCTCCCCTTATCTATTGCACCAGCCTCAGCCTTTTCAGTTTCCTCACTATCACTGGTTGCATACACACACACCAACTTCCCTCTCCCCATTCTGTCCACCACTAGTTTAGAGCCTCCCAAGTATCACTAACAAACCTCCTGACAATAATATTGGTCCCCGTCCAATTCAGGTATACTCCATCCCTCTTATACAGGTCATTTCTATACATGAAGAGATCCCAATGATCCAAATTTGAGAACCCTTGCCCCCCGCATCTGTTCCTTAGCCATGCTTTCAACTCTCTCCTCTTATTTCCACTCTCACTAGCACATGATACCAGTAGTAGTCCAGATACTACTTCCTTCAGAGACCTACTCTTTAACCTCCTGCCCAGTTTCCTATATTCTCTCTGAAGAACCTCATCCCTTTTCCCTTTCCAATGTGCACAACAACTTCCTGCTGGTCACTTCCCCATTCAGAATGTTGCATCCTTTCTGAGACATCCTTGACTCTGGCAGCAGGGAGGCACCACTCTAACCTGATGTGTTGCTGACGGCAGCAGAAATGTCTGTCTGTGCCCAAGAACAGAATCCCGTTACCATCAATCGCTTGGAACCTGACATTCCCCTCATTATAGTAGAGTCAGTCATGGCTCCTGAAACCTGGCTGTTGGTGCTATACTGCTCTGAGAGGCCATCCTCCCTTAGAATTCGCAACAAAATGTATTCCCTGCAGACAGTCCCCTGGAACATTCAAATTCTCCCTGATCTCCCACATCTCGAATCACAGTCAATGAAATGCTGTGTAGAATTAAGGCTTCAGTGCTATAGCAATGGCTAAATGGATACTCACGTACTTAGCTGAAGAAAAATAAACATAAACTTACAAATGCAATAATATATTTACGTAACAAGCCACTGGTGCTACCGTGTGCTCAGAAAGGTTGTCTTATTTCTTTGGCAAAAGTGAGGACTATCACAGTGCTATCTCATGTTCAACAGCTGGAGTGGAGGGAGCCCTTTGGTGCAGTCCACAAGCTTTGGATCTTGGTTGGCAATGCTCGAGAACCCAGACATGTGGAGCGCGTCCTACCAGAGGTAGGTGCATCCTCCTCGGCCTGGACTCCTATTGTAGACGTGAAGGTGGAAGCTTGGGCAGCTCTGGAGTGCCCTCAGACTTCTGGAGGGTCTGTATGAGGTTCCTGCTTCGCCTGTTGCCTATAGGATCTGTCCTGTCTCCTTCTGAAGAGTCAGCTGGAGTGATGCCAATGTTCTTTGTTCCAGCATGTTGCCTTGCTGTTCATGCAGATGGCTAGAGTGATATAGTTATAAAAGGCTTATGCCCGAAACGCCGATTCTTCTGCTCCTTTGATGCTTTTCCAGCACCACACTCTTGATTCTGATCTCCAGCATCTGCAGTCCTCACTTTCCCCTGTACATAACCAGCAGACTCTTGGGAGTGCTAGACCTGGCTGTCCAAGGCAGCAGCCAGCTTGCCTGTGGAAGCAGCAAAATATGTGCAAGCCTGAGGCGGCAGGCCCCTAAGCATATTGCTGCAGTTTTGCACTTGTGTGTCAGGATTCCTAGTGCTCCCAACAAACTTTCCTGCTCCTTTTGTGTCTGCTTGACCACATCAAGGAAGTCATAAATTGCCAATAATATGGAGTCCTCTTCCATCGGAGGCTAGGCAGGTCTCTGGATTTTGGCTGTCCTCTGAGTGCAAGTGCCCACCAGGGTTTGCTCCTCAGCCAGATGCTTGCAAATTGTCCTTTAAATATGGCACTGCACTAGGGATTCCAAGATATTATGGCAGCAATGAGTACTTTGGGCTAGCATCAGATGAGAAGGGTGACAAAGAAGCACGGTGTCAAGCTAACAAAGTGAGTTTCAGATAATCACACAAAAACACTAACTCAGCCTCGCAGAGATAGACCTCCATAAAAATCAAAAATTCAGCTCATATTTTGCATTCTTCTACGCCAATTTTGACTGTCAGCTGCTCAGATTTGCCTTTTGCTTCATATCAGTTTGATTTTCAAATCAAAAATCAAATGTTCAAACTGCCATTGTGGGATTTCATGCTCAGGATTATTAGTTCCAGCTTTTCATTGCTCTACTACATAGTCCTTAAGTCTAGAGACCTAACTTAACAGTTGCACTGCCATTTGTACATCGTAACACCGAAGTGACAATATAACTGTATTCTATGTAAAATGCATCTGGAACAAAAAAAATTAGAAAACCTTTACGTTTTTTGACTTCACACAGATTTTGTACCTCTGCAAGGTCTGAAAACAGTGCTTGACTGGTGTTACGTCTTAATGTATCCCAGTAACTTCGATCTGTGGTTTGATTTGGGGTATCTTTATTTACCACCTGCAGAGTTTGAAAAGGTAAAAACTGTTGTAAAGTTCAACATAAATGACACATGGTGAAAGTTCATTCAGGAAGAAACAAAAGTTGTAGTGTCAATTATTCTAGTATTTATTTTGATATTGAAATAGAAGTAAAAGATTTTTAAAATATCCCTGATATAATTTCAACACAGATTGTTATTTATGTCTGTGCACAACTATTCAGAAAATTACAAGTGGGAAAACTAACAGAGATCCAAGCATCTGTCCATTATCACAATTGTCCTCCAGTTGGCTGCACTTGTTCACGTACTGAGCATCCTCTCCTTCAACTTCACTCATTTCCACTGATAAGAGTCCTAGCAATGCCTGTATTTTTATAGGTTGCATAGAAGATTCCTCATTCCAGTCCTACTCTGACTCCCTCCCTCATCTCTCTTTCCAGTATTGTTGCCCTCTACTCGAAGTGGAAAATCTCAGATATTCGGTTTTGAATTTCATCCTTTCTCATCTCTCTTCCCTTCCTCAACTTCTTTCTAGGAATATGTTATATAAGAATTCATTATATGCCCACTGACACCCACAGTTATCTCAACTACATTTCCTTACATCTCGATTCCTTCTCCCAGTTGCTCTGTCACACCTCTTCTGATGATGCAACTTTTCATAAAGCTGATATTACACGATGTTCCTCAATAGAGGAAACACTCCTCTTTTTCCTCACCTCCAATCAACAAACTTCATAGTGCTTGACATGGAACTTGGCTGTGTCTGATTTATTTTCGGTTCTCAACTCTCACCCATTTATCTAACTTCCAAACCAATGATGGAAATTAACATTTGCAGCTCAAAGATACTGTACCAGAGAGACAGAATGCAAGTTTTGATTTTTATTCTTGAAATGGAGAAATTTGCTTCTGCAGTGCGATGGAAATGGGGGGGAAATGATTTGAACAATCTTGAGGACAAAAAGAAAATAAACATGATGTATGGCAAAAATAAGGTATGTGCCTGCATAGGTAAATTATAAATCTTCATAAGACTACAATAAAAAAAAACTGAAGAACCACTGATGCTGGAAATCAGAATGGGTCTTCGATTTTGAAGAAAAATCATTGGACCCAAAACATTAACTGATTTCTCTCCACAGATGCCCACCAGATCTGCTGAGATTTTCTAGCAATTTCTGTTTTTGTTTATAAACAATACTTGTCAATTTTCTATAAAGGCATAAAAAATAGGAGGAGGATTAGATCATACAGCCCCAGAGCCTACTGTGTCATTCAATTCACTCATGGCTGATCTGTTACTTCAATTCCACTGGAGTATTCAAGTAGTGAAGACTTGATACAGCTGTATAGGTTGCTGGTGAGACCATATTAGCTTCAGTTTCATTTTTTAAATGGGGGGGGAGGGTTGAAAATAAGTTCAAAAGGTCCGCCATGTCTCCATTGTCGAGGTATGACGCCAGATAGCACTCATGGCTGCTCATGTGCCCGTACCAAATTATAACGTTTTTGTCAATCCCCTCATATGCCCCTCCTCCCACCAATGCTCAAAATATACAGGAACAGCAGGCAAATCCAAACCCCCAAAAACATACTTGACCTTGTACTAAAATTAACCAAGGGACAACCAGAAAAAAAAGTCACCCCCACAAACACACTTCACTTGGCATTGGGAAATTAACCCAGTCAGGTGATCAAAGCTTCATTTTGGGAAGTGACCATAACTCCATTAAGTTTTAAGTTACTTAAGTAATAGGATAAAAGCAGCCCTCAGGTGAAACCTACTAAACTGAAGGAAGACTAACAATGACAATATTGGGCAGGAACTGGAGAATATAGATTTTGGGCAGTTGTTTGAAACCAAATCCACACTGTCCTGTGGGAAGTTTTTAAAGGCTAGTTGATTGAATTTAGGAACAGTGTTCTTCTGAAAATGAAGGGATAAGGGAAGGCAAGATTCAGGGGGATGACAAGAGAAATTGTGAGCTTAGTCAAAAAAAAGGTATACATAAGGTTTAGGAAACTGGAACAGACAGAGCCTTCAAATATGAAGAAAGCAGGAAAGAACATAAACAAGAAGTTTTCATGGGGGGGGGGGGGGGGGGGAGGGGTCAGTGGTGGTGCTAATAGGAGCTATGAAATCTCTTTAGCAAACAGGATTCAGGAAAATTCCAAGGCATTTTATATGTATCTAATGAGTAAGAGGACAGCTAGAGAAAGGTCAGGTCCACTCAAGGACAAAGGAGGCAATTATTAGATTCCCTACAGTGTGGAAACAGGCCGTTCGGCCCCATCAGTCCACACCGAACCTCCAAAGAGTAACCCACCTAGACCCATTTCCCTCTGACGAAAGCATCTAACACTATGGGCAATTTACTATGGTCAATTCACCTGATCTGCACATCTTTGGACTGTGGGAAGAAACTGGAGCACCCCCTGGAGGAAACCCACGCAGACACGTGGAGGAATGTGCAAACTCCACACAGGACAGTTGCCAGAGGCTGGAATCGAACCTGGGACCCTGGTGCTGTGAGGCAGCAGTGCTAACCACTAAGCCACCATGATGCCCAAAGGAGGATTTAGGAGGCAAGGATGCGGGGCTGAACCTGATCGAGAGACCGTGCATGAACTGCCTGAAAAATGGGATGACCCAGTTGCTGTTGACTAAAATTCCATTCTTCACAGGAATTACTGAGAGTTCTTTTACCTGTGAGAGCTGTGGCTGGGGTTAATAATAAGGTTCAGTCAGATGGAATGATACAGGAGGAAGGAGTCCGGTACACGCTCTGTGTTTCCTCCAAAGAGGTCCTGAACCATGAAGTTGTGAAAGCTGACTATGCTACAACCAGAATCCCTGAACTTGACTTTGAGATTCCACCATTCACACAGAAAGGAGCACTTTCTACTCGAGGGTCTGATTGACAGAGCTGTAGCTGGTCTAGAGCAGGACCAGTCCACACGTAAGGCAATGGATCCCAACGTCGCCTTGAAGATTGAGGAATTTATTATGAGTGGAGACAGAAGAAGTGGGAGAGATCATTAATGAGTACTGCACATTGGAATTCACAAAGGAGAAGGACATGTTAGATGGTGACTTTGGAGAGGGTTACGTTGACATTTTTGAGCATGTCGATAAAATAAAAGGCATTGGGTGTTTTGAAAAGCATGAAGAGAGACAAGTCCCCAAGACCTGACGGGAGCTATCCTAGAATGCTGAGCGAGGCAAGGGAGGAAATGGCTGAGGTCTTACGTGAAATCTTTGTATCCTCTTTAGACAGGAGAGTCTCAGAGTACTGGAGATTAGCCAAGGTTGTTCCTTTGTTTAAGAAGGGCAACAGGGATAATTCACGATATTACAGGCTGATCAACTTAACATCAATGGTAGAGAAATTAATGGAGAAGATATTAGGGACAGGATTTACTCCTGTTTGGAAAAATATTAACCTTTGAGTGATAAGCAGTATGGCTTTGTTTTTGTGGAGGTTATGACCCACGAACTTGATTGAACCTTTTAAGGCAGTGACAAAGATGATTGATGAGGGAAAACAATGGATATTGTCTACACAGACTTTAGCAAGGCCTTTGTCAAGTTCCCTCATAACAGTCTGATACAGAAGGTGAAGGTAAAAACAATGACTGCAGACACTGGAAACCAGATTCTGGAGTAGCGTGGTGCTGGTAAAGCACAGCAGTTCAGGCAGCATCTGAGGAGCAGGAAAATCGACGTTTTGGGCAAAAGCCCTTCATCAGGAATACAGGCAGAGTGGCTGAAGGGTGGAGAGATAAACGAGAGGGTGGGGGTGGGGAGAAAATACAATAGGTGAGTGGGGGTGGGGATGAAGGTGATAGATCAGAGAGGAGGGTGGAGTGGATAGGTGGAAAAGAAGATAGGCAGGTAGGACAGGTCATGGGGACAGTGCTGAGCTGGATGTTTGGAACTGGGGTGAGGTAAGGGAAAGGGAAATGAGGAAACTGGTGAAGTCCACATTGATGCCCTGGGGTTGAAGTGTTCCGAGGCGGAAGATGAGGTGTTCTTCCTCCAGGCGTCTGGTGGTGAGGGAGGCCCAGGACCTCCATGTCCTCGGTTGAGTGGGAAGGGGCATTTAAATGTTGGGTCACAGGGCAGTGTGGTCGATTGGTGCGGGTGTCCCAGAGATGTTCCCTAAAACGCTCTGGTAGGAGGCGCCCAGTCTCCCCAATGTAGAGGAGACCGCATCGGGAGCAACGGATACAATAAATGATATTGGTGGATGTGCAGGGAAAACTTTGATGGATGTGGAAGGCTCCTTTAGGGCCTTGGATGGAGGTGAGAGAGGAGGTGTGGGCGCAGGTTTTGCAATTCCTGCGATGGCAGGATAAGGTGCCAGGACGGGAGGGTGGGTTGTTGGCGGGGAAGGACCTGACCAGGTAGTCACAGAGGGAACGGTCTTTGCGGAAGGCGGAAAGGGGTGAGGAGGAAAATATATCCCTGGTGGTGGAGTCTGTTTGGAGGTGGCGGAAATGTCGGTGGATGATTTGGTTTATGTGAAGGTTGGTAGGGTGGAAGGTGAGCACCGGTTGGAGGGGTGGGGTCTGAGGGCAGAGGTGCGGGATGTGGATGAGTTGTGTTGGAGGGCATCTTTAACCATGTGGGAAGGGAAATTACGGTCTCTAAAGGAGGCCATCTGGTGTGTTCTGTGATGGAACTGGTCCTCCTGGGAGCAAATACGGCAGAGGCAGAGGAATTGGGAATACGGGATAGCGTGTTTGCAGGAGGTAGGGTGGAAAGAGATGTAATCCAGGTAGCTGTGGGAGTCGGTGGGTTTGTAAAAAATGTCGGTGTCAAGTCGGTCGTCATTAATGGAGATGGAGAGGTCCAGGAAGGGGAAGGAGGTATCAGAGATGGCCCAGGTAAATTTAAGGTCAGGGTGGAATGTGTTGGTGAAGTTGATGAATTGCTCAGCCTCCTTGCGGGAGCACGAGGTGACGCCAATGCAGTCATCAGTGTAGCGGAGGAAGAGGTGGAGAGTGGTGCCGGTGTAATTACGGAATATGGACTGTTCTACATAGCCAAAGAGACAGGCATAGCTGGGGCCCCTACGGGTGCCCATGGCTACCCCTTTGGTCTGGAGGAAATGGGAGGATTCGAAGGAGAAATTATTAAGGGTGAAGACCAGTTCGGCCAAACGAATGAGAGTGTCGGTGGAAGGGTACTGTTGGGGACGTCGGGAGAGGAAGAAATGGAGGGCTTGGAGGCCCGGGTCATGGCGGATGGAGGTGTAGAGGAATTGGATATCCATGGTGAAGATGAGGTGTTGGGGGCCGGGGAAACTGAAGTCTTGGAGGAGGTGGAGGGCATGGGTGGTGTCTCAAACTTTTGTGGGGAGTTCCTGGACTAGGGGGGATAGGACAGTGTCGAGGTAAGTAGAGATGAGTTCAGTGGGGCAGGAGCATGCTGAGACAATGGATCGGCCAGGGTGGTCAGGCTTGTGGATCTTGGGAAGGTGGTAGAACCAGGCAGTACGGGGTTCCCAGACTGTGAGGTTGGAAGCTGTGGGTGGGAGATCTCCTGAGGTGATGAGGTTCTGTATGGCCTGGGAGATGATGGTTTGGTGATGGGAGGTGGGGTCATGGTCGACGGGATGGTAGGAGGAGGTCTGGCTTCAGCGGTGTAGAGGTCAGTGCGCCAGACTATCACTGCACCTCCTTTATCTGCTGGCTTAATGGTGAGGTCGGGATTGGAGCAGCGGGAGTGGAGGGCAGTGTGTTGTGAGGGTGAGTGTTTGGAGTGGGGGCGGGGCATAGACAGATTGAGGCGGTTAATGTCCCAGCAGCAGTTGGAAATGAAGAGGTCACGGCCGGTTAATAGGTCAGCATGGGATGTCCAGGTGGATGGAGTGTGCTGGAGGCAGGCAAAGGGGTCCTCGGAAGGTGGGCGGGAGTCCTGATTGTAAAAGTAAGCTCGAAGGTGGTGGTAGAAGTGTTCGACATCACGGCGTGTATTAATTTCATTGATGTGTGGGCAGAGGGGGATGAAGGTGAGTCCTTTGCTGAGGACTGATCGTTCGTCCTCAGTGAGGCGGAGGTCTGGAGGGATGGTGAAAACTTGGCAAGACTGGGAGCTGGGATCTGGGATCTTCACCCGCCTCCAACACACTCCATTTCACCTGGGCACCCCGTGTTGGCCTATTACCTGCCCTCGACGTCTTCATTTCCAACTTCCGCCGGGACATTAACCGCCTCGATTTGTCTACGCCTCTCCCCCACTCCAACCTCTCACCCTCACAATGCACTGCCCTCTACTCCAATCCTGACCTCACCATTAAGCCAGCAGATAAAGGGGGTGCAGTGATAGTCTGGCTCACTGACCTCCACCATGACCACCCCACCTTCCCCCCCCCGCACCACCCCCCCCCCCCCCCCCCCCAACCAAACCATCATCTCCCAGGCCATACAGAACTTCATCACCTCAGGAGATCTCCCACCCACAGCTTCCAACCTCATAGTCTGGGAACCCTGCACTGCCCAGTTCTAAGTGGGCGGCACGGTGGCACAGTGGTTAGCACTGCTGCCTCACAGCGCCAGAGACCCGGGTTCAATTCCCGCCTCAGGCGACTGACTGTGTGGAGTTTGCACGTTCTCCCCGTGTCTGCGTGGGTTTCCTCCGGGTGCTCCGGTTTCCTCCCACACTCCAAAGATGTGCAGGTCAGGTGAATTGGCCATGCTAAATTGCCCGTAGTGTGAGGTAAGGGGTAGATGTAGATGTAGGGGTATGGGTGGGTTACGCTTCGGCGGGGCGGTGTGGACTTGTTGGGCCGAAGGGCCTGTTTCCACACTGTAAGTAATCTAATCTAATCTCCTTCCCAAGATCCACAAGCCTGACCACCTAGGCCGACCCATTGTCTCAGCATGCTCCTGCCCCACTGAACTCATCTCTATCTACCTCGACACTGTCCTATCCCCCCTAGTCCAGGAACTCCCCACATACATTTGAGACACCACCCATGCCCTCCACCTCCTCCAAGACTTCCGTTTTCCCGGCACCCAAAGCCTCATCTTCACCATGGATATCCAATCCTTCTACACCTCCATCCGCCATGACCAGGACCTCCAAGCCCTCCACTTCTTCCTCGCCCGACGTCCCCAACAGTACCCTTCCACCGACACTTTCATTCATTTGGCCGAACTGGTCCTCATCCTTAACAATTTCTCCTTCGAATCCTCCCACTTTCTCCAGACCAAAAGCAATGGGCATCCGTATGGGCCCCAGTTATGCCTGTCTCTTTGCTGGCTACGTAGAACAGTCCATATTCCTTAATTATACCAGCACCACTCCGCACCTCTTCCTCCGCTACACTGATGACTGCATTGGCGCCACTTTGTGCTCCCGTGAGGAGGCTGAGCTATTCATCAACTTCACCAACACATTCCACCCGGACCTTAAATTTACCTGGACCATCTCTGATACCTCCCTCCCCTTCCTGGATCTTTCCAGCTCCATCTCAATCTCCATTAATGACGACCGACTTGACACCGACATTTTTTACAAACCCAACGACTCCCACAGCTACCTGGATTACACCTCTTCCACCCTACCTCCTGCAAAAATGCCACTCCGTATTCCCAATTGCTCCACCTCCGCCGTATCTGCTCCCAGGAGGACCAGTTCCACACAGAACACACCAGTTGGCCTCCTTCTTTAGAGACCGCAATTTCCCTTCCCACGTGGTTAAAGATGCCCTCCAATGCATCTCATCCACATCCCGCACCTCCGCCCTCAGACCCCACCCCTCCAACCGTAACAAGGACAGAACGCCCCTAGTGCTCATCTTCCACCCTGCTAACCTTCACATAAACCAAATCATCCGCCGACATTCCCGCCACCTCCAAACGGACCCCACCACTAGGGATATATTTCCCTCCCCACCCCTTTCCGCCTTCCGCAAAGACCATTCCCTCTGTGACTACCTAGTCAGGTCCACGCCCCCCAACAACCCACCCTCCCATCCTGGCACCTTCCCCTGCTACCGCAGGAATTGCAAAACCTGCGCCAACACCTCCTCCCTTACCTCCATCCAAGGCCCTAAAGGAGCCTTCCACATCCAAAGTTTTACCTGCACATCCACCAATATCATTTATTGTATCCGTTGCTCCCGATGCGGTCTCCTCTACATTGGGGAAACTGGACACCTCCTAGCAGAGCGTTTTAGGGAACATCTTCGCTGGGACACCTGCACCAATCGACCACACTGCCGTGGCCCAAAATTTCAACTCCCCCTCCCATTCAGCCGAGGACATGGAGGTCCTGGGCCTCCTTCACTGCCGCTCCCTCACCACCAGACGCTGGAGGAAGAACGCCTCATCTTCCACCTTTGAACACTTCAACCCCAGGGCATCAATGTGGACTTCACCAGTTTCCTCATTTCCCCTTCCCTTACCTCACCCCAGTTCCAAACTTCCAGCTCAGCACCGTCCCCATGACCTGTCCTACCGGCCTATCTTCTTTTCCACCTATCCACTCTACCCTCCTCTCTGACCTATCACCTTCATCCCACCCCCATCCACCCATTGTACTCTTTGCTACCTTCCTTCGCCCTCCTCCCTGACCTATCACCTTCATCCCCATCCCCACTCATCTATTGTACTCTATGCTACTTTCTCCCCACCCCCACCCTCCTCTCATTTATCTCTCCACCCTTCAGGCACTCTGCCTGTATTCCTGATGAAGGGCTTTTGCCTGAAACGTCGATTTCCATGCTCCTCGGATGCTGCCTGAACTGCTGTGCTTTACTAGCACCACTCTACTACAGAAGGTGAAGTCCCATGGGATCCACAGCGAGCTAGCAAGTTGGATACAGAACTGATTTGGTCATAGAAGACAGAGCATAGTAGTGAAAGGATATTTTTCTGACTGGCCATCTGTGACCAGTGGTGTTCCATAGAGATCAGTGTAAGTATATCTGTTGGATGTAAGTTTGCCGCTGAGCTTGGAAGGCTTGCTTTCAGACGTTTCATCACCATTCTAGGTAACATCATCAGTGTGCCTCTGGTGAAGCACCTGGTGGTATGTCCTGCTTTCTATTTATGTGGTTAGGTTTCTTCGGGTGGGTGATGTCATTTCCGGTTCATTTTCTCAGAGGATTGTAGATGGGGTCCAGATGGATGTGTGTATTGATAGAGTTCCGGTTGGAATGCCATGCTTCAAGGAATTCAATCGGACAAACAGGCAGAAAACTAGTTACCAGGATACATGAACATCAAGTTTTCACAAAAAAAAAGATATGACCCATTATCATTAGTATCCTTACATACAGACTAAGAATGACACCATTTTGACTGGGACAGCACATCCATCCTCGGACAAGCCAAACAAAGACACGCACGAGAATTCTTTGAAGCATGGCATTCCAACCAAAACTCTATCAATGCTCACATCGATCTGGACCCCCTCTACAACCCTCCGAGAAAAAAAACGGAAAAGACATAACCCACCCAAAGTAACCTAAGGACATAAATAGCAAGTGGGACACACCACCAGCGCTTCACTGAGGCTCACTGATGTTACCTAGTATGGTGACGAAACACTTGAAAACAAACCTTCTGGCTCAGCAAGCAAACTTACATCCAGAACTTCAACCTGAGATACAAATCCTGTCAAAAATCACTAAGATGTACCGGTTGTTTAGAACATACTTAAGTGATTTGGAGGGGAATGCAGGTTATCTGATTAAAAAGTTTGCAGACAACACAAAGATTGGAGGAGCTGCAGGTAGTGAGGAGATTGTCAGAGGATACACCAGGATACAGATATGCTGGAGACTTGGGTGGAGAGATGGCAGATGGAATTTATTCTGAACAAACGTGAGGTAATGCATTTTGGAAGGTCTAATGGAGGCGACACATATACAGTAAGTGGCAGAATCCTTAAAAGCATTAACGTACAGAGGATCTAGGCATACCGGTCCACAGTTCTCTGAAAATGGCAACACAAGTAGATAAGGTGCTTGCCTTCGCTGGGCAAGGCACAAAGTATAAAAACTGGCAAGTCATGTAAACAGTTCTGGTCACCACGTACTAAAAGGATGTGGAGGCTTTGGAGAGGGTACAGAAAAGATTTACCAGTATGTTGCATGGTTTGGAGGATATTAGCTACAAGGAGAGATTGGATGACTCTAGTTCATTTTCACTTGAACATTGGAAACTGAAGGATGATCTGTTCCAAGTTTACAAAATTATGAAAGGCATGGATAAAATGGAGAGTCAAAGTCTTTTTGCCAGGGTAGAAATGTCAAGTATTAGAGAGCATCAGTTCAAAGGTAAAAACAGGAAAGTTTAAAGGAGATATGAGAGGCACTTTTTTTTTAAACACAGAGTGGCAAGTGCCTGAATGAGCTGCCAGAGGAAATCGCAGAAACAGATACAACAACAACGTTTAAGAGGCACTTTGACAGATACATGAATATGCAGGAAAGAGAGGGAAATGGACTGTGTAAAGGCATCACGTGCTGGAAGAGGCTTAATGGGCCGAAAGGCCTATCCCTTAATGGACTGTTCTTTGTACTTCCTTTTTTAAATAGAGAGAGAGAGAGAGAGAGAGATGGCACAGAACTGCTCCTCCAATCAACAGCTGCTTTTCTCCCATGCCCAGCCAGACTTGGTTGAGAAGCCAGGTATCCGTAACTCTATTGAAAAGTGTGCATCCCTGTTTGATTGGTAGCTCAGACTTTTTAATGTCTATCAATCTCACAATGTTTTAATTGCACAAGATTAAGTAGTTTCAAGTGCTTGGTGGTTTAAACTATTGGAACATAAAGGGTTTGTAACACTTTTACTGGGTTGCAGTGAAAAATGCTTCTTTTTTCAAAAATGTAATGAAAAGTTATGATTGAAACACTATTAAGGTTTCTTATAAAAACATGTCCAACTGTCACTTCAGGGTTCATTGCTTCCGTACAGTGTATGGTGGGTAAATGGCTATTGAAGTGTCATATCTTGGCATGATGGATGAATTGAGGGTAGGAGAAATGGCATCATATGCCACTTTGACCTGGAGGACATGAGGTGACCTGGTGGGATGAGGCTGTGAGAGGTAGCAGAGCTGTAATGACTGTTCTTTTTAAACATTGGGCAGTACTTAAGATAGGGCATTGAAACAGTCTGCCTCAGCATCTAGCAATCCCTGTGGATGTGAAAGTACAGAGGGCATTGTTGCTAAATGTAGAGATGATACAAAGATTGTTGGAGGGACAGGTAGTGTTGAGGAAGGGGTAACTCTGCAGAAGGACTTGGACTGGCTAGCAGAGTAGGCACAGAAGTGGCAGATGGAATACCATGTGGAAATTAGAGCAGTTTTGGCACCTCTATCTAAGGAAGAATGTTCTGGCGTTGGAGGGTTTCCAGAGGATGTTTATCAGAAGCATCTCAGGGATGAAAGGCTTGACATATATGAAGAGCAGTAGAGGATTATGGGATGCACTCGATGGAATTTAGAAGGATGAGTGGGACACCTGATTGAAACACAGAATACTGGAGATGATGTTTCCACTTATAGGAGTCACCCTAATCAGAGGACACACCCTCAGAGCAAAGGGATGACCTTTTGAACCGAGATGAAGAGGAATTTCTTCAGCCAGAGGACTGTTAATCTGTGGAATTTGGCCTCCACAAACCTCTGTGGTAATAAATCAGTGAGGGTATTTAAGACAGAGTTAAATAGATTCTTGATTGTTAAGAGGATTAAAGGCTTGGGGAGAAGGCAGGAGAATGGGGTTTAGAAACAGATCAGCCACGATCAAATGGTGGAGTGATGGACCAAATGTTCAATTCTGCTGCTATATCTTATGCAGCCAAATTTTTATCAGGGTTGGTTGGCCTGACTTCAACCAGCATTTGTCCAGTCAATTAAAATGGTGTCTCTGGAACCAGTATTCCCAAAGGTGGGCTTTGAGGCTGGGAATTTTTCTGACTCTCACCCAATGTTTCCCTCAGAGAGAACTCCACAAGTAGCCCTAAGGGTCCCATTTAAGAGAAACAGAGAAATTTCTTTTCTTCAGATGAACATTCATCTTTGGCATTGCCTGGGTCAATGAAGATATTTAACCCAAATCAGACAGGTTTTTGATTCACAAGGAAGTGAAGAGTTATGGAGGTCAAGCAGCAAAGTAACTTGCTCCTGTTCCAATTTCCGATGTTCATAATCTTCTGCCTTCACAAAAGAATCTAAGCTCATATTAACAGGTACATACTGGAAAAATAATGCGCTATCAAATGTATTCTATACACAGTTGCATGTGGAACACAAATATACCTGACATGATTAAAGGGATGAAACAAAAGATATGGAGATGGAAAGAATGCTTAAAATCAACAATGGTTTTAAAATCCCTTACGCTAACAGTAAACTTCATGCCAAATCTTTCTGACGTACAAGAAACATTTCAGGTGATTTTCATGAAAACATCAAATCAAATAACAAATGCACCTGAAATTATATTTATTGCTTTGAACTTAAAAAAAAATGAACTTTGTTGCCACTAACCTTGAAGAAAACTACCCATAAACAGTTGGAAATCCAAAATACTGTGGATGTTCAAAAATTGAAATATCAACAAAACTTGAGAGATCATCCTGAAATGTTACCTCTGCTTGTCTTGCCACAGATCTTGGCTAACTTAGGTATTTCCAGTATTTTCTATTTTTTTTTTAAATCTATGATCTATTTCATTTTATACTGTGAATTTTCCCTTTCATGAGATCAGTTTATTTTTGATGCCATGACAACCAGATATTCAGCAAAAGTGACAAAATCAAGTAGGGTCACAGCATTTTCACAGACAAGCAACTAGAGTATATATGAATTTCATATCACAATATAGAAATTTGAAATTCCACAAATATTAAATTCCTCATTTAATGAGGCTAAGGCCAAAGGTTGCTCAAGCTAGCCATCTATTATAAAACCCGGTTTCACTTCATGCAACAAGGTATAATTTTGTAAAGTCCATTCATGTGGAAGTTGTCAGTTCAATGATTTCCAAATGACTGCAGTCTGGAGTAACCTCAACAGCACATCTTCTGAAGAATAAAATCACTGAGTAGATGTCAAGCTGCTGCCTGCTCTGATTACAATTACAAATTACGGGACATTAGAAATGGTAACAAATTACTATTTGCAGCATTACTTTTAAGTCAAAATAATTATTGAATAATAAAAAAATAACTAGATATCCCTTCAGCATTAATCTTCTGTTCCCAAATTTATTTGGGTCTGCTTATCTCATGGTTAAGTTCATTAATTCTTACCATTTCTTTGCCTTAATTTTCATTTTCTCATTCATCATTCTTTCTCTATAACTGTTTTGAAATCTTTCTACTTTTCTCTATATCTGCAAGTCTTTTTCTCTTCTGTGTATGCCTTTCTCTTTGTGACTTTTCTGTCTTTTACTCGAGGGGCGGCACGGTAGCATCGTGGTTAGCACTGCTGCCTCACAGCGCCAGGGACCCAGGTTTAATTCCAGCCTTGGGTGATTGGCTGTGTGGAGGTTGCATGTGTACCTGTGTCTGCATGGGTTTCCACCAGGTGCTCCATTTTGCTCCCACTGTTTAAAGATGTGCAGATTAGGTGGATCAGCAATTGTAAATTGCCCCATATTTTTCAGGGATGTGCAGGCTAGGTGGGTTAGCTATGGTAAATAGAGATAAGGTGGTGGGGTGGGTCTGGGTGGGATGCTTTTCAGTGCAGATCTGATGGGCCGAATGGTCTCTATCTAGACTGTCAAGGTTCTATGATTTTCAGCCTCCCTTTTTCAAAAAGTCTTATTCTTCTGATATACACTTTCCTTCTGACTATCTCTTATTTATTAGTTTTCCCTTGACAGAATCTTAATACAGAAATTTCTCATTTCACCAGTATGAGTGTGGTACACATTGTGCTAGATCTGCAGAAATGGCACTAGCTAGTACTGGCCTAACTGGTACCTGCTGTTACACAGCATGAGAGAGAAATTGCAGGGCCCATACCTAATGGAAGTAGGGTGGACACGAGTCTATAACAATATAGGAGTGCAAAGATTGAAGCTCAAACCAGAAGGAAGTAGGCCCTGGACTCTAAGCAAAGGACTTCAAGCATTTCGCCTTTGCAGTACTTATCAATGTATCAAAGCCATTTCAGGCTACAAAGCATAAATTATTGTTCCCATTAGTTTATCGACAACTTAAACTGGAGGTCCTAGAATTATGAGTGAGGATTTTTAATCATTGAGACAATAGCTCCAAGAGCAGGTTTTAAAATTACAAAATATAAACTGGAATTTTCAAAAAAAACCAACTGCAAATAGAAGAGAATTGCCTGGACTTTATACATGGGGTTTTGGGACTCGGACACTTGTGGAAACTTGGATCTTCTTTCAATAGGCTATTATATACTATTTCTTTGGCTGTTGATCTTCACATCACTAATGCACCAGTTTAAGCTTCTGCGGTTTAAAAAGCACAAGGAGAAATAAATGGGCCTGTGGCTGAAGTGGAACAGAGGGGCTTTTAATTGGTCTAAGGAATGGAGATGCTAGCAGCTGGAATAGAGCACAGATGACAAGAAAAGAGATCTAGACAAAGGAGAAGACCAGCTGAGGAATTGCGGCAATGATAGCACTGCACAGATATGATCCATTGTGAAGGAAAAGGAGAAACTAGTCAAAGGGGTTGGTGGTATAGATGGCTTATCTCAACACTATTTGGATGCAAGTTTTGTTTGCAGAGTTAGACTCCGTGGAGAATCTCTGGTAACCATACAGCAATTAAGATAATAAGCTGAGATGTTTGACAGTCATTGAGACCTTTCATATATTGTGTAGATATAAAATAAAGATCATTTGTTTTTTTTTGGCTGCACTTACATTTATTATGTTTTCCACCTGCTCAAGATGATGAAAATGCAGATGAAATATCTGGTTCAGATTACTTACCTCAGGCAATGGGATTTCCCCATCTTTACTTGATCTAGCTTATCCCATCCCCAACATATAATCAAAATAGTCTTCTACTAAACATATTCTTTCATCTTATAAAAATACAGACAATGGTACATGCTGCAAGTTTACTATTAACCAGTGTTACGCTGTTATGAGATCTAACCATAATCTTAACATGTGTTCAAGAGTTAGAACATTTTTTGTAAATTAACATTAGGAAATATTAGAATTTGCCGTTTCTACAAGTCCATTCAGAATAATATTTTAATTACAATTTCATTTACCATATTGATCAGAGCTTATGCATAACTTGTTTTCTAAAGGCAGAATAGTGGAGCTTGTAAAGCAAAATTCAAATATTTTTAACTAAAATAATTTTGCTCATCAAGTTACGTTATTATTTTGATGCTACTATAATGTATCCTGCAAAATTTAATATTCTAGACATAATTAAAGAACAATACATACACTGTGAGGAGGAGCATATTGATAACCAAAAAGTTGCAGATTCTTACATGCCATATGGTGCAGTTTCAAATTACAGATTGTAGTCAGAAATTGAGAAAAGGAAAGGGAAAGAAAAGACAAAGCAATTAGAACATACAGTCAGTCATACAAGCAAATTCTCAGGTTACACCAGGCAGGCAGAACAGAATGGACCCGTGGGTCTAATATTAGTACTTCCCCTTTTATTCTTGAACCTTGATCTGTTAACTATGACTTATATCTCAAACTCAAATTATCACTAACAGCAAAATTTTTGAAGTTATAGTAATTAACATTGGGAAAGTGATACCATTAAGATTAAGCTGGTGTTGATATCCTTTTTAACTAGCCACCTTCCTCACAGATCACAGGATCAAAAACAGGAAAATACATGTGCTCACCACCTGTGCAGACTTCTCCTCATCATCACCTCTTCGTCCTCGTTTCTCATTTTTCTTTCTAAAGATTTCCTGAAGCTACAATAAAATCATTGAATTACATTACAAAGTCATCTTTACAAATAATATTATTAATAACTAAGTTCAGCTAAACTAAAAATGCAATTTTGAAACCTACTTTTAAACTAAACTCCATAGAATGACTATTAAAATCAACAGACCAAAGTGAATAATGTTACAATAACAACATTGGCTTGCAATGATGTAAGCTCCAAAAGCAAATTAGTTTTAAAGATTGTTTATAAGACAACCAACATAGTTAAATAGTTATATGGGCAATAGTTATATTGTTCCTTGGTACAATGTAGTAGAAATACGCATTTATAATTCTAATATCATTTTTCCTGTGTATTTTGTAGGAGTAATTGTAGTTAAATGTTTATTAATGCACGAAAGCCGATCAAAAGATTGCTTGCTAAATTTATTGCCAATTGTTGACAAGTCTTATAACATAGCCATCTATGAAGTACATAATAAACTGAAAAATAACTCGAGAATAAAGATTTTTAAAAATCCAAAATATTAAATATATGTTGAATACGACATTTATTCTGAGTGTTATACATATATAAACTCATTTTTTGCAAGTTTGGTTCAATCAAATTCAATTTACATTTAGGTAGATAGGTGGTTCACACCAGGCATTTTGAATTGCCAATGGATTCAGAATAAGGCATACAATATTGGACCAGGAAAGGTGAGGACTGCAAATCAGAGTCGCTTTTTCGACATATAAGAGTAAGATGTGTGCAACTAAGATCAATTCACTGTGCATAAAATAATATATGTAATAGTTTTACCAAAACTAAACAGAATATTTGAAATTCTGAATAAGTTTGTCAAACACACTTTCTGCAGATTTTAAACAAAAGTTCAAAATCTTTCTGCACAAAAAAGATAAAAAGAAATCGAAGTATCTGAAGTAACAATTGCTAACACGTAAGATTTAAATTCAAACCACAATGATATTTGTGATTAAAAAGCTAAAATTGTTGTAAAAGAGCTTTGGCCTACATCAATTTGTTCTTCTGTATCCTAAAAGAGGTATTGACCTTACTGAGCAATTAATTAACAAAGAAGCCCAAAATGAATACATGAATATTTCAAAGTATTTTTTTTGTAATAGTGCAGCTTTGCTGTTCAAATAGACAGAATCATACTATGATGGGGTTAGTGATATGAACAGGTCAAGGTCAAAAAGGTGATGGACATATTGTAATGTGCTGTACCGCATACAGGAAGATATCCTGATGCCTGTTGACTGCCAAGAAAGGGGGCGAATACACGTTTGCTAATTGCTCTTCAACTAACTACTCTTCCTGAGATTTAGGCTGTGAGACATGCAGGGGACAATCACATAATGTAATAAAATTATTACATTATAGAGGCTAGTCAGCCCATTGTCTCTGCACTAGCTCTCCAAATGAACATTTCTCAGCGTCATTCTCCAGCCTTTTTGCACAACTCCACACCTTGCAGAGACAAGTTCAAATAACAGTCTAACTCCCTTTGAATGCATCAATTGAATCTGCCTCGATCACACTTAATTATTTGCTATGCGAGAAAGCTTTTTCTCAACTCACTTTTGTTTCTTTTGCCATTATCTGAAATCTGTGCCCTTTTGCTCTCAGTCCTTTCACAAGTGGGAAGTTTCCCCAATCTACCCTGTCCGGACCCTCACTACTTTGAAAATTTCTATCATCTCTCCTGTTCGTCTTCACTTCTTTAAAAGAAACACAGTCTTAACTTCTCTAATGTATTTTCATAACCAAAATTCCACATTCCTGGAAGCGTCTACAATGTCTTCACATTTTTCATAAAGTACAGCACCTAGACATGGACACAATCGTCTAGTTGACACTAAAGTGGAAATGAAGAATTTCGGATCAGCTATGATCCGACTGAATGGCAGAGCAAACTTGAGGAGCCGAGCAGCCTATTCCAGTTCCTACTTCTTATGGTCTTAAATTAGAGTTAGCGCTCTGAGGCAGTTAAGTCAGGTTACTGCAACATTCATGTAGGCTTACAATATTTGGTGAATAGATGATTATTTACCAGTTTGACTCACTGCACACGAAGCAGCAAAAATCTAACTGGGGCGCAGTATCTTTCCACACTTTCCTGTTCCTGAAGCTTGTGAACTGATATTCTAAAATCAGGATGATTTTACTTGGGCAAACCGTTTACCTGCATACTGAGCAAGTTCACAGAATGGATGTAACCACAAACTCCAGAAATATCTCCATAGGTTTAGGGGTCACCAATTTTCTTTTTAAGGAGTCAGGAAAATGAAGAAAGTTCTTATGGAGAAAAACATGAACTTTAATTGGACAAATGGCAAAACTACTGAAGTAGGTTTCTTTGTTGCTTGCTTTGGAAATTCTCAAATTCTGTGATGGGATTTCATGAATTTCAAGCACATAGTTAAGGGAATATAGATGCACCTGCAGTCTGTAAGGCATATATTCCTAATGAATTGTAAGTAGATCATTCAACTCCTTAAATCTTTTCTACTGATCAATTAGGTCTTGACCAATTTAGAGTCAAAATGATTTGGCCCATTAAGTCCATGCCAGTACTTCAATCCTACTTCATGTATTCGATCTTCATAGCCCAGCAAGTTGATTTCCTCTAAGTGCCAATCTAATTATTTTTGGAAACTATTGACCATTTCTGTTCCTCCACCCTCATGAGAGTAAGTTCCAAATCATTATCACTAGCCATGTAAAAAGGTTCTACCTTACATCTTGCCTGCATCTTTTGCCCAAAACCATAATCTGTAGCCCTTACAATATCAGTTTGACAGAACTTTCCTTTTTCCACCCTATCCAAATCTGCCATCATTTTGCACACTTTATCAAATCTGCCCTGAAGCCTCTTTGCTCCAAAGTGAATGACTCTTCCAAGTGAGCAACTCTTCCAAGTGAACCTAACTAAAATTCCTCAATCTTGGGAGAATTATAGAACTCTTTCCTGCATCATTTCAAGCAGACTCCCATCTTCCCTAAAGTCAGAACTGAACATCATAGTTGGTGTTTAACCAGTGCTTTATAAAGGCTCAACAAAACATCCCTGCTTTTGTATTCATGGACTATATTTATTAAATCCAAGATCCCATTTGCTATGCTAACCATGCTCTCAAATATGTCCCAATAAATTCAAAGTGTAATCGATGTGCAACCCAAGGTCCTTCTGTTTCCAAGATCATTGCCATTGCAGAATTTAATGATTTCCCTGAGGCAGCTGTTAAGGCAGAGAGGCATTGAGTCAGGAGAAGGGATGCCAAGCGAAGACTCCACCATCTTGGTATCTCTGCACTGCTTAGGTCTTGGATGGGAAGGTGCATGGAAGCAATTTCTGCCTAAAGTTATTGAGACTCATACAGGTGCAACTAAAGACTGTTACACATCTGTGATTTCCTGCAGATTTACTCATTTCTCATTTTTTCATTATTTGTCTGAAGTGGCTGAGAATGATTCCTTGAACGTGGAGGCTGGTAGGATGAGAAATGATAACAAAGGAACCTAATCTTACTGTTGTGATTGGTGAGAAGGGCAAGGACGGAAGCATGGGCAATAGGTTGGAGGCAGTCGAGGCTCTATCAATCACAGTGGACGGCAAACCATGGTTGTAAAAACAATGACTGCAGATGCTGGAAACCAGATTCTGGAATACTGGTGCTGGAAGAGCACAGCAGTTCAGGCAGCATCCAAGTAGCTTCGAAATATGGAAGAGAACCGGTTTTCTTCCATAACCGTGTTTTCCTGCCCACTGTGGTTGACAGGGCTCTCAACTACCTCTGACCTATCACCCATGCTTCTATCCTTGCCCCTTCTCATCACTCACAACAGCATGATCAGGTTCCCTTGTTCTCATTTCTCATCTCACCAGCTTCTGCATTCAAGTGATCATTCTTAGCTATTTCAGGCAACTCCAGCAGAATGCCAACATCAAATGCATCTTCCCTTCACTCCCGTCTGCATTTCGCAAGGATCATTCCCTCCATGTAAACCTAGTCCGTTCTTCAACCAACACCCTTTATGGAATACCTTTCCCATAGCCGGTCATTCTAACACAGCATCCTGCTGGCCTCAGCATACTGCAACGATCCAGTGAATCACAGTGAAAACTGGAGGAGCAACATCTCATCTTCAGACTATGCACTTTAGGTCTTAGATGGGAAGGTCTCAATATTGATTTCAACACCTTCAAATTGTGAAACAATTCCTGCCCTGTCTTTTAGCTTTGTTTGTTACATACCCTGTCACTATGTCCTCTCTCCCTCCCTCAGTCCAGTGGAACTGTCTATTCTTTCCAGTCTGGCAGTTAGACAGACCACTGTTCTGCTATTCCCATATTCTGATGACTTAACCTGAACCATCATCATTCTTCATTCACCCAACACTTCAAAAACCATCACCCCCATGCCCAACACCACTATTGCATAAATGCTGCCTCCTCCACACTTCACTCTAGCTCCGATGAAGAGCTTCCTTTCTCTCCATGGAAGCTGCCTGACCCACTGTGATATCCAGCATTTTTGGTTTTCAGTACATATTTCAGCATCTGCAGTAATTTGCTCATCTGTAATTCCACATCAGGGACAGCTGAGATGACAGAGTGTGAAGATATTAACCCTATAAATGTTTGCGTGCTGTATGCAGGCTTTGAGATTCATTGAAGCTGACAGAAATTGATTATGACTGGACTAGAAAAAGGTGTTAGCTAATTATTGCGGGCTCTTGTACATAGATATAAGGCCCTTTGTATTCTTAAATTTGTGGTGATGAAACTGGCGATGAAGTTAATACAATATTTAAAGGTAACATAAGTAAATACTATAAACCCATTACGAGGATGATTATTCAGTGTATGGAATCTCCTGCATACCAATGATTCAGAGGAAACATCTGCAGTTAAGGTTGGGAGACTTCGATTCAGAGTTTACAATCTAAAAATGAAACTGTAGATACTATGATGCATTTGACAGGGGGAGGCATTACTTGAATTCTTTGTACCAAGAGAGAGTCACACAACTTAGGATAGGATAGTTTGATTTGGTCAGTAGTCAGGGATATAGTGACATTTTCTATGAAGTAAGTAAGGAGGAGGAGGAATGTAGGAGTGTCAGCTTCTGCAATTGTCCAGTAGGTCTAAGATTCTCTTGCCTACTTAGATGAGAATGGGCTACAAGGTGGATATACAAACTGACTATGGTATTGTGATTCATATGATCCAAAAAGAATTGTAATCATAGACGATATTATGAGGAGGGGGTAAAACAATGAATGAGCGTACGTTGCCTGTGCCATGGTTCAGGACATCTGCTGGAAATGAACTCCCACTGGGAGGAGGAGAATTTAGTGGTTGTGGTTCATGTAGATAGCAACGGTATAGATAGAATTGGGAAAGAAGTTCTGCATAATCAGTTTGAAGAGTGTGAAAAACAATTCAATTGAAAAACAGAACCTCAAAAGATTAGATCTGATGAAGAGTCTCCTGAATTTAGCTTGCTCTCACTCTCTCTAAGGATGCTGCCTTACCTGCTGTGATCATCAGTATTTGTTGTTTTCTGATCAAAGATTATAATCTCTGGATTATCACCCGAGCTCTGTGCAAATTGGCATGGGGTACATAAAACAAAAATACCAAATACATAATTCAAAGACTGGTGTGGAAGAAGAGTTCTGGTTGATGGTCCGCTAGCAGCAGTACTGGGGAATGTGGTGGCTATACTACTGGATGGTCTACACATGAACCATACTGCAGTAGGTATCTTGCAAACCGCATAAACTAGGGAGGTAAAGAAGATTTCAAACGAAATAGCGGGATGTGAGATCAGACGTGGAAAAATGTTGTTTATCAAAGAGTAGAGACAAGTTGAGAAAAGATCTTATAATATGGGAAATGGCAGTCAGAGAATAGCAGGGTGGAGCATACACCAATCAAGATTAGACGTTTCATAGCATATTAAGAGTCAAAGTCTTACAGCATAGAAACAAACACTGTGATCCAACTCATCCATGCCAACCAGATATTCCAATGTGACCTAGTTCCATTTGCCAGTATTTGGCCCATATCCCTTTAAATCCTTCCCATTCAGATGCCTTTTAAATGCTGTATTTGGACCTGCCTCCACTACCACCTCTGGCAGCTTGTTCCATACATGCACCACCTTCCACGTGAAAAAAAGGTGCACCCCTAGGTCTTTTAAAAATTCACTCCCCCTTACCTTAAACCTACGTCATCTAGTTTTGGTTCCCCTCTCTTTGTCCTAGGAAAAAGACCCTGGCTTTCACCCTATGATTTTATAAACCCCTAAGGTCACCCCTCAGCTTTTGATGCTCCAAGGAAAAACGTTCCAGCATATTCAGCCTCATCCGATAACTCAAACATTCCAGTCCATGTTTTCTGCACCCTCTCAAGTTTAACAGCATCCTTCCTTTGGAAGTGTGACCACAATTGTACACAGTATTCTAATTGTGGCCTCACCAATGTCCTGTATGGTTGCAACATAACGTTCCATCTCCTATATTCAAAGATCTTAGCAATGAAGGCAAGTGTGCCAAATACCTTCTTCATCAACCTTCTAGGTGTGACTCCATTTTCAAGGAACTATGCACCTGCACCCTCAGGTTTCTTTGTTCAGCAACACTCCCCAGGACACTACCATTAACTGTATAAAACAAGCCCTGGTTTGCCCAACCAAAATGCAATACCTCATATTTATCTAAATTAAACTCCATCTGCCACTCCTTGATCCATCTGATCAAAATCCCATTACACTCTGAGACAATCTTCTTTATTGTCCACTGTACCACCTATCTAGGTATCATCTGCAAATTTACTAACAATACTTTCTATATTCACATCCAGATCATTTATATAAATGCTGAAAAGCGGTGGACCCAGCACAGATTCTGGAGACACACTGCTGGTTAAAGGCCTCCAGTCCGACAACAACCCTTTGCCATCACCTTCTATCTCCTATCTTCAAGCCAATTTTGTAAATAATTGGGTAGCTCCTCCTACATCCTATGTGATCTAACTTCACTAACTACTTTACCATGTTGAACCTTATTGAACACTTATAGACAACAACTACTGCTCTGTCTTTGTCAATCTTCTCTACCATCACTTCAAAAACACAATTAAGTTAGTGAGACATAATTTCCCATGCACAAAGCCATGTTGACTATCTCTCATCAGTTCTTGCCTTGCCAAATGCACGTAAATCCTGTCCCTCCGAATCCCCTCCAACAACTGACCCACCACGGATGTAAGGCTCACTGGTCTATAGTGCTCTGGCTTTTCCTTAGAGCCTCTCAATTAATGGCAGCACATTTGCTAATCTCCAGTCTTCTGGTCCCATACCTGTGGATGTCAATCACACAAATATCTCAACAAGGAGCCCAAGCTTCTCAGAAAGTTCTGGGAAACACCTGATTAGGTGCCAGGAACTTATCTATCTTTATGCATTTTAAGACCTCCAGAATCTCTTCTTCCGTACGATGAACACTTTTCAAGACATCACTATTTATTTCCTCCAAGTTCCCAGCTTCCATGTTTTTCAACCATGACAAAACTAAAGATTCTGTATCTGAATGCATGTAGCATTTACAAAGTAAATAAGAATAGGTGACAACACCTCCTCCACCATAATCTTCAACACTGGTGACCTGCAAGGTTATGTATTCCGCTCCCTACTATACTCCTTACACACTCATGACTGTGTTGCCAATTTCTGCCCCAACTCCATTTACAAGTTTGCTGATGACACCACCTTTGTAAGTCAGATCTCAAACAACGAAGAGACAAAATACTGGGAGATTGAGTGCTTAGCTGCATGGCATAAAGCCAACAATCTCTCCATCAAAATTAGCAAAAAGAAGGAGCTAGTCACTGACTTCAGGAGGCAGAGTGGATCTGCATCAATGGAGCGGAGGTGGAGATGGTCAACAACATCAAGATTCTAGGAGTAATGATCACCAACAATCTGTCGTGGTCTATCCATGTCAAGACGACAGTCAAGTAAGGACAACAATGTCTCTACTTCCTGAAGAAGGGCTTATGCCCGAAACGTCGATTCTCCTGCTCCTTGGATGCTGCCTGACCTGCTGCGCTTTTCCAGCAACACATTTTTCAGCTCTGATCTCCAGCATCTGCAGTCCTCACTTTCTTCTAATGTCTCTATTTCCTCAGGAAGCTAAGGAAAATCGGCATGTCCACAAGAACTCTTACTAATTTTTATTGCTGCATCATGGAAAACATCCTAAATGGATGCTTCACAGCATGATACAGCAACTGTTCTTCCCAAGACCACAAGAAACTACAGAGAATCGTGAACACAGCCCAGTCCATTTAGTTACTCCATTTAGACTTCACACTGCCTCGGGAAAGCAACCAACATAATCAGAGACCCCACCCACCCCAATTATACTCTCTTCCACCTTCTTCTGTCAGGTAGAACATATCAAAGTTTGAAAACACTTACAAATAGATTCAAGAACAGCTTCTCCTCCCACTGTGAACAGATTTTTTTAATAGGTCGCTCAAATGTTTGTGTTGATCTCTCTCTCTGCACCTTTTCTGTGGGTGTAATATTCTATTCTGCACTGTGTTCTGCTACTTTATATGGTTAATCTGTCTGTACAGCACACAAACCAACATTTTTCACTGTAGCTTGGTACATGCGACAACAGAAGATCAACTTCAAATAGGAAGCTAGATAAAGGTGGAGGGACATTGCTGGTATTTCAAAAATGGCATTTATACAATAGTTAGAGATGAGCTTGGTTCTGGAGATCAGGATGTAGAATTAATTTGGTTGGAGATGGGAAACAGAAAAGGAAAGCAGTTGAAGTGGTCTGCAGGCCCACTAATAGTAACCACAATATGGGACAAAATATACCTGAAAAAAATACTGGGTGCTCGTTATATAGTGGTGGCAATAATTGTGGGTGACTTTAATCTATATATAAACTGGAAAATCAGATTGGCAATCGTAACCTGAATGAGATCATAGAATGCTTTCAACCAAGTTTCTTAGAGCATCACCTTTATAAACTGACCTGAAAGGAAGTTATATCGGACAAATCAAGGTGTTGTCTAATGTTACAAGATTAACTAAATTACATTAATTAATATCAAAGTTAAGGCATCCTTGGCAGCAGTGACAAAACATGACTGAATTTTAAATTCAGTTTGAAAGGGAGAAGATTGAAAATACTTGACTAAGACACAATGCAAATAAGGGGAACTAAGTGGGCATGAAAGCTGATTGACAGACACAGAGAAAGATACTTAAGGGATATTTCAGAATGTTGAGGATAGGCATGTTCCTGTTATAAAGGAACATTCTAAAGGGAAGATCCCCAATACATGTTTAATTTAAACATTTATGGAAATCAAATTTAAGGGAAAAGCTTATAACTGTGCAAAGATGAGTAGCAGGCCAGAAAGGGAATGATAAAAGGTTAATCAGAAGAAAGAAATTGGAGTATGAGAGAAACCTAGTACAAAACAAAAATTACAAGCAATAGTTTCTACATGTATTTAAAAAGAATTAGAATTAGATTTTATTGTTACATGTATTCAAGTATTGAAATACACAATTACTGTAAAAAATGTACAATGTTGCCATTCCCAGTGTCATCTTAGGTACTTCCAGTCAAAATAGAGAACTTCATATTTTCCCATTGCTCGACATTTGTCGACTTGCTCATCTATATTCCAATGTAATCTCCTTCTATTCTCTTCACAACTTACTTTCTTATCTATCTTTGTGTCATCAACAAATTTAGGAACCATATCTTAGGACTTATTTCTTAGGAAAAAGAGCAAATGAGTGCTTGTCCTTTAGAGAATGAGAAAGGTAAATTAACAGTAGATAACAACGAAATGGTGGATGAGATGAGCCAATAATAAGCTTCTGCTTCATTAATAAAGGATACAAAAACATTCACCAATAGATATAAATCAGGAGGTAGAAGGGAGACCACGAAATTACAACGAGGCAAGTGGTACTAAGCAAACTGATAAAGCTGAGGGCTGACAAGTGTCCTGACCAGATGGACTTCATTCTCAGGTTTTAAAATAAGTTGCTAATAAGATAGTAGATACACATTGGAATTTTTAAAAATTCCTACTTTCAGGAAAGGTTCCATTGAACAGTGAAGTAACAAATATACCTCCCCTAATCAAGAAAAGGGGGATTTGAAAATAGAAACTATATGTTGTGGTTCTGTTCGCCGAGCTGGGAATTTGTGTTGCAGACGTTTCGTCCCCTGTCTAGGTGACATCCTCAGTGCTTGGGAGGCTCCTGTGGGCTTCACAGGAGGCTCCCAAACACTGAGGATGTCACCTAGACAGGGGACGAAACGTCTGCAACACAAATTCCCAGCTCGGCGAACAGAACCACAACAACGAGCACACAAACTAGGAAACTATAGGCCAGTTAGCTTAACATCTGCCATAGGGCATATGTAAGTCTCGATCATTAAAGAGATTACACAGCTGCACAGCAGATTAAAAAGCTTCACACAGGAAAAACTCAAAGTGCTTGGTTATTTCAAGACCTAGCATATAGCTCAGTTGTATGAAGACCTAAGGAAGAGGCTTTCAGATTCTCCAGACCAGAACTGAAGCAAAGTTAAATTAAACTCTAATAGATGTGGCAGAGTTCTCTATGGTGAGTACTGTAACAAAGTGCTTTTGGAATTAATGGGATTGCGTTTTATATATTGTAAAATTTTAAAACTTGTGTTTTATGTAAATAATTTGTTTTATTCTATTTTATCTAGATTTCATTGTGCAATGAAGTTTTGTTTCATTGTTAAATAAAAGATTACGTATAAACATAAGAGGTAACATTTTAGCATGGATAAAAGCTTGGCAGTTGACAGGCACGCGAGTGTAAACATTAGCAGATCCTTTTCTGGTTGGGTGTAATGAGTGGTGCACAACAGGGGTCAGTGATGGGCCGCAATATTTTACAATTTATATAAGTAACTTGGGTGAAAGAATCTAAGATATGGTTCTTAAATTTGCTGATGACACAAAGATAAGAAAGAAAGTAAGTTGTGAAGAAGATATAAGGAGATTACAAAGGGATACAGATAAGCAAGTGAACAAAGATCTAGCAAATGTGGTAAAATATGAAATTGTCTATTTTGGTAAGAAAAGGAATAAAAGTCCAAATGAACAATACTTTGCAGAGATCTGTGGTGCAGAGTGATCTTTTGTCCTAGCACGTGAATAGATTAGTATGCAGATATACAAGCAGTTAGGAATACTAATAAAATGTTATTGTTTATTGTGAGGGGAACTGAAACCAAAAGTAGGAAAGATAATGATTTAGTTATACAAGACATTGGCGAGGTCACATTTCGAGTACTGTCTACGGTGTAGGTTTCCATATTTGTTGGTACAACAGCACTGGAAGCAGTTCACAGAAGACTTAGTACACCTGAAACAGGTCTCTTCTGAACCTTCTTCAGCCTGGTATCTTCCGTCTCATAGGGATACCAGAACTGAACACAGTACTCCAGAAGAGGCCTCACAAATGTCTTGTACAACCTCAAAATAACATCCCAACTCCGATACTCAAAGATCTAAGCAATAAAAACAAGCATGCTAAATGCCTTCTTTATGGAGAAAGCGAGGACTGGTGAAGGACTTATGCCCGAAACGTCAACTCTCCTACTCCTCGGATGCTGCCTGACCTGCTGTACTTTTCCAGTGCCACACTTTTTTTTACCCTATTTACATATCATGCAAACTTTAAAAAAATTACTTAGCTGAACCACTGTTCTACAACACTACCCAACACTCCTTGACAGACGACTATCTCTCAGAGATCCCAGTTACCATTCAACATCTGTTCATTTGCTTGAGCATAATGATTTGTTCAGACTTGCTGGCTCCTGTTCCCAGGTACTGACCTCATTAATAGCCAATTTTTGCTATCTGTTGAAACAATGCTCTATCCTGGTCACAAAGCATTTGCAGAACCTTTTATCAGTAGCAAAACTGCAACTAACTCCAGACCTGGCCTCAGGTTTGGTCTGTTTCCCTTTTAACACAAACTGTTACCCACAGTATAAAAAGTCACCTTTAGCTCAGAATTCTCAGTTCGCAGCTCTGACCAAAATTGAAAGAAGAAAAGAAAAATAATGGAAAATCAGTGAGGGCTCTTACATCAGGGATAGGCTGGAATACAGAGTCAAAATTACAATCAGATCAGCCAATGAGCAGGCCTGATGGACCTATTCATGCTGCTAACACATATCCTCGCATTCACCAAGGAATAGATTTCACTGAAAGATTTGAAAAAGTAATTTTTTTAATGAAGGCAAATCCAAGAGACAACTCAAAAACATGTTGCAAATCAATAACAAAAGGTACAGACATGGAGAGCTATTAGAATATGCACTGCTGTATTACAACGTGCTAATGAGGCAGAGATTATGGTACAATTTAAAAGGGAATAGCAGTTGAAGGACTAGGATTGATACCATCCCAATAGCATATAGTTTCTATGATTCTGTGATTCAAAAATAAAATATTGAATGAATATTCCTGTGGTGTCACAAATAAAGTTCACTTCAAAAGTTAGTAAATGATAATGTCATTTTAGATATACATAAACATAACGTGGATTGTTGAGGGGAAGGAACTCCATGACAAAAGACCACTGTTGCAAAAGTAATACGTTAGTTCAGGTAACCCTTCTTTATCTATGATTCATTTTTACAATTTTCAGTTAATTGGGCAATCCAACCAATTAGTCAATAGATGTGTGTAGAGTAGAAAATAGAATGTGCTGAAAATAAACAACAAATGAGAAAGGCATATGAAAAGTGGTTAACATATTGTGTTAGATTCCTTTTAGACAAAGGAGAGGTCTTCAGGCAATGGAGAGCCAGTGGACATGATCCAGAAGGCCTTTGACAAATGGCCACATAGGAGGATGCTAAATAGTTCAGAGCCCATTGCATTAGGGGCAAGGTAGTAGCATGAGAAAGAATGGGTTGACTGGCAGGGACTTGGGAATCCAAGTTCAGGATTCTTTTAAAGTAAACAGTTGGGTTCAGTTGGCAGTTAGGAAGGCAAATGCAGTGTTAGCATTCATTTCATATGGGCGAGAATAAAAGAACATATGTAACGAGCCTGGCCAGGTGTTACATTTGGAAGTAAGTGGGCACTTTGGAGACAGCGATCACAATTCTGTCAGGTTTACATTAGTGATGGAAAGGGATAGGTGTACTCCACCGAGCAAGAGTTACAGCTGGGGGGCGCAGAAAGGGAAATTGCGATACAATTAGGAAAGATTTAGGAAGCGTAGAATGAAGGAGGAAACTGCAGGGGATGAGCACATTAAAAATGTGGAGCTTATTCAAGGAAGAACTTCTGTGTGTCCTAGATAAGTATGTACCTGTCAGGCAGGGAGGAAGGTATAGAACGCGTGAGCCGTGGTTTACTAAGGAAATGGAATCACTGGTCAAGAAGGCAGCGGCTTATGTTAGGACAAAATGTGAAACCTCAGTTAGGGCACTTGAGGGTTACAAGGAAGTGGGGAAAGACCTAAAAAGAGAGCTGAGAAGAGCCAGGAGGAGACATGAGAAGTTGTTGGCGGATAGGATCAGGATTAATCCTAAGGCTTTCCATAGGCATTTAAGGAATAAAAGAATGACGAGAGTTAACTTAGGGCAAATCAAGGATAATAGTAGGAAGTTGTGTGTTCAGTCAGAGGAGATAGGGGAAGCACTAAATAAATATTTTTCAACAGTGTTCACTATAGAAAATGAAAATGTTGGCGAGGAAGATACAGAAATACTTGTATCTAGACTAGAAGAAGTATTAGAAATACTACAGAGTGTGAAAATAGACAAGTCCCCTGGGCCAGATGGGATCTATCCTAGGATCCTCTGGGAAGCAAGGGAAGAGATTGCCGAGCCTTTGGCATTGACCTTCAAATCATCATTGTCTACAGGAATAGTGCCTGAGTACTGGAGGATAGCAAATGTGGTAGTTCAAAAAGGGTAGTAGAGACTGGTAATTACAGACCAGTGAGTCTCACTTCAATTGTTGGTAAAGTGTTGGAAAAGGTTATAAGAGATAGGATTTATAACCATCTAGAAAAGAATAATCTGATCAGGGGCAGTCAGCATGGTTTTGTGAAAGGTAGGTCGTGCCTATCAAATCTTATTGAGTTTTTTGACAAAGTGACCAAACAGGTAGATGACAGTAAACCGGTTGATGTGGTGTATATGGATTTCAGCAAGGCGTTTGATAAGGTTCCCCACAGTAGGCTATTATACAAAATGCGGAGGAACGGGATTGTGCAGTTTGGATCAGTAATTGGCTTGCTGAAAGAAAACAGAGGGTTATAGTTGATGGAACATGTTCATTTTGGTGTCCAGTTACTAGCAGCGTACCGCAAGGGTTGGTATTGGGTCCACTGCTGTTCGTGAATTTTATAAATGACCTGGATAAGGGCTTAGAAGGGTGGGTTAGTAAATTTGCGGACAACACTAAAGTCGGTGGAGTTGTGGATAGTGACGAAGGATGTAGTAGGTTGCAGAGAGACAGGATGCACAGCTGGGCTGAGAGGTGGCAAATGGAGTCTAATGTGGACAACTGTGAGGTGATACACTTTGGACGGGGTAATTGGAATGCAAAGTATTGGGCTAATGGGAGTGCAGATGAGCAGAGAGATCTCGGTGTCCATGTACACAGATCCCTGAAAGTTGCCACCCAGATTGACATGGTTGTTAAGAAGGCATACAGTATTTTGGCCTTTATTAATAGAGGAATTGAGTTCTGGAACCAGGAAGTTATGCTGCAGCTGTACAAAGCTCTGGTACGGCCACACTTGGAGTATTGTGTATAGTTCTGGTCACTGCATTATAAGAAGGATGTGGAAGCTTTGGAAAGGGTGCAGAGATTTACTAGATGCTGCCTGGTATGGAAGGAATGTCTTATGAGGAAAGGCTGAGGGCCTTGAGGCTGTTCTCGTTAGAGAGAAGGAGGTTGAGAGGTGACTTAATAGAGACATACAAGATAATCAAAGGGTTAGCTGGGTGGACAGGGAGAGCCTTTTCCCAAGTATGGGAAAGGCAAACTTGAGGGGACACAACTTTAAAGTGAGGGGAGATAGATATAAGACAGATGTCAGAGACAGCTTGTTTATTCAGAGAGTAGTAAGGGTATGGAATGCTTTGCCTCCAACAGTAGTAGATCCGCCAAGTTTAAGTGCATTTAAGTCATCATTGGACAGGCATATGAACGTACATGGAATAGTGTGGGTGGGATGGACTGCAGATTGGTATGACAGGGCGGCGGCAACATCGAGGGCCGAAGGGCATGCATTGTGCTGTAATGTTCTATGTATTGCTGAGGCTGTATAAGGCTTTGGTCAGACCTGTCATGAACCAGGCCAGAGCCCCCTCAAAATATGTCCATATTACAGAGGGGGAAGTGCTAGATGTCTTGAAACGCATAAACATGAATAAATCCCCAGGACCTGATCAGGTGTACTCTAGAACTCTGTGGAAATCTAGAGAAGTGATTGCTGGGCCTCTTGCTGAAATATTTGTATCATCAATAGTCACCGGTGAGGTGCCGGAAGACTGGAGGTTGGATAACGTGGTGCCACCCTTTAAGAAGGGTAGTAAGGACAAGCCAGGGAACTATAGACCAGTGAGCCTGACGTCAGTGGTGGGCAAGTTGTTGGAGGGAATCCTGATGGACAGGATGTACATGTATTTGGAAAGGTAAGGACTGATTAGGGATAGTCAACATGGCTTTGTGCATAGGAAATCATGTCTCACAAACTTGATTGAGTTTCTTGAAGAAGTAACAAAGAGGATTGATGAGGGCAGAGAGGTAGAGGTGATCTATATGTATAGATCAGTAAGATGTTTGTCAAGGTTCCCCATAGGAGACTGGTTAGTAAGGTTAGATCTCATGGAATACAGGGAGAACTAACCATTTGGATACAGAACTGGCTGAAAGGTAGAACACAGAGGGTGGTGGTGGAGAGTTAGTTTTCAAACTGGAGGCCTGTGACCAGTGGAGTGCCACAAGGATTGGTGCTGGGTCCTCTACTTTTTATCATTTACATAAACGATTTGGATGCAAGCATAAGAGATACAGTTAGTAAGTTTGCAGATGACACCAAAATTGGAGGTGCAGTGGACAGCGAAGGAGGTTACCTCAGATTATAACAGAATTTTGATCAGATGGGCCAATGGGCCAAGAAGTGGCAGATGGAGTTTAATTCAGATAAATGAGAGACACTGCATTTTGGGAAAGCAAACCTTAGCAGGACTTATACACAATGGTAAGGTACTTGGGAGTGTTGCTGAACAGAGACCTTGGAGTGCAGGTTCAGAGTTTCTTGAAAGTGGAGTTGCAGATAGATAGGATAGTGAAGGCGGCGTTTGGTATGCTTTCTTTTATTGGTCAGAGTATGGAGTACAGGAGTTGAGACGTCATGTTGAGGCTGTATAGGATCATTGGTTAGGCCACTGTTGGAAAACTGCATGCAATTCTGTTCTCCTTCCTATCAGAAAGATATTGTGAAACTTGAAAGGGTTCAGAAAAGATTTACAAGGATGTTGCCAGGGTTGGAGGATTTGAGCTATGGGGAGAGGCTGAACAGGCTGGGGCTGTTTTCCTCTGAAGCGTTAGAGGCTGAGGGGTGACCTTATAGAGGTTTACAAAATTATGAGGGGCATGGATAGGAGAAATAGACAAAAAAAGTCTTTTCCTTGGGGTTGGGGAGTCCAGAACTAGAGGGCATAGGTTTAGGGTGTGAGGGGAAGGATATAAAAGAGATCTAAGGGGCAACTTTTTCACGCAGAGGGTGGTATGTGTATGAAATCAGCTGCCAGAGGAAGTGGTGGAGGGTGGTACAATTGCAAGATTTAAAAGACATTTGGATGGGTATGAGAATAGGAAGGGTTTGGAGGGATATGAGCCAGGTGCTGGCAAGTGGGACTAGATTGGGTTGGGATAGCTGGTCGGCATGGACAGGTTGGACCAAAGGATCTGTTTCCATGCTGTATATCTCTATGACTCTATAACTAAATGTTTTCTGGAGGTAGCCCAGACTCTTACTGTTTTTTTTTAAGGCAGATGTAAAGTGGATATTCCAAGAGTGATGCAGCTGGTCAAACTACTCAGCTTTAAACAAAACTAAATTTACTTAAACATTACAGATTAAAAGAAATCAGAATTTAGAACAACATAACTTATTCGATAACCTAACCGATATGATACTGCAACTTAACGAAGCTGTTCCAAACCCTGCAACATCCCATAAACACACCAATTAGCAAATGTTAAATTCAAACATAGTTTCTTACAAGCAGGTGAGATTTCAGACAGAAAGTCAAGGCACTCTGTTGAAACATGCACGCTCTTTTCACTATAGCTGCTTCTCTAGGTACCCAGCAGTTTTCTGACAGCTTGCTAAACCAAAACTAGAAAAAACCTGAACTGGAAGAACTGACCACTCCCCTACCACTGTTCAAAGTAACCATTTCCAGACAAATCTGCCTTTATGACCCCTCTTGAAAAAAGCCAAGGACAACATAGCCTTGCTAAAGGGGCAGCATTGTCACAAACCACATTTAGAATATTGTGATCAGTTTTGGTCTCAGTATTTAAGCACGTGCTGGTATTGGAAGGGGTCAGAGGAGTTTACAGCATTTACACTGGGGATGATGAACTTGTCATTTATGGAGAGGTTATGGACTCTGGGTTTGTACTCAATGGACTTTAGAAGAATGAAGGGGGAATCTGATTGAAACTGACAGAATACTATGGGGCTTGGATAGAGTGAACATGGAGATGATGTTTCCACTGGTAGGAGATACCAAGACCCAGGGCACAGCCCCAGAATGAAGCAATAATCCTTTAGAACTGTGAACAGGAGGAATTTCTTCACCCAGAGGGTGGTGAATCTGTGGGACTTATTGCCACAGAAGGCTGTGGAGGCCAAGTTATTGAAAGCGTTTAAGACAAGCATTATGCAACGGAAGCAAGCGAATGGGTTAAGAAACATAAGCCATGATCAAATGGTTGAGAGGACTTGATGGGCTGAATGGCCTAGTTCTGTTCCAATATCTTATTGTCTTCTAAGAATGAGCCAGCCCCTAAGATATAAAATGGAACGTATTTGAAAATGCCTTGATGAGCGTGCATGTGTGGACAAAGAGAAAGTCAGAGAGATGGTGGTTTCACAAACAATTATAATAAATCTCAGAAAATCTCAACTTAATTTCCTTAGCACTAAATTAGTACAACAATAATTCTTGGACAATATCCATCTTGCTAATCTTGCAAACTTTAACTGCACAGAAAAAAACATCAAATCTTCATTAAATTATAAACTAAAACTCAGACACAAATATTCAGTGTAAAGTACATACCACTAAGAACTCCTTCTTGTCCACCATTTCATTGCCATCAGTATCAAACATGTTGAAAGCTATTTTAAAACCTGCATGAGGTTCTGCAACATATGTACAAAATACTAATAGATTAAAGATTTAACAGCAATATGTCAAATGCATATTCCATGCTTCTGAGCTTGTATTATCACATAAATCGACAGGTAGTGCATGGATCAGTTTAATTGATAGTTAATAATATTAAATAAGCATTTAAAGTATTATAACTTAAATAGTGCTTTGGACATTGGAAAATGTTTCAAGGCACTTAGCAAGAGTGATATGACTGCAACAATGTACCAATATGTAGTGCTGTCAACTTATAAGACTAGCACAAATAATTGTAGGCGAATCTTTCAAAGATAATGAAATTAAAATTCAAATTGTGGCATGAATCAGTAATGTTAAAATAGGTTTATAAAATCTACAAAAAGGAAACACAACAGTACAAATTTCAAGTATGTACGTGTTATGTTATTCATAAATAAGGTAAAATAAAGGCAGAGGAAGTGTTAGTAAATCCTAGGTATACATGGGCCAAACTTTTTCCTTCATATCTTGTAATTTACACTTATTTCCTGCTTCATTCATTATATTTTACCTTAATTGAGTGTTTTGTCTTAGAAGACATCATTCAACTTCCAATAGTTAAAATTATATTTATTGTTGAGAAGTATTATCTAAGCATTTTAAAAAAGTGTACCAAACATTTCCTATTAAATAAAATACTTACTTACCTTCTTTCAATTTTGACAAAAGTCTTCATCGGAAATTTTAATTATTTTTATCTTTCTATACCTGCTGTGTTCTTCTAGCAATTTGTGCAAGTTTGATATCAGTCTAATATTTAATGGGGATTCTTAATGCAAAGAAGTAATAATTACTGAAATAATAGTGATACAAATTCAAAACTAACGTTAGTAATGGATTTTTTATGCTTCAATTAACTTATACTGCACTTACCAAAGGTTACAAGCATACAGTTGTGAAAGTTGCTATTTAACTGTTTACTTAGATTCAAAATCAAAATGGCAGCAATTATAAACTTAACATATGCAGAACATTTCAGTTAAGATTATTAAACATGCTAGTTTTCGACTCACTTGTTAGTATGCACAAAAGAAACAAATATTCTGTGTAGGCAATCAGACCTAGAAGTAGGGAAAAAGTATAATTTTTCATTATTTTGAAATAAGAAAACAAAATCAGTGTAGGTCAGTGAGCATAACAAATAAAACATTTCAAGTATCAATATTCATTGCAATACTTCTGGAATGTGAGATGTGGACTGTCTATCCCAATGCTTTTCTGGGTGCATTTTTGCATTGTAACTTAAATACTCAGTAATGAGGTTTTCATCCTTTTGGAATTATTTCCTCTTTACATTAAAACTAAAGACAGTAAAATGATTTGTTGAAGTTAAATAGTCTTCTGCATTACAACTTATATGCTTTAAGGAACAAAAGCAACAAGGATAGAGAACAAACATGATTGACCTTTCAAGTAGTTACAAATGCAAATAAAATTGAGGTACACCTGTGACATTCACCTACAGATAAGAAATTCCTTGAATTTTGATAAGAGGATGTAAAACATCCTTAAGTAATCAGTCAATTAATGTGAAGACTTTTTACTTTTGTTTTTATTTGTTTTACAGAGATTGTCATCTAACAAAGAGAAACCATTTGTCGGCCAACAAATAACTAAACATGAAGACAACTATTTACCAGTCTCTAAAAGCATTCTGCCCTTAGAGATTGTAAATTGTGACCTATGGTCAGATAGTTCTGGTTGACTGCATTGAGTGCTATGGGAGAAAGATTTTGAAATGGTTACCACAAAATAAAGGGTCTGTCCAGCAAGACCACAGAGATGATAAAAAGGTCACAGAAACTTAAGAAAGATATAGTAGAAATTACGTATGTTATTTCCAGGATAAAAATATCCAAAAAGTAACAAGCTTTACTCTTGCACAACACATTTTAATCAAGCTAACAAACTAAAATATAAACAATGATCCAACATTCCAGAGTTTCTGCTCCACTGCTGAATTTATGGTGGTGGATGAAAAACTAACCACACATGACAAGTCTTGTGCCAAATAAAGATGGCAGATTATTCGAACATTTGGGCAGGAAGCCCATGTCCATTGAGGCACTGCAGGGGAATCCAACCTAATGAGATCCTCATAGGTTGGAGTAGAATCCTGTTGGCCCAATGGAGGAGGGACTCCAAAACACTAAGTTAAAACTTGAAAATAAAAATCCCCAAATAATATTGCCAAATCTTAGTGAATCGGTTTTCTCTCTCCACTATAAAAGGAGAAAATGCTAGAATTACTCAGCAGGTCTGGCAGCATCCAGTGTGACCAAAACAGAGTTAACATTTGACGTGTATGACCCTTTATCAGTTCTGATCAATGTCACACCTTGAAAATATTAGCTCTGTTTCTCTTTCTATAGAAGCTGACAAACCTGCTGGGTATTTCCAGATTTGGAGATGCCAGTGGTGGACTGGGGTGTACAAAGTTAAAAATCACAACACCAGGTTATAGTCCAACAGGTTTAACTGGAAGCACTAGCTTTCGGAGCACTGTTCCTTCATCAGGTGGCTGTGGAGGACACAATTGTAAGACACAGAATTTATAGCAAATATAAAGCTAGTGCTTCCTATTAAACCTGTTGGATTATAACCTGGTGTCGGGTATTGGCAGCATTTTCAGTTTTTAATGGCAGGTTCACAAAGGTATTTCACTTTTGTCCTTTATGCCTTTTGAAAACACGGTGCAGAATCTACACCTTTCAGTAGGATGGGTCTTACCAAGATAGGCAGGGAATACTCAAGTCTCATTAACAGTCAAGTTTAGGCTATGACGTGTAAAAATCTAGCAAATTAAGGTTACTGCCTACCTATTTCCACTACACTGTGAGCTTTGGCACTGATATTTATAAGTTTGTTTTCTGTTTAATAAAGGAAACCATCACTGCAGTAATGAGGGAGGTCATGCTTGACAGTCTTCAAGTGAGGCCATCAGCACGGAGCTTAGAAATAAAAACAAAAGGAGCGATTACCTTGCTGGCCTGCCAACAGTCAAAGGGAGAGAGGGGAGTAGCTACGTCAGCAAATCACAAAGGTGTGAGAGAAGCAGCTTGATAATTGTATGGGACTTCAACTTTGCAACCATTAACTGGGATTGCCTTAGTATGGAAAAAGCAGACAGAGTGAAATTTTTAAAAAGTGTAACAAGGAGCGATTTTCTGTGCCAGCACATGGATAGTCCTACTAGAAATAGATTAGTGCTGGACCTAATCCTTGGGAGTGAAATTGGTCAAATGGTTGAAGTTTGAGTGGGTGAGCATTTTTGAGTATAGTGACCATAACTTTTAAAGATATTATGGAAAGGGATAAGGACAGTGCAAGGGTCTAAATTGGAGAAGGCGGATTTCAATAATGTTAGATTCGGCGCAGCTACTTGCAGGTAATGGGAGTTACCTTTGGAACTGGGAGTCTTTTAAAAGTTGTACAGAGAGAATTCAAGGCCATCATGCTCCTCTAAGAGTGAAGTACAAGGGCAGCAACTCCAGAAAACTCTGTAGGTCAAGAAATATTGAGAGTTTGATGAAGAAAACCGAGGAGGTATATGTTAGATATGGTGCATTAAAAATAGGGGGGGGGGGGGGTGCCTTCGTAAGTATAGCGTGTGTAGGAGGTTGCTTAAAAAGAAATGAGGAGGTCAAAGGAAGCCATGAAATATCTTTGGCAGATGGGATCAAGAAAAACCCCAAAGCTTTTATTAAGTGTATTAAGAGTAAAGGGATTAGTGGGGAAAAAGTGGGACCCATTAAGAGTCCAAAGTGGCAATCTGTGCATGCGGCCAGTGGTCTTGGGTGAGATCTTAAATGAATACTTTCCATCTGTATTCACAGAGGAGAAAGATAAAGACATTGTAACTGGGGATTTTATTTGGGATGGTGAGGTTCTAGAATACATTAAGATTAATAAGGAGGAGGTATTACATGTTTTACCAGGCATACAGGTGCATAAATACCCAGGCCTGATGAGATGTATCCCAGGCTGCTTTGGAAGGAGACTGGAGAAGCTGGAGCACTGGAGAAGATATTTAATACTTCATTGGTCACATAACTAATGTGGTTCCTTAGTTCAAGAAGAGCAGCAAGGATAGATTAGGTAATTATACACCACTAAGTCTGACACGAACAGTTGGCAAATTATTGGAAAAAAACTCTGAGGGACAAGATTCATCAATACTTGGAAAGGCAGGGAGTGATCAGGAAGAGGCAGCACAGATTTGTTTGAGGGAGATGCTTTCTGATTAATCTAATTGAACTTTTTAAAAGGTGACTAAATATATTGATGAGGCTAGTCCAGTTGATGCAGTCTACATTGACTTCAGTAAGGTCTTTGACAAGGTCCCACTTGAAGGCCTATTCCAAAAGGTAGCCAAATGAGATCCAAAGCAAGTTGATAAATTGGATCCAAAATTAGCTTACAAATTGGAGGCAAAGAGTGATGGTGGAGTGTTGCTTTTGGAATTGGAAGCCTGTGACCAGCAGTGTATCACAGGAGTTAGTGCTGGGGCCCTTGCTGTTTATTATGCACTTAAATGACTTGGACGTGAATGTAGAAGGTTTGGTTAGTAAATTTGAAGATGACATGAAAATTGATAGTGTTGTTGATAGCGAGGAGAATGGAATCAGACTACAGTCCGATATTGATCAACTGGTAAATTGGGCAGAGCAATGGCAGACAGATGGAATTTAATCCCGCTAAGCACGAGGTGATGCATTTTAGGAGGTCTAATAAGGGAAGGATAGAAACAATGGATGGTCACTCCCTAGGAAGTACTGAGAAACAAAATAGAACCTTGGTGTACAAGTCCATAGATCCCAGAAGGTGTAAAGAAGTCTTGTTGCAACTTTACAGAGCATTGGTTAGGCCACAGTGGAATGTGTGCAGTTCTGGTTGCCACAATCAGAAATATGTGACTGCATTGGAATTGGTGCAAAATTCACCGGGATGTTGCCTGGGATGGAAAGTCTCAGGTTTGAGGAGTAACTGGATAAGCTGGGCTTGTCTTCCCTGGAGCACAGGAGGCTGAGGGTGTGGGGGGATCTAATTAAGGTATACTAAATGATGTGGAGGGTAAATCGGGATAGATTGTGAGAATCTCTCTCTCTCATGGCAGAGATATCTAAGAGCAGATGCCATAAGTTTAAGGTGAGGAGTAAGTGGTTCAAAGGAGATCTGAGGAAAGATTATTTCACCCAGAAGATGGTAAACATACGAAACGTTCTGACAGAGGATGGTGGAGGCAAGTACTCTTGCAACATGTAAGCAGCATCTGGACGAGCACTTTAGCACAGCAGGCTATGGACCACATGCAGGTAGCTTAGTGTTTGTTGGTTGGCATAAACATGGGTGAAAGGCCTGTTGCTATGCGTTATGACTCTATAACAATTCTAACATTTAGAATGTTCATAGTAGTATGAAGTGTTAAAATATATAGGCTACTCAGAAATTCTACTGGGATGGTATTCTTTGCAAGGCGAGAAATTTGAAGATAAAGACACTGCCATATTTTATGAGAAGAGGATAACATACTGTGCTAAAAATGTACTGCCTAACAACTCTCAATTAAAATTATTCAGTTTTGGATCAGACATTCATCATTAATGTCTTGATTGCTGATGCCTGTTTCAACAAAAAAAATGTACTGTATTGACACATTCACATCAAATTATACTGGAAACTGCAAGTGATCTTTCTACTCACCATACAGTGCCTTAAATCGCTGGAAAGTACAATTACAGCAATGTATATTTACAGAGACAGCATAAATTCAGACATAAAAACTTACAATATAGATTTAAATTTATATAAATTCAGACTGAGAAATTCATGGAAATTATGAAGACCTTTAACCTTACAGTTAGTATTCTATTGACTTACATAAATATTCAAGATCATGTAAAAAAGGATAATTGAGGACAAACAAATGAGTGTTCAAAATGGGTTAGGGGTAAGAGGAATAAGAAGGAGGCAAGAGAGGAATAGTGGAGGCAGAGAAGAGGTTGCAGAGGATTTCAATTTTGAATTTGCTCACTATATTTATATACATTGATTTTATATTTAAAATTAAATATATTTACAGTTGAAAGTAAAATCTCACAAAAATTTGAATTGAGAATTAGTGGAATTTAGCAATTTCTATTCAATAACTGTTAAAAAGAACTTCACCAATCATACTAGAATGCAATTAGCAGCACAAGATTACCAGAAGCAAGGATGTTGACTACTGACAAACTTGTAAATAAATTAGCACTGTTGATACAGTTGCATAATGGCACCATATGCTGCACTTGTATTCCCATATTTGATGTCAGCAAGTTTAAGTGTAAATGGCCATGTCAGATAATCCTCCGGTGTTTTTCTCTGCTAAACAAACACTGATCTTAGAAAGAAACTCAAAATTATTTCTTCAAATAGATCAGAAAATGGATGCTTCTGAAGTAAATACAGTCTTGCACTGGCCTGGCAGGATTACACGGGAGCCTGCAAAATTCAAATTCAAAATTCTTCCCCTCCAGTCAAGTTTGTGACAATACTACTCTCTGTTAAAGTTCTTTCCATGAATAAGCAATGTTTACATTACCAAAATACTTAATACCCACTGAATTACAAAGTGTCGCTGTGTGTCTTTGTGAATGCCTTCAAATTCTAGTTCAAATAATTGACACTGACAAGGCAAAAGTTCAAATAGATGCTGTTAAGCAGCAAAATTCCACAGCAACACCTCACAAAAAGGTTTCTTGCATACACTGTAACTCAATGCTACTCTAACAGTTAATTCTATTCACAAATATGTGTAGTAAGAACATGAAATTGTCTTGCTAGCCAGGGACCTCAAACAGATTTAAACATTCTCGAGGGCCTTCACAAGCTCTTCTAAAGATGAGCTTTGTTTGACGGCTAGCATAATGCCTTTGTGAGTGACTTTGCTTTGGTTTGAAACTCAACACCAGGATTAACAGGTTTCAACCCAGTTCTGGTGCTCAATTTCAGTTCCAACCTTGGTATTTGGTCTGAGTGTGGAAAAGTACCTACATCACAGGTATTCGGAGTGTAGGAATTAACTTCTCAAAGCTCAAATGGCAGCTTTATCCATCAACAATGAGCAACATTCTGGAAATGTAAGGTTTTAAAAATCACACAAACTCCGACCAACAAAAGGAATGAAAATTCACAGTAATTTCAGCACTTTTTCATGGGTTATGTTTTTGACATTACAATTGATTGCACATTCTAGTTTCAGAAACGTTTAGTTTTTCATGTTTAATACTTAAATAATACTACCTGCACATAAATTGCGAACATCACCATATGTATTGAATGTTTTTTTGAAAAGAAAGACATTAACTTTCTTTTGGAGACCAAGTATTAACATTATGTTAATAGAAATGGAAAATATGTAGTAATAGGATGTTAATACATAATTAAGAGGCACAAGAATGCACAAAAAAAGGTATGATCCTCTGATATTTAGTGTTGCATACCAAGGCTTTCATTCCATTTCTTTTAAATTGCATTTTAGATCCTCTAATTACTCAGCCCAAACTACAGTAAGGCTTTGTACATTTTGGAAATCATCTGAATTTAACACATTTCCTTCAAATATAAGCGATGTTTTTATAGTACTTCTATCTTCCTCTAATTTCAACTAACGTCTGTGTTGCCCCATCTAAAATAATTACTTGTTAATTTAAAATGTACTTTAAGCAATCATCATAGAAACAAATATATACAATAACTTAATTTTACTAGCCACATTTCTTTTTAAATGATATACTGTGAAATGAATTGCCAAATAAAGTTCTCTTGGTCTTGATTAACTTTGATCATGACATGTCAAATCACTTAAACAGCACTCTTCTATAAAGAAGTGGAAATCATGCTTTCATAACTTCCTGAATCCATTCCAATTTTCTTGCTATAAAATTAAACTTTTCTTCAACTCTACCAAATGTACTGTATCCTAAACTAAGTCTTTTTCATTTATCACAGACTTCCGTGTTAATACCTAAGTGTTATCACATCATGGCTTCTCCTGACACCAATTCCAAATCCCCCATTATACCTAGCCCTCTTTGTATTTTTTTCTCTGATTCTGATTGATTTATTGTCACCTGCATCAATGTACAGTGAAAAGCTTTGTTTACGCGCAGTACAAACTAATAATAATAAACAAGGATGTACAGATCAAAAAGACTCAGACAGAGGCATACAGATTACATTGCACAGGGCATGCACTAGGCGAGATCAAGGTTAGCAAGACCAGCCTTACTTGAAGCTAGAGAGCCTATTGATCAGTCTAATAACGGCCGGGAAGCAGCTGTTCATGTACCTGCTGGTGCATGTTCAGGCTTCTGAATCTCTACTGGACTGAAGAAATTATAGGAGACCATTACCGGGGCGTTTTGAGTCTTTGATGATGTTGGCAGCCATTCTGCGGCAGCAAGCTGTGTTAATGGAATCCAAGGATGGCAGGTTGGCTTCTGTGACACCACCTTTTGAACTTTCTTACTGTTCAGGGCAGAGCAGTTGCTGTCTGTTATCGTCACTCCGAAGAACTTGACAGTCTCCACCCTCTCAACCTCAGTTCCGTTGATGCAGATGAGGGTGTGTTCTCCTCCTTTCTTCCTGAAGTCAATGATAAGTTCTTTAGTTTTGCTGCCATTGAGAGAGAGATTGTTTTCATTGCATCATGTCACCAAGCCCCCTGTCTCCCTTACATATTTTGACTCATCGTTGTTTGATTTCGTCAGCGAACTTGCAGATGGTGTTCCTTCAGAATTTAGCAACACAGTCACAAGTATATAGTGAGTACAGTAGGGGGCTGAGGACGCATTCTTGGGGATCCAGTATTGAGTGTTATTGTGGAGGAGGTGCAGTTACCTACCTTCACTAATTGCAGTCTGTGGGTCAGAAAGCTGAGGATCGGTTGCACAGGGCGGAGCCGAGACCAAGGTCACAGAATTTTGAGATCAGACTGCAGAGGTTAATGGTGCTGAAGGCTGACTTCAATGAGTGCGAGTTTGACTTAAGTATCCTTCTTGTCCAGATGTTCCAGGGATGAGTACAGGGCTAGCGATATGGCATCCGCTATGGACCTGTTATGTCAGTAATCAAATTGGAAGGGATCAAAGCAAGCTGGGAGACTGGAGTTGACGTGGGCCATGACCAGCCCTTGAAGCATTTCAGGATTACTGAAGTCAGAGCCAGTGAGGGGTAGTGATGTCTCAGGTACGGGGATGATGGTGGTTTCATTGAAGCAAGTGGGGTCTTTGGCTTTTAGATCGGAAAGGTTGAAGATGTCGGTGAATACCCCTGCCAGTTGGTCCACACAGGATCAGAGCGTTCGACCAGGGACAGTCTGGGAATGATGCTTTTCTTCAGTTGACTCCCAGTAGGACCGACCTGAAGTATGCAGCGGTGACCAAAGGAACAGGTATGTCCAGGGCTGTTGGGGCAGGCATCACTGCACTGGTGGCTTTCTGCTCAAACTGAGCATAGAAAGCATTGAGCGTATCAGGGAAGCATGTGACTTTGTCGCTATCTTGCTGTGTTTCATTTTGTATACCCTAATATTGTTTAGGCCTTGCCATAGGCAGTGGGAGTGTGTTTGGTAGGTTTAGACTTGGTCTGGTACTGCCCCTTGGCATTCCTGATGGCTTTTTAGAGGTTATATCTGGATTTCCTGTATTGGTCTGGATCATCAGACTTGAATGCTGCACGTCTGGTGTTCAGTAGCGGGTGAATTTCCTGGTTCATCCAAGGTTTACGATTAGGGAACACTCCGACTGACTTCTTTGGTATGCAGTCCTTCACATATTTGCTAAGGGTACATCTCTGGTACATTCCTTCTCTATTCTCTTCACTACACCTTGTCAGAGTCTTCAACTATTGGACCTTCTTGTCTGAAATTTCCAGCTATACCTTTACATCTCCAGTTCTCTTTTAAAAACCTCCTTTAAGCTTTTGATAGAATTTCCTTTATTCTTCTCTTTCTGTCTTGGTCTCCACTTCCCATGTTGCCTCCATAAAATATCCTGGGGCTTTCTTTTAAACATTACAATTATATGCACATGGAGACACTTTTATTGGATAACAGGTAATGTGTTGTAGGGTGGAACTATTGTGATTTTGAAGAATAATAGACTAAAATTGCAATCTGTGCTATGTCAAAGTGTTTACATGTTCAAAATTTTACTTCATGGAATGCAATCATCAAACCTGACATAATATTCAAGAGGAAGAAAATGGAAGAAATATACTATTTGAAATAGGTGACATTATTTTTTAAAATATCAATAAGAAAGTATTTTGCCACAAGTTATTTTTTAAAATTCTACATTTGTCAAGGTTGTATTTTCTAAGACCTTTAATGGTTTGTTATTACTGAAATTTGGTTTAAATGTAAGCAATGTTTAGGGAATTATAATTTTATGGCAACTAAAGAGCAATGAAAAGTAAGTTGCATTTTCAGCACAAAATCTATGACATCCACACAACTTACACATACATTTTGACTTGGTTTGCCAAAAAGTAGCAATCTATTTTTACTAAATTTGCTCACTGATCATAATTGTTTCCTTTTGAACTAAGTCACTTGAAAGTGAAGCAAGGGAGCAAATCAGTCAAACCAGAAGTCTCTTAGTTCATCATTGTATACAAATATTTTGAGTAATCACTGAACCATGACATCAGTACTGGCTACAAGACAAACTTCCATATATTTAATAAATTCATAATAAGAAACAAATGCATTGCCAATTTATTTGGAGTATTTCACTCACCTCTATCATGTAAAGTTCGAAAAAGTCTTGAAGAGCCTTTCCATACTGGAGGTGTTTCTGCAAGCATGTTTTCCAATTCCTGTAAAACCCGTGTAAAGAAATAAAATGCTTTAAGTGGGAAAAAGTTAAATCTCAACAAGATTTTCTTTTAAATAGATTTTCATCTACAGATCTATATCAGTTCTAAAACATTTTGTTAAAGGTTTTAATCCCATTTGCAGGAGACAATTAAAAGACAGGGCTTATGAGGGACATAACATCTGCAAGCATTCCAAAGATTTCACAACCTATAACTGACATTTTAGAAGGACAATGAAAAATTCCAGGTAAAAATGAAAGAATATGGAACTTCACGCACTGGCAGGCATTTCTGGGAAAGTGGCTACACAGGATCACCAAAAGCATCCACAGAGAAATGGAAATGCTCTACATTTGCTTTTGTATTGACCCACATCCTGAGAAAATATTCCTCATATCCTTCAGGAATTGTTTTGTCAGTACTCAAAACTGTCATGGGTACAGTCCATCAAACATAACTGGTTAATACAGCCTCCTTTAGGAAAATGTACCTCTCCCAACCATGACTGCAAAAGTGAGATAATTTCACCTTGCTTTGCAGATTCCAATGAGACGTCATGAAGAACCTCTTGGCAGTCTGACTAGCAAGACATCCTCTGAATGAACCAACAGCAAGTTGCAATGTAGAAAAACATCTGAAAACCTCTTCACAGAGAAGTGGAAAATGAGTCAAAGGAGAACTTCAAGGATTAACAAAATATTGGTAGATTAAGTCCGTTTTAAAGGACGTCTTAAAAAAGAGAAGGAGGAGCGTTAAAGACATTGGGAAAGGAATGACACAGCATGAGGTCTAACTGGCTGAATGATAAATACCATTAGTGGAAAGACCATCATTTATGGAAGAGTTCCAAACCTGCACTATGCTTTACACCAATCCATGAAAAACCTGGCTCTGAGCTTTATGCCATATCCCCATAACGAATGGAAGTAGTTTCCTTCCATCCACCAAGATGCTCTCCTTAGATATTGAAACATTGGTTTACTCTTCTGAGCTTCAGGGAAGATAAGCCCAGAGTGGAAAATCACAAGTTGGAGGGGAGATATATGAAGACATCAATATGATTTTCAATATTTTGATACAGGATTAATTTATCTAAAATGAAAAATAACATTTTCTAATCCCATCTTTTTAATTCAGACCAATGTTAATATTTATAGTGTATACAAATTCTGAATATAATGCACTTAGCAACCATGTTATATATATTAGGTTCATATATTTAGCATATAGCAAATATTCTGCAATCATGTTGTAACTGTGTTACAAGTTTTCAACCTCCAATAAAACTAATTGTAAGAAAAAGAAAACTTCTAAATTACTAATTTTTCTGCTTTTAAGCAAGCATTTACTAAAGTTTTGGATTACCTTCTTTCTTATCTTTTGACAAATTAAATATTTCAGTTGTGATATATTTGAAAACTACGAAGGTAAATTTTACTTTTGGCAAGAAAACAGGCAGAAAATTGTCAGTCATAGATCAGTCATCAGCAACACAACCCCCTCAATTATTCTTTCCATCATAAGGAGAGGAAGAAAAGATCAGGCTGGGTGTATAATAGACAACCATTCTTCAACAGCTTGTTTTCCACACCCAACCAAAATGTTAAAACCAGCCTCACTGCCTCAGGATTACTCACCTGTTTTGAAAGTGATTTCCGAGGTCTAAAACCTGCAAAACAAAGTTTATTTATTTTATTTATTGCACTGTACAAACTGCGAAAATAAAACTGGTGTGTATCCTTTAAAATTTGTAAATCAAAACTGATTAGTATCAATGTACATTTAAGCCTCAAAGAAAAGACAGTAACTTGATAGAGGTCTTCAAGATTGTAAAGAGTTATAAGATAGTGATAGATTGCCAACTTGCTAATCAGTGAAAACAATGAGGGCACAAACTTACGATGTACGTTGCTGAAATAGAACAAATAGGTAGGGTTAAAATAAATTAGACTGTTGCATGAAAAGGAGAATGTTAACAGTTAAACAGGAAAGCAATATTAGATTAAATAGCTTGTGCTAAACGACACTAATGTGTACTATGTGAGAAAATTAGTTAGAGATGTTCAGACATATTTCTGCTGTACCCTGTCTAAGTACCCAAATTTCTAAAAGGGCCTTGTGTCAGCAGGAGCCCCACCTTCCCCAACAGGGTGAACATACTAAGACAGGAGAGGTGTGAAGGGGAATACCATTAGCACTTATAAATAACATATGTTCAGGCATAGCACATCACCGTCACCTGCCAGTCTGAAATGATATGCTGTAATTAAGATAATAAAAATCAGGAACAATGTAATATTTAATGCCTCCTTTAAGTAGGAATTCTTTTGCCAATCAAACTTTCTAGGAAGTAAAACATGGCAAGTGTCCGAACACATTTCTTGTAAGTCGTATAGCAAATGAAGCTGGAAACTGACTTCATTAAGAACGAGACTTAAATCGAGAAAACTGGCAGGTGAAGGAATTTAGTGCAGTTAAGGAGAAGATCCTGTTCAGGCCTTTTACACAAGAAAGGGAACCAGTGACCTTGAGCCCTGAGAGAGGAAGTCTGCAGGAATTGAACAGGTGTACAGGCAGGTAATTAACGAGTTGCAATCTTCCCCTCCTTCTAAACTGGGGGGTTAGTCTGAATGGATACTGTGAAGATAAAAGTACTCAATTAAGTTTATAGCAGTATTTGCTAAGCTTCATAATATAACCACGGATCATCTCAGTGATATTCTAAACTTGGATACAAGAGCACAGGAAATAGGATCAGCAGTGGACCACATTGCCCATTGAAATCTCCTCCATTGTGCAATGCAATCATGATTATTCTTAACTTCAAACCTACTTTCCTGCCTCGCCTCCATCTCCCAAGAAATCAAAAATCTGTACATTCCTGCTGTAAACGTATTCAACAATGGAATATCCTGGAATAAATGATTCAAAGGTTTCATATTTCTTTAGGCGAAGTAATTTCTCATCTCAGTACTAAATGATTGGACCCTTATCCTGATAGTGACCCCGGTTTCAAATTCCCCAAACAATGGAAAAAGGTGTCAGCATTGGTCCCCATCCTTGTGTCCCATCCAATAGCATCCTACCCACAAATTTAGACACATTACTCTCTGCCTCTATATCTATCACTAATATAGTGTGTAAACAGCTAAGGCCCCAGCATGGACCTTTATAGTGCTCCACTTCACTGTCTACATTGAAAGTGCCCAGTTTATGCAGATTCTACTTCCTTTCTATTAACTAATCTTCCGCTCATGTCAAAATATTATCCTAAACTCGATGAGACCTTAACAAATGTGTTTTGGAAATCCAGGTATAGCAAATCTACTGGTTCTCCAATAACTCTCCTACTAGTTAAATCCTCAAAAAAAACCTGCAAGTTTATCAAATAAATTTTCCCTTTATAAAATCATGCTGACATAGAAAATCATACTTGACTAAAATAAATGCATTGCAAGATAAGATTCCAGTATTTTCCCAATAGTTATGTCTGATTAATTGGTTTGCACTGGTTTTCTTACTCCATTGCCAAATCTGATGGGTCATTTCTGAATTAAAAAAATTTTGAAATTCATAGCTAGTGCATCCATCATCTCTGCACCTTTTTTAGAACCCAAGGGTTTTGATCACTAAGGCCTTTGTGTCGAATGTGTCAAACCCTTTTCTAATGCTTTTGCCAAGATGGCATTTCTCCAATTAAAAAATGGAATATTGGTCATTTCAGGGCATCCAGTGTCAGCATCAAATATTTTCTGGTCAACTACAATAGGCATTAACTGCTAAGTAATTCTTCCTCTATTTTAGATCAATGTACCAACCCAAACTAAATAGCAATTTCCATGTCAATTGCAGCTATAGACTTAAACTTGAAACAATAATGAAAAGGTAAGGGTAGTTTTTCAAGAGCAACAAAATTAATGAGGATGGTAACAAGTACAGGGCTAAATTATCTGCTTTAAAGAGACCCCATACTCCAGATTTCTCCAATTGGTGAGCCTGACAATCTTGTGATATGTCAAAGAACAAACGTAGGTAAAGTTGATACAGTGCTTCTTACAAGCCTGTAAATACAAAAGATAGCTGTTAACCACTTGTATGCCAAATAGTATTTCTTAAAATAAGTTTGTAACTTTTGTTTGTTTGTGATTTAAGAGCTAACTATCTGTAATAGCTTGAAAATTCCAAAAGAATATGATCTTTTGTTAATAATTTTGTAATACTGCGATCATTTCTGGTATCCTTGTTCTCGGGAAGGTGTTATTAAACTTGAAAGCTTTCAGGAAAGATTTACCAGGACGCTGCTGGGGTTGGAAGGTTTGAGCTATAGGGAGAGGCTGAATAGGCTGGGGCTATCTTCCCTGGAGCATCAGAGGCTGACAGGTGACTTTATAGAGGTTTATAAAATCATGAATGGCATGGATAGGGTGAATAGCCAAAATTTATTTCCCAGGGTAGGAGATTCTAAAGCTAGAGCACCTAGGTTTAAGGTGAGAGGGGAAAGATATAGAAGAGACTTATGGGGCAACTTTTAAAAGCAGAGGTTGGCACACATATGGAATGAGCTGCTGGAGACTGTGGAGGATGCTGGTTAAATTACAATATTTAAAAGGCAACTGGACAAGTACATTAATAGAAAGGGTTCAGAGGAATATGAGCCAAATGTTGACAAGTGGGACTACATTAATTTAGGATATCTGGTCGGCATGAATGGGTTGGATTGAAGGGATAGTTTCCGTGCTGTACAACTCCATGACTCTGATTTAATTTTTGGCAGGACTTTCTTTTATAGTAGGTTGAGACAATCCCTCTTTTATAATAGACTAAAAATGAAAATTAAGAAGTTTAAGGTTGGGTGTAAGGAAGGCAGGTAGGAAAGTATCAACAATTTTATTCCTCAGTCAACATAATGTTTGCTGCCAAGAGTCTAGTGCTGGAAAAGCACAGCAGGTCAGGCAGCATATCAATGTTTCAGGCAAAAGTTGTTCATCAGGAATCCTTATGAAGGGCTTTTGCCTGAAACGTTGATTCTCTGCCCCTCAGATGCTGCCTAGCCTGCTGTACTTTTTCAGCACCACACTCTCAACTCTGATCTCCAGCATCTGCAATCCTCAATTTCTCCTCCATAATACTTTCATCGCAGCAAATATTAACAGTATTAATTGGTTATGTTAGGATATACTCTCACCTTAATCTGAATTACCTCAGTTCCTGCAATACTCAAGAGCTTCAAAACTATCTAGGAAAAGCAGCCCACTTAATCAACACCTTATCCACACCTTTAAATCTTCTTCATTGGCACATTGTAGCTGCAGTGTGCATCATCTCAAGGTGCAATGCAGCAAGTCACAAAGGCTTCTTCAGCAGCACTTTCCAAATTTGAACATCTATCATCTAGATAATACAAGAGAGATAAGGTCTAAATATAGAAGATATAAAAGGAAGTGAAAAGGTTTGAGAAGCAATAAGACTATGAAAATAAGACCGACAGTGAACGTAAGAGAGTCCTAAAGTCTTCTGTGTGACGATAAAAAATTAGCAAATGGTGATAAAAGGAATGAATGGTTGATTAGGAAACAGAAAATGGATTTACATATGGAGGTAGAAAGAACAGTAGAGGTACTAGATTAATTCTTTGCATCCGTGTTTACTAATGATGTTTTCCACATTAGATTCTACTTGTCTCGCTCTTAACTGCTCACTTATTTTGAGTAAATCTTCCTGAAGCCTCTTTGCATCCTCCTCACAACAAACGTTTCCACCGTACTTTATGTCCCAAGTAAAATTTAGAAATATTACTGTTGGTCCCTCCCCACATCTAATCATTTATATGGAATGAGCTGCCATAGGAAGTGGTGGAGGCTAGTACAATGACAATATTTAAAAAGGCATCTGGATGGGTACATGAATAGGAAGTGTTGAGGGATATGGGCCAAATGCTGGCAAATAGGACTAGATTTATTTCAGATATCTGTTCGGATGAGTTGGACCAAAGGTCTGTTTCCATGCTGTACAGCTCTATGACTCTGTGTGAAGAAATTCCTCCTCATTCCAGTCCTAAATAGCCTGCCTTTATTCTGAGGTGGTGACCCCCTGCCAGTGAAACTGTAGCTACTTTGTCAAGCTCTCAAAATTTATACTTCAATGAAATTACCACTCATTTTTTTAAACGCTACAGAATACACGCTCAGTCTCTTCTCCTAGGTCAATCCTGCAATCTTCGGAATCAGCATTGTGAACTTTTGTTGCACCAACTCAACGGCAAGTTTTTGTCCCTTAGGCAATGGGACCAAAACTGCACATAATATTCTAGGTGCAGTCTCACCAAGCCTCTGTTCAGATGCAGCACAACACCTTTACTGCTGTATTCAAATCATCGAGCAGTAAAAGATCAACATACTTCTTGTTCTCTGAACTTGCAGGTTAGCTTTCACTGATTCATGAGCAAGGATACCAAGGTCCCTTTGGAAATCAAGATTTCCCAATCTCTCAGCATTTATTAAATACTCTGCATTTGTTTTTCCTACAAAAATGGAAAACTATACATTGTTTTCCACATTAGATTCTACTTGCCTCGCTCTTACCTGCTCACTTATTTTGAGTAAGTCCTCCTGAAGCCTCTTTGCATCCTCCTCACAACAAACATTTCCATCGTACTTTATGTCCCGAGTAAAATTTAGAAATATTACATTTGGTCCCTCCCCACAGCTAATCATTTATATGGATTGTGAATAACTGGAGCCTAAGCACTGATTCTTGCAGTACCCCACTATTTACAACCTGGCAACGTGAGCCCAACCAATTTATTCCTCCCCTCTATATTTTATCTATTATCCAATTCTCAATTCATGCCAGCATATTAACCTAATCCCTGTGATCTAATTTCACCTACTACTTTTGGAAAAGGCCAAAAGCCTTCCTCCACATCTACTCTGCTGCTGATATCTTCAAAAGGCTCAATAAACATGATTTCTCTTCCATAAGTGCATGTTGACTCTGCTGAATCCTATAATTATTTTCTTAGTGTCCAGTCATCACATCTTATTTCAGTATTTTTTTCTTAACAGGCTCCCTCCTTTAAATTCTGGATTTACATCTGCAATCTTTAAATCTGCAAGAATTATTCCACAAGCTAGAGGATTTTGGGCAATCAATGTGTTCACTATCTCCATAGCCACCTCTTTGAACACTGTGGGATATACGTTAAGTCCAAGAGATTTACCAACTTTCAATTCCACTAATTTTTCTAGCATTAGACTTTTACTGATACTAATTTCTCTCAAATCTCCTTTGTACTAGCCTCTAGGTCCTCTGGTAAGTTGTCTGCGAAGTTTTTTTTTGCATCTTTCATGAAGGCAAAGGACTTGTTTATTTCCTTATATTCCTTTATAAATTCTGACTTGGCCTCTAATGGGCCCACACTGTACTTTTTTTCTTTATACATATCTATAAAAGCTTTTGTCTTTTTTTCTAGTTTACTTTCATAATTATATTATCCCTTTCTTGATGCTCTGCCGAATTCTAAAATCCTTTCCATCCTCAGGCTTGACACTTATTTTTTTCCCCCAGAGATGAAGTTATTCATTTTTGAAGACAGATTGGAGATATTGACAAAGGATCAGTTAGGCTCGAAACATCAGCTCTTTTCTCTCCTGACAGATGCTGCTAAACCTGCTGAGATTTTCCAGCATTTTCTCTTTTGGTTTCAGATTCCAGCATCTGCAGTAATTTGCTTTTATTTATTTGGAGATATTGAGACTTTATTCCTGGGAGAAGACAAAGTTGAGAGGAGTTGAGAGAGACATTCAAAGTTATGAGGGGTCCAGAGAGTGTAGACAGGGGCATAGTGTTTTCACTCACGAAATGTTCAAGAACAAGGGGGTAAAGATGTAAAGTATAAGCAGCCAAATAAAGTAATAAAATGACAAAAAACTTTTTCCTCACAGCAACTGATTGAATACTGGAATGCACAGCTTCAGCATGTTGTGAAAGTAGATTCAATAGGAGCATTCGAATCTCAACTCAAGCCTCTCCCTTCTTTTTCAGCTAAATCTACTACTGTAACCATCTTTATGCTTTTCCATTATAAACATATCTAACTTCACTTTAAAGGCATTTGTACGACGTTTCACTTCAAACAGTCCCTGAAGTGGAAAGCTGCATATTCTTACCATGTTTTGGGAGAAAACAAATGGGCTTTTACCAAATTTGTTATTGGATTTTTTGATGGCCTCTGGTTGTACTCTTCCCTCAAAAGGAGGCATTCTCTAGTTCTGTGATGGTTTCCAGTGACATCTGTAGTAAATATTGGCTGCTCAAGGAACTCCAGCTCAAAGTCGATGATCGGGAGTCTGAGCTTCAACCCTTTGCGACACATCAAGGAGGGGGTGAAGTTACCTAGATGCTGTGTTTCAGGAGACAGTCACACCCCTAGATGAACTAACTTGAATTCATCCAGCGGCCAGGGACAGGAGGGTATGGCTGTGAGCGATGCAGGTAGAGGGATCTAGGAGATAGACTGCAGGAGACTCAGCCACTGTCCTTGACCAACAGCTTCAAGGGTTTTGCCCCTATGTGGATGGGACTGGTGTCTGCAGGATGGATGAGCCAACTGCACAGCATCATGGTGCAGAGAGCCATTCAACTCTGGGAAGAGAAGACAAAATGTCATTGTAATTGGGGATAGTATAGTTAGGGACATTGACACTGTTCTATGTGGTCAGGATCAAGTGTCCTGAAGGTTGTGTTGCCTATCTTGGTGTTTGCGTTTGGGATATCTCGCAGAGGAACTTGGACTGGGAGGGTAAAAGATCCAGTGGTCATGGCTCACAGATATGAATGACATAGGTAAAACTAGGGCAGAGGTTCTGCTAAGGAAGTATGAACTAAGGGAATGTAAGGGAGTGATTTCAATCTGCACATAGATCAAATGAGCTACAAAGCCGCAGTCGAGAAACTCAGTGTATACTAGATGGTTTTCTTGACCAATATGTGGGGGAACCAACTTGAGAGCAGGCCATCTTAGACTGAGTACTGTGTAGTGAGAAGGGAATCATTGCCAATCTAGTTGTGCGTGACCCCTTGGGGATAAGCAACCACAACATGATAGAATTTTTTATTAAGATGAAGAATGAGATAGTTGATTGGGAGACTAGGGTGCTGAATCTTAATAAAGGAAACTATGAAGATATGAAGGTGAGGAGGCCTTGATAGATTGGGGAGAGAGTTACTTAAAGGGATGACAGTGGATAGACAATAAGAAAAATTCAAGGAACGTATGGGGTAACAGCAGCAGTGCTAACCACGAAATTCTCCTTCAAATTACACATCACCCCAAAATGGAAATATATTGCTTATTCTTCATGAATCCTGCAAACTCTGTCTAACAGCATTCTAGTGCACCAACACTACACAAACCGGAAATGTTCAAGCTAGCAGCTTGCCATCATTTTCTGAAGGGCAATTAGGAACAGGTAATAACAATAGTATCCGCATCCAATGATTGAATTAAATAACTCAAATGTGATAGACCTGATAATGCAAATTAAATTAGCAATTAATAAAAAAAAACTTTACTGTCCCAAAGACTAATGGCCATAATAATATCACTTCAGTTCTACTTAAAGTACAATTTGTTTATGATTAGGATGCATTAGTCTGTGCTTTAAGTTATAAGTTTAACTTTTGACAGAGCTTTCTTATACAGATTTTTTTAAAGCCTAATCATCTCTCCAGCATAACTACATTAAAGCATGCAGTACTATATTATTTTTATGCTGTTTTATATGTAAGTGTGAAAATTGCAGATTTTACAACAGACCTCAGTGAAAGCAAAATTAAATCTGCAAATTCTAATTATATTGGAAATAGAACAATGTTGAACTAGGTGCCATGTATTTAGTTAGGAATAAAGAGGTTTACATAAGCATTTGCATTAGTACCAAATCCAAATTATTGTTTATGTACGAAGATAATAAACTAACAATGTCTCCATTGACACTAATTGCCCATCATCTACACACTTCACACAACTAGCTTTGCTATGCACATAAGTGCAGTCCTCTTGAGAAAAAGGTCATAAAGCTATAAATTTAATTAAACTGGTACATCATATTTCACGAATCAAGAAATTTTAAGAATCTAAACAAAGTACGATCAATGCACAATAAGGTGAAATAAATCAACTCAAAATATATTTCTTAAGGGCAGAAATGTCTTTACGTTGAACAGTCACACAAATACCATAAGAATGCTGCAAAGAAAGATCACACATTGTAGGCGGTTCTGTATCCCTCAAATATTTGCAAACTATAGCTTACTTACCGCGATCAATGCATATAACATCAACAAATACATCAACTTTGGATTTAGCTCCAAAGAAAGCTAAAATGGATTGTGTTTCCATGTTTGTCAACCTGTTTCCATAAAATCAACGCCCTAAAATCACAATTCTATTTAATGACAGGTAACCCACTACTGTATTTCACACCCTGACTAGAAAACTTCTTTCATGGGCATTACATTCAAGTGCAAAACTAAAAGGAAACATGTTACAAAATGCACACAGAAACAATTACTGTTAAGTGTTAAAATAAGATTCTTTGCATTGCTCTGACAGATTCTAAATGAACCATATTATTCTTGTAACTGGCTTATAAAGTAATATTAATTCTTCCTTGAAGTCTACCTTTCAACATCCCATAATGCCGTGAGGTAAAGTACGGCTGCCCACCTGGGGAATAGATTGCTTCACTTTTATTCTTTCCTACAAACACAAATATATTTAAGACTTTAGTCCTTAGAGTGGAAGTAGGTCACTTTCTGTCCACAGAAAGGTAATTGGGCTAAGAAATCATTTCAAACAGTACTACCCTTGGTAGTATAAAGCAATATGAAGTCAACACAAAATCATTTTAGAAGCAACTTGAAGATTCAGCAAATGTCTTTTAAAGTCTAATGGATGCCTAAGGGGTTTAAACTACTAAGAACAGCAGCTATCAGTCAAAAAAGGAGGCAGAGGTTACAAGCTGGAATCGTCAAGTCCACAAGCATGTAAAGTTCGCAACTGTTTAGAGTCCCAATTAAATTTGACCATTGTCAGAGCTTGATAAATTCACGGGAAAAATGAGTAGTAAGCTTCTAGTTCAAGAAAGTAAATGTATTTTCCAGTGCTTCATTTGGGTCAGGAGGAGTGAAGAGTGCTTTGCCCACCTTTTGAAGGAAGCCTTACATTAGCTATGTCCTTGCTAAATATGACTCATATACCACAATAAGCATCAATTGCTAGTCTTTCGTCCTCAAGCAAATAAAAATCTTTTAAAATAGTAGAGGAATCTGGTTGGGTAAGGGTCAAAGAGTACAATTATAAAATTGTTTGTCTTGAAAAACAAATAAAAATAAAAATAAACTTGGCTTTTTGTACCCACTTTAAAAAGAATTACAGAGAAATGATAAAACCCAAGGCAGGTACAAAAGTGAATTCCAAGAGTAAATTAATTCATTTTATGAACCACGTTAGTGGAGGAAAGTTACAAGAATCCAGCATTAATGACATTACAAGTGGAGCAACATCTAATTTCATGCAAAGATGGTTTGAAACACCAGGTAAAAAAAAAGGATTTTAATTTTATTCAAAAATTGCAAGGTAACACAAAGTAAATTAATGAACCAAACTTGCACTTTAACTATATCATAGCTCCCAGCAAAGGCCAAATGTATTGGGCATGCCATGAAGAATCTTTGATAAATGCCATCGCAGAAGGCGGCAATTTAGTCTATCGTGCATGTGCTGGCTTTTTGTAAGAGCTGCCTAACTTAGATCCACGTGCTAATTTTTCCCTCAACAATCCAGAAAATTACTCAAGTGCATATTCAAGTACTACAAATTTTCAACAGTATCTGACTTGACCAGCTTGCGTGTGCAGAAATTTCCCTGCATTCTTCTTTGCACTGATCAATTATTTTAATTTTGATCTCTGGTTACTGATCTACTGGTAGTTTCTTTGCACTTGCTTTACCAAAACCCTTAGTTATGCTACGCCTCACTGGGTAGTGCACGAGAAATCAAGCCTCACCATCTTGGAGTCATCACAAAAGTTAAAGATTTCACAAAGTGCAAATATTCCCCAATTTCCGTGCCCTTTAAACAAAGCATGGACCAGATTCTCTACTTAACAAGAATGACTACATATTACAATAAATAGATTCTAACTATAGATAACAATTATGAACCATTAACATGTAACACTACTAGTAAAAACTTAAATTCCCTACTCCTTATAAAGTCCCCAAATACACAAGTACAGACAAAAGAAAATGCTGTTATGGGCAGATGGAAAGACTGGAATGGCAGTTCAGGTGTCCCAGCCTCAAGAGTTGATTGAGATGATCATTTTGGCTCGGCAGGACTCTGCTCCTTGATTTCCCATTTCCAGATACTTTCACTTGCTTGAATGTGCACAGGCTAGCCAGTTCTCACTTATAACATTTCTGATTTATTTGTTTAAGAATCACAGATAACAGCATCTGCTGAGGAAAAAAGAAACTGGTTTTCATAGGCATGAGGTAGCTTTTAGCGCAGGGAAAAGGGACACATCTTTCCCTTCAGAGATCCAATAGGCTCTCCATCAAACATACCCACTGGATGTTCAGTTATCTGGGAACTAGTAACAGTTATTTACAGGTAGAAGGCTTTTGTCCCAAGTAATCAGTCACCACACCACAGACCAACTCAGCTCCTTATTGTCAGATGAAACTTCATTCGTAAACATTCCTTGTCGACAATTCATCTGTAACTAGACTTCTTCTGTTTGAACAAACAAGTGCGAAAACAGCAGTTACAATAAGTGTCAATAAAATTGCAATCCTTCAACTATCTTAAACAATCCTTTTCCCATTTTTCTCCATAATCCAAAATACAGAAAATAAAAAGATGCAGTCTTGACAGTTTCAATATCTTTACTGCATTCCTGTTCCTTCCATTTGAGGTAGCAGATGATTAAGATGGTAAATTTAGATCAACAAAAGATAGGAGCAGAATGAACACCAGCTGGTTTGTTAAGTGAGTTGTCCCTCCGCTGTGGATAAATCAGTCTACATAACTTTCTTTACAGTACCTCCAAGGCCTCAATGTCCTTGCTGATGTATAGCTCCCAGAACTGCATATAATGTTCTGCTTGAAGCCTCAGCAGAGACTTGAAAGATTAGGAAGCCTTCAATATTTTTGTGTTTTTTTATCTCTACAGTCAGTTCTGCTTCAATGCGATAGTTCCGGTCCCATGTGATCCCATATTACAAGAAAATTGCCGATAACAATATTATTTAAACTAATGGAACTGGGACTGCATTATAGCCCATACAGGTAAGGAAAGATTTTGTTCTACAAATAATGGTGTAAACTCTTCAACTACATTCTAGCTAATTTGCTTTGAAGAAATGAGAGTTATAGCACAACCGATTGTTTCTGCAAGTTGAGTAACATTTCAACTGCTTTAATTAACTGGTCCTCTTGATCAACTTGCCTTGCAAGCTTAAAAGATTTGTGAAAAAGCAGGTGCAACGCTTTCACCTCTCTCAGAATAGCAGCATTTAGGTTTTACTGTTTGTTATTCCACCCAAAAATGCAAAATAAAAATCACATGCAGCCATATTGAAATGCATCTGTCACATTGTTACTCATCTTACTTACCTTGGAGGTACTGTAAAGAAAGTTATGTAGACTGATTTATCCACAGCGGAGGGACAACTCACTTAACAAACCAGCTGGTGTTCATTCTGCTCCTATCTTTTGTTGATCTAAATTTACCATCTTAATCATCTTCATATTCACCTGAAGTCTATCATCTCTATTTAATGTATTGCTGGGTTTTGTATCATCTACACACTTGAAAAATGCTGCTGCTGGACATTTATACACAACAAAATTAATTATCTCAGTCCAAGCTAGAGAAGAGATGGTGCTAGAATCATAGAGATGCACAGCATGGAAACAGACCCTTCAGTCCAACCCATCCATGCCGACCAGATATCCCAACCCAATCTAGTCCCACCGCCAGCACCCGCCCCATATCCCTCCAAACCCTTCCTATTCATATACCCATCCAAATGCCTCTTGAATGTTGCAATTGTACCAGCCTCCATCACATCCTCTGGCAGCTCAGTCCATACACATACCACCCTCTGTGTGAAAAAGTTGCCCCTTAGGTCTCTTTGATATCTTTCCCCTCTCACCCTAAACCTATGCCCTCGAGTTCTGGACTCCCCAACTCCAGGGAAAGACTTTGTCTATTTACCCTATTCATGCCCCTCATAATTTTGTAAACCTCTAAGGTCACCCTCAGCCTCCAACGCTTCAGGGAAAACAGCCCCAGCCTGTTCAGCCTCTCCCTATAGCTCAAATCCTCCAACCCTGGCAACATCCTTGTAAATCTTTTCTGAACCCTTTCAAGTTTCACAACATCTTTCCGATAGGAAGGAGACCAGAATTGCACGCAATATTCCAACAGTGGCCTCAACCAATGTCCTGTACAGCCGCAACATGACCTCCCAACTCCTGTACTCAATACTCTGACCAATAAAGGAAAGCATACTAAACACCTTCTTCACTACCCTAACTATCTGCAATTCCACTTTCAAGGAGCTATGAATCTGCCCTCCAAGGTCTCTTTGTTCCCTAGGACCTTACCATTAAGTGCATAAGTCCTGCTAAGATTTGCTTTCCCAAAATGAATTAAACTCCATCTGCCACTTCTCAGCCAATTGGCCCATCTGGTCAAGATCCTGTTGTAATCTGAGGTAACCCTCTTTGCTGTCCACTACATCTCCAATTTTGGTGTCATCTGCAAACTTATGAACTGTACCACTTATGCTCGCATCCAAATCATTTATGTAAATGACAAAATGTAGAGGGACCCAGCACCAATCCTTGTAGAACTCCACTGGTCACAGGTCTCCAGTCTGAAAAACAACCCTCCACCACAACTCTCTGTCTTCTACCTTTGAGCCAGTTCTGTATCCATGAGATCTAACCTTGCTAATCAGTGTCCCATGGGGAACTTTGTCGAACACCTTACTGAAGTCCATATACATCACATCTACCGCTCTAGGAATTCCCTGGCAGATGACAAGCAACATGAGTTCGACTGGGATAACACTACTATTATAGGACAAGCCAAACAGAGAACAGCCAGGGAATTCCTAGAGGCATGGCACTCATCCACAGATTCAATCAATAAGCACATCGACCTGGACCCAATATACCGACCACTGCAGTGGACAGCTGGAACTGACAACAGGAAGCGGCAGGTACAAATCACTATAAATGCCGGAGGAAACATCACAGAAGCGCTTCACAGGAGGCTCCCAAACACTGAGGATGTCACCTAGACAGGGGACAAAACGTCTGCAACACAAATTAATAGAAGTATGGTCGCTGGCCCCAAAGTGCTCCCCCACTGACACCTCAGTCACCTGTCCTGCCTTATTTCCCAAGAGTAGGTCAAGCTTTGCACCTTTTCTCGTAGGTACATCCACATACTGAATCAGAAAATTTTCTTGTACACACTTAACAAATTCCTCTCCATCTAAACCCTTAACACTATGTCAGTCCCAGTCTATGTTTGGAAAGTTAAAATCCCCTACCATAACCACCCTATTATTCTTACAGATAGCGGAGATCTCCTTACAAGTTTGTTTCTCAATTTCCCTCTGACTATTAGGGGGTCTATAATACAATCCCGATAAGGTGATCATCCCTTTCTTATTTCTCAGTTCCACCCAAATAACTCTCCCCTGGTTGCAGCTCCAGAAATATCCTCCCTCAACACAGCTGTAATGCTATCCCTTATCAAAAATGCCACTCCCCCTCCTCTCTTGCCTCCCTTTCGATCCTTCCTGTAGCATTTGTATCCTGGAACATTAAGCTGCCAGTTCTGCCCATCCCTGAGGAGAAAGTGAGGACTGCAGATGCTGGAGATCAGAGCTGAAAATGTGTTGCTGGAAAAGCGCAGCAGGTCAGGCAGTATCCAAGGAGCAGGAGAATCGACGTTTCGGGCATGAGCCCTTCTGCCCATCCCTGAGCCATGTCTCGGTAATTGCTAGATGTGATGATAATATCACTGGAGTAATAATCTAGAGCAGTTCAGTATAGGTGAAACATTAACTTGGTTACTCTCTTCACAGATTTTTTAAAAAATATTTATTCATGGGATATGGACATCACTGGCCAGGCTGACATTTATTGTTCGTCCCAAATTGCCCTGAAGGTAGCAAGAAGCAGCCTTTACGAATTGGAGACAGGATCTACTGCAAGTGCTACACATGAAGCTACCAGGTGTCCATGTAGATTGTGATGTTAAATGATGGTGTCACTTATCAAGTTGCTGTCACCACTGGTCATCATACTAGTGTGTGGCAGCCCTTAAGAGGTGCCACCACTTTCCACTGTTGTCAGCTAGAAACTCTCAGGTGCAATAATCCATGTTTAGGGCCTACACATCACCAACTAAGCACAGCTTTGAGCTATCACAACATCCAAGTTACTGGATATGTGAATACCTTCTATCTTGTGGACGTGTCAGAGGCAATAAGCCACCTCTGTTTGATGACTGCTAGCAAATTTAAGAGCTCTGCCTTTACAACAATTGTACATGTGATATTTTACACATACACACACACACACACACAAAATAAAACACAATCTACACTTAGTTCATTCAAAGAGCTCAAACACATTGGTCCAATGCGATTTTGCCTTTTACAAATCTCTGCTGGCTGTCGGTTATTAAATCACTCTATTCTTAGTTTAAAACAAAGTATTTTTGTCAGAGATAATGAGGTTTCAGATTTCACACCAGTGAGATTAGGCTAATTAGCTATAGTTGGCAGTTTCCTTCCTCTCCTTTCTCAGAATAATAGTATAACAATTCCAAGCTTCTATTTCTCCAGCAGCGTCCAGAGATTCAAGAGTGTGGAGAAGATTGTAGTCAAAAGCTCTATTGGTTGGCTCCACCTTAGTTTCCCTCAATCTAGGAAGCATTCCATCTGAACAGAGGGACATTATCTTTGAATGCTGCCAAACTGTTTAGCCACTCTTTTTTATGTTTTCTATCCAATAGACAGAATCTTGCGGCATCTCGTCATTAAGGCAGGATTTTAAGTGTGCAGGATTTACATTCAGGCAAATATGCTAGCTATGTCAGTCACACAATAGTGAGCCAATTTGATATTCATGAATGAAGTTCCTGACCAATTGTGTTGGGGCATCAGAAGAAAAGTCACTGAACTCCCCATTACATCATGGAGGCTGAAGGTTGAGGCTAAAGGGCACTAAGATAGAACCTGAATCATTCCCTGCAATCTATCAACAGCAAGCTGGCTGTGCAAGTAGATGCCTTTAGATTACAATTGCTGCAAGCGCCTTCAAATTTTTATTTCCTGGATAACTACAACTGCTGCTACCACAATCTAATCTGGAGTGATGTCTCACAGCAGACAATTGTGATCCCACAATTTAATCGTGCCTCCTTGCAGGTACTACTTCCAAGTTATCTAGGAATGTCAAGTAGTGTTTCCTGGTGATTGTCTGACCAAGGCAACTCAGACAGGTCAGAGTTTAGCAACCATGGGGTCCACAGGCGAAACTTGGTCTTGTGCAGGAAAAAAGATCTATGTTCACCTATACTCTACAACCAGTATGGTGTGTTGCAGTCACTACAAATTGATAATCATAAGGAATCAAGCAATATAAATGAGTGAGTGGAAGAGGATGCTAGGCAAGATAGAGTTTCAGGTTTCAGTATCAGACAGAATATCTGGTCATGCAGAAGCTAGTTCATCATATGAAAATTGTACCAATTCCAAGTGTGTGGAACAATTAGTAAGGAGGTGATGGATGCTGTCATAGACCTACATGCTCAATAAGGAGACAGGTTGTAAGTGATATGATCCTGATCCTTACAGCCTTTCGGGCAAAGCAGTGGGCAAAGACTGAAGGATGTGGGAGGAGGCATCTCAGAAATCAGAATTCTGACTATTACTGAAGTAAAAGGATGCAAAACTGACAGACAATAATGGTGGCTGATCCTGTTTGATGACTGCTAGCAAATGTAAGAGCTCTGCCTTTACAATCATTGTACATGTGATATTTTACACACACACACACAAACTCAAACACATTAGTCCAATGTGATTTTGCCTTTTACAAATCTTTGCTGGCTGTCGGTTATTAAATCCAGGATTTCACGCTCACAGCAAAGATGTCCCCAAGCTTGTGTTTAAGACACAGCATACAGAAAGTAGATATGAAACGCGAATCTAGAAAAGGAATATGCATTACTGTCAGCTAATTCTGCATTCTCACCACTGCATGACAGTGAAGAGACATTCAGTTCAATAGTAATACTTTCATGATTAGACTCAGAGTCACTATCACAGACATATCCATGCAGCTGATTGAGGTCACAACTATTGGAAAACTGTTGGAGACTGTGCTCTGCCACTTACAGATGATATGCCTATATAACAGGCACAAGAAACTTGGAAATGTAAGGTCTGTCAAAAATGCTAGCCTTGAATAAAAGGTGGACATTCCCATACAGATCCTGAGTTCTGCAATAGCCTCAGCAAATGAGCATGTAGCTTCCTCCATGGAGACATTGGTGACTTCCATGAAGAGCCAGCCAGGTCCAACAGAACTTTAATGGCAGTCAGTTTTCTCTTCTTTAAAAATTTATTCAAGTTATCTAAGAATATCAAGTAGTGTTTCCTGGTGATTGTCTGACCAAGGCAACTCAGACTGAGGTCAGAGTTTAGCAACCATGGGGTCCACAGGCGAAACTTGGTCTTGTGCAGGAAAAAAGATCTATGTCCACCTGTACTCTACAACCAGTATGGTATGTTGCAGTCACTACAAATTGATAATCATAAGGAATCAAGCAATATAAATGAGTGAATGGAAGAGGATGCTAGGCAGGATAAAGTTGATGGCTAGAGCAGTATTAGAACATAGAAGATAGAACATTACAGCGCAGTACAGGCCCTTTGGCCCTCGATGTTGTGTTGACCTGTGAAACCAATCTGAAGCCCATCTATCTTACACTGTTCCATTTTCATCCATATGTTTATCCAATGAACATTTAAATGCCCTTAAAGTTGGCGAGTCTACTACTGTTGCAAACAGGGAGTTCCATGCCCCTACTATTCTGAGTAAAGAACCTATCTCTGACATCTGTCCTATATCTATCACCTCTCAATTTAAAGCTGTTTCCCCTCGTGCTAGCCATCACCATCCAAGGAAAAGGTTCTCACTGTCCACCCTATCTAACCCTCTGATTATCTTAGATGTCTCAATTAAGTTACCTCTCAACCTCCTTTTCTCTAACAAAAAACAGCCTCAAGTTCCTTAACCTTTTCTCATAAGACCTTCCCTCCATACCAGGAAACATCCTAGTAAGTCTCCTCTGAACCATTTCCAAAGCTTCCACATCCTTTGTATAACACAGTGATCAGAACTGTACGTAATACTCCAAGTGCAGCCGCACCAGAGCTTTGTACAGCTGCAGCATGATCTTGTGGCTCTGAAATTCAATCTCTCTACCAATAAACACTAGCTCACCATATGCCTTCTTAGCAACCCTATCAACTTGTGTGGCAACTTTCAGGGATCTATGTACATGGACACCGAGATCTCTCTGCTTATCTACACTACCAAGAATCTAACCATTAGCCCAGTACTCTTTATTCCTGTTGCTCCTTTCAAGCTCCTCACACTATTTCGCATTAAACACCATTTGCCACCTCTCAGCCCAGCTCTACAGCTTATCTACGTCTCCCTGTAAACTGCAACATCCTTCAGCACTATCCACAACTCCAGTGACCTTGGTGTCATCCGCAAATTTACTAATCCATTCTTTTATGCCCTCATCTAGGTCATTTATAAAAGATGACAAACAGCAGTGACCCCAAAACAGATCCTGGGGGTACACCTTTAGCAACTGAACTCCAGGATGAACATTTCACATCAACCACACCCTCTGTCTTCTTTCAGCTAGCCAATTTCTGATCCAAACCGCTAAATCACCCTCAATCCCATGCCTCCATATTTTGTGCAATAGCCCATACCCAACTGCCTAAAGGACAGTTAAGAGTCAACCACATTGTTGTGGGTCTGAAGTCAAATGTAGGCCAGATGGCAGTTTCCTTGCTTAAAGGGCATTGTGAACCAGATGGATCTTTTCTGACAATTAGGTAAAAATAATGACTGCAGATGCTTGAAACCAGATTCTAGATTAGTGGTGCTGGAACAGCACAGCAGTTCAGGCAGCATCCAAGTAGCTTCGAAATCGACGTTTCGGGAAAGGCCCTTCATCAGGAATAAAGGCAGTGAGCCTGAAGCGTGGAGAGATAAGCTAGAGGAGGGTGGGGGTGGGGAGAAAGTAGCATAGAGTACAATGGGTGAGCGGGGGAGGGGATGAAGGTGATAGGTCAGGGAGGAGAGGGTGGAATGGATAGGTGGAAAAGGAGATAGGCAGGTCGGACAAGTCCGGACAAGTCATGGGGACAGTACTGAGCTGGAAGTTTAGAAATAGGGTGCGGTGGAGGAAGGGGAAATGAGGAAACTGTTGAAGTCCACATTGATGCCCTGGGGTTGAAGTGTTCCGAGGCGGAAGATGAGGCGTTCTTCTTCCAGACATCTGGTGGTGAGGGAGAGGCGGTGAAGGAGGCCCAGGACCTCCATATCCTCGGCAGAGTGGGAGGGGGAGTTGAAATGTTGGGCCACGGGGCGGTGTGGTTGATTGGTGCGGGTGTCTCGGAGATGTTCCCTAAAGCGCTCTGCTAGGAGGCACCCAGTCTCCCCAATGTCGAGGAGACCGCCTCGGGAGCAACGGATACAATAAATGATATTAGTGGATGTGCAAGTAAAACTTTGATGGATGTGGAAGGCTCCTTTAGGGCCTTGGATAGAGGTGAGGGAGGAGGTGTGGGTTCAGGTTTTACAGTTCCTGTGGTGGCAGGGGAAAGTGCCAGGATTGGAGGGTGGGTTGTAGGGGGGTGTGGACCTGACCAGGTAGTCACGGAGGGAACGGTCTTTGCGGAAGGCGGAAAGGGGTGGGAAGGGAAATATATTCCTGGTGGTGGGATCTGTTTGGAGGTGGCGGAAATGTCGGCGGATGATTTGGTTGATGCGAAGGTTGGTAGGTTGGAAGGGGAGCACCAGGGGCGTTCTGTCCTTGTTACGGTTGGAGGGGTGGGGTCTGAGGGCGGAGGTGCAGGATGTAGACGAGATGCGTTGGAGGGCATCTTTAACCATGTGGGAAGGGAAATTGCGGTCTCTAAAGAAGGAGGCCATCTGGTGTGTTCTGTGGTGGAACTGGTCCTCCTGGGAGCAGATCCGGCGGAATACAGTCACAGTCATCATTAGACTCTTAATTCTAGATTTTTTAAAACTGAATTCAAATTCCACCATCTGCTGTGCAGGATCCGAACCCTGGTCCCCAGAATATAAACTTGGTCTCTGGATTATCAATCCAGCTAGGCCATCACCTCCCTCACTTGGGCCTGCACAGTGTCATTATGGCCATGGGCTCAATACAGCGGTGACGAGGAAAGAAAGGCAAACTGCTCCTCTATCCTTTTCCAAGTGTCTCCTCTTCTCGAAGTCAAGGAGATGCCATTGTACACCAGTACATAACAGGCCTGCCAGCAATAATTTCAGGGTATGCTGAGGATAAACTGCTGCTTCTCCTCCACCCCTCTCCCATCACACCAGACGTTGCTTAGTTAACAGAAGTACTGAGTGGATTTGACTCATTTTGCCTTCCTAACTATGGACAGCGACAGACAAAGACTTGGTCAGCACAGTCTTTATGGCCCTCCTGTCTGCCCTTAGAAGAGTTGATGAAAGGAAGGGTAGACTTTGCATCAATGACATCATAGCAATCACAAACCAGTTCTACTCTGGAGCTGTATGTTCCACCTGTATTCTGGAGAATTCCTCATATTATCAGAGTTATGTACCTGGACACCACCAGTGACCCTTGAGCTGAAAGCAGTTGTTCTAAATCTTCCTTCTGTCACATATAACCTTTTCTCTACCAGCCTTATCCTCATTCCTTTGTCCTGCCTTTGATTATCCTGAAGTTATCCATTTTCACTCTTGTTCAATTTTAGATTTCCAGAGTCATTGAGATAAACATCACTGAAACAGACCCTTCAGTCCAACTCGTCCATGCCAAACTGATATTCTAAATAAATCTAGTCCCATTTGGCCTTTCCCTCTAACCCTTCCTATTCATATACCCATCCAGATGCCTTTAAATGTTGTAATTGTACCAGACTCCAACACTTCCATACACGCACCACCCTTTGCGTGAAAAGGTTGCCCCTCAGGTCCCTCTTAAATCTTTCCCTTCTCACCCTAAACCTATACCCTCTAGTTTTAGACTCCCCCACCCCAGGGAAGCAACATTATCCATTTACCCTAAGGATGTCCCTCATGGTTTTACAAACCTCAGCCTCCGATGCTTCAGGGAAAATAGGTCCAGTCCGTTATGCCACCTCTTCTAGGGCAAAACCTCCAACTCTGGCAACAACTATGTAAATCTTATTGGAAACCTTTAAAATTTCACAACATCCTTCTTATAGCAGAGAGAACAGAATTATGCACAGTATCCCAATAGTGACCGAACCAATGTCCTGTACAGCTGCAACATGACCTCCCAACTCTGAAACTCCATGCTCTGACCAATGAAGGCAAGTATACCAAACACCTTCTTCATTATCTTATTATCTGCAACACCACTTTTAAAGAACAATGAACCTGCATTCCAAAGTCTCTTTTTTCAGCAACTCTCCCCAGGACCTAAACATTAAGTGTGTAAGTTCTACCCTGATTTGCCTTTCCAAAATGCAGCACCTTATACATATCGCAATTAAACTCCATCTGCCACTCCTTGCCCCATTGGCCTATCTGATCAAGATCCAATTCTATTCTGAGGTAATCTTCTTTACTGTCCACTACACCTCCAATTTTGGAGTCATCTGTAAAGTTTCTAACGTAAATCCGGTCCCTCAGGATTCCATCCAACAACTTGCCCACCACCAATGTCAGGTTCACTGGTCTACAGTTCCCTGGCTTTGCTTTACCACCTTTCTTAAAGGTTAGCCAACCCCTAATCTTCAGGGACCTCACCTGTAGCTATCAATTCTACAAATATCTCAGCAAGGGGCTCAGCAATCACTTTTCTAGCTTCCCAGAGTTCTAGGGCACACCTCATCAAGACCGGGGTATTTATCCACCTTTATGCATTTTAAAACATCCAGCACCTTCTCTATAATATGGGCATTTTTTCAAGGTGTAGCTATTTATTTCCCCACCTTCTCTATCTTCCATATCCTTCTCCACAATAAACACAGTAACTCCCCCATCTGCTGCCATTCCACATAGGTAGCCTTTCTGATCTTTAAGGGGTACGGTTCTCTTCCTAGTTACCTTTTTGGCCTCAGTGTAGTTATAAAATCCCTTTGGATTCTGCTTAACCCTTTTTGCCAAAGCTATCTCATGTCCTCTCCTGATTTCGCTCTTAAGCATACTCCTACTGCCTTAATACTCTTCAAAAGATTAATTTGATCTTTGTCTATACCTGACATATGGTTCTTTCTGATTCTTAAACAGAACCTCAAATTCTCTAGTCACCCAGCATTCCCTACACTTATCAGCCTTGCCCTTCACCGTAACAAAATCATACTGTTTCTGGACTCTCATTTTTGAAGGTTTCCCATTTTCCAGCCAGCCCTTTATCTGCAAACATCTGCCCCCAATCAACCTTTGTAAAATAGTCACATTTGGTCTTTCTTTAATTTAGAACTTCAATGTTTCGATCCAGTATATCCTTTTCCATCACTATTTAAAAATTAATAGAATTATGGTCGCTGGTCCCAAAGTGCTCCCCCAGTGACACCTCAATCACTTGCCTTGTCTTATTTCCCAAGAGTAGGTCAAGGCTTGCATCTTCTCTAGTAGGTATATCCACATAGAGTCATAGAGATGTACAGCATGGAAACAGATCCTTCGGTTCCAACCAGTCCATGCCAACCAGATATCCCAACCCAATCTAGTCCCACCTGCCAGCACCGGTCACATATCCCTCCAAACCCTTCCTATTCATACACCCATCCAAATGCCTCTTAAATGTTGCAATTGTACCAGCCTCCAGCAGTTCCTCTGGCAGCTCATTCCATACACGTACCACCCTCTGTGTGAAAATGTTGCCCATTAGGTCTCTTTTATATCTTTCCCCTTTCACCTTAAACCTACGCCTTCTAATTTTGGACTCGCCGACCCCAAAGAAAAGACTTTGCCTATTTATCCTATCCATGCTCCTCATAATTTTGTAAACCTTTATAAGGTCACCCCTCAACCTCCGACGCTCCAAGGAAAACAGCCCCAGCCTGTTCAGCCTCTCTCTATAGATCAAATCCTCCAACCCTGGCAACATCCTTCTAAATCTTTTCTGAACCCTTTCAAGTTTCACAACATCTTTCCGATAGGAAGGAGACTAGAACTGCACGCAATATTACTGAATCAGAAAATTTCCTTGTACACACTTAACAAAGTCCTCTCCACCCAAGCCCTTAACACTACGTCAGTCCCAGTCTATGTTTGGAAAGTTAAAATCCCCCATCATAACCACCTTGTTATTTTTACAGATAACTGAGATCATCTTAGAAATTTGTTTCTCAATTTTCCAATAAGGTGATCATTCCTTATTTCTCAGTTCCACTCAAATAGCTTCCCTGGACATATTCCCTGCAATATCCTCCTTAAGTACAGTCATAATGTCATCCCTAATCAAAAATGCCACTCCCCCTCACTGTACTCTTTCTATCATCTATACCCTGGAACATTAAGCTGTCAGTCCTGCCCTTTCCTGAGCCATGTCTCTGCAATTGCTATAATATTCCCATATTCCCAGTCCCATATTCCCAACCACGCTCTGAATTCATCTGTTTTACCTGTTAAGCCTCTTGTATTGAAATAAATGCAGTTTAATTTTCAATTAACCTACCTCCATGTTACCACAGATCTTGCCACCTTGGAGCTGACTCAAGTCATATTCAGGAGAAAGTGAGGACTGCAGATGCTGGAAATCAGAGTGGAGAATGTGGTGCTGGAAAAGTACAGCAAGTTAGGCAGCATTGAGGAGCAGAAGAATCGACATTTCAGGCATAAGCCCTTCCTGAGGAATAATAATGAAGGACTTATGCCAGAAACATTGATTCTCCTAATCCTCAGATACCATCAGACCTGTTATGCTTTTCCAACACCACACCCTCGACCCAAGTCATATTCAACCCGCCTTCCATTACAGATAATTCTCAGGACTTCACAACTGGTCTTCCCGGACAAACCTTCCCATTCGCAGAACACTCCGCAATCATATTTGAACTCAATATATACATATTGGCCGTCCCTGCATAAACCACTTTCTTCCCTCTGTTCCAACAAAAGCCCACAATCCACCCTCCCCTTCTTAGCCAGCTATATCCTGATCCACTTAGAAAGCCAGCAACATTCACTCTCTCTTTTTCAGGTGTACCCCAATCTCCTTGTAATGCCAACACCCATTCTTAACACATCAAGATCTCCTCTCCTAATGTCTAGAAAAGTTCCATGCGAAAAGAAAACAGTCCTACTCAATTCAAATCTACCAGATCACTTTGCATCCTGCACATCACATTTAACCAGTCTAAATCTCAAGGCTTTGTTTCTCATTCACTGCTCGGCTCATTCCAATTTAACATGGTGAAATGATCATTTAATGATATGCTTAACATACTAATAATTAAAATTGGGTTCCTGCCACTTGTCGAGAAGCTCAATCCACCTCAAATATACCTCAACCTCAAATCTGTAATTTCATCCCACTACCCGATATTTCAGCCCTCACAAAATTAAATGTGCCAGCCAGTCCTTGATTCCCACTGCCAATAGCAGTATAAGATTCCAGCCAATATCTTCACTGTTCCTCCTCTATGGTGATATCAGCTTCATTCTTCTTTAGGAGAGTTTTGCAAAATACTCATTTGGAAGCTCAATCCTGCACACGGTCTCAAGATTTTTGTTTTAGTCTTAATTGGCCCAATCTTTAATTAATTCCTTTTTGTCTTAAATAACTTTGCATGTATTTTATGGCACCATGAATATTTTCTCATACGCTTTGCCCTTCTTACATTCTCTAACACTCTTCCCTCGAACTGTGCTCAATATTTGATTGTAATCTATACCTGACAATTATCAGAAAGTTAATTTTCTTTTGATTTTTACTTCTTTTTTCACTCAGAGTTTTGGCTTTGAATTCCTTACATTTCCTCCTTGTCAAGCGATGCTTACTTTTTATCCAAATAATCTTTTCCTTGACAGTCCCATTATTGCTCATCCACTGTTTTTGTGGCCTATCAGTTTCCAATTCACCTGTACTGGATCCCTTGATTATTTTTGCCCTCTTCCATTAATATTTTAAAAGTATTCATAGTATGATGATTAGCTATATGTTCTCCCACTGAAACACATTCCATTTGTCTTGTTTCATTAATCAGAACGAGATTCAGTGCTTCCTTCTATATTGGGATAGAAACACACTGTTAAGTTCTCCTGTAAACATTTTATGAATTCTTCACAGTCCTTGCCTTTACTATTCCTCCACTGATTTATATTAGGATAACTGAAACCCTTTACAATTTTTAGACTTTGCTGAAATTTGTTTCCAGATTGTCTCCTCTGTCTTATGCTAACTTTATAGGCCTTTATTGAAAACAGTCTGCAATATAATAGCTCCTGTTCTGTTCCTTAAAGTGGTCATAATTAAAATAATTTGAGAGCACAATATCCTTACCTCTTGGTTCATCTGTAGTAACAGATTCAATAAAGTCTCGTGGAGTCATATATAGCTGACCTTCATGCTCCAGTGATGTAAACAGCCTAAATCTTTGTTCTTGGGAAGAAACGTATAGTTCCACATCTTCAATATCAGATTCTTCCATTACATTCTGTTAGGCACAAAATCCATAAGATGAACTTTTCTTTTTATGCTTTTCACATTCTCGATACTGTTATTGCAACACACAAACATACAGAAATCACTTTAGTATGAAATGTAACTGCACCTCTCTGGTTAGGTCACTGACACTTCTGCCACAAAACTCTCCTTAAATATGAAAAAGAATCAGAACTAACACTTTTGTACCCATTAAGGGAAAAGTACTAAGGATGCTGTACATCAGAAATAAAAAAAAGTGCTGGAGAAACTCAGATCTGCCAGCATTGGTCAAACAGTCATATCAAACTCAAAATGTTAATTTTATTTCTCTCTTCACAGATAATCCTAGGCCTGCTTAGTTTCTATAACACTTTGTTTTACCGTTAGTACCCAACTTTAGGAATGAAATATACATGATTTCAAGGCACATGCTGAAAAACTGCAATACTTTTGAATACTAAACGAACATGGATATTTAAACATTAGAAGCATTCATAAAATTGAAAATTAAGGATGAGAAAAAGCAAACACATCAAAAGAGAAGATACAGCAAATGAGAGCTACAAATCAACACTCTGAAAATGCAAACTGATTTACTATCACACATGTATGATCTTTGAGAAAAATAAAAAGCAGAAAATGATGGGACTTCCAGTGCCATTACAGATGACGCACCAACTGTATAAAGCAGGATTGGCCCAGAGCCAATTAAAAACTAGCTGAAGTCTGCTTCAAACACTTTGCAGCCAGTTAACACTATTCAAATCAAATGTCTTTTTATAAATTCAAGAGGATTAAGTACAATTCACACCCTCCAAAAAAAGATACTCATGCAATTAACTGATTACAACTGACTTGGTCACATGGTCAAAATGAAAAGTCTGCAATATGATCAGTTTAAAAGGCTTCTCCAAAATTCATTTGGAAAAATATTCTGGACTTCCTTTTTCTGCATTGAAGGAAATCCACAGCATTAAACCAGATGCAGATTAGTACGACAAAGAGAGACAAATTATCCCTGCTTGATGGGGAAGATGCAGATTCTCCAAGTAATAAATATTTCAGTAGGTTCAATGAGCTGTTCCCTGCAAGAAATTGAAAATCTTTTAATACAATGAGATGTGTACTTTGACAAGCCATTGAGCATAACTAAATAGCTACCAAGGAGGTAGCAATTAGATAATCAGCTCTGCACTGTCCAGTAGGTGATTGATAGCTTGAGGTTGATTAATCAAAAGCTTCTTCAGCAGCAATTAAAACCAGCCTGAGTACAGTTTTGCCACTGCCAAGCATCTGACTGTTGGTGAACTTCAAATCATTACAAGAGTGATTAAAACGTTAACATACGTGAAGTAAATAGGGGATTATGAGAGACAGGAGTGACGTATTTAGAAGGGCAAGGACTGATTAGGGATAGTCAACATATCTTTGTGCATGGAAAATTGTGTCTCACTGACTTGGAGGTTTTTGAAGAAGTGATAAAGAAGATAGATGAAGGCAGAGCGGCAGACATTGTCTATATGGGCTTCAGCAAGGTGTTCAACAAGGTTCCACATGGTAGTCTGGCTCGCAAGGTTAGGTCACATGGAATTCAAGGAGAAGAGCAATTCGAATACAAAATTGGCTCAAATGTACGGAACAGAGGGTTGGCGTAGTGGGCTGCTTTTCAGATTGGGGCAGCCTGTCACTAGGGGCATGCAACAGCCTTGATGCTGGGTCATTTATATAGAAGGTACGATTAGTAAGCTTGCAGATGAAACCAATATTGGTAGTATAGTAGACAGCTAAGATGATTATCTCAAAGTACAGAGTACAATGGGACCTTGACCAGATGGGCAAATGGGCCAAGGAGTGGCAGATGGAGTTTAATTTAGACAAATGTGAGGTCCTACATTTTGGAAAGGCAAATAGGACAGGACTTGTACACTTAATGGTAAGGGAGAGCCTGATGAAGGGCTTTTGCCCGAAACATCGATTTCAAAACTCCTTGGATGCTGCCTGAACTGCTGTGCTCTTCCAGCACCACTAGGCCAGAATCTGGTTTCCAGCATCTGCAGTCATTGTTTTTATCTCACTTAATGGTAAGGTCCTGGGGAATGTTGCCGAACAAAGAGACCTTGGGGTGCAGGCTCATAGTTAGTCAAAAATGGAGTCACAGGTAGACAGGGTAAGTGAAAAACAATGATTTGTTTGAATACTGAATGAATATTCATAGTTAAACAAGACAGGCATGTGTGAAATTGAAATTTAAGGATGAGACAAATAAACTAACTACAGTAAAAAGAGAAAATAAAGCAAATAAGAGCTACAAATCAACATTCTGATGTTGCAAATTGATTTAGTGTTACACAAATATGGCCTTTGAGAAAAATAAAAAGCAGAAAAAAGTTGGGACTTCCAGTGCCATTACATCAACTGTAAAAAGCAGGATTGCCCCAGAGCCAATTAAAAACTAGCCGAAGTTTGGTTCACATTAGGTACACATAATATGTCTTAGCTCATTTTTGTCTCAGTTTTGGACCAATTGAGATAAATGTCTGAAGTATTGAGATTTCAATTACATTCATAAAACTATTTCATGACAATTTTCCAGTAGCTGAGGCACGATATACATTTTTTAAACTACCATAGTTTCACAATTATATTTCACATGGAACTTGAATGATATTAATGAAGTCATAGAGATGTACAGCATGGAAACAGACCCTTCGGTCCAACCCGTCCACGCTGACCAGATATCCCAACTCAATCTAGTCCCACCTGCCAGCACCTGGCACATATTCCTCCAAATCCTTCCTATTCATATACCCATCCAAATGCCTCTTAAGTGCTGCAATTGCACCAGCCTCCACCACTTCCTCTGGCAGCTCATTCCATACACGTACCACCCTCTGCATGGAAACGTTGCCCCTTAGGTCTCTTTTATATCTTTCCCCTCTCACCCTAAATCTATGCCCTCAAGTTCTGGATACACCCACCCCAGGAAAAAGACTTTGTCTATTTATCCTATCCGTGCCCCTCATAATTCTGTAAACCTCTATAAGATCACCCCTCAGCCTCCGATGCTCCAGGGAAAACAGCCCCAGCCTGTTCAGCCTCTCCCCATAGCTCAAATCCTCTAACCCTGGCAACATTCTTGTTAATCTTTTCTGAACTCTTTCAAGTTTCACAACACCTTTATGATAGGAAGGAGACCAGAAATGCACGCAATATTCCAACAGTGGCCTAACCAATGTCCTGTACAGCCGCAACATGACCTCCCAACTCCTGTACTCAATACTCTGACCAATAATTAAAAGCATATCAAACTATCCTATCTACCTGCGACTCCACTTTCAAGGAGCTATGAATCTGCACTCCAAGGTCTCTTTGTTTAGCAACACTCCCAAGGACATCACCATTAAGTGTATAAGTCCTGCTAAGATTTGCTTTCCCAAAAAGCAGCACCTCACATTTATGTGAATTAAACTCCATCTGCGACTTCTCGGCCCATTGGCCCATCTGATCAAGACCCTGTTTTATTCTGATATAACCTTCTTCGCTGTCCACGACACCTCCAATTTTGGTGTCATCTGCAAACTTACTAACTGTATCTCGTATGTTCGCAGCCAAATCATTTATGTAAATGACAAAAAGTAGAGGACCCAGCACAACCAATCCTTGTGACACTCCACTGGTCACAGGCCTCCAGTCTGAAATACAGCCCTCTACCACCACCACCCTCTGTCTTCCACCTTTCAGCCAGTTCTGTATCCAAATGGCTAGTTCTCCTTGTATTCTGTGAAATCTAACCTTGCTAATCAGTCTCCCATGGGGAACCTTGTCGAACGCCTTACTGAAGTCCATATAGATCACATATACCGCTCTGCCCTCATCAATCCTCTTTGTTACTTCCTCAAAAAACTCAATCAAGTTTGTGAGACATGATTTCCCACACACAAAGCCATGTTAACTATCCCAAATCAGTCCGAGCTTTTCCAAATACATGTACATCCTGTCCCTCAGGATTCCCTCCAACAACTTGCCCACTACCAACATCAGGCCCACTGGTCTATAGTTCCCTGGCTTGTCCTTACTATCCTTTTTAAAGATTGGCACCACATTAGCCAACCTTCAGTCTGCCAGCACCTCACCTGTGACTATTGATGATACAAATATCTTAACAAGAGGCCCAGCAATCACTTCCCTAGCTTCCCACAGAGTTCTAGTGTACACATGATCAGGTCCTGGGGATTTATTCACCTTTATGCATTTCAAGACATCCAGCAATTCCTCCTCTATAATATGGACATTTTGCAAGGTGTCACCATCTAGTTTGCTACTTTCTATATCTTCTACATCCTTTTCCACAGTAAATACTGGTGCAGAATACTTGTTTCGTATCTCCCTCATTTTCTGTGGCTCCACACAAAGGCCGCCTTGCTGAACTTTGAGGGGCTCCATTCTCTCTCTAGTTATTCTTTTGTCCTTAATGTATTTGCAAAAACCTTTTGGATTCTGCTTAATTCTGTTTGTCAAAGCTATCTCATGTCCCCTTTTTGCACTTTTGATTTCCCTCTTAAGTATACTCCTACTTCCTTTATACTCTTCTAAGGATTCACTCGATGTATCTTGTCTATACCTTACATATGCTTCCTTCTTTTTCTTAACCAAACCCTTAATTTCTTTAGTCATCCAGCATTCCTTATACCTACCAACCTTTCCTTTCACCTTAACATGAATATATCTTCTCTGGATTCTCGTTATCTGATTCCTGAAGGCTTCCCGTTTTCCAGCTGTCCCTTTACATCTGCCCCCAGTCAGCTTTTGAGAGTTCTTGCCTAATACCATCAAAATTGGCCTTTCTCCAATTCAGAACTTCAACTTTTAGATCTGATCTATCCTTTCCCATCACTATTTTAAATCTAATTGAAATATGGTCACTAGCCCCAAAGTGCTCCCCCACTGACACCTCAGTCACACGCCCCGCCTTATTTCCCAAGAGTAGGTCAAGTTTTGCACCTTCTCTTTGCACATCCACATACTGAATCAGAAAATTTTCTTGTACACACTTAACAAATTCCTCTCCATCTAAACCCTTAACATTATGGCAGTCCCAATCTATGTTCGGAAAGTTAAAGTCCCCAACCATAATCACCTTATTATTTTTACAGATAGCAGAGATCTCCTTACAAATTTGTTTCTCAATTTCCCTCTGACTATTAGGGGGTCTGTAATACAATCCCAATAAGGTGATCATCCCTTTCTTATTTCTCAGTTTCACCCAAATAACATCCCTGGACGTATTTCTAGGAATATCCTCACTCAGCACAGCTGTAATGCTATCCCTTATCAAAAACGCCATTTCCCCTCCTCTCTTTCTATCTTTCCTATAGCATTTGTATCCTGGAACATTAAGCTGCCAGTCCTGCCTATCCTTGAGCCTTGTTTCTGTAATTGATACGATATCCGAGTCCCATGTTCCTAACCATGCCTTGAGTTTATCTGCCTTCCCTGTTAGGTTCCTTGCATTGAAATAAATGCAGTTTAATTTATTAGTCCCTGCCTGCCCTGACTCTTTGACTCTCTTCTGTTCTCAACTGTACCAGTCTCAGATTGATCTCTTGCCTCACTATCTCTCTGGGTCCCCACCGCTGCCCCCCCTCCCCACACACACCTTACTAGCTTAAATCCTCCCAAGCAGCTCTAGCAAATCTCCCTGCCAGTCCCCTTCCAAGTTAGGTGCAATCCGTCCTTCTTGTACAGGTAATTTCTACCCCAAAAGAGATTCCAATGGTCCAAAAATGTGAATCCTTCTCCCATACACTAGCTCCACAGCCATGCATTCATCTGCTCTATCCTCCTATTCCTGCCCTCAGTAGCTCATAGCACCGGGAGTAATCAGATATTACTACTCTCGAGGACCTCCTTTTTAAATTCCTGCCTAACTCTCTGTAATCTCCCTTCAGAATCTCAAACTTTTCCCTTCCTAGGTCATTGGTTCCAATATGGACAATGACCTCTTGCTGGCCCCTCTCCCCCTTGAAAACGTTCTGCACCCTTTCTAAGACATCCTTAATTCTGGCACCAGGGAAGAAACGCACCATTCTGATTTCCCGCTGCTGGCCACATAAATGTCTGTCTGTACCTTGGACTAGAGAGTCCCCTTAACACAATTGATCTCTTGGAACCCGAGGTACCCCCTTATTGCATTACAGCCAATGTCCTCAATACCAGAAATTTGGCTGTTCGTGACAAACAATGATATGTCAAAGTTGGAGATTATGCTATTTCTGCATTATTATTGGTTGTGGCCTGCTGTGACAGACACCAGAGGCTGAAGGGTGCTACTGAAAATAAACTTGATGAATTACTGCAGTACACCCTGTATTTACATGCCTTTACAGCCAGAATACATCTCCAATTTACCTGTCTTATGAATTAAGGTTAACAGAAAATGCTGACCAGATATCTGTCCTTAACAAAAAATGACTATTTATCACAGAAATCAATTCTAACCACTTGCAAACAAATATGAATTATTAACATAACTCTACTAGCTCAAGTTCTATCCCCTTTCTAAACTCCTGCATAGACATGTAGATAGACCAAACAAGTTATGGTATCAAGGGACAAGAAAATACAGGAGAAACAGTTCAATGCCACTAGTCCACAGAATTTGATGCCATCTCCTTTTCTTATTCCAAGATCTTCTGATTGCCAATGTCCTTATTTCTAGATCTTTTCAGTTCTTTGCTGACGACACTGCAGTGGTCACAATAATTGCTCAGTTTTTCAGTTACTGGTTAAAGATAACAGTTTATAGCAACCGGTGGGAGAGAATAGCTAACTAACTTTCAGTTTTGGTCACTTCACTGCTCGAAGAGAGCGAGCGAGAGAGAGAGAGCGAGCGAGAGCGAGCGCTGGTGTTTCTTGTAGTCTAGAGACCTTCTGCCTATGCCTGAAATGTCGATTGTCCTGCTCCTCGGATACTGTCTGACCTGCTGTGCTTTTCTAGCAACACAGTCTCGACTCTGATCTCCAGCATCTGCAGCCCTCACTTTCTCCTACCTTCTGCCTCTGTATTATTCACACACAAGCTGTCAGAGTTGATGATTATGCTGATGACTTCTGGCCTCCACAACTGCCCTGATAGGAAAAACCAAGCAACAACCCTTCTCTGGGTGAAACATGCCCTGCACACTCAAAGTGCTGTATCACCTTGGACATCTTCTCCCACTGCTTGATCAAAGCAATACTACAAACAACTCAATGAATTCCAGTAACTTGTTTTTGCAGTTATTCTTTTCCCACTTAGGTCCACAATTCAACAAGAAGAAAAATAAAAAAGGTATGTTCCTTGCAATTTAAACCATCTGGATGGTAAAGAGACTGTGGAATCAGGACATGGGCCACATTTTGCAGAGAGCAGTTTGGAATTGAAGGAACTGAAGAAATGTTAGGCAAAAGAAAAGCTTTTGCTCATGTTATGCACTGAGAGGACATAATTATAAACTTAACAGGTTACTTTTGTTACATTGAAGGCTTGCGTGCCTGAGCTCAAATATTGTCAAGTCACCATTGTATTGTCACCATTGGAGTGAGATGACGGTGCTGGTGGCTTATACCGTGAGGGTCAGCAAGCCTCAGGCAAAGGGAGAGGTTAAGAGGTCCTTCATGAAAACTGCAGCTGGTGTGGGAATTGAACCCATGCTGTTGGTGTGACCCTACATCATAAACTAGCCATCCAAACAACTGAGCTCAATGATCCCACCTCATTCTTGTCAATGTAATCTATTGGATCATCTTGGGTATTGCTCATATTGTATGAACTTGATGTTTAGTTGAGAGCCAACAACAGAAATATCTAAAAGGAGCAGAAGCAACAGTAGCTTTCTCCTCACTGCTCATCTTTCCAGGGAACAGAGCAGGTAAACAAAACAGTGTAGTTCACAGGAAGTCATGTTGTATTAGGTAATGGTTCTAATGGACTTAATGTTCATGTGACACTGGCTCCATCCAATCTACTAATGTCACATAATCTGTGTAGACATCGGTATTCTACACTGGCTTTTGGAGGTAACAGATGCTTATCAGTTCCCTAAATGCCTAGTAATTTTGTTTTTCATATATCCTAGCAGAGATACCCTGCTCTCTTGTCCTATTTTCTGAATAGGAAATTTATCAGCAATCTTCCACATAAATCAAGGAAATGTCAAATATCACAGTCATATTGGAAAGCTGAGTTGCCTGGGTGGGAGTGGAAGGTTGGGTACAAAAGTGAACCTTGAGACTATTACAACTGAGTGCTGCAAGAATCCAAAGTCATTACACTCAGTTGCTTCTTATGGTCACCTAGATTAATCAGGACATTTGTCCATTGGCAGGACATACTCATGAGAACATTTACTTCTATATTATCTTTACTGTAACAAAACATTTTAAGAAAACTGACATGAAATTTATAAAGCAAAATATGCCAATCAGCCACAAAAAGATGGTATTGGGGCAGATGACCAAAAAGGCATGCTATAAGGAATGTTTTAATGAAGAGAATAGAATGATTTAGGGAAAGAGTTCAAAGTTTATGGCCTAGACTGCTGAAGGCATGACAACTAATTAAATTAGCAAGGTTCGAGAATTCTAAATTTGTTGAGTGAATAGGAAGGAATCATGTATTTTATTTCAAATGTTGATTACCCAGTCATGTCCACCATTACTTTCCAACTGCCAAACGAACATGAGTTTGGAGGAGAATGGTATGACCAGAGTAAAAAATGAACAAAAGGTGCAAATGAAATGGAGATCACTGCCTGCCGAATTTCGTGTTTTAGGGATGGGCAGTAGATTTAGCATTATGTCAACAAGCTTCACATATTTGGGTTAGCTGAAATGAGCCAGGATGAATGTGTTGCAGACTTCCCTGGCAGCTAGATGAATGGTTGCAGGCATCCTTCAGATAATGAGCTCTCAGAAATACTACAGTGCCAAAGGTGAAAACTCAGCTCATTGTGTTTTGTATCAGTTCTTTAAATGAGCATTTCACTCTTGCTATTAGCCAGCCTTTGCATTTTGTTCTTTTTCAGATGAGTGTCTATTCTCCCTTTTAAACTAAGAATAGCAGGACAGGTGATGTAGCATTGATTAAGCACACTGAGCTCTTCGCTGCTAGTTAGGTGCAGAGCAAACTCATTTGCAGCAAGTGCTTGATGTTTAAGCAGTTTCAGTTCAAAGTCTATTAGCCAGATATTAAACTGCAGATATATTACAGACAAATGACAACATATTGCAGATGAGAAAGATTGCCTGGATTCTTTATACCAGGAGGTACATACACCTTTTAGCATTCAGTGGTCTGAAATGGTCAATATTAAGAGACACAAGAGTCTGACTGCCAGGGAATTAGGTGAGCTGACTCAGAGGACAGGAGGTCAGGAGTATAAGAGCCTTAGCCTTTGCAATTATTCAACAAGTCTAATGTCCTTCCACCTTGTGTGAATGAAACTGCAAAGTAGATGAGTTCGCTGACTATGGTACCATTCAAAAGAGGCAGAAAGATGGAATATAATGAAAATAGCTACCTTCTAGGAGGAGGTCTGACACTGTCCTCTGCAGTAAAGACTCAAATCCAGATAGCTGTGTTGCCTGCGCAGTTCCACGTTCAGGGTGTCAGAGGAACTTGCAGTGGGAGGGGAAGGACCAATTATCATGGTGTGACAATGCTGTCACTTTAACAAGGATAAGTTAAGTTGCTGTGTCGGGTCAGTTAAGTTTTCCAATAGTTAAGTTATTCTAAATTCCATTTTCTTTTGTTCATGTTTCAACTGTAGTGTCTAAATAAATTCTGTTTTGCTTAAAGTTGAGTGGTTTGACCAGCTGCATCACACCTAGAATATCCACTCACATCTGCCTTTAAAATAAGAAAAAGCTGGGGTCAAGGCTACCTTTTTAAAATATTTTGAGGGGGTCTGCTCTGGTCCACAAACATGTGATTCATGCAGGTACCAGTAGAACCACCACCTTTGTGAGGTGGATGAGATAGGTGCTACATTGAGCAGAACTTCATAGATTGTTACCTCTAGATTATTATTTGAGCCATGTGCAAATTGGAATAGCAGAAATCAGATTAGGGAGATGAATAAGTGGCTCAAAGAGTGGAGTGAGAGAAGTGGCTTCCGGTTCGTAGGAGCTTTAGCATTAGTACCAGAGAAAGTACGATCTATGCTAATAGGATGATCCCCACTTGAACAGTGATTGAGATGGTGTTCTTGCCAACAGCATAACTCAGGAAGTAGAGAGGATTTTAAACTAATTAGTGTGGGTAAGGGATCAAATATGGTCAGATGTGGTAAATCAAAGAGTCAAGGTCAGAGAGAAATAGATCAATAATTAAATTATAATTTCCTGTAATCAAAATTAAACAGACCACAACAGGGAGGGGCAGGAAGTATGAATCCAAGAGTTGACCTACAGTTAGGACTGGAACTTACAAAAAGGATAAAACTAAAGGATCTGTTTCTGAATGCACATAGATAAACATAGAACGAACAGATAAACACAGCAAATAGAAATAGTTATAACCGGATAGCGATTACAGGACAAAGTTGTGGGATAACATGGTTTGGGAAGGCTGCCCAATATTTAGGAAGTACAACCGTCTAGGAAAAAAAATGGATCAGTGGTGCGGTTAGTTAATGATGTTAGTAGCACAATACAGAGAATGATCCAACTTCAGGAAAACATAGCATGGAATGAGTTTGGGTAGATATGAGAAATTATAAAGGCAAGAAGTCACCTGTGGGAGTGGTGTACAGAACCCCTACCAGTAACCACAGTGGTGCAGAAAGAAGAATTTGAGAGAGTTTGTCAGAGAGGCACAGGAAATTACTGGAAATTTTAATCTGCATACAGACTGTAAAAGTCAAATGGGTAAAGACAGCCTAGATGAGTTCATTGAACATTTTTGGGATAGCTTCTTAAAACGGCATGGTCTGGAGCCAACCAGAGAGCAGATTATAATAGGCATAGTAATACGTAACAAGGTAGGACTTAATGATATCATATTGAAGGCATACCTAAGTAATAGCGACTATAATGTTATGTTTAGACTGAGGAAGAGAGATTAGTGGGTGAAACACTAGTTTTTGAATTTAAGTAAGGGCATGAAGGCAGAGTGGCTAAAGTTAATTGGCAAATTAGCCTAAAGGCACGATAACCCAGTTGCAGTGCCCAACATTGAGGGAAGTTGCAGAATACACAGAATGCAAAAAGGAAGACAAAATTCCAAGGTACAGACCTACCATCCACTGTTAAGTAGAAATGTTAAATATTAAACAATATTAAACTTAAAGAAAAAACATACAATTGTGCAAATATGGGTGGCAAGTTGGAAGATTGGACAGAATATAATAAACTGCAAACTGATCAAAAAAGATGGAAAACTTGAGTATAAGAGAAAGCTAGACAGAAATAAGTGATAGTAAGCATTTCTATACTTTAAAAATAATTTAAAGTGAACTTTGGTCATTAAAAAGACAACCTAGAGAACTGATAATGGGAAAAAAGAAAAAGATGATGAATTGAATAGGTAATTTACATGGCAGAAGCAGTGATAAATCAGAAATGGATGGTTGGGAGGAATAATCACCAGATATGTCACACTGAATTGCCAGAGCTGTGGGCTGTCAGACCTGATCTTCCGGTCTTAAAATAAGACATTGATTTTAAATTTTAAATTCTAAATTTTCCAAAATTCCCATGATTCAGAGATGACCCCCATTAGATGAAAAGTAGCAAATACAATGGCTTTATTCAAAATCAGTGCGGGTAACAGTATGCAGGAAACTAAAGGCCAGTTAACTAAATATCTATCATTGAAATATGTTTCAAGCTATTATCAAAGAGGTCACAGCAAAGTATTTGAATAAGTTCAAGGTAATCAGTGTCAGCTTGGTCTTGTAAGGGAAATCATGTTTGACCACTCCACTGGAGATCTTTGATGACAGAGCAAATACTGTAGATAAAGGAGAATCCATGGAATGGATTGTACTTAATTTCCAAAATACATTATTGTGAAAGACAAAAGCTCAGTGTAGGGAGCAGCATATTGACAGATAGAAAATTGACTAGCTAACAGAGAGACTAAATATGTAAGTTAGCTCACTGAGCTGGAAGATGTATTTTTAGATGTTTCGTCACCATATTAGGTAACATCAGTGAGTGTCTCTGGAGAAGCGCTGGTGGTATGTTCCACCTCTCTAGTTATAGGTCTTGGTTTCTTAAGGTGGATGATAGAGAGGCAGGATATACCGCCAGCGCTTCACCAGAGACTCTCACTCATGATGTTAACTAGTATGGTGATGAAACGCCTGAATACAAATCTTCCAACTCAGTGAGCAAACTTACATACTTATCATCAACCTGAGCTACAAATCTTCTCAAAAATGGATAAAGTGAGACTTTTCCACGTTGGCCAGATGGAACAAGTAGTGTGCCACAGGGATTGACTCTGGGACCTCAAATGCTTACAATTTATATAAATAACAGAAAAGAAGGGAAGAAAGGCATGGGTTACCAATTTGTTGATGTCAAAACATAGGTAAGAAAATTGTGAAGAGGATAAAGAGACTACAAAATATAAGTAGGTTGACAGTGGACAAACTGTCAACCTACTTGTTGACAGTGGTGGAAAACATCCATCCATATAAGCAGTGGTAAGAAGTATCAAGAGGAAGACAACAGGGGTAGGAATAGTCTAAAAGCTGCCTAACGGTAGGTATTTGGTAGGAGTGACATTAAATGAGGGCACAGAAAAGTTATAATACATTAATCATGGGATCTTCTTGTAGACTGGAATAGGCAGGTTGGCAGAGGTAGCAAGAAGGAAGAATACAGGATGATCGGGATTGTTTCCTAGAAACATGTGTTGTGGATGCAACTAGTGAACAGGCTATTTTGGAACACGACAGAGTCATAGAGATGTACAGCATGGAAATAGACTTTTCGGTCCAACCTGTGCATGCCGACCAGATATCCCAACCTAATCTAGTCCCACCTGCCAGCACCCAGCCCATATCGCTCCAAACTCCTCCTATTCATATACCCATCCAAATGCCTCTTAAATGTTGCAATTGTACCAGCCTCCACCACATCTTCTGGCAGCTCATTTTATACACGTACCACCCTCTGTGTGAAAAAGTTGCCCCTTAGGTCTCTTTTATATCTTTCCCCTCTCACCCTAAACCTATGCCCTCTAGTTCTGGACTCCCCGACCCCAGGGAAAAGACTTTGTCGGTTTATCCTAACCATTCCCCTCATAACTTTGTAAACCTCTATAAGGTCACCCCTCAGCGTCTGACACTTCAGGGAAAACAGCCCCAGCCTGTTCAGCCTCTCCCTTTAGCTCAAATCCTCCAACCCTGGCAACATCCTTGTAAATCTTTTCTGAATGCTTTCAAGTTTCACAACATCTTTCTGATAGGAAGGAGACTAGAGTTGCACGCAATATTCCAACAGTGGCCTAACCAATGTCCTGTATAGCCGCAACATGACCTCCCAACTCTTGTACTCCATAATCTGAACAATAAACAAAAGCATACCAAACGCCTTCTTCACTATACTATCTACCTGCGACTCCACTTTCAAGGAGCTATGAACCTGCACTCCAAGGTCTCTTTGTTCAGCAACAATCCCTAGGACCTTACCATTAAGTGTATAAGCCCTGCTAAGATTTGCTTTCCCAAAATGCAGCACCTCGCATTTATCTGAATTAAACTCCATCGGCCACTTCTCAGCCCATTGGCCCATCTGGTCAAGATCCTGTTGTAATCTGAGGCAACCCTCTTTGCTGTCCACTACACCTCCAATTTTGGTGTCATCTGCAAACTTACTAACTGTACCTCTTATGCTCACATTCAAATCATTTACGTAAATGACAAAAAGTAGAGGACCCAGCACCGATTCTTATGGCACTCCACTGGTCACAGGCCTCCAGTCTGAAAAACAACCCTCCACCACCACTCTCTGTCTTCCATCTTTCAGCCAGTTCTGTATCCAAATGGCTAGTTCTCCTTGTATTCCGTGAGATCTAACCTTGCTAATCAGTCTCCCATGGGGAACCTTGTCAAACGCCTTACTGAAGTCCATATAGATCACATCTACTGCTCTGCCCTCATCAATCGTCTTTGTTACTTCTTCAAAAAACTCAATCAAGTTTGTGAGACATGATTTCCTACGCACAAAGCCATGTTAACCATCCCTAATCAGTCATTGCCTTTCCAAATACATGTGCATCCTGTCCCTCAGGATTCCCTCCAACAACTTGCCCACCAGTGACGTCAGGCTCACCAGTGTACAGTTCCCTGGCTTGTCTTTACCGCCCTTCTTAAACAGTGGCACCACGCTTGCCAACCTCCAGTCTTTCGGCCCCTCACCTGTGACTATCGATGACACAAATATCTCAGCAAGAGGCCCAGCAATCACTTCTCTAGCTGCCCACAGAGTTCTCGAGTACACCTGATCAGGTCCTGGGGATTTATCCACCTTTAACTGTTTCAAGACATCTAGCACTTCCTCCTCTGTAATATGGACATTTTGCAAGATGTCACCATCTATTTTCCTACATTCTCTATCTCCCATATCCTTTTCAACAGTAAATACTGAGGCAAAATACTCATTTAATATCGCTCCCATTTTCTGTGGCTCCACACAAAGGCCACCTTGCTGATCTTTGAGAGGCCCTAATCTCTCCCAAGTTACCCTTTTGTCCTTAATATATTTGTAAAATCCCTTTGGATTCTCCTTAATTCTATTTGCCAAAGCTATCTCGTGTCCCCTTTCTGCACTCCTGATTTTCCTTTTAAATATACTCCTACTTCCTTTATACTCTAAGGATTCACTCGATCTATCTTGTCTATACCTGACATATCCTTCCTTCTTAAAGGAGAAAGTGAGGACTGCAGATGCTGGAGATCAGAGCTGAAAATGTGCTGCTGGATAAGCGCAGCAGGTCAGACAGCATCCAAGGAACAGGAGAATCGACGTTTCGGGCATAAGACCTTCTTCATTTTCAGCTCTCAATTTCTTTAGTCATCCAGCATTCCCTATACCTACCAGCCTTCCCTTTCACCCTGACAGGAATATACTTTCTCTGGATTCTGGTTATCTCATTTCTGAAGGCTTCCCATTTTTTAGCCGTCCCTTTACCTGTGAACATCTGCCTCCAATCAGCTTTCGAAAGTTCTTGCCTAATACCGTCAAAATTGGCCTTTCTCCAATTTAGAACTTCAACTTTTAGATCTGGTTTATCCTTTTCCATCACTATTTTAAAACATGTTTAATAAGGTAGGTTCAATAAGTTATCTGAGAAAAAGGTCTCCTCTGAAAACGAACAAAAAAAACACAAGAGGGAGAAGATAACCTTTGAGGATAAACTTGCACGTAATATCACTGACATAAAAACAGGAGTAGGCCATTCAGTCCTTCGAGCCTGTTCCACCATTCAACAATTTCATAGCAGGTCTCTGGCCAAACTCCATATCCCATAGAACATAGAGTGCAGCACAGAACAGGCCCTTTGGTCCACGATGTTGTGCCGAGGATTATTCCTAATCTAAAATAAAATAACCTAACCTGGGCAGTCCTCAATTCACTGCTGTTCGTGTGCATGTCCAGCAGTCACTTAAATGTCCCTAATGACTCAGCATCCACCACCATCGCTGGCAACGCATTTCATGCATTCACAACTCTCTGCGTAAAGGACCTACCTCTGACATCTCCTCTATACCTTCCTCCTAATATCTTAAAACTATGACCCCTTGTGCCAGTCAATCCTACCCTGAGAAAACGTCTCTGGCTATTGACTCTATCCATGTCTCTCATTACCTTTTTCACCTCGATCAGGTCACCTCTCTTCCTCCTCCTTTCTAGAGAGAAAAGCCAGAGCTTAGTCAATCTCTCAAATCCCTCCAGTCCAGGCAGCATCCTGGTAAACCTTTGCACCCTCTTCAAAGCTCCGAATCTTTCCTATAATAGGGTGACCAGAACTGGACACAATATTCCAAGTGTGGTCTCACCAGGGACTCGTAGAGCTGTAGCAAAACCTCGCGGCTCTTAAACTCTATCCCCCTGTCAATGAAAGCCAAAACACCACATGTTTTCTTAAAAACCCTATCCACTTGGGTGGCAACTTTAAGGGATCTATGCACTTGAACACCAAAATCCCTCTGTTCCTCCACACTGCCAGGAATCCTATCTTTAATTCTATATTCAGCATTTAAGTTTGACCTTCCAAAATGCATCACTTCGCATTTATCCAGGTTGAACTCCACCTGCAATTTCTCAGAACAGCTCTGCATTTTGTCTATGTTGTGCTGCAGCCTGCAATAGCCCTTATTTACTATCGACAGCATGTCCAACCTTTGTATCATCGGCAAATTTACTAACCCACCCCTCAACCTCCTCATCTAAGTCATTTATAAAAACTACAAAGAACAGAGCCCTGCGGGACACTACTCACCACTGTCCTCCAGGCAGAATACTTTCCATCTACAGCCACTCTCTGCCTTCTGTCAGCCAAGCAATTCTGAATCCAGACAGTCTAATCTCCCTGTATCTCATACTTCCTGACTTTATGAATGAACTTACCATGGGGAGCCTTATCTAATGCCTTGCTGAAGTCCACATACACCACATCCACTGCTCGACCTTCTTCGAACTGTCTCATCGCTTCCTCAAAAAACTCAATCAGTTTTGTGAGGCATGACCTGCCCCTCACAAAGCCATGCTGACTGCCTTTAATCATACTATACCTTTTCCAAATAGTCATAAATCCTATCCCTCAGAATACTTTCCAAAACCTTGCTGAACACAGATGTAAGACTGAGTGATTTGTAATTGCCAGGGATTTCCCGATTCTCCTTCTTGAAAAGACGAACAACATTTGCCTCCCTCCAATCCTCTGATACTACTCCCGTGGAGAGCAAGAAAGCAAAGATCCTCGCCAGCGGCTTAGCAGCCTCTTTTCTCACTTCCCGGAGTAGCCTAGGATAAATCTGGTCTGGCCCTGGGGACTTATCAATCTTAATGTTTTCCAAAATTTCCAGCACTTCAACTTCATCAATCTTGATCTGTTCAAACCTGTTTCCCAGCTCCTTAAAGTTCTCATTCGCAACAAGGTCCCTTTCCTTTGTGAAAACCGAAGCTGAAAACTCATTTAGGGCTTCCCCTATCTGCTCAGACTCCATGCACAAGTTCCCTACGCTATCCCTGACCGACCATACCTTCTCCATGATCATTCGCTTCTTCCTCACATATGAGTAAAATGCCTTTGTGTTCTCCCTAACCCTTCCTGCCAAGCCTTTTCCATGCCCCCTCCTGGCTCTCCTCAGTCCACTTCTGAGCTCTTCTCTAGTACGCCTTTATTCCTCTAAAGCTGTGCTAGATCCTTGTTTCCTCCACCTTATGTAAGCTGCCTTCTTCCTTTTGAAGAGAAGCTCCTCTGTTCTCGTCCTTAATCTTACCCCTTCTTGCCTGTCTCAGAGGAAGATGTTTGTTCATCACTCACGACAATTGCTCCTTAAACAGCCTCCGCATGTCTGTTCTGCCCTTTGTGGAACAATCACTCCCAGTCTGTACTTCCCAATCCTGTCTGATAGCATCATAATTTCCTTTCCACCCAATTAAATATCTTGCCTCAGTAACTGTTCCTTTCCCTCTCCAAGGCTATGATAAATGTGAGTTGGTTGTGGTCACTGTCACCAAAGTGTTCTCCCACCATGAGATCTGACACCTGTCCTGGCTTATTGCTGAGCACCAAATCCAAAATGGCCTCTCCCCTCGTCGGCCTGTCTGCATACTGAGTAACGAAACCCTCTGAACACACCTGATAAAAATGGCTCCATCCAAACCATCTGCACTAAGGAGGTTCCAGTCCATATTGGGAAAGTTGAAGTCACCCATAACAACAACTCTGCTACATCTGCATTTTCCAAAATCTGCCGGCCTGAGTTCTTCAATATCCCTACTGCTACGAGGGGGTCTGTAGAAAATGTGCAATGAGGTAGCTGCTCCCTTGCTATTCCTAACTTCCACCCATACTGACTCAGTAGACAAACCTTCCTTGACAACCTTCGTTTCTGTAGCTGTGATGCACTCTGATTAGCAATGCTACACCCCCTCCTCTTTTTCCATCCTCCCTGTTCTTTTTGAACGTTCTAAACCCTGGAATGTCTAGCAATCACTCCTGCTCCTGTGAAACCCACATCGCCGTTACGGCCACAATATCATAGTCCCAAGTACTGATCCATGTTCTAAGTTCATCACTCTTATTTCTGACACTCCCTGCATTAAAGCAGACACACTTTTACCAATCCCTTTGTTTCATCACGTGAAAAACCTTCCTGATAGATTCACTACATCCCGTCACTGCCCCATCTATAACTATGCCCCTCTCATATGTAGCTCTGGTTCCCACCCCCTCACCAAAATAGTTTAGTCCTCCTGAACCACACAAACAAATCTCCTACCCAGGACATTTGTGCCCCTCAAGTTCAGGTGCAACCTGTCCTTCATGTACAGGTTCCACCTTCCCCAGAAGACATCCCAACGGTCGAAGTATCTGAATCCCTCCCTCCTGAACCAGCCTCGCAGCCACGTGTTAAGCTGCATTCGCTGGCTGCTCTTCACCTCACTGTCTTGTGGCACCGGTAGCAAACCTAAGATAACTACTCTACTTGTCTACTTGTCCTGCTCTTCAGCTTCCAACCCAACTCTCTGTAGTCACTTTTCAGATCCTCAATCCCTTTCCTGGCTGTTTCATTGGTGCCAACATGTGCCACGATTTCTAGCTGCTCACCCTCCCCCTTCAGAATCTTGTAAACCGATCAGCAACATCCCGGATCCTGGCATCCGGGAGGCACCATACCTTCCGGGAGTCCCATTCCTGACCTCAAAATCTCCTGTCAATCCATCTAAGTTTTGCGTCCCCTACCACCACCACTTTTGTATTCTCCCCCTTTCCCTTCTGAGCCTCAGTGCCAGAGACCTGACAACTATGGCTTTCCCCTGGTAGGCCATCCCCACCAGCAGTATCCAAAAACTGTATACTTATTGCTGAGGGGAACGGACACAGATCTCTGCTCTACCTGTTGTTTCCCCTTCCTCCTACTGACTATAACCCCAGCTGTCCTTATCCTGTGTCTGAGGAGGGACCACCTCCCTGTATGCATCCTCTCAATTTCTCTCTCAGCCTCCTGGATGATCTGCAGTTCATCCATCTCCGGCTCCAGTTCCAGTTCCCTAACTCTGTTTTAGAGGAGCTATAATACCTCCGCTTAACAAAAATTTATTCCAGTTTTAAAATGAACCGATCCAGTATCCATTGACATTTGTGGAAACAAGTTCCAATCATTGTGGTTCTGTTCGCCGAGCTGGGAATTTGTCTTGCAAACGTTTCGTCCCCTGTCTAGGTGACATCCTCAGTGCTTGGGAGTCTCCTGTGAAGCGCTTCTGTACTGTTTCCTCCAGCATTTACAGTGGCCTGTCTCTGCCGCTTCCGGTTGTTAGTTCGAGCTGTCCGCTGTAGTGGCCGGTATATTGGGTCCAGGTTGATGTGTTTGTTGATAGAGTCTGTGGATGAGTGCCATGCCTCTAGGAATTCCCTGGCTGTTCTCTGTTTGGCTTGCCCTATAATGGTAGTGTTGTCCCAGTCGAATTCATGTTGCTTGTCGTCTGTGTGTGTGGCTACTAAGGATAGCTGGTCGTGTCGTTTCGTGGCTAGTTGGTGTTCGTGTATACGGATCGTTAACTGTCTTCCTGTTTGTCCGATGTAGTGCTTTGTGCAGTCCTTGCATGGGATTTTGTTCACTACATTAGTTTTGCTCATGTTGGGTATCGGGTCCTTCGTTCTGGTGAGTTGTTGTCTGAGCGTGGCTGTTGGTTTGTGTGCTGTTATGAGTCCTAGTGGTCGCAGTAGTCTGGCTGTCAGTTCAGAAATGCTCCTGATGTATTGTAGTGTGGCTAGTCCTTTGGGTTGCGGCATGTCCTCGTTCCGTTGTCTCTCCCTTAGGCATCTGTTGATGAAATTGCGATTGTATTCGTTTTTGGCGAATACCTTGTATAGGTGTTCCTCTTCCTCTTTTTGTAGTTCTGGTGTGCTGCAGTGTGTTGTGGCCCTTTTGAATAGTGTCCTGATGCAACTTCGTTTGTGTGTGTTGGGGTGGTTGCTTTCATAGTTTAGAACTTGGTCTGTGTGTGTGGCTTTCCTGTAAACCTTTGTGGTGAATTCTCAGTTCGGTGTTCTCTGTACCATCACGTCTAGGAATGGGAGTTGGTTGTCCTTTTCTTCCCCTCAAGTGAATCGGATTCCTGTAAGTGTGGCGTTGATGATCTGGTGTGTGTTCCCTATTTCTGTGTTTTTAATTATTACAAAGGTGTCATCCACGTATCTGACCCAGAGTTTGGGTTGAATTTGTGGACAAGTTCCTATCCTCTACCACCCTTTGTGCACAGAAGTGCTTCCAAACATTTCTCCTGAATGGTGTGGCCCAATTTTCAGCCGATGCCCTCTAATGCTGGCATCCCCAATCAGTGTAAATAGTTCCTCCATATCTACCTGCCTTTCCCTATTAATATGCTGAAGACTTCGATCAGATCACCCTTAACCACCTAAATACTGGATTAGTGGTGCTGGAAGAGCACAGCAGTTCAGGCAGCATCCAACGAGCAGCGAAATCGACGTTTCGGGCAAAAGCCCTTCATCAGGAATAAAGGCGGTGAGCCTGAAGCATGGAGAGATAAGCTAGAGGAGGGTGGGGGTGGGGAGAGAGTAGCATAGAGTACAATGGGTGAGTGGGGGAGGAGATGAAGGTGATAGGTCAAGGAGGAGAGGGTGGAGTGGATAGGTTGAAAAGGAGATAGGCAGGTCGGAAAAGTCCGGACAAGTCAAGGAGACAGTGCTGAGCTGGAAGTTTGAAACTAGGATGAGGTGGGGGAAGGGGAAATGAGGAAGCTGTTGAAGTCCACATTGATGCCCTGGGGTTGAAGTGTTCCGAGGCGGAAGACGAGGCGTTCTTCCTCCAGGAGTCTGGTGGTGAGGGAGCGGCGGTGAAGGAGGCCTAGGACCTCCATGTCCTCGGCAGAGTGGGAGGGGGAGTTGAAATGTTGGGCCACGGGGCGGTTTGGTTGATTGGTGCCGGTGTCTCGGAGATGTTCCTTAAAGAGCTCTGCTAGGAGGCGCCCAGTCTCCCCAATGTAGAGGAGACCACATCGGGAGCAACAGATACAATAAATGATATTAGTGGATGTGCAGGTAAAACTTTGATGGAGGTGGAAGGCTCCTTTAGGGCCTTGGATAGAGGTGAGGGAGGAGGTGTGGGCACAGGTTTTACAGATCCTGCAGTGGCAGGGGAAAGTGCCAGAATGGGAGGGTGGGTCGCAGGGGGCTGTGGACCTGACCAGGTCCCCACCCTCCTCTAGCTTATCTCTCCACGCTTCAGGCTCACTGCCTTTATTAATACCCTACAAACCTTCGCATAAACCAAATCATCCGCCGACATTTCCGCCACCTCCAAAAAGACCCCACCACCAGGGATATATTTCCCTCCCCACCCCTTTCCGCCTTCCGCAAAGACCGTTCCCTCCGTGACTACCTGGTCAGGTCCACACCCACCTACGACCCACCCTCCCATTCTGGCACTTTCCCCTGCCACCGCAGGAACTGTAAAACCTGCGCCCACACCTCCTCCCTCACCTCTATCCAAGGCCCTAAAGGAGCCTTCCACATACATTCAAGTTTTACCTGCACATCCACTAATATCATTTATTGTATCCATTGCTACCGATGTGGTCTCCTCTACATTGGGGAGACTGGGCGCCTCCTAGCTGAGCGCTTTAGGGAACATCTCCGAGGCACCCGCACCAATCAACCAAACCGCCCCGTGGCCCAACATTTCAACTCCCCCTCCCACTCTGCCGAGGACATGGAGGTCCTGGGCCTCCTTCACCGTCGCTCCCTCACCACCAGACGCCTGGAAGAAGAACGCCTCATATTCCGCCTCGGAACACTTCAACCCCAGGGCGTCAATGTGGACTTCAACAGCTTCCTCATTTCCCCTTCCCCCACCTCATCCTAGTTTCAAACTTCCAGCTCAGCACTGTCTCCTTGACTTGTCCGACCTGCCTATCTTCTTTTCCACCTATCCACTCCACCCTCTCCTCCTTGACCTATCACCTTCATCTCCTCCCCCACTCACCCATTGTACTCTATGCTACTCTCTCCCCACCCCCACCCTCCTCTAGCTTATCTCTCCACGCTTCAGGCTCACTGCCTTTATTCCTGATGAAGGGCTTTTGCCCGAAACGTCGATTTCACTGCTCGTTGGATGCTGCCTGAACTGCTGTGCTCTTCCAGCACCACTAATCCAGTATTTGGTTTTCAGCATCTGCAGTCATTGTTTTTATCTTAACCACCTAAACTCTAGAGAAAGCAGACCTAAACTTGTATAATCTCTCCTCATAACATACCTTGATTTCAGGGGTTACTATATTCTTGTAAGCTTACATTGTACTGCTCAAAGTATTCCAAATGGGCCCAACAGGGTTTTTTTTCATACAGCAAGAGCTTCTTTAAATATATAAAAAGAAATAGATACACCGAAGTTATCATAGGCCCCTTAGAGAATGAGGCTGGGGAAATAGTGGGGAACCAGCAAATGAAAGAAGAGTTCAATAAATACTTTGCATTAGTATTTTGTACTGTGAAGACTAATAGCATTCCAAAATTACTAAATAATCAAGGGACCAAAGGGGAAGAAATAAATATAGTAATTATCACTAGAGAAAAGGTAATAGGGAAATTAATAAGAAGAATGAACAAAGAGGCCCCTGGACTTGATGAGGTGTATCTTAGAATGTTAAAAGAAGCAGTTACAGAGATGTTAGATGGACTGGTAGTAATCATCCAACCATCCTTCGATTTTGGAAAAGTTCTAAGGTTTGGAAAATTGCCAGTGATGCCTATATATAAAAAGGGAAGTAGATAAAAACACAAGTAGGTATAGGCCAGTTAGCTTAGCCTGTTATTAGAAAAGTTAGAATCTATTATAAAAGGATGAAACAGCTGAGCACTTAGTGAGTAATATGATCAGAGTTAGCTTGGTTTCCCACAAGAGAAATCATGCCCAACAAATTTAATTAGAATTCTTTGACGAGATAACAGTAGCAGAGATAAAGCGAAAGCAGTGGATGCAATACATTTGAATTTTCAGAAAACATTTGATAAGGAATCATATGTTACACTACTTAAGATAAGAACCCAAGGTGATGAAAATAGCCAATTTTCTATTATTGTTCATATAATGATAGAGTTGGAATAAGGGAGTCATTTTCAGTACAAAAGTATATAACTAGTGGAGTGCACAGGGATCAGCGCTGCAACCACAATTACTTACAATATATGTTGTATATATATTTTTATTGCTGCCAGTGGTTGGCATGGTGGCTCAGTGGTTAGTACTGCTGCCTCAGTGCCAGGGACCCAGGTTTGATCCAGCCTCAGGGAATTGTGCAAACATTCCTCCCTTTTCTGCGTGTTTCCGCCAAGTACTCCAGTTTCCTCCCACAATCCAAAGATACACAGTTTAGATGGATTGGCCATGGAAGATGCAGGGTTACAGGAAAGAGTGGGATGCTCTTCATGGGTTGCTGTGGACTGAAAGAGCCAAATGGCCTGCTTCCACACCTTCGACATTCTCTGATTCTTCACAATTCTCTTTTGACATGGAGTTAAATATTCTATTCATTTCAGACACTGCATGTTTCAGTGAGGATTCTTCAATTTTATTGGTTAAGAGGAAACACTCGTTTGTCCTGATCTCTCAGGCACAAGATCCAGCAATGATGATGACATGGCACTGTCATAAATTTCGAATGATCACAAATTACAGTGCAAAAGAAAATAACAATGGTTAGTTATAGCCTGCATTGTGTTGCATTTCTAGACAGGCTGCCAGCCACTTTGAAGTTCAAGGAGTCATTCAGAACCAAAATATGAACATAGAACATAGAACATTACAGCGCAGTATAGGCCCTTCGGCCCTCGATGTTGCGCCGATCAAAGCACACCTAACCTACACTAAGCCACTATCCTCCATATACCTATCCAATGCCCGCTTAGATACTCATAAAGAGGGAGAGTCCACTACTGCTACTGGCAGGGCATTCCATGAACTTACGACTCGCTGAGTGAAGAACCTACCCCTAACATCAGTCCTATATCTACCCCCCCTTAATTTAAAGCTATGCCCCCTTGTAATAGCTGACTCCATACGTGGAAAAAGGTTCTCACTGTCAACCCTATCTAACCCCCTAATATGAAGGTTCATATTTGCTTCAAAGTGGAGTTGCAGGTAGATAGGATAGTGATGGCATTTGGAATGCTTTCCTTTATCAGTCAGAGCACCAATTATAGGTGTTGGGAGGTCATGTTGCATCTGTACAGGATATTGGTTAGGCCACATTTGGATTACTGCATGCAATTCTGGTCTCCCTTCTATGTGAAGGATGTTGCGAAACTTAGAAGGTTTCAGAAAAGATTTTCAAGGATGCTGCCAGAGCTCGAGTGCTTGAGCTTTAGGGAGAGGCTGAATAGGTTGGAGATGTTTTCCCTGGAGTGCCGAAGGCTGAGGGGTGACCTTGTAGAGGTTTATAAAATCATGAGGGCATGGATAGGGTAAATAGACAAGGTCTTTTCCCTGGACTGGGTAAGTCCAGAATTAGAGGATATAGGTGTAGGATGAGTGAGGAAGGATTTAAAAGAGACCTAAGGGCCAAACATTTTCATGCAAAGGGTGGTGCATGTATGAAATGAACTGCCGGAGAAAGTAGTGGAGGCTGGTATAATTACAACATTTAAAAGGCATCTGGAAGGGTATATGAAGGATATGGGAGAGTTGTTGACAAACAGGACTAGATTATGTTAGGATAACTGGTCTGCATGAACCGAAGGGTCTCTTTCTGTGCTGTACATCTCTATGACTTTATGACTGCTGAAAGGAACATTGGAACACAGATCATCTCTACAATAAATATGAAAGGTTTGGAGGGATATGGACCAAGTGCAGAAAGATGGGACTAGTTTAGTTTGGGAACATAGTCAGCATGGACTAGTTGGACCAAAGGGTCTGTTTGCAGGCTATATGACTCTACCTTCTCTCCTATGTTACACAAGGCACTTTTGACACTACAGTCTGACCTCCTCCGCTTCTGCACTGTAGGGGTTCTATGATTCCATGAACCATCCCCAGTTGCAAATAAAGCTCACTGAATCACAAATCCTACTTCAAAACAAACCATTAAGTAGCAATACCGACAGCAGACACCACAGGTTTTTGAGGGTTCCTTAATAATATCAAAGCCAAATGGTGCCAGCTATCCTGCTACCTCTGCAAAATCAATAAATGCAGATTTGTACTGCACTACCTGAACAAAGTTCTCTCCCCTGCCCAAGTTCATTTTGCTCCTAAACAACATTGATATTAATCACCACCTAATCATTAAACCAGCTTCAAATGAATACAGACATGTCTGTATGACTGTAAGTTCACTAATAAAGAAAGGGGAGCAGGAAGAAGCAATGTGGCACTTTCCATCTGCTCTGTTATTAAATAAGATCACAACTGATTTTTTATTTATAACAGTTCCAAGCTTCTCCTTATCCCTCGAATCCTTCAAATTTCATTAGTACCCAAAAACCTCTCAATCTCTGGTCTGAATATACTTATTGACAGAGCATTTGCAGTACTCTTGGAAATAAAATTCTGAAGATTGACAACACTGAATCAAAAAAATTCTCATCTCAGTTCTAAGTAGTTGACCCTTTAGTCAAACTGTGAACCTCAAGAATCCTCAAACAAGAAAACATCTTGCAGCCTCTACATTATCCAAACAGTGCTTGATACCATCATTCTCATACTTCTGACTTCTGGGGAGCTTAGGTGTAGACTTTTCATTGACTTCTCTTAGTACAGTCCAATAAAGAGGCACAGAATATACAAACAAGGTGGTTATGGTGAATTTCAAAATACTAGTTTGGTCTCAACTGGAGTACTCACCTGCCCCTTGACTGGAAAATGACATCTATCCTCAATTGAGATTTTTGCCATGGATTTTCATGTGACAGAACAGGCTAATTCTTGATGTTTGGGTATGTGAGGCAGGATGTCCCAAAATGTAGTGGGATTTGGAGTGTGGAATTGGTTTCCTTTGCTTTCCTTCTCTGTTATCGCTCTCATTAGTGTAGCATTTGGAATCAAAATATATTGCAATCTAATGGAAAGTTGTCATCAGTTTAAATGATGGGTACCAAGCTCCTCAATTATTAGTGTAAATGCTTGAAGGAGAGCTACAGGTTGGCTTTGTAGTGTTTGTTTTCTCATTTGGAATGCTGCCCCATTCGATACTTGAGAAAACAGGACTTGACAAGGAAGACATTTTACAGTCCACTCAATGCCCAGTACTTCTTTGATTTTACAGGAGATTTTCCTGAATGCTTATAGATTAAGATTCAATAGGACACTAGCAATTGTTTGAAGGTCTTCTCATTGAATCTAGATATGGCAGCAGACACATCACTGGTGGAATTTATCAAGAGCTCTTAGGCATTGCTAGTAAGTAAAGTTGCTATAGTCCTGCTGTGCCATAGGTCTATTCTTTCATGAGAATTGAATTGAATCGAATTAATTGAATGAGTTTTTATTGTCACATACTCAAATGAGTACAGTGAAAAGTTGACAAGTTGCTAACTCTGATGCTATTTTAGGGGGCAAGGTACCTCAGCACAGATTCTTCAGTACAAGTGCTTCAGGAACAAAAAATTAGGAAAATAAAGGTAGGTGACTGGTGATGATTTAACCTGAAGGTCACCATAATTCAAGTGAGGTGGGAGCTTGAGGAGGAGAGTACCTCATGGTAACCTCTGCCAGCGAATTCACGCTGTTGGCATTACTCTGCATTACAAACCAGCACTCTAGTCAACTAAACTAAAAATCCAGCCTCACTCCAATACAATAACTGCTCTGTATATTAGAACTTTTGTGGACTTGCAGAGATCCTTGTCAAACATTCACTGTTGCAGTTTATAGAAGGCTAAGCTGCACAGCTGATCTGATACCGCACTTCTCAATCAATGGTGGTCTTTTGAGAGAAGGTATGGAAACTGTTCAACATAATCCAGAATCTCCCCTTTGATATAACTGGAAGGTAGAATATTTGACTGACCAAGTCTGGATTAATATGGGTTTTGGGAAGGTCTCTGCAGCAGATTGGAAGAGTTCTGGTGCTGAGAGGGCAATAAAAAGTGTAGTCAACTACATACCATAGGTCACCTATATTCATGGTGGTCAGTTGAGTTTTGGCATAGAGATAACTGAGGTTTTTCATCTGGATAGTTTGAAATGTTCACACAAGGAGGATACTGGAGCTTTGATGAGGCAAACAACCATAATCAGTAAAATTACAAATAGTGTGAGAACTGTCACAGTTCTATTTGATGCTCGTTCATATTTTGAAAGCATCGATTTGACAGCCTGTCATTTCAAAGTCAAAATGTCGCATTATCTGAAGTGAAAGCTGGAACATTGCTGTATTATCTCCACAGATGTGATGGCTTTCACTATCAAACAGTCAAAGTACTCAGAGGTAAGCTTTGTAGTTGGAACTACAAGGGAAGAGAGTTGTTGCTTCTCTAATTCTGAAAGTACTAGCTTTTAACTGCTCAAGTGATTATAGCAGACTACTCGTTGTTTCCTGATGTTTCCATCTTTCTCTTCCAGAGTTGAAGCTCTGGTCTTTCTCCAAAGATGTTTCAAAAGGTCTCTTTTATGACGTTTCTGATTCCAGGTAGCTTCCCTTGCCTTTGTAATATTCTTGGCAGGCAAGCAAAGATGACCACTGTATCAAAAGACCTGTAACAAATTGTTGAATCATGTGTTTTATGAGATAAGTAGTAATTCAATTTAATAGATCAAAATCTTTTTCATCATTGCAGTGTCCAAGGAAGCCCAGCCTTTCCAGACTTTATGGGCCCGTATAATTCAAGATCTTTACACTTCAAGGAAAACCATCAAGTCAATGAATGTAATTTGTACTTGTGGAATGTTCATCGAATTTCAAATATCTCTTTCATACGATATGATATGAACATTTGAGAATTATTGCTTTCTCGCTCTTCAGGAGTGCCTGTCCTCACAGAAGACAAAGAGAAACTGTTTGATAACCTGAGAGATACGAGGCACAGATTTAAGTTGTTGGGCACGAGGCATGGGGCCGATGTGAAGAAGACTCTTTTTGCATATTGCCAGGTAATGATTTGCAACTTACCATATTCGAATGGTGGTGGAAGGGAAGACAATATTTCAAAAGGAAATTGGATGCAATTACCCTCCAGGACCATTAAGATTAAGCAGGGGAGTGCGACATACTTGATTATTTCACGCAGAGCTTGTGCTGGCCAGATTGGCCAAATTGTCTTTTCCTGCACCATAAATTCATTTTATGTTTGTCTATGTTCTTCTCTCAGACAAGAGAAGTACCTGAAACAAAGGCACAAATGCTGGAGAAACTTAGACCTGACAACATCTGTTCGGAGAAAAACAGTTAACATTTTGAGTATAGTGATCCAGTCTATGGAATTAATTACAACACCTAGAGGGAACCCATCAGCGGCATGCTGCAACATTTGACAACACAGTGACAGAGAACAAGTTCTGTGGGACAACCATTGTTACTGTTAGCTGAATATTTTCATAATGGAGACAGATGTCATTTAGGATTTAGCTGGGCACCCATATTGCTAATGCACCTTCAAAAAGAAATTCAACATCTCAAGTCAAAGGCTTTTCAAAGATAAAAATAAGCTTTGTGCAAATGATTGTTTTGATCTCTACACTTTTCCTGAAATTGATGTGCTGAGAAGATCTATTGTCCTCTGGCAGATAGGAAAGAACAGAAACTTAAAAAAGAACGCCCATGTAAAAGACAAATGCAAGTAATAAATAACTTAGTAAGGACATTGCCAAGAGTTGCAAGTAATACTAGGTTCAGGCGGTCTCCTTTCTTGAATGTCATCATCGCATCTCAAAGGTAATTTAGAATGCCTTCATTCAACCAGTAACCAATATCAGTAGGCCACTTTCAAGTTTCAGTACTTCTGCAGGGATGGAACAGCCTTGCTTTGATGTTTTTGAACAAATTGACAGCAGTTATCACTTCATATTGATTGCATGTTATGGGAGGTTTTCCAGAGGGTTCACTTACATCATGGAGCTCTGACAAGAGTATTTGTAAACAGTTTTTTTTACAGCAGGTGACTGTACGAGAGGAGAATCTTTTGGATCTTGTTAGTGTTGGTCCATGTATTGAAAGTCCAAAGGTCATCTTGGTTTCCCTTAAAAAGGCAAGTGTTTTATGCATTTGAGTGAGGAGTTGAATTTCCACAGAGTTCTCTGCCCATTTTTGTTCTCCAATGCATGGGCTTTTCTCTGTAGTTTGACTCCAGTTGCCAGGTTTGGAATGTTGTCTACTTTCAATAATTGATGCAATGAAATGTAAACTTACTCTCAAGACAAGCAACAGAAGTGCTGAGTCAATGACCCAACCCAGTTTTCTTCAGATAACAAAGATACAGGGATAACAATCTTCAATTTGATTCCATGTAGCACTAAGAAATGGCTGAGGGTGCTGAATACTGCAAAGGCAATGGGCCTGACAACATTCCAGCAAAAGCACTGAGAACATGCCAGACCCATAGCCAAGCCATTCCAGTTCAGCTCCAAACAGTGGTATCTACCCAATGATGTGGAATATTTCCCAGGTAAGTCCTGGACACAAAAAGCAAGGCAATTTCCACCCAACAAAGTATGATGTCATCAGTCTACTCTGGATTATCAGTAGGATCTTGATCAATTGGGCCAATGGGCTGAGGAGGGTAGATACAAAGGCAGGACCTACGCAGTTAATATAGGTATTCCTGACGAAGGGCTTTTGCCAGAAACGTCGATTTTACTGCTCCTCAGATGCTGCCTGAATTGCTGTATTTTTCCAGAAACAGTTAATGATAGGGGCCTGGGTAGTGTTGTGGAACAGAAAGACTTGGGATTTGAGGTACATAGTTCTTTGTAAGTTGCTTTCTTTAAAAGACGACAGGTAGACAGGGTGGTTAAGGTAGCATTTAGCACGCTTGCCTTCACTGCTCAGACCCTTGAGTATAACAGCTGGGACATCATATTGAGGTTGTACCAGAAAGTTGGTGGGGCAAATTTTGGAGTACTGCGTACAGTTCTGGTTGTCCTGCTTAGAAAGGATATTATTAAATTGGACAGGGTTCGGAAAAGATTTACCAGGATGCTGTCTGAACTGGAGGGTTTGAGTTATAGGTTGGTTAAGCTAGGGCTTTTCACGGGAGGGCTGAACTTAGAGATTTATAAAATCATGAAGGACATAGTTAAGGCAAATAGCCAAGGTCTTTTCCCTAGAATTGGGGATTGGGTTGGGGGGGGGGGGAAGACATCAAGATGCCTTGCAAAACTGGAGTTAGTGTCAATGGGAATCTAGGAGAAAACTCTCTGCTGGTTGCAGTCGCAACTGGCATTCAGGAAGATGCTTGTGTCAACAGTCCTTCTAAGGTGCACTGCTACTTGAAAAATTCACACATGCTGACTGGTATGTGGACATATTGAATTCCAGTTCTGGATGTGGACACACCTCAGAGATTCCCATAATAGCAGGAAAATCTGGAGAGAACATATGTTGTCGTTTTTTGGAGGTCAGTCATCTTCGTTCCAGGACATCTTTCAAAGTTCCTCAAAGTTCCTAGGAAGAATCCTAGACTCAACCATTTTCAGGTGTTCTCTCAATGATCTTCTCTCCATCATCTGGTCAGAAGTAATATGCTCACTGAAGACTGAACAACATTTACACCATTCCAGACTCCTTAGATACAGAAACAGTCCATCTCCAAATACAGAAAAATCTGGATAATGCCTAGGCTTGGGCTGACAACTGGAAAGTAACACTCATGCACATACAAATGTCAGGCAATAACCATCTCCAACAAGACAGAATCTAATGGTCAGCCTTTGACATCAACTGCTATTACCATCACTGAATTCTACACTATCAAGAATCTGGGGTTACCATTGACCAGAAACTGAACTGGACTGGCCACATAAGCACAGTGCCCTCCAAGATCAGGTTAGAAATACTGCAGCAAGTCATCTCCCGTCTACCCAAAGCCTGCCCCATCTATAAAGGCACAAATCAGGATTGTGATAGAATACTAGCAACTTACCTGGATGAGCATAGCTCTAACAACACTCAAGAACTTAGCATCATTCAGGACACCACATCCCTAAACATCCACCTCTTCCACCACCGGTGCTCAGTAGCAGTGTATACAGTCTACAAGATGTACTGCAGAAATTCAGCAATGTCCTCAGATAGTATCTTCCAAACCAATGGCCACTACCACCTAGAAGAACTAGGGCATGATATACATTGGAACACCTACCTAAAAATTGCCCTCCAAGCCACCCATCAAACTGATTTGGAAATATATTGCCTTTCCTTCAGTATCAATTTCCTGGAACTTCCTCCCTATTGGCAATATGGATCTACCTAAAACACATGGAGTGCAGCAATTCAAGAAGGCAGCTTATCACTTTCTTCGACGGCTATTAGGAATAGGCAATAAATGCTGGCAATGCAAATGCAGGAATGAGTGGGAGCAGTGGCTGAGTAAAAACGAACCCGGAAGACTACAGCTAAGGTAAGACAGTTTGTTTTAAAATTACTTACCTGTAGCGGGCAGCAGTGTTTTTTTTTGTTCCTCTCTTCACAGAAAGAGCGGGAGCAGCAGGGGAAGTGACGTCTACCAGAGGAGCAGCCGGGAAGGAAAGCAGTGAGTATAAATACTCACCCTTCGACACCATCGGCCATTTGAGTGGGAGCAGTGGCTGAGTATATAAATCAGGAAGGTGGCTAAACCCGAGATTCTACACCTGTAGTATCTCCCACCCACCCTGCTCCTCTAACCTCTAACCTCCTTAACTACACTGGGTTTTTTTTAAGGAAAGGATTTTTTATTTCTTTACCAGTGACTGGTTAAAAATTTACTTTGTTTTTGTGTGTGTGTATATATTAATTCTTTAGGGAAAAACTATAGCAGAGAGGTATCAGAAAGTATTCTAACTCAAACTTGTATAAAGTAACAAGTAATTAATTAACTAAGCAATTCATTAACTAAGCAGAGATGGCTGGGCAGGTGATGTGCTGTAGCTGTATGATGTGGGAGCTGGCTGATCCCATTGTGAATGGCAGTGACCACATCTGCAGCAAGTGTTGGTTGCTGGAAGAACTCCGGATCAGAGTTGATGATCTAGAATCTGAGCTTCAAACACTGCGGCACATCCGGGAGGGGGAGAGTTACCTGGACGCTTTGTTTCAGGAGGCAGTCACACCTGGGAGATTAAGTAATTCACATTCAGTTAGTGATCAGGCTCATCAGAGTGTGACTGTAAGTGAGGCAGGTAGGGGGAACCTGAGTTCAGGAGTGCAGGAGCCTCAGCCCTTGACCCTGTCCAACAGGTACGAGATTCTTGCTCCCTGTTCAGATGAGGAAAAGGGCTCTGGACAGGATGAGCCAACTGACCAAGGCACCATGGTGCAGAAGGCCATTCAAGAGGGGGGAGTTAATAGACAAGTAGTGGTTATAGGGGATTCTATAATTAGGGGAACAGATAGTATCCTTTGCAAGCAGGATCGGGAGTCTCGCATGGTGTATTGCCTGCCCGGTGCCAGGGTGCGGGACATCTCCGATCGGCTTGAAAGGATATTGGAGCAGGAGGGGGAGGATCCAGTTGTTGTGGTCAACGTTGGTACTAACAACGTAGGCAAGACTAGGGTGAAGGACCTGTTTGGGGATTACGAGGCACTAGGCAGGAAATTGAAGCACAGGTCCTCAAGGGTCATAATCTCCGGATTACTGCCCGAGCCACATGCCAATTGGCATAGGGACAAGAAAATTAGGCAAGTAAACACGTGGCTAAGGGATTGGTGTGGGAAAGAGGGATTCCACTTCATGGGGCATTGGCATCAGTTTTGGAACGGGGGGATCTGTACCGTTGGGACGGTCTCCACCTGAACCGATCAGGTACCAATGTTCTAGCGAAGAGGATAAATAGGGTGGTCAGTAGGACTTTAAACTTCTGAGTTGGGTGGGAAGGGAAAGTGAAAGCAACAGGGAGTATGGCGTTAAATGGAAAATCAAGCAGCAGGATAGCATGTGTCCAGGCGGATTTAAAATTGAGGCAGACTGGGAATGCAGAAAAAAGCAAGGATAACTTAGGACATCATATGATTTCCAATATCTCTAATGATAAGAAAGTTAGCATTAAGGTGCTTTACCTGAATGCACGTAGCATTCATAACAAAGCAGATGAACTAATGGCACAGATCATAGTGAATGATTATGATGTGGTAGGCATCACAGAGACTTGGTTACAGTGGGGTCAGGACTGGCAGTTAAACCTCCAAGGATTTTCAACTTATCGAAAAGACAGGAAGGTCGGCAGAGGGGGTGGGGTTGCCTTGTTAGTGAAGAACAATATTAAATGTATAGCACTGAATGACATAGCGTCAGATGATGTGGAGTCTGTGTGGGTGGAATTGAGGAACCACAAAGGCAAAAAAACCATAATTGGAGTTGTGTACAGACCTCCTAACAGTGGTCAGGAGCAGGCACGCAACATGTACCGGGAAATAGAGAAGGCATGTCAGAAAGGCAAGGTCATGGTGATCATGGGAGACTTCAATATGCAGGTGGACTGGGTAAATAATGTTGCCAGTGGATCCAAAGAGAGGGAATTCATGGAATGCTTACAGGATGGCTTTTTGGAACAGCTTGACATGGAGCCCACAAGGGAGCAGGCTATTCTGGACCTAGTGCTTTGCAATGAACCAGACTTTATAAAAGATCTTAAAGTAAGGGAACCCTTAGGAAGCAGCGATCATAATATGGTAGAGTTCAGTCTGGAGTTTGAAAGAGAGAAGGCAAAATACGATGTAATGGTGTTACAGTTAAATAAAGGTAATTATGAGGGCATGAGAGCGGAACTGACAAAAATAGACTGGAAGCAGAGGCTTGTGGGGAAGACAGTAGAGCAAAAATGGCAGGAGTTTGTGGGTATAATTGTGGGCACAGAGGTTCATCCCCAAGAAAAGATTATCCAGGGAGGGATTAGACAGCCATGGCTGACAAAGGAAGTCAGGAAATGTATTAAAGAAAAAGAGAGATCCTATAAAGTGGCCAAGAGCAGTGGGAAATCAGAAGATTGGGAAGGCTACAAAAACAAACAGAGGATAACAAAGAGAGTAATAAGAAAGGAGAGGATCAAATATGAAGGTAGGCTAGCCAGTAATATTAGAAACGATAGTAAAAGTTTCTTTCAATACATAAGAAACAAACGACAGGCAAAAGTGACATTGGGCCACTTCAAACTGATGCTGGAAGCCTAGTGATGGGAGATAAGGAAATAGCAGGAGAACTTAACAAGTACTTTGCGTCAGTTTTCACAGTGGAAGACAGGAGCAATATCCTAACAATTAAAGGGAGTCAGGAGGCTGAGTTGAGTATGGTTGTCATTACAAAAGAGATAGTGCTAGAAAAGCTAAAAAGTCTTAAAATTGATAAATCTCCTGGCCCCGATGGGATACATCCTAGAGTTCTGAGAGAGGTGGCTGACGAAATAGCGGAGGCATTGGTTGAGATCTTTCAAGAGTCACTGGAGTCATGGAAAGTCCCGGATGAATGGAAGATCGCGGTTGTAACCCCATTGTTCAAGAAAGGATCAAGACAAAAGATGGAAAATTATAGGCCAATTAGCCTAACCTCGGTTGTTGGTAAAATTCTAGAATCCATCATTAAGGATGAGGTTTCTAAATTCTTAGAAGAGCAGAGTCTGATTAGAACAAGTCAACATGGATTTAGTAAGGGGAGGTCATGCATGACAAACGTGTTGGTATTCTTTGAAGAGGTGACAAGTAGGTTAGACCAGGGAAACCCAGTGGATGTGGTCTATCTAGACTTCCAAAAGGCCTTTGATAAGGTGCCACACGGCAGGCTGCTGAGCAAGGTGAGGGCCCATGGTGTTCGAGGTGAGCTACTGGGATGGATTGAGGATTGGCTGTCTGACAGAAGGCAGAGAGTTAGGATAAAAGGTTCTTTTTCAGAATGGCAGCCGGTGATGAGCGGTGTCCCGCAGGGTTCAGTGTTGGGGCCACAGCTGTTCACATTATGTATTAATGATCTGGATGAAGGGACTGGGGGCATTCTAGCGAAGTTTGCCGATGATACGAAGATAGGTGGATAGGCAGGTAGTACTGAGGAAGTGAGGAGGCTGCAGAAGGATCTAGACAGTTTGGGAGAGTGGTCCAGGAAATGGCTGATGGAATTCAACGTGAACAAATGCGAGGTCTTGCACTTTGGCAAAAAGAATAAAAGCACAGACTACTTTCTAAATGGTGAGAAAATTCGTAAAGCCAAAGTACAAAGGGATCTGGGAGTGCTAGTCGAGGATTCTCTAAAGGTCAACATGCAGGTTGAGTCTGTGATTAAGAAAGCGAATGCAATGTTGTCACTTATCTCAAGAGGGTTGGAATATAAAAACACCATTGTGCTACTGAGACTTTATAAAGCTCTGGTTAGGCCCCATTTGGAGTACTGTGTCCAGTTTTGGTCCCCACACCTCTGGAAGGACATAGTGGCACTGGAACATGTCCAGCGGAGATTCACACGGATGATCCCTGGAATGGTAGGCCTAACATACGAGGAATGACTGAGGATCTTGGGATTGTATTCATTGGTGTTTAGAAGATTAAGGGGAGACTTAATAGAGACGTACAAGATAATACATGGCTTGGAAAGGGTGGATGCTAGGAAATTGTTTCCGTTAGGTGAGGAGACTAGGACCCGTGGACACAGCCTTAGAATTAGAGGGGGTAAATTCAGAACAGAAATGCGGAGACATTTCTTCAGCCAGAGAGTGGTGGGCCTGTGGAATTCATTGCCGCAGAGTGCAGTGGAGGCCGGGACGCTAAATGTCTTCAAGGCAGAGATTGATAGATTCTTGTTGACTCGGGGAATTAAGGGCTACGGGGAGAATGCGGGTAAGTGGAGTTGAAGTGCCCAGCAGCCATGATCGAATGGCGGAGTGGACTCGATGGGCCGAATGGCCTTACTTCCACTCCTATGTCTTATGGTCTTATGAATAAAAAAAAATGTGGTTCTTCTTCGATATTGGCAAGACTGAGGAGTGGTGGTTGGCGGGGGGGTTCCAGGGAGTTGGCGTTACAAACAGTATTAGTACTTTGATATTTCTCCCGATTTAAAGGAAGCCACAATAGTTAAGAGCAGCTCTAAATGAATCAGGGTAACTAGAAGTGCATTTACAGAAGAATCAGGCAAAGTTTACACACAGAGAACCAGCAATATCAGTTTCTGGGAGACATTCTGTGGGAAACAACAACTTTCAAGTTCCAGCACAAGTTGGCTTTGCAGAATTTGATGTTCTATCATCATCCTCAATTGTGGCAAAATTTTCACTGTTCGCTGATGTTGGGACTACAAGATCCAGGAAGACATTGCAGTTTAAGGCACTGGTCAAATGCAGTGATTGATTGATTTATTGTCATCACATGTACTGAGATACAGTGAAAAGTGTATTGTGCATTATACAGGTGAAAATTACCATACATATGCATCAAGGAAGTAGAACAGAGTACAGAATATAGTTTTACAGCGAGTGTTACAGAAGGTGCAGACAGAGATCAGAATTAACATTTCAGAAGTCCATTCAAAGTTAAGCTGCTCTCGAATCTATTTGCATGTGTATTTAAATATTTATTATCTTGTGCTTGACAGAAGGTGGAAGAGAGTATAACTTGAGCGAGAGAGGTCTTTAACTATGCTTGTTGTTTTCCTGAAGTATAGATAAAATCATTGGATGGAAGGCTGGCTTGTGAGGTGGACTGGTCTATGATCATGACTGATCTATGATCATGACTGGTCTTCTAGTTTCTTCTGGTCTTGGGAACAGCAGTTGCCAAACCGCACTGTGATGCATCCACACAGGATACTTTATGTGGTGCATCAATAAAAATTAGTAAGAATCATAGTCATCGAGATGTACAGCATGGAAACAGACCCTTCGGTCTAAACCATCCATGCTGACCAGATATCCCAACCCAATCTAGTCCCACCTGCCAGCATCCGGCCCATATCCCTCCAAACCCTTCCTATTCTTATACCCATCCAAATGCCTTTAAAATGCTGCATTTGTACCAGCCTCCACCACTTCCTCTGGCAGCTCATTCTATACCTGTACCATCTTCTGTGTAAAAAGGTTGCCCTTTAGGTTTCTTTTATATCTTTCCCCTCTCACCCTAAACCTATGCCCTCTTGTTCTGGCCTTGTGGAAATGCTGAATTTCCTTAGCGTCCTGAGGAAGTAGAGATGTTGATGTGCTTCCTTGACTATCATGTTGATGTGGGTGGACCAGGACAGATTGTTGATGATTACCACTCGCAGAAACTTGATACTTTCAGCCATCTCCTTCTCAGTACCATTGATGCTGACAGGGGTGTGTCCTCCACTCTCTGCTTCCTGAAGTCAATGACTAGCCCCTTCATTTTGCTGATGTTAATGGAAAGACTGTTGTCTTTACACTATGCCACTAAGCACTCAATCACTTTCTTGTATTCTGTTTCATCGTTGTTTGAGATCCAACCTATGACAGTGGTGTCATCACCAAACTTGCAAATGGAGTTGGTGTGGAATTTGGCCTTACAGTTGTGAGTGTATAAGGACTATAATGGGGGGGCTGAGTTATGCAGCCTTGTGGGGTACCGATATTGAGGATTTTGGTAGAAGAGGTGTTGTCACCTATTTTTACTGGTTGCAGCCTATGTTGGGACCTCTGACTATTTGGCCAACACTGAAAAACTACTAAATTAAATTTGAATGCTCTACACCCAGCTTTGAAGGAAACGTAGCTTAAATATGGATAAGTCAAATTTCTGAAATGGTGCTTTACAGTTCTTCAGGTTAAGAAAATGAAGCATCATTGATCCAGGACTGTCTAAATTAATCAAGGAAAGACTAACCTCATCAGTGACATTGTTTTCCAAGTTTAGGGCATTTATGCTTATGAAATCAAACTTCTGATAACTTAGATTTAACCTCACATTAATCAGTCCGAAGTTTAGAAAAATGTGTCAGAGTACAGATTACATGATTACAGAATCCAGTTCACACAACGAACAGATGTGAGCATTATAGCGTTTGAGTCACACGACTAGATATCAGATTGAAAGAGAAACGTTTGGTTGCAAGGAATACAGAATCCACAGGTGATCTTGACTGCATCTTGATCTTGAAATTTGTAACTCCCATCCTGAGTAATGTATGTACCATTCTGCTCATGATATAGTGTGACTGCCTTTAACCAAATACAGAAGTTAGCAACCCAGATTAATTCAGCTAATATGGGTAATAGCTTAGAACCAAAGAAGTTGATTTTCTTTAGAAAGTAATATAATTCACATTTAAATTATAAAGGGGGTGGATAAATTTAATCCAGGCAATTCATTCACTGAACAAGAAGTTCAAAATTTGGGAACAGATTAAAATGTGTATGTTATAGATAAGATAAATCACAATTTCTTTTTACAAAGGCTAATAAAATGACAATACAATTAGTTCTAAAACAAAGCCAGGTTGGTTTCTGGAATAAAGATGATACAACAGATATGATGAAGAGATAGAGGGAAAGATATCTTCGCTGCAGTAATCAGTATTGCCTGTTCCTAAACTTTATATTTTGATGCATCTGGAAACTTGCAAATTTTCTGTTATATCAATCACAGAGCAACATTATTAAATGCAGAGTCCTGTGGTTTGGATTAACTGACTGGTGCGATAGACAATGTGCTGTGTATGGCACATGTTAATAAAGATCAGATTCAAAATGATCCATAATTACTTCCTTACTCATGCTTCAAATACTTTGGATATTAAACGCTTATGGATTTTTATTTTATTTTCACTGCTCTAAATTACTTCCTACTTATTTCTGATGCATCACTCATGTCTGACATTGATCCTTAGAAATACAAGTGTAACTTGTCAAAACAATATCTATTGTAGATGTTTATAAAACTATAAAATGTCTCTACTCTGTAGCAATAAAAGATATTGTGAAATTGTTATGCCTCTCACTTTTGTATAAAACAGTGACCAGAATCTGCCCATGTCTGGAGTAGCAAAATCTTGATTTAAGTCTGTATCAGTGTCATAGAGGTCAACAGCACAGAAAGGCACTTCGGTCCACTGGATACAAGCCAGTCAAAAGGTAAGCACATAAATATTTTGATCCTGTTGTCCAACACTTGGCCCAAAGCCTTATATATCTTAGCACAGCAAATGCAGAAGTTAATACTTAAATGTTATGAGTGTTTCTGCCCTAATCACCCTTATGGGCAGTGAGTACCAGATTTCCACCAGCCTCTGGGTGAAAAAGTTTTTCTTCATATCTGCTCTAAACCTTCTGTCTCTTACCTTACATCTATTCCCCTGAGTCACTGATCCCTCCTTCAAGGGGAAAAGTTATTTTCTATCTACCCTATAATCATGTCCCTTCTCAGCCTCCTGCTCAAAAGGAAACAAACTCAGTCTATCCAATCGCTCTTCACAAGCCTCCCCATTACTCTTGACCCACTCCAATTTGCCTATCGGACCTACAGATCCACATCTGATGCCATATCACTTGCCCTTCACTCCTCCCTAGAACATCTTGACACCAAGAACAGCTACGTAAGAATCCTACTCATTGACTATAGTTCAGCCTTCAACACTATTATCCCCTTGAAACTGATTACTAAACTTAGTGATCTCGGACTAAGCCCCACTCTCTGCAAATGGATCCTCACTTTCCTGACCCACAGGCCACAATCAGTGAAGATTGGGGACAATATTTCATCATCATTAACACTCAGCATTGGAGCTCCCCAGGGGTGCGTACTCAGCCCCCTACTGTACTCACTGTATACCCATGACTGCATCGCCAAATACCAGATTAATGCTATTTACAAGTTTGCTGATGACACCACCATAGTCAGTCAAATCTCAGGTGGTGACAAAACAGACTACAGAGGGGAGGTGGAAGATCTGGAAAAATAGTGCACTGAGAACAATCTCGCTCTCAATGCCGGCGAAACCAAGGAACTCATTATTGATTTTTGGCAGGATGTTACTCATGCCCACCCTATGCATTAACAGCTCAGAGGTGGAAGGAGTGGAGAATGTCAAGCTCCTGGGAGTGGCCATTCATAACAGGCTTTTTGGACTCTTCACGTAGATGCACTGGCTACAAAGGCCCAACGACATCACTTCTTCCTCAGGCAGCTGAGGAAATTTGGCATGATGGTGAATACCCTTGCCAACTTTTATAGGTGCGCCATCAAAAGCATTCTGTCTGGATTTATCACTATCGGGTAATAGCAACTGTACCATTCAAGATCAGAGACAGTTACAGTGAGTGGTGAACTCGGCCTGGACAATCACAAAGGACAACCTCCTATCTACAGAATCCATCTACCAGGCCTGCTGTCAAGGAAAGGCCACCAGCATTCTCAAAGATCCATCCCACCCTAGCAATGCTATTCTACAACCTCTACCAGCGCCAAGAAGGGTCAGGAGCCTGAACACGCACCAGTCGGTTTCGGAACAGTTTCTACCCTCCTGCTGCTAGAATACTCTTACCATTCGCCTGTACCTGTGCTTTTGTTTTCGCCACTGTTTACCTATTATTTACTTACCTATGCTACTTAACACTGTGATCTGCCTGTATTGCTCACAAGACAAAGTTTTTCACTGTGCCTCGGTACACGTGACAATAAATGGAATTGAATTGAATTTAATTCATAAACTCTCCATCCCAGCCAGCATCCTGAATAATGTCCCAAAGGCAGTTATCCCATATGTCTCCTTAACCTCTTTGTCTACGTGTCTCACTACCTTAAGAGACCAGTGGGCATACACACACCAATGTCCTGTGGTGTGCATCAGGATCCTATAGAATTTCTGATATACACACATACCATACTTGCTTTGGATGTTTAAATGTCTAATGATTGATTTGTGCAACCCTCACACAATAATTTCCAACAGGGAGATCTGGGAAATGTTACACAGTTTAATCTCCTGAGATAACCAGTGCAAATGAACAGAGTACCACAGTTGTCCCCTCACAATCTCACAAATCTTCTCTATCCACACATTGAACATGTCCCAATTACCCCAATACAATTACTCACCTTAATCAAATACCCCATCAGACTCTTTTTCCAGATTACACAACCCAGATCCCAAATTCCTGACTGTCCCAAGCTGACCAAATGCCCATTTGACCACAACTCCCCCAATCCTGACAACCTGACCCAGTCACTCAACCACTCACTCACCAAACAAAGTCATTCATTGAAAGTCATGAGATCTTGGAAGAACTTACGTTGTAAATCGTAAATAAAAATAGGACACATTCTTTCTTCACCCATTTTCTTTTACGTTCACCAGATTCAACCCGGAATGTCTGTGCTCACCCATGTTTTACACAGCTGGGATTGGAATTCCCAGTTGAAAACGTGCAGTACAACCAGGGAACTGAACATTTCACAGAAAGCCCAAAAGAGTTTTGACAAAGGATCATCAACATGAAATGTTAAAAGATGCTGAATATTTACAGCATTTTCTGATCCTATTTCAGTTTTCCTGCATCAACAATATTTTGCTTTTGAGTAATGTACTAAATTTGTTTGGTATTGTTCTATCATGCTTTTCAGCAACACTATTTGGACTTCTCCTTCGTTTGCTAGATTAAATCATACAATTTTTAAATCATAGAAGCAGACCATTCAGTCCATTGAGCCCAACAGTAATTTAGTTCCATTTCTCTATCTTTCCCCTGTACCTACCAATATTTCCATTCAAGTGCTTATCCAATCCTATCTTGAAATACCTCCATTATTCCTTCAGAAGTGCAGTCCAAATAATGAACACTCACTTTGCTGAATGAGGTGTCATCTTTTGACTAACTGAGTTGTCTGTTTTCTTTGGTGAGCAAAAGGTCCCCCTGCACTACTGAGAAAGCAAAGTAATTTTATTTGTGTATAACCAACATTTATAACTTCAAACAACACAAGTTACCTGATTATTTATTGTATTGTTGTTTTTAGGACCTATATAAAGTCACCATAATCTTACAGGACATAGAGCTGCTCTCTGCTGAAAATGTGTTGCTGGAAAAGTGCAGCAGGTCAGGCAGCATCCATGGAGCAGGAGAATCAACGTTTTGGACATGAGCCCTCCTTCAGGAATCATTCCTGAAGAAGGACTCATGCCCGAAACGTCGATTCTCCTGCTCCTTGGATGCTGCCTGACCTGCTGCACTTTTTCAGCACCACATTTTCAGCTCTGACCTCCAGCATCTGTAGTCCTCACTTTCTCCCGTAGAGCTGCTCTCTCTCTCTCTAGAAAGAGACCAGCGTCGTGATGGTTTAATTTGAGGGTGACACACTTGAGGCAAGGAGAGATGTTGACAGGGTGAGTTCTTCATGGTTACCTCAGCCAGTACAGGAATTGAACCTCCACTATTGGCAAAACTCTGCATTGAAGAAAAATAACCTGTGTACTGCACACGTATGGGTCCCAGCTATGCCTGTCTTTTTGTTGGCTGTGTAGAACAGCTGATCTTCCGTAATTACACCGGCACCACTCCCCACCTCTTCCTCCGCTACATTGATGACTGCATTGGCGCCACCTCGTGCTCCCGCGAGGAGGTTGAGCAATTCATCAACTTCACCAACACATTCCACCCTGACCTTAAATTTACCTTGACTATCTCTGACACCTCACTCCCCTTCCTGGACCTCTCCATCTCCATTAGTGACGACCGACTTGACACTGACATTTTTTACAAACCCACCGACTCCCATAGCTACCTGGATTACACCTCTTCCCACCCTATCTCTTGCAAAAATGCCATCCCGTATTCCCAATTTCTCCGCCTCCACCGTATCTGCTCCCAGGAGGACCAGTTCCACCATAGGACACACCTGATGGCCTCCTTCTTTAGAGACCGCAATTTCCCTTCCCACGTGGTTAAAGATGCCCTCCAACGCATCTCGTCCACATCCCGCACCTCCACCCTCAGACCCCACCCCTCCAACCATAACAAGGACAGAACGCCCCTGGTGCTCACCTTCCACCCTACAAACCTTCGCACCAACCAAATCATCCACTGACATTTCCGCCACCTCCAAAAAGACCCCACCACCAGGGATATATTTCCCTCCCCACCCCTTTCCGCCTTCCGCAAAGACCGTTCCCTCCGTGACTACCTGGTCAGGTCCACACCCACCTACGACCCACCCTCCCATTCTGGCACTTTCCCCTGCCACCGCAGGAACTGTAAAACCTGTGCCCACACCTCCTCCCTCATCTCTATCCAAGGCCCTAAAGGAGCCTTCCACATCCATCAAAGTTTCACCTGCACATCCACCAATATCATTTATTGTATCCGTTGCTCCCGATGTCATCTCCTCTACATTGGGGAGACTGGGCGCCTCCTAACAGAGCGCTTTAGGGAACATCTCCAAGGCACCCGCACCAATCAACCAAACTGCCCCGTGGCCCAACATTTCAACTCCCCCTCCCACTCTGCCAAGGACATGGAGGTCCTGGGCCTCCTTCACCGCCGCTCCCTCACCACCAGACGCCTGGAGGAAGAACGCCTCATCTTCTGCCTCGGAACACTTCAACCCCAGGGCATCAATGTGGACTTCAACAGCTTCCTCATTTCCCCTTCCCCCACCTCATCCTAGTTTCAAACTGCCAGCTCAGTTACTGTCTCCTTGACTTGTCCGACCTGCCTATCTACTTTTCCACCTACCCACTCCACCCTCTCCTCCTTGACCTATCACCTTCATCTCCTCCCCCACTCACCCACTGTACTCTATGCTACTCTCTCCCCACCCCACCCTCCTCTAGCTTATCTCTCCATGCTTCAGGCTCACTGCCTTTATTCCTGATGAAGGGCTTTTGCCCGAAACGTCGATTTCGCTGCTCGTTGGATGCTGCCTGAACTGCTGTGCTCTTCCAGCACCACTAGATTAGATTAGATTAGATTAGATTACTTACAGTGTGGAAACAGGCCCTTCGGCCCAACAAGTCCACACCGCCCCGCCGAAGCGCAACCCACCCATACCCCTACATCTACCCCTTAGCTACACTACGGGCAATTTAGCATAGCCAATTCACCTGACCTGCACATCTTTGGCTGTGGGAGGAAACCGGAGCACCCGGAGGAAACCCACGCAGACACGGGGAGAACGTGCAAACTCCACACAGTCAGTCGCCTGAGGTAGGAATTGAACCCAGGTCTCTGGCGCTGTGAGGCAGCAGCGCTAACCACTGTGCCACCATGCCGCCCTAATCCAGTATTTGGTTTTCAGCATCTGCAGTCATTGTTTTTACCTTGTGTACTGTATGTGTCTACATTACAATTCCAAAAGTAAATAATTAGACTGCACTTCAAAATTTCAAAAGGCTGTTAAAGGCAATAAATATGTAAGTTTGTTAATTTCTATTTTATTTTCCAGTGCCTTCCTTTACCTTCATTAGTGGTATTTAACTGTTTAATTGTTAATTTACCAATTAGCCTCTGGCAGTTCCCACCTGCCCCACCCCCAAACACCATCTTCCCTGCATTTTCTAGCCACAACCTCTTGGCCCTGGATTTATGCCCTTTTTGTCTTTCCCCGTTTCCGTCTATAAGTTTTTTTTCATCTGCCCCCATTTGTCACCTATTACTGTACGACTTTTGCTAATTAGAAACAGGTTTTTCTTGTCTTAAGACCCCATTAAACATTCCCATATTTTAATCAACTGTATAAAAGCAAATAACTGCGGATGCTGAAGAGTCGCCGGACTCGAAGCGATAACTCTGCCTTCTTCCTACAGATGCTGTCAGACCTGCTGAGTTTCGCGAACAATGTGTTTGTTCTATTCAACTGTATTTTTTTAAACAATATTTAACCATAAGTCGTGGGAACTGAGGTAGGCCTTCTGCTGCATTGAATCTGATCCGTTATTCTCTGTAACCACCACTGATCCGATAATCCTCAACTCCACTTTCCTGCCTTTTCCCCTTAGTCCTTGGAGAATCAGTGACTGGTCAGATAAACGGGGAGTGGGGAGGAACAAATCAGACTAGTCAGACATAACAGTCTTAAATACTCTTGAATACATTTGTTATTACAGTCTCTCCAGGATATTGTTGAAGATCAGAGCCATTGGCAGCAGCTGGGATGTTGCTCAGCAACGAGGTAAAAACAATGACTACAGATGCTGGAAACCAGATTCTGGATTAGTGGTGCTGGAAGAGCACAGCAGTTCAGGCACCATCCGAGGAGCTTCGAAATCGACGTTTCGGGCAAAGTCCCTTCATCAGGAATAAAGCCACCACTAATCCAGAATGTTGCTCAGCAACATCAGCCAAGAACAACACAGACAGGACTGACAGCAAGGAAGGCGGGTGGGGCAACATCTCAACCTGCAGGATATTCACCGACACAAGAATGCAGCAAATATCAGTGCAATTTAATAAATTTGTTAATTTTCTGGTCGATCTTGCTGCGGTGATTTCCGCGGACCAGTGTTAAACTAAGGCGGCGGTTTTGCCCAGCTCCCACGGCTCATCTCCAGTCTCCCTCCCCAGCAGAGAAACCCGCAAACAAAAAAACCCACCTTGGCCCTTCCAGTAGCTTCTACAGTTGGTACAGAGAGCGGAGCAAACACATCCCCGCTGGGGAGGCCCAGTCTGTACCGCCGCTCCCGCCTGGTCGCGCTCCCCGACTCCGGCGAAGATGAAGAATGACGATAATAGTAATAACAACAACAACACGAAGCCACCGCCGCGCCTCCGACAGCCGCCAGCACGGCGGGCCGCCCCGAGCGGAGAGAGCTGATGAAAGTGCTCCCCCGCCGCGAGGCCCCGCTCACGAGCTGCAGCCGCATCAGAGCCCGCAAAGCAGCCATTGCGACCGTTAACGGTCGGATGGAGCTGTCGCGAGGGGCGGGGCTCTCCTGGGGCGGAGGGAGGGACGGACTGTCCTCAAGACAGAAGGAAAAGTCCCACTGAGCAGAGAGGGAGATCTGTCCAAAGGAGAGGTCCCACTGAGGAGGGAGGGGCTGTCCTTAGAGTGGAGTGGGGTGGGGGCGGGAGGAGAGGCCTCCTGCGGGGAATGGGACTGCCCTGAGGGAGAAATGGCTCTTCTGTTAGGGAGGGCCCTGCTAAGAAGGGTGGGGCTGTCCTGAGTTGGGTGGCCTCTCCTGTGGGAGAAGGGACTGTACTAAGGGGGAAAGTGCTGCCCTGAGGCTGAGGAGAGGATGTCCATATGTTAAAGGAGTCTTTGCTGAGGGAAGAGGCGCTGGGGATGGAGGATCAGGGGTGGTTGAGGCTGTCCTGAAGGGTTGAGGATCTATCCTTGGGGGAGCGGAGGAGATAGGCTGTTCAATGAGACTGGATAGAAGTATGAGGCAGAGAGACAGCTGTCTTGTGTATGGGTCAAAGAGGAGGGCTGTCCTGCTGAGATCTTCAGGAGAGAGTGGTAGTGGCGGAGGAGAAGGAGCTTAGATGTGTTAGGGTTTGTGTACCCCAACTACCTTGGGCATGGCAAGAACTTCTCCATGCTTGGGAGGATAAGTGCCATTTGTATGGGAGGAAGAGTGTTTGCCCAATGCTTAGAATGCCCTGTGCTGGATGGTGATGGAGGCAATGGTTTTTATGTGAAGATGGATGCCCAAAGACCATGGTAGGATTCATCATGAATTGTAAACTCACATTATGACATTAACAGCTTTCAGTAATGTCTCGTTCCAAATCAGAAGTCAATGAAATGAAAATGAAAACAGAATCAAAATGGGGAATAATTAGGGATGGGCAATGAATGTTGCCAAGCCAGTGACACTCTCTTCCTGTGAAAGTATAAAAAAAACTTATTTTGGGATAGAAAAGGAAGCTGTAAAGGAAGTTGTTCAAATCAACATCTGCTTGAGGAGTTGTTTTGTAAGGAACCCATCTGCTAAAATTGTTTAAAGCATGGAAAACTGTTTTGAAGTTTTAGATTAATTAGGTTCCTATGCCGATTAGACATTAAAGAGAATACGATGTAATATAGAAATATTTTATTTTATAATGATTTCACTTGTTTCATAGAAATACAATCAAAATTACCTTTGTCTAGTTAAGGAGTAGGATAAAAAGATGACCATTGTAAATTTAGAATTATGTAATATGCTGCTACTAATTCAATGTATATGTTTTATGAAATAATTTGTTTAGAAATTAAACTTAAAATGAGGAAAGTTGATAAGGGATCCTACGAAGATACAAGACAATGTTCAAAGTTAGTTACCAGATAGAATTTCCTGTTAAATTCTTTAGGCTTGCTGAGTTAAGTTGAGGTTCATGCATGAGAACAGCCCAATATGAAGACAAAATTAGTTAGCAATTTGAAAAGAACCCCAAAATTAAGAATATTTTTGAAAGGTTTTCTTTCTCATTTTATTATTTCAGAACTACATCATGGGCAGCACACTACTATAATAGTAGTGTTGTCCCAGTTTTATGAATTCGACTGGGACAACACTACTATTATCGGACAAGCCAAACAGAGAACAGCCAGGGAATTCCTAGAGGCATGGAACTCATCCACAGATTCAATCAATAAGCACATCGACCTGGACCCAATATGCCGACCACTGCAGCGGACAGCTGGAACTGACAACCGGAAGCGGCAGATTCAAACCACTACAAATGCCGAAGAAAAGATCACAGAAGCGCTTCACAGGAGGCTCCCAAGCACTGAGGATGTCACCTAGACAGGGGATGAAACGTCTGCAACACAAATTCCCAGCTCGGCGAACAGAACCACAACAACGAGCACCCGATCTACAAATCTTCTCACAAACTGTGTGGTCATTGCCTTAGTGCTGTTTGTCTGAACTTGTTTGTAAATTTGATTGTCACATTTTCTGTATTACAACAGTGAATTCAAATTTACTTCACAAGCACTTGAGTTATCTTGAATTGTAAAAGGTAATGCACAAGTGCAAATTCTTTCTTCGAACCCTTTCAATGCTAAAGCATCCCAGCTCTCACATTTACAGCCCATATGTATAACAGAAAAACCTCTCATTCATTATATGTAAAGTCACAGAGAGCTTATAAGCAAGTTGGTAAGTAATGTAAGGCTGCAGGAAATGTAGATTCCTAACTGATGCTTGATCTTATTGTCTTTCACTACCCTGTCTGCTCAACCCCAGTAACCTCTTGTTACTCCCAGACTACTACCTGCCCAATCCCAAATTCAAATCTTCAATTTATTCAATTCACATTCCCAATCCCTAAATGCTTTTAGATCCATCTCTTCTCAAGAGGTTCATATATGGGATAGAAAGGCAATACGATACTGCTTGGCTTGCTGTCGTCATGTAAGCACTACCATGAGATCCTGACTGGGCAGATCTGCCTTGCAATCACTTCAATAACTAAACATAAAAGGCAATATACAGCTGGATTGAAGTAATACCATAATGATAAAATGGTGTTGAGATTGAGTGATGAAGAGTTGTGTAGAAGCTTGGCTACTGGCAGAGGGACAAAGGAATGCTTGGATCTCAGAAAGCTGCCACTGAAAACTACTGAAAAGCAGTAACGAAACAGGCCCCAGCTGAAGAAGTGGGTAAGATGCACGTGCTAGGAGAGGAAAAATTTCAGCCAAACTGAAATGAAAAACGATTAAAACAACTGAAGTTTAGATTACTTACAGTATGGAAACAGGCCCTTCAGCCCAACAAGTCCGCACCAACCCTCCGAAGAGCAACCCACCCAGACCCATTCCCCTACACCTAACACTAGGGGCAATTTAGCATAGCCAATTCACCTAACCTGCATATCTTTTGGACTGTGGGAGGAAACCAGAGCACCCAGAGGAAACCCACGCAGACACAGGGAGAATGTGCAAACTCCACAAAGACAGTCACCCAAGGTGGGAATTGAACCTTGTCTCTGGCACTGTGAGGCAGCAGTGCTAACCACTGTGCCACCGTGCTGCCCACAAGTTATTCCCCATAAAATCATAGTGATGTACAGAACGAAAACAGATCCTTCAGTCCAACTCATCCATGCTGAGCAGATATCCTAAATTAATCTAGTCCCATTTGCCAGTACTTGGCCCATATCTCTCTAAACCCTTCTTATTCATATACCCAACCAGATGCCTTTTCAATGTTGTAATTGCGCCAGTTTCCACCACTTCCTCTGGCTGAAAATGTTGCCCCTTAGGTGCCTTTTAAATCTTTCCACTGTCCCCCTAAACCTATGCCCTCTTGTTCTGGATGCCCCCACCCCAGGGAAAAGACCTTGTCTACTTATCCTATCCATGCCTCTCATGATTTTAAAAACCTCAATAAGGTCACCCCTCAGCCTCTGACACTCCAGGAAAAACAACCTCAGTCTATTCAGCCTCTCCCTACTGCTCAAACCCTTCAACACTGGCAACATGCTTGTATATCTTCTCTGGACTCTTTCAAGTTTCGCAACATCCTTCTGAAAGAAGGGAGACCAGAATTGCACGCAGTATTCCAAAAATGCTAGCTCTGTTTCTAGAGTGCAGGTAATCAGGTATGAGCAGAGGTAAAGGGAGTAAACATCAACTTCCTAACTTGGATCACTTTTAATATTTTTAAAGTAAACCTAGATTGAAATAATACTTTAATTAAACAGGAACTTAGAACATTTAACTGATGAATTAATATAATTGCCGATGTTGCATTATTACTCAATTCAATAATGACTTTCATGAATGGAACAGATGTGAAACAAAATTGCTGGAGTTTAAATATCTTTACTGATCAGGTTTGAGTATGACATATATAAGGTGATAACCTGGGGATCCTCCTGTGGTGCAAAAGTCTTGTTCCTGCCCCAGGATTAGGAAGCCCAGGTTCAAGTGCTAACTACTCCAGAAGTGTGTAATAACACACTCTGAGCAGATTGGTTAGAAAAATAGTTTAAATAATTTTTAAAAAGTGATAAACACTTAATATATGTTGTTACATGACTCTTTTGGTTCCATGTTTCCATTCTAGGCTGCTTTTTCTCCTGTGTATCTGACGAAGGTTCTTATTCCAAAGTATCACTTGAAGTTGAACGCACAAAAATGCATTATCAAAGGAAACTAACATTCAATCTGATATTGTACTTCAGAGTATCCAGTGGGAATGTTCATTAGTAATACTTTTTAATATTATTAATGCTGTAAAGATTTGGTGGAAAGAAAATCTTTCTTGGTGAATTTCTTGTGATAACTTGTCAACGGTTCCTATTAGTACAGAAAATTAGTAATAACAATGGTTCTATACATGTTCAGCCTTGTTTGATTTGATCTCAAATTGGTTCTAAACTTTATTTTTAAACTTCCAAACACAGAATTGCCAATTCTGGTATGCACAAACATGTTATTGCCTAGTTAGGACATCATTTAGCATGGTATCCAGATAAGTGAACTGAATGATGATATTTCAGGATGAATTTCCTTGGAGTTCTTTCCATTATGTTGCTAAAACTAGGAGGAAGTTCTGTTTACACGTTTAAATGGGATCTTTAACAATCTTGGAGTAGTGTGGAGGGGGGCAGAGGGGTATTCAAAGAAATGCATCCCCTTATTAACAATAGATAAAAATAGAAAAAAGGAACAAAAATGAATCTTAACCTCCAAATGCACACACAGCCGTCTGGAAATAGAAGAGCAGTAATGTGGAATACCATGTAGCAATTTCTATGGACAATTTTCATGAGCTGAGTAGAGTTATTAACTTATTACGTTTTTGTTACATTAAACATTATGAACCTGAACTGCAGTAATGTTTTCAATTTTTGTTATTATGACTAGATTTAAAAGTATAGTTATATGGCTAGGAAATATTTTCAGAGATATGAGCCAAATGCAGGCAAATGGGATGAGTTCAGTTTAGGAAACCTGATCAGCATGGACAAGTTGGGCCAAAGGGCCTATTTCCATAGTAAGTATAAATGCTTAGGAGGTTTTAGCAGGTTTAAAAATGAACAATCCCTCGGTCTGAATAGTTGTATGCCACACTGCTGAGGGAGATGAGTGAAGGGTTCTGACCCAAGTTTTTAAATCCTTTATGGCAGCAGGGAAAGTGCCAGAGGACTGGAGGACAGCTAATGTGGTTCCACTTTCAAGAAAGGTAGTAGAGATAAACTAAGGAATTACAGACCAGTGAATCTCACATCAACGGTAGGGAAACTATTAGAGAAAATTCAATGAGCTCTGGAGTGGCAGCAGCATCTTCAGAGGCAGCGTGGCTACAGAGTCAGCTGGCCTGTGAAGCCTGGAGTGGGTCTCTCACTTCTGCATGGCATGGGCTGGTGTCACCCGGAGTGGTGGAGAAGGGAAAGTTGGACTCTCTTTAAGTTATCTTTCTCTATTTTTAATTTTATTTTAGGTTAATGTGAATGGTGCTATGCATGGCGATGGTGCACACTTTTTGCTATATTTTATATTGATTAGATGGAATACACATGATAATAAATGATTCAATAAATGAAGGAGAGAATTAATCTCCATCAAGTTTGGTCAAGATAGTTGGCATGACTTTATCAGAAGAAAGTCATGCCTAAAAAATTTATTAAATTTTTCAAAGCGGCGTTCAGTTGTGTAGACAAGGGTGGTGTAGTTATTGTCATTTTATGAATTTCCTCAAAGCTTTTGCCAGGGTCTCATTGGTGAGAGTGATCAAGACAATAAAAGAACATGGGATCCTGGGTAATTTGGCAAGGTGGATCCAAAGTGAGCTGAGTGGTAGGACACAAACAGTTCTGAAGAAGGGTCACTGAATCTGAAACATTAACTCTGCTTTCTCTCCACAGATGCTGTCGGTTCTGCTGAGTTTTTCCAGCAATTTATGTTTTTATTGCAGATTTCCAGCAACCGCAGTTCTTTTTTTTGTTTAGTACTCAATGAGTGGCAGGATAGTGGAAAGCTCAGAGGAGTAGAGGGGTCTTGGGGTCCTTGTCTACAGATCTCTGAAGGTAGCAAGGCAGGTTAGTAGGGTAATAAAGAAATTTGCCTTTATCAGTAATAAAGTCATAGAGATGTACAGCATGGAAACAGATCCTTCAGTCCAACTTGAGCATGCCAACCAGATATTCCAACCCAATCTAGTCCCACCTGCCAGCACCCAGCCCATATCCCTCCAAATCCTACCTCTTCTTATACCCATTCAGAATTCCTTTTAAATGTTGCAACTCCACCACTTTGGCTGCTCATTCTATACGCACATCGCCCTCTGCATGAAAAAGGTTGTTCCTTGGGTCCCTTTTATATCTTTCCCCCTCACCCTAAACCTATGCCCACTAGGTCTGGACTCCCCCATCCCAGGGAAAAGACTTTGTCTGTTTATCCTATCCATGCCCCTCATGGCATAAATTATAAGAGTAGAGAGGTTATATTGGAGCTGTACCAAACTGGTTAGTCAACAGCTTGAGTACTGTTTGCAGTTCTGGTCATTGTACTATTGGAAGGATTTGATTGTTCTGGAGGGGGTGCAAAGGAGATTCATCAGACTGTTTCCTGGGATTGACAGTTTAATCTTAAAGAGAGGCTGGATAAGTTTGGGTTGTTTTCTTTCCAGCAGAGAAACTGAGAGGGAACTGGTTAAAGTGAATAAGATTTTGAGGACCATGGACAGAGTGGATAGAAAGCAGCCGTTGAACAGTCAGTAATGAGGGAACAGTCAGTAGTTTTAAGGTGAAAGTCAGGATGTTTGGTGGGGGGCTTGAAGAAATTTATTTTCACACAGAGGATGGTGTGAATTTGGAATGCAGTACCTGGGAGGGTAGTAGAGGTGCTTTAAAACACTTTCACAAGCTTTAAAAAGTACTTGGATGAGCACTCAAAGTTTTGGGCTTAGTGTGGGAAAGTGGAACGAGTGTTAGGTAAGTATAGTTGTAAATTTCTGGTGGTACAAACTTGATGGTAGTGTGTGGTTGCATTATTGTAAGTTATATTTTGTTATTTCCAGTTGTAGCACAAAAAGTGGAAACCAGAAATTTGTACAATCTGAAACTCTCAGCATGCAGTTAATGGGCCTTGGAAAAATGAAACCCTAAGCGAGCTAATATTTTGACACCTTTTCTTTGAATATGTTGCAGTATCAGAGAAAATAACCCACCTTTTCTGCTGCTATTTATAAAAAAACAACCTGCAAATTAGTTTGCATTCTCTTAAAAAAAATTACTAGAAGCCTCAGCAAAGAAATCAACTCGTCTCACTGACTACAAGTTTATAGTTTTAATTCTACACTCTTAAGCAGAGCTCAGTAAAGGTCCATGCATTAAAACAAGATAAGATGTATTTCATGAATTGACTTATTTATTGAGAAACTTGATTAAACTTACTTGGCAGCAACCATCTGCCTTGGTAACTGCAGGTCTACCTGATGATCTGTGTGGGAAAGTGGGAATTATTTTATGTTTCAATGGAGCTACTGGAGAAATAGGAAATAACTGTACAGTTAGGATGGGCTTCACCTGGATTGAAGTGGGACCAATGTTCTATTCAGAGGAAAGATTAAATAGGGCTACCACTAGGACTTTTAGTCTAAAAAAATGGTATGGCTGGGCAACCTGGCAGAATTAGCCAGGTTTCTGAAATTAAAACAAATAGGAAATCAAAAAGGTCAGAACAAGGATAAGAAACAAGAATGGTGCAAATGTTCACAGAACAAATGTAAGTAAAAAGTGGAAGTTTTATATCACTGTTAAAAATTGAAAGCAGTAACTCATAGCGAAGAATTGAATGTCATCAGAACAATTGAAACATGACTACATAAAGAACAGGTCTGACAAATATATTTATGAAGTTATAACTTAATCTGAAAATATGGGCAAAAAACAATGTAGGTTTGGCTAGTTAATTAACATCATAGCAGTCGGAAAAAGGGACATTGGAAATGAGGGTTACAAACAGAATCCAAGTAGATGAAAATAAAAAAAAGAATCTATCATTCTATTAAAGCTGATTTGCAAACCAAGTTAAAATCATCCATGAATATTAAGCTATGTTTTAAGGTAAAGATTGAGAAGGACAAAGACCAAAATTGGAAAAATATGACAAATAATATTTTACGGAAGGAAGAACAGAGCCGAGAAAGACGTAAAGGAAAAAGAAGTTTTTTCGGAGTTATAGATCAGCAGTGGAAAACATTCAAAATGGTAATCAATTAAATCCAAAAGAAATGTATCCCATTAAAAAACAAAGAGAAACCTAATCAGTAATGACATACCATGGATCATTAAGAAAGTAATAACAAGCAAAAATAAGGAGAATAAGGTACATAGACAACAAAATTAAAAAAAACTTGCAGAATATGAAAATTTTAGGAAACAAGGTTAAAAAGGTGAAGAGAAAGTATGAAGCTGACTTTCCAAAGAATATAAAAGGAAGCAGTAATATATTCTGCAGACATAAAAATAACAGAATGTTGTCCATGCTTTGGATACTTTGACCAGTTTGTGTATAAAAACAACTGACCCAAGAACTTTGGTGAGGTGGACATATTAACATAGGCTTTGTTTGCAGTACAATTCAATTTTATTAACAAACTGTGAGCATTTCCCAAATTCCCACAATATTTACTCGATATCTAGTTCTGTCCTTCTGAGAAAAGATATTATCTGCCATGATCCATGTGTTTGAGCTGGGCCATAGGAATCTTCTTCCTCTCTGGCATGGAGATGGTTCCGTACCATGAAGGTGGGTCTCATAAGTCAGGACAAATCTTCTCCTGGGGCTTTCTGGGTTGCCTCATGGTCTTCTGCCATGGATTGTGCTGCTGGCCTGTGAGTCTTAAGTGGGTCTTGCTATGAGTCTTTGCTGAGGGGGTGATTTCCTGGTGTGTGTTCCTAACCCAGCTCAAAAGACACCTTCACAAATGTTCTGTGGCCTTTGGAATCACGAGCTGGTTTCAAAGCATGTAATGGAGTCACACCAACACCCTTTTGTTGTTGCCATTCTGGGGAAGTGTAAAGTGAACATCCTCACCTACCATCCCACCAAATCAACATCCAGAGTATCATTAGCTGCCATTTCTATCACCATCAATGGTTTATCACTATCAGACACATATTTCCCTCCCCTCCCTTGTCAGCCTTAGACAGGGATGTTACCTCTGAGATACCCAGTTCACTCTTCCTTCACTCCCAATATGTCTGCAAACTCTCATGGCATCTTCACCTGCAATACCAGAAGTTGTAACACCTACGCGTGTACTTCCTCCTCCTCACCATCCATGGCCCCAAAAAATACTTCCAGGTGAAGTGTCAATTTTTCTGCACTTTGCTCAGTCTAGTCTACTGTTTTCATTGCAGGGAGAAAGTGAAGACTGCAGATACTGGAGAGCCAGGAAAAGCACAGCAGGTCAGGTAGCATTCAAGGAGCAGGAGAGATTCATTGCTCACTAAGTGGTTTCCTCTACATTGAGGAAATGAAGCGCAGACCACGTGATAGCTTTACAGAACCATAAGACATAGAAGTGGAAGTAAGGCCATTTGGCCCATCAAATGGCTGATGGGCATTTCAATGCCGCCTTCCCGCACTCTCCCCATATCCCTTAATTCCTTGCGAGATTAAGAATTTATTAATCTCTGCCTTGAAGACATTTAATATCCTGGCCTCCACTGCGTTCCATGGCAATGAATTCCACAAGCCCACCATTCTCTGGCTGAAGAAATGTCTCTTCATTTCCATTTTAAATTGACCCCTTCTAATACTAAGGCTGTGCCCATAGGTCCTAATATCCCCGCCTGATGAAAACAAATTCCCAGCGTCCAGACTTTCTAAGCCATGCATTATCTTGTAAGTTTCTATTAGATCTCCCCTCAATCTTTTAAACTCTAATGAATACAATCCCAGGATCCTCAGCCGTTCATCGAATGTTAGGCTTACAGTTCCAGGGATCATTCATGTGAATCTCTGCTAGACACGCTCCAGTACCAATATGTCCTTCCTGAAGTGTGGGGCCCAAAGGTGGACACAGTATTCTAAATGGGGCCTAACCAGAGCTTTATAACATCTCAGTAGCACATTGCTACATTTACATTCCAACCCTCTTGAGATAAATGACAACATTACATTTGCTTTCTTAACCACTGACTCAACCTGCAAGTCAACCTTTAGAGAATCCTGGACTAGCACTCCCAGATCCCTTTGTACTTTGGATTTAGGAATTTCCTCATTGTTTGGAATTTTCTCATTGTTTAGAAAATAGTCCATCCCTGTATTCTTTTTTTCGAAGTGCAAGACCTTGCATTTGCTCACATTGACTTTTAATCAACCATTTCTTGGAACACAGTCCTAAACTGTCTAAATCTTTCTGCAGCCTCCCCACCTCCTCAGTACTACTTGCCTGCCCGCCTAACTTCATATCATCAGCGAACTTCGCCAGAATGCCCCCAGTCTCTTCATCCAGATCATTAATATATAAAGTGAACAGCTGTGGCCCCAACACTGAACCCTGCGGTACACCACTTGTCACTAGCTGCCAATCTGAAAAATAACCTTTTATCCCAACTCTCTGCTTTCTGTCAGACAGCCAATCCCCAATCCATGCCAGTAGCTTACCTCGAACACCATGGGCCCTCACCTTACTCAGCAGCCTCCCATGAGGCACTTTATCAAAAGCCTTTTGAAAGTCTTGGTAGATAATATCCACTGGGTTTCTCTGGTCTGACCTACTTGTTACCTCTTCAAAAAATTCTAACAGATTTGTCAGGCACAACCTCCCCTTACTAAATCCATGCTGACTTGTTCTAATCTGACCCTGCACTTCATAGAATTTAGAAATCTCATCCTTAATGATGGATTCTAGAATTTTACCTACAACCGAGGTTAGGCTAATTGGCCTACAATTTTTCATCTTTGTCTTGTACCTTTCTTGAACAAGGGGGTTACACCAGTGATTTTCCAAACATCTGGGACTTGCCCTGACTCCAGTGATTTTTGAAACCAAAGCCTCCACTATTTCTTCAGCCACCTCCCTCAGAACTCTAGGATGCAGCCCATCGGGGCCAGGATATTTATAAATTTTTAGATCTTTTAGTTTTTCTAGCACTTTCCCCTTTGTAATGGCTACCATACTCAACTCTGCCCCTTGATTCTCCTTAATTGTTGGGATATTACTTACATCTTCCACTGTGAAGACTGACGGAAAATACTTATTAAGTTCTTCAGCTATTTCTTTATTTCTCATCACTTGCCTTCCTGCAATAATTTAGAATGGCCCAATTTCTACTTTTGCCTCTCATTTGTTTCTTATTTATTGAAAGATGCTTTTACTATAATTTTTAATATTACTGGCCAGCTTACCTTCATATTTGATCCTCTCCTACCTTATTTCTCTCTTTGTTATCCTCTGTTTGTTTTTGTAGTCTTCTCAATCTTCTGAATTCCCAGCGCTCTTAGCCACTTTATAGGCTCTCTCTTTTTCTATGATACATTTCCTGACTTCCTTTGTTGTTGGAAGAACAGTACCTCATTTTCCACACTGGAACTCTGCAGGCTCTGGACTCAACATGGAGTTCAACAATTTGAGGGCTTAAACACTTTCTCCCATGTCCTTACCCTAAACCCCACACAGCAGGCCTTGTCATCACATGGGCTGCTATCACACACAGCCTATTGTCAGCCATTAATAATCCCCATTAGTAGCTATTAATTGCCCCAGACTGACCTTTACCGAGAAAATGTTTTTTCTCTCTCTTTGAGTTCAATCTCAACCTTTGTTCACTCCTCTTCCCTCCCCCACCCATCTTCTGAATATGAACCAATATTTTCCTACCATCAGTTCTGATGCAGGGTTACTGAACCTTAAATGTTAACTTTGATTTCTCTCCACAGATGCTGCCAGATTTGCCGAGGTTTGCCAGCAATTTCTGTTTTTGTTTCTGATTTCCAGCATCCAATGTTCTTTCAGTTTTTGTATCGAATAAATCATCTGGACTCAAGAATCAGAAATACTGTTTGAAAATTTATGTATAACATCAAATTGGCTAGTATAATTAATACAAACATATGCTTCATTAGAGGAAGACAAATAATAAATTTCCAGATTGGACATGTAATTGGTAAATAATATATAATATAATATATAGTATATAATGAAGTGGGATATTTAGGCAATGGAGAGTTGTCTCCTGATTCCCAATAATTAAATTTTACTAAGGCACCTTGATACTGGGAGATGTGCATTATTATATCCAACAATTGTCATACAGCCCAAACTAGTAACGTGGGATGGTGGGACTCAGGGAAATAGTGAGGAAAGAGATCACTGATACGGTTGGGAAAAGGAGCAAGTCAAACAGTCAAGGCAGGCAGAAACAAAGCAGAGAACTAGATAGGAATGATAAATTCAACTGCATTTGCTTCAATGCAAGAGGCCTAACAGGGAAGGCAGATAAACTCATGGCATGGTTGGGAACATGGGACTGGGATATCACAGTAATTACAGAAACATGGCTCAGGGATGGACAGGACTGGCAGCTATAATTTGTAGATGCCGGTGTTGGACTGGGGTGTACAAAGTTAAAAATCACACAACACCAGGTTATCGTCCAACAGGTTTAATTGGAAGCACACTAGCTTTTGGAGCGACACTCCTTCATCAGGTGATGAAGGAGCGTCGCTCCGAAAGCTAGTGTGCTTCCAATTAAACCTGTTGGACTATAACCTGGTGTTGTGTGATTTTTAACAAATGCTATAGGAAGGATAGAGAGGTGAGCAAGAGAGGAGGGGGAGTGGCATTTTTGATAAGGGATAGCATTACTGCTATAGTTAGGGAAGATATTCCTGGGAATACATCCAGGGAAGTTGTTTGGGTGAAACAGAAATAAGAAAGGGATGATCACCTTATTGGGATTGTATAATAGACCCCCTAATAGTCAGCAGAAATTGAGAAAGAAATTTGTCAGGAGATTTACATTATCCATAAGAGTAATAGGGTGGTTATGGTAGGGGATTTTAACTTTCTAAACATAGGCTGGGACTGCAATAATGTTAAGAGTTTAGATGGGGAGGAATTTGTTAAGTGTGTACAAGACAATTTTCTGATTTAGTATGTAGATGTACCTACTAGAGAAGGTGCAAAACCTGACATACTCTCGGGAAATAAGGCAGGGCAGGTGACTGAGGTGTCAGTGGGGGAGCACTTTAGGACCAGTGACCATAATTCTATTAGTTTTAAAGTAGTAATGGAAAAGGATAGACCGGATCTAAAAGTTGACGTTCTAAATTGAAAGAAGGCTAATTTTCACAATGTGAGGCAAGAACTTTCAAAATTTGATTGGGGGCAAATGTTCACAGGTAAAGGGATGGCTGGAAAATGGGAAGGCTTAAGAAATGAGATAATGAGAGTCCAGAGACAGCATTTTCCTGTTAGGGTGAAAGGAAAGGCTGGTAGGTGTAGGTGTTATGCAGATGTGGGTGTACCTTTAAGAGAGTGAAGGACTTGGCAAGTACACCGAGTGCTGGAGAATTTACAAAGTAACATTTGGTTAACAATAAACAGCACTCGCTGAGTTGCCTGGAAATGACAAAAACAGTTTGAAATTAGGCTGATCAGTTTAAATTATACCCTGAAAAATATCAAACTCCAATTCAATTTGAATTGAGTATACTGACAATGTTAAAAGCCAATGACACAATCCAATGCTTTGGGGGTATAAGACCAGGGGAAATTGAACAGTTGAGAGGAGAACTGCCAACCCTGTATTTATATAGATTGCTCGAAAAATAACTCTCTTAAAGGTACCTATTTGATCAGTAATCTGTGATGCAGCAATTCCTAAGAAAAAGAAAAGAAGACACAGTAAAATCCAAATAGAAGAATGAAACCTACCTAGTTCTGAGATAAGAAATGTGGTTTTATAAATCTTGATTGGGAATTTTATTGGACTAGTATTATAGAAGGGAAGGTAACAGATAGGTTTGAGTAAGGAATGATAAATAGTTGTTAGTTAATTATTCTCTGTTGTACTTTAAGAAATAAAGTTGTTATTTTTTACTTTAAATAATTCTTGGCCACTCGAATGTTTACAGATTACTACACAGAATAATAATTTTTACTTTAAATAATTCTTGGCTACTCGAATGTTTACAGATTACTACACGGAATAATTTTTTTCTATGTTGTTGGTTTTAAAATAAGCAGGAGAGTTTAAGCCATGTTGTAAAATAGGGAAAGCTGAATGACAAGAGAAATTGAGGTTTTGGTTAAGAAAAAGAAGAAAGCATGTGTCAGCTATTGATGGGAGAGATTGAATGGATCCTTATAAGAGTATTAAGGCAGTAGGAGTATACTTAAGAGGGAAATCAGGAGTGCAAAAGTGGACATGAGATAGCTTTGGCAAATAGGGTTAAGGAGAATCCAAAGGGATTTTATAAATAGTGTCGCGAGTGTAGTACTGGAAAAGCACATCAGGTCAGGCAGCATCCGAGGAGCAGGAGAATTGAAGTTTGATTCCTGATGAAGGGCTTATGCCTAAAACATCGATTCTCCTGCTCCTCGGATGTTGCCTGACCTGTTGTGCTTTTCCAGCACTATACTCTTGACTCTGATCTCCAGCATCTGCAGTTCCCACTTTCTCCCCGGATTTTAGAAATACTCTAAGGACAAAAGGGTAACTAGCGAGAGAATAAGGCCCCTCAAAGATCAGCAAGGCAGCCTCTGTATGGAGCGACAGGAGATGGAGAAGATACTAAATGAGTATTTTGCATCAGTGTTTACTGTGGAGAAGGACATGGAAGGTATCGAATGTGGGTAAATAGATGGTGATATCTTGAAAAACTGTCCAAATTACACAGGAGGAGATGCTGGGTGACTTGAAACTCATAAAAGTGGATAAATTCCCAGGACCTCATCAGGTGTCCCTGAGACCTCTGTGGAAGCTAGGGAAGTGACTACTGGGCCCCTTGCTGAGATATTTCTATCATCGATAGTCACAGGTAAGTTACTGGAAGACTGGAGGTTGGCTACCATGGTGCCACTGTTTAATGAAAAGTCAGGGAACTACAGATCGGTGAGCCTGACATCGGTGGTGGGCACGTTGTTGGAGGGAATCCTGAGGAGTAGGACTTACATGCATTTGGAAACGCAAGGACTGAATACGGATAGCCAGCATGGCTTTGTGTGTGGGAAATCATGTCTCACTTCTTGATTGAGTTGTTTGAAGTAGTAAAAAAGAGAATTGATGAGGGCAGATCAGTGGACATGATCTCTATGGACTTCAGTAGGGCGTTTGATAAGGTTCCTCATGGGAGATTGGTTAGCAAGGTTAGAATACAGGGAATATAGGGAGAGCTAGCCATTTGGAGACAGAACTGGCTTGAAGGTTGAAGACTGAGAGTGGTGGAGGAGGGTTGCTTTTCAGACTAGAGGCGTATGACCAGTTGTGTGCCACAAGGATCAGTGCTGGGTCCACTACTTGTCGTCATTTATATAAATGATTTGAATGTGAACAGAGGAGGTATAGTTAGTAAGTTTGCTGATGACACCAAAATTGGAGGTGTAAAGGACAGCAAAAAAAGTGACCGCAGAATACAACAGGATCTTGATCAGATGGGCCAATGGGCTAAGGAAATGGCAAATGAAGTTTAATTTAGACAAATGCAAGGTACTGCATTTTGGAAAAGCAAATCAGAGCAGCACTTATACACTTCATGATAAGGTCCTGGGGAGTGTTGCTGAACAAAGAGATCTTGGAGTGCAGGTTCATAGTTCCTTGAAAGTAGAGTCACTGATAGATAGGATAGTGAAGAAAGTGTTTGGTATGTTTTCCTTTATTGGTCAGAGCATTGAGCATAGAAGTATGGAGATCATGGTGCAGTTGTACAGGACATTGGTTAGGCCACTTTTGGAATATCATGTGCAATTCTTGTCTCCTTCCTATCGGAATGATGTTGTGAAACTTGAGAGGGTTCAGAAAAGATTTACAAGGATGTTGCCAGGGTTGGAGGATTTGAGCTATAGGGAGAGGCTAAATAGGCTGGGGCTGTTTTCCATGGAGCATCAGAGGCTGAGGGGTGACCTTACAGAGGTTTATAGGGGCATGGATAGGATAAACAGACAAGGTATTTTCCCTGAGTTGGGGGAGTCCAGAACTAGAGGGCATAGGTTTAGGGTGAGAGGGGAAAGATATAAAATGGACCTAAGGTGCAATGTTTTCACACAGAGGGTGTTGGATGTATAGAATGAATTGCCAGAGGAAGTGGTGGGGGCTGGTACAATTACAGTATTTAAAAGACATCTGGACGGGTATATGAATAGGAAGGGTTTAGAGAGATATGGGCCAAGTGCTGGCAAATGGGACTAGATGAGGTTAGGATATCTGTTTGGCATGGACGCGTTAGACCAAAGGGTCTGTTTCTGTGCTGTACATCTCTATGATTCTATGAGTCTCAGTTGTAATTGTAATGTTTAAGAACTAAAACTATGCATTACATTGTTTGTTCTTGGGATGCAGAGTGCCTTACCAAGGCAGCATATTATATTCTATTCCTAATTATTCAGTGAAGGAGGTGGAGAGCTGAATTTTTAAATAATTAATTGATTATTTTTACAGCTTATTGACTTATTCATCGAGAGAGAGAGAGAGAAAGAGAGAGAATGTCAGAGAGAATAAGGTGTTAACCACATACTGTGGCCTTGAGTCATAATAAGGGCCAAATTTGCTCAGGTCCAGTTTCCTGAAAAATCAAAAAAATATATTTTTCATTACATAAGCTCAGATACAAAGGCCTAAATGTAGGTTTTGATTTCTTGTCTAATACTTTGTGCTTGAAGTAGTTCCAATGAAAGAAAAAGCTGTTCTCATCAGAATATTCTCTATTTGCCTGGAATTATGTTGCTTCCATGTTTCTGGATCTCCTTCCTTACTATCACTGTACCTGTGAACCACACCGACTGCAATGGTTCAAGAAAGCAGTGATGACCATTGCCTTTTCAAGGATGATTTGGGTTGAGTAATAAATGGTGATCATCCCAATTATTGCATTGTCCCAAGAACAAAAGAAATCCAGGCTAGATAATTGCAAACCTATCACATGACATCTCCAAGTTTCATCTACTGCCACCCTCTCAACCAATATTGAATATAGTGACTCACTTCTGGTTGACCTTCATGTGATAGAGTCTACAGCAACATGTCACCACTTCTGTTGAAGTAATTGGTGTTGATCCTGGTGGAACTGGCATTGACATAAACACAAATATATTACACAGGAATAGTTCATTGATGTTTCATTATTTTTTCTTTTCACATTTGATTTTGTATTCCACGTTACACTGCTTGTCCCTTAAATCATTTTCTTGTTTCATGATTGCATAGTTATTTCACAATGTGATTTTGATATCATAGTTGAGGAAGGGAAAATACCTCTTGAAGGTCTGAGTTTGGAGAATATAGAAGCAGTGGCTTAATTTTTACAGGACTGGATGTGTGAGGGGAATGGTTGTGTGTCAATGGCCTAGTTGATAGCTCTCAACCTCCCATTTGTTGTTTTCCAATCTTTTGGGGTCTGGTCAGTGTCCTTTGGATGATGAAAAATAATCTTCAGGGGAGTGTGTAATCATTTCAGCAAATTGCTTCAGAACCCAAAAATAAAGCTTTTTGAACAAAGAACTCTATTTACCTTGTGTTTAAACAATCTCTCCCATATATCTGTTTTTGATCCACACTCATTTTAACCTTCACCTCTAATCCTAGTATTTCTTATTCATTTAAATGTGAGAAAGATGAAATCAGACTGAAATTTCTGCTCATTTCTATTTGACGTTAATTGCTGACCATGTGGATTAATGGCTGGTTTCTAATAATCAAGTCCCTACATTGCTGCACAGACAGTCACATAACTTGAACACCAGCAGCTGCACAAGTGAGGGTACTGGATGTTCACATGGATTACTGCTTGTGGATGCTGTTTATCTGGAACGAAAACAGAAACTCAGAGAAACTCTTGAGAAATTCAGCAGGTCCAGCAACTTTAGTGGAGAGAAAAACAGGATTAACATTTTAAGTCTAAAGTCTTCTTGGTGCGAGACCTGATGAGTTTCTCCAGCACTATCCATTTTTATGACAACTTTAAATGCTCATTCTTTTGCTAGAATTTGGAGTTCTTTCTTAAAATGAAATATGATTAAATATGCCTTTGTCCTTCCAACTTCATTCATTCTATACTGGCTAATTGTTAGTTATTAATGGCACCCTAATCTGGCACCAATAACATTTCAAAGAAATGGAAAATAGAAAACTAACCAAAAACAATCTAAAAACAAGGCTTTGACGCAAGTTTTACGGGTGATTTGTGTATTTTCTTCATCTGAAATAAGGTGGTGTTCTCAAAATTTCTGCATCTACATTAGGTAATTGTCTCAATATCCAGACTGCAATATCTGTCTAGAACTAGTGACCTCCATCAATTCTGTCAGGTACATTCAAAAAGCTACTCTGGTAGTGTTTAATGAGAATACCGAATAGTCTACCGTAGCCAGGATCCAGGAATTGTAGAACTAAAAGTTACCGGTATCTAAACAACCAATAATGCGAAATTTAGACATGAGGTTTTACAGCCGACTGCTCTTGCATTGAGATTAACAATTGAGACGTTTTGCAAATGTGTGCTCAGACACTGTTCTCTATCTCCTGACTCATTTGATTTGAATGCAGCCTGGTAATTAAAAAGCACTTAACCAGTATCTTTAAAGTCGGGTTTTCCCCGTCACCTCGCCCAATTTAGTTCAATGGATCTGCCTAGAATTTGGCTTGCAAGCCATCGCGGGCTGCGGACCTAGCCGTTAACCAGGCTGTTCATTACTCCATGTAAAAGAGTTAATAATCGAAATGTTTTTAAGGTAATCAAATCCGGACTTACGATGTCATAATTATCAACCCTACGACTGAGACCGTCAGTGTAGTGGCGGAATTGGTGTTCTCAAACCCAAATAATAGAATAACACTCTAGAAATACAATCATAGCTCGGAATGTTGAAGATAATTTGAAGGAATCGAGACATTCAATTAAGTTACTTCCTTATCATTATTCCCAAGGGAAATATAATTTGCTGTGTAATCAAATCCTCCTTACCAATTGAGTACGGAAAATGTTCAGGGTGCCACCCATTTTAGAGTATAAACATTGATTAACAATATTGCATGTTATATTAATGGCATTTGCATCAACAACGCTCTGTATGAGCGGTACGTTTCGTTGAATATTCCAATCGTTTCAACGTGTAAAAACCAGATCCCCAGCCATTGCCTCTTGCTCTTCAAGCAGTCATAAAAGTTGCTTTGAGAACGTAGTGTTTGAATATGGGATTTTTCCAAACTTTGATCTGCTCTCTTTGATTCCACACTACAATCAGACAGAGATTTCAAAGAACTGATCAGTGGAAGTGTTAACATTTCAGTTATTGTGTTCACACAGATATGCTTTGAGTTTGCAATTCGAGCGGTTAGCAATACCCACCACATGACTTCATAGTTTACAATTTGCAATAATACAACAGACACCTGTTATGAGGTCGTTTTGTGTAATTCATCATTACTGTTAAAGACAAAAATATAATTACGTTGGAAATCCCTCCATTGCTGGACCGTTGCCAACTTGATTCGGAGGCACACGCAACCTTTTAAAGTAGTTTTGTCGTGTTGTATGGAAGGATCGTTCTTGTCAAGTGGATTAAGTAAAGCATTGAAGTCGTTTATTTCGTTAATGTTTATTGCCAAGGTGACCACAGGAAAAAAAGAACCTATTTCATTGACATTGGAACCACGGGGATTATAAGAACAAAACAAGACAGAAATTCCGACGCAGAGCCCAAATATTTAACGCACACTTTCGAGTGGTTCCTGGGAACCCTAACGCTGCCCAATCACTATTTTGCTTTTTTTTTTATATACATGGATTCAGAAAGTACATGCCGCCGCTTCTTTTACCAGAGGTTTATGAAAAAAATTGAATTTAGTGTTTCCTGGAATTGGATGACTGATAAATGGATGTAGCTAATTGCTATAATACTTATATCCCTGTACTGTTTCCATGCCAGAGTCTGGTAAATAAAGAGCTAACTCATAATAATGCGCCCATGTGTTTTTCTTGATCCAAAATAAAATGACTTCGAAATGAAACATGTTCTTGTTCAGAAAGGGACTTTGCATAACGTTTCATTAGAATATAATTGCGGCTCAAGTTATTATTTTGCGTTTCTGAGAAATCTCTTTACCAGCACTAGAGTATGTTATCATCATGTGTTGTATATGCGATTGAAGTTTGGTTCCAGAAATCACTGGGTTTTTTTTCGCTGTAATGTGTCTGGGCAGGTACCAGTGTTAGGTACCGCCTCCACTTGTACCTTCCCTTTGCACCTGTTCCACGTAATACACAGACATCAAGCAGTACTCATTAAATCAAACTCCCCGGTGTTTATATAAAATGCATGTCCTGGACCAGAGAAATAATTCGAATATATTACTATCTTGAGCAAAAGGTAAGTGAAGGCTTTCGACATCTTTTCGGCACCTAATATGGAGATTGGGAGCACAGTCTTTCGCCTTGTTAATGTATTGTTTGTACTGTTAGTCTGTTGAACATTGTGTAAAATATGGTGGTCGTGTGGGTTGCACTTGAAAGTAAATAAATAAAAACTCTGGCGATCGGAATGAGACGAGTTTATTAGCATATGCCCAGAGGGCTTATTTACATACGGTATGTATATAAACAGTCGGCTAATCTGATTCGTTTCAGAACCAAACTAGAATATGTTCCTTTCGGCGTTAAGTCTCTGGACTTTTTTAAGAGCATGAAATAGATAGTGTACCGCTGAGTGAAAACCACGCAAATCATCAGGGGCGCGACCTTTTATTTGGGTTTTTTTTTAGAGTTTTATTTTTGTGTGTTTTTTTGTTCCCCCTCCCATTTTAGTGTTTAACGGTGTACTCGGTCAAGCGGCTCACCATGGCCCCGTTAGCCGACATCGCGAGCTACTTGGGCGGTCTGGATGCTGGACACATCGCGGCTCCGTTCTTCCTGCCCGCGGCTGACTCGCCGGTTCTCCTGAGCGATCACCTCGCCCAGACCGAAAGCAGGTTATCGCGAAGCACCACCACCGACTTGGTGCACTTGCAGGGGATACTGCGAAGGAGACAGCTGTACTGTAGGACTGGCTTTCATTTGGAAATCCTTCCAGGTGGAACAGTGCAGGGGACCAGGCGGGACCATAGCCCTTTCGGTACGTCTGCCTTTTATTTTCTAAACTCAGTCATTCCTACCTCCGTCAATTTTCCTTACCCGTTAAACTTCACTAGGTTACTACACACAGGGACATTGAAACGTGCGCTGAAGATTCACTGTTTCCGATTACAATCAGAGATACATTTATTCGCTTTGGTTTCACGTCTCTGATACCATCTCCAATTCATTTTTCTTTTGGTTGAATGTTCGGGATTTGTGCATCAGTCCCGTCTGCAGGAAAATATTAACCATTAGCAGGTGCTGCGGACATGAAAATAAATGGATCAATGTTTTACATTTGTGGATTAGGTGTCATCCCGGTGCACTTTTTTGACGATTAAGATTCAGGATGAATCCCCCAGTTTTGGAATGAATATCACTGAAACACGCTGCTCGGTACAAACATGTCCCCAGGCCGAGACCACTCGCAGTTTTCTTAATGGGGGGTAGGGGTGGGGGGTAGATGTACACGGAGGACATCGGAGAGGCGGATCATCACTACACTTTTATTTTCAGGTAACGTTTAACCAACAACCTACCACGGTCCCCTGCCACCACATCTATCATCAATATCAGGGCAAGGCTAAATTAAAATACCTACAAGCAAGTCACCTACCATCCTCGCAAACGCTTGTTACTCTGTAACTCCATGCCCGCATACTCTTTCTTACTGATGTGGTCGGGCTAGGAGATGGATCACAGCTTTTTCTCCCCGTCAGAATTCTCGAATTTGAGATCTCTGTAATCGGACAAACACGGTTGACCTGTAATGTTTTATTAACGCCGATTTTGCTGAGGCATTTTTTAAAAAAAGATTTCATGAACGTAATTCAGAAAAAAAAGTCACCCTGCGTTTCAAGAAATAAATAAATTGCAGAATTGCAGTCATAAACGAGAGAGCACTTACAAATCGGTGGTTCCATTCTTAGCGGCACAGCTGAAACATGGGAAATGATAACAAACCACAAATATTGGAGTCACTCTTGGGTAGCCCACCGACTCGAGTACCTACCCTAACAGGTCGTGTTGCCCGGACCAAGCACCTTATTGTCCTTTAATCATTTTAAAACAAAATAGCCGTCTCCAGGAGCGGATTCTATCCCCATTCTTTCTCATTTTTGCTGCACAGGCACCGAGCCAACACCAATGACATATCTCAGAGTTGGCGATTCTTCCAGCAGGGGTTCACGATTCAGCCATTTCCAACCCGCCGTCCAGCAAATTAACGCTATTTTATTATAAAGTTTAAAAAAAAATCTCTTCTTGCCTCACTAATAAACCTGTGTCATCAAGGGACCCATATGGAATGGTGCCCAAAAGCAGCTTCAGGTTTTGGCAAGCAGCAGCGGAAATGATTAAGATTATGTGGGTCGTCTTGTAAGGACAAAATTATACAACCACTTCCAAAAAGTGTTTATTTCGGGCACACAAGAAAACCCTGCCCGCTCTGATCGTTTTATTTTGCCTGTTAGTACAACACAAAATGTATAGCAGTACACCGCGCCAATGCCTAACGAATGTAAGCATTTCATTTATTAACTTGTTCAAAAATCTTTGGGCATACAAACTGTCAAGTCTTTCCTTTTTTACAGGGATCCTGGAATTTATCAGCATAGCTGTGGGATTGGTCAGCATTAGGGGAGTGGATAGTGGCCTCTACCTGGGAATGAACGATAAAGGAGAACTGTACGGCTCAGTAAGTAATGCGATTTATTTAAACCGATGGAGACGTTTATATTAGGAAAGCAGATTACATTTAATATTGCAATGCAAATATTTTGTGATAAATCTTGTACTAGATAAATCAGAATACTAACTCCATCAGTGCCTCTTAGACCCACGAGTTTATCTCTTCCTCTTCATTGATTTAACAAGAGCTATTGTGATTCAGTTTTTAGTTTGTAAAAAACATAATTATGTTAATTTCTCAAATATCTTCAAAAGCATCAAAATGGGCAATTTTGCTCAATGAGATTTTAGATTTCATCCTGTATGTTCAGTACCTATCATAGCTGGATGTGGCTTGCTGTGAATTACTTGGAAAGTTCAGTTCTTTGGACAATTAGAAATAATCTATTTTAAAAATACTTTGGAATTCTTATGTGAAATGAAAAGTTTAATTTCTGGCAGGTACAAAATATGTCTCTATGAAGTTTGTACTGCAAGTTTTATTTTTAATTTTATAGTTGTTCAAAACCAAGCTATCGAGAAACAAATCCAGTATTAGAGTTAACTGCTGTATTAAGGATTTAACTAGATTGCTACCTCATTGCATTTTTAATCCAGCTCCCAGGCCTGCAAATCTACAGTTTTACAGCTCAATACTTAGTACTAATTAAGTAATCTCATTCAGATAGGTAGTAAACATAGCTCACAGTGGAAACAAAAATAGCACTTCAGTGTTGTGTGGTGTGTGTGACTCTAATTCAGGAGCATTACTAGGAGGTGGAGTTCTGCCCTATGGAAAATCTGTTCTGCACCTGTCCTGATATTGTCAATGAGCGCAGGGAGAATTCAAGGCTTTTGGTCCAATTAATGTAATGTGCGTTCTAAGAGAAATATACCAAGCTAGAATATTAATACAGGTAGTGGATTCATACAATGATCAGCACATTTTGCAAGTACATTTACTGTTTTACACCTACCTCTGTATCATGAAGGTACAATAATGTGCACCAAACATGTCATATTAAAATGGAAATCTTACTGGTAATTACAAACACATAGCAGGTGAATATTGTTACATTTGTAACATTAATACTGGTAAATTAATATAGTTTATTGAAAACATGAGAGTAATTAAAGTTCTAAAATAAATAAAAGAAGCTGCATATAAATAGTGAATAGAGTGAAAAGTAAATGTCAAGCAACAGTATTTTTACATACAGTGTAGTAACAATCAAAATTACTGTTTATACATTTCTTCCTGTAATGGATTTAAGTTCCAGCAGGTGGTGCTTAAATTACAAGTTCCCTGCAATGGCTTATGGCACCCATCGGAACGGTTGTTTCTAAAGATTGAAACATAATTTCCAATCTTATGTTGATTTAACAATTAGTCATTTTATATCAGTCCAGTCAACACTAACCATAAAAAAAAGTTCCAAGGTCAAAATAAAATTACCTAGATGATTTAGGCTTTTATGACTGAATATAAGTTAATTGCTGTGGTCAAAGGTTTAGAAGAATCACTTAGTTTTTGTGTAAAGTTTCCTAAAACTGCCACAATCACATTGACAATTGAACATTTGGAGAGACCACAAAAATAACATGTTGGGACATTGTTAGCACTATTTCTATAACTATAGATGCAATCATTGCTGCTGTGATCGATATTGCTTTTTATTCCAGCAGTTAAGAATCAACCACACGCTGTTCAATATATCCTGGTCCAAGATCAAGAACATTTGTTTAATATTTTTTATTGTGGAATCTATATTATGCACACTTATTGTCTAAAGGATCTAAATGACCTTATAAAATTTATTTCATTCAAACAATTTGTGTGGACATGACAAGTTTGTATGCTTGCAGACATTCCTATATTTATATAAATAAAACAGAAAATACTGGAAAAAATCATAGCAGGCTAGACATCGTAAGTGTAGAGAAAGAGACAAAGTTAGTGTTTCAGGTCTGTGAAATTTCATCAGAATTGGGAAAAGTTATAGATGTAATAGGGTTTGCCAAAGGAGGGATGGGACAAGGACAAAGTGAAAATCTGTGATTGGGTGGAGGTATCGAATGATAGAAAAGTTAGTCCTCCAGGACTTAAGGAATTGTGATGGGGCAGAAAACAGAAACAGAAGATGTGTCTAGAACATGTTTGGTATTATTTGAAAGAATATAGGAAAACAAAATAAACAAAGGAAACAAAATGGAGACAATAATTTGTTGAGCTCAAAAGGCTTTGAAGTGCCTTATTGAATGCTAAATGGTCATTTCTGAAATGTATTGAGCTTCACTGGAACAGTACAGTAAACTGAAAGCAGAAGTGTTAGTGTGAGAGCAAGATGGATAATTAAATTACAGGCCACCAGAGGCTTGGGATAGAAACATAGAAGCAAGAGATAGAAATAAGCCATTTGGCCCTTGAAGTGTATCCTTTTCTTCAATATGATCGTGGCTGATCCTCCATCTCAATGCCATATTCCCATTTTCTCTCTATACCTATTGAATGCTAATCTAGCCTTAAAGATCTAAAAAGATGAATTTCTTTTTTGAATATACTCAGTGCCCTGGTCTCCACTGCCTTCTATGGTAGCAATTTTCACAGGTTGATCACCCCGTAAGTGAAGAAATAGTTCCTCGGCTCAGTTCTAAATGGCCTGCGTCATATCCTAAAACTGTAACCCCTGATTTTAAACATCCTCCTTGCATCTAACCTCGTTAGAATTTTATCATTGAACAGCTCTGTCATCCCCAGTATCAGCCTGGTGAACCTTTGTTGCACTCCTGTGGCAAGCATATTCTCTGTCAGGTAGTGACACCAAAATTTTACTCAATAGTCCAGGCACAACCACACCAGGGCCATGTATAACAAGTAAGACACCCCTAATTTGGAACACAAATCCTCTGCCAATGAAGGCCAATATACCATATGCCTTCCTAACTGCTTGCTGCATCTGTTTGTTTATTTTCATTGACTGGTGTACAAGAACACCCAGATTCCTCCCAACATTTCCCAGTATATTACTATTCAAATAATATTCTGCTGTTATGTTTTTCATATTGAAATGCATAACCTCTCATTTATCCAATGTTATACTAACATCTGCTACATGTTTTCCTACTCATTCAACTTGTCTAGATTGTCCTGAAGCTTCCTTGCACTTCTCAGAACTCACAAAAGTGCACATAGTTATTTTGACATTAGCAAACATGGAAATACTGCATTGGGTCACTAGTCTAAGTCATTTCTGTATGTCATGAATAGCTGGGGTCCAAGCATCGATTCCTGTCTTACACCACTGGTCACTGCCTGCTACCCAGAAAATGATTCATTTACTCCCACTCTCTGCTTTCAGTCTGTCAATCAATTCTCAATTCAATCCAGAATATTTCTCCACAACCTATGTGCTTTAATGTTGCCAACTGGACTCTTATGTGGGACCTTGCAATAAACCTTCTTGAAATTTAAATACTTTGCATCTTAAATACTTCTGCCTTATCTGTTGCCCTAGTTACATCCTCAAAACTCCAATAAGTTATTTAAGCTTTATTTCCCTTTCATAAACCCATGCTAACTTTATCGAACACTGTTAGTGCTTTCCAAGCATTCTGTTATCACGTTGTTTATAATAAACACTAGCATTTTTCTCCACTACTGATATGAGGCTGATTGGTCTGTAATGCTCTATATTTTTCTTTCCCTCCTTTTTTTAAATAATGGGGTTACCTTTGCTATTCTCCAATCTGCAGGAACTGCTCCAGAGTCTACAGAATTTTGGAAGATGGTCACTAATGCATCTAATATTTCTAGCGTGTCTTCCTTTAGGAGTATGCAAATTTTCAGGAGGTGGGGATTTTACAGCATTTACCCCATTCATTTCTCATACACCATATTTGTTTTTCTAATACTGATGTTTTTCAATTCCTCCCTCTCACTAGTCCCTTGGTTACCTAACAAGTTTGGGAGATTGCTTGTGTCCTCTTTTGTGAAGACAGACCAAAATGTGTATTCAATTCTTTGCCATTTCTTTATTCCCCATTATGATTTCCTCCATTTCTGACTGCATTCATCTTAATGTAGAGGAGGCCACATTGTGAGCAGTGAATGCAACACACACATATCGCAGCTGTATTTTGAAAACATTTTTGGGTTCTAGAGTGGTGAAAAGAAAGAAGGTAAAAGGTAGTTTATACACCACCAGTGTTTGAATGGAAAGGTGTGGGATAAGGGTTTGAGATGTTTGACATGATTAAAGAATGGACCAGTGTATCACAGGGGGCATAATTTCCTTAGAATGTTGAAAGGGAAAGGGATGGAATATGCATTTGGTGGTGACATCATGCTGAAGCTAACAGAAATGGTTCAAATGATTGGTTGAATATAGAGCTTGGTGAGGTGGAAGATGAGGACCGGGGGAATACTATCATGGTCTTTGAAGGGAAGGAAAGGAATGAGAGCAGAAATGTGGTAAATATGGTTGATACAATCACTCACTACATCACTCACAATGTGAAGGGCGAGAAGTGGAAATTGAGGAAAAATTATACAGGTTTTTTTAGAATAGCTTTCCTCAGTATGGATACAGGCCCTTCAGGCCAACAAGTCCACACCAACCCTCTGAAGAGCAGTCCACCCAGAACCCCACCCTATATTTGCCTCTGACTAAGCCACCTAACACTATGGGCAATTTAACATGGCCAATTCACCTGAATTGCACATCTTTGGTTTGTGGGAGGAAACTAGAGCACCCAGAGGAAACTCACGCAGATACTGGGAGAACGTGCAAACTCCACACAGACAATTGCCTGAGGTGGGAATTGAACCAAGGCCCCTGGCACTATGAGGTAGCAGTGCTAACCACTGAGCCATCATGCCATCCCTAGTTGTAGAAGGGTGCATCATAAGAAGAGATGGGACAGAGACAAAGGAACTGGAAAAATGGAATGGAATCTTTTCAGGGAGTAGAATGTGAGGATACATAATCAAGATAACTATGGGAATCAGTGGACTTATAATGAATAGTAGTTGATAGCCAATTGCTAGAAATTAAGACTTGAGGAATGGAATAGGAGGCTTGCTGAAATTAGGACAAGGTTATTTTGTATTCTGAAAAATACTGCATTCCAAGAAATAAATTAATTCCCCAATTTGGCCAAGTTACAGCAAGCAATCTGCTTTATAATCTGATAGAAATTTGTAAATCAGCAGTATTTTAACCTACTCTTTATAGTTTTGTAGCTTTCATTTTCCTTTATTTTCCTTTCAGGAGAAACTGACAGCAGAATGCATCTTCAGAGAGCAATTTGAAGAGAATTGGTACAATACTTATTCCTCAAATCTGTACAAACACAATGACACCGGAAGACGATATTTCATTGCACTCAATAAAGATGGATCTCCAAGAGATGGAAGCAGATCCAAAAGGCATCAGAAGTTTACACATTTCTTGCCAAGACCTGTGGATCCTGAGAAAGTACCTGAACTCTATCGAGATTTATTAGGATATAGTTGAAGCTGTTCAGCACCTGATGAAGAAGAATTATTTAATCGTTCTTCACAGAAACAAGGATGTAGAACAACAGCTTCTTACAGCTGTAAGTAATTTGGAGAGAGGATGCCCTCTCTGAGATGTGGCCTTAGTTTCTTCAAGTACGAAGCACTAAAAGTGTGTAAATCAGCTGCTTCATCGATGACCTTCAGTCTTCAGAAGGTCAGAAGTGCACAATTTTCAGTGTCATTCTTCACTATTCAGAATGGAAGCAACATGTGTCCAAATGCTACAAGGCCTTGACAACATCCAGACTTGGTCTCAAAGTGGCAAGGATCAGACAATAACCATTTCTAACCACTTTCCCATGACATTCAATGGCATTACCATTGCTGAAAACCACTATGAGTATCATTGGGATTACTAACGTCAGAGTTATCATTGAGTAGAGACTAAATTAAACTAACAGCAGCTCCGAGATTAGGAATTCTTTGACTCACTTCCTGACTCCCCAGAGCTAGTTTGCCATCTACAAGCACAAGAGATATATTGGATATTTTCTACTTGCTTGAAAAAATGCAGCTCCAATAACACTCAAGAAGGACAAAACAACATCACGTAGGACAGGACAACTAGTTCGATTGTATGCTACCCACCACTGTCAATATTCTCCCTCCACCATTGAAACATAGTGGTAGCAGTATTTACCATCAACAAGATGCATCACAGTAACTCATCAAGGCTGCTTTAACAGCATATTCTAAACTTGTGACCTCTACCATCTAGGAGAACAAGGATAACACCACCATTTGCAAGTTCAACTCAAAGTTACATGCTGCCCTGACTTAGAACTACATGCCAATTTTTCTTTGTCACTGCATCAAAATTCTGGAACTCCAAACTTAACAGGTCTGTTGGTGTCCCTATAGTATGATGAGCAGTGGTTCAAGAATGGCATACTACCAACTTATCAATGGCAAGTGGGGATGGACAACAAATGCTGGCTGAGCCTACAATGCCTACATTATCTGAAAGAAAAAAAAGTACCTGGTCCAGATTTTATTCTTTACATTTATGAGTTTACAAGTTATTGATATCAATAATGTTATATTTTAGCAGCAGATGAAGGGAGGTGGCTTGTTTTGATCATAAACTTCAATATGTCCTGCTGCCAGTGCCTTCTTTCTGGGATTCACATAATAGTTACATTAACTTGTTTCTTCATGTAACTGGAAAAAATATCACCTCGGTAAAATGTCAACTGTGAAGAGCACTACCAGACTTTTCACTCTTACCACAGAATATCACCACAATGAAAGAGTAACTTATAGTGCATTGACATGACCGGCATCCAAAAAATATGGGCAGAACCTTAACTCACATTGTCTTGGGCAACGTTGGATGTATTTATACAATTCCAAATCACATATATTTATTTTATATAATTATTTATTAAGAAGAGTTTATTTTTACTGAGAAATGTACAGGTGAGATTTAAAAAAGCACAACATGAACTGTGCCATTATTCACTCAGAGGATCTTTCAATGCAAACAGCGATTACTACATTGTGGAACAAGAGGTTTCATCCATAGACTTCCCTTTCAGAGACATTTTTATTATTTGTAATAATCTATGTGTAGCTGTTTCTTGACTGTAACATGAGGGAAGCACACGTTTCATTTTATTTTATAAAGAATCCTTTCTACTTCTGTACTAAATGCAGTATGCCTCTAAAAGGAAATTAAAGTATTGAAAATGTTTCACTGACATGATGTCTTCTTTCATCTGTAGATCTAACAATGAAAGAACAATCATTTCCATGATTAAGGTGTTAGGTTTGAGTAATATAATAAGGCATTCCAACAGAGGTTTTAACTGTTATAGATCAAATGGGATGGATTTAGTTCATAGTTGTGTTTTAAACAGTGGTTTTGCTACATAATTATGTACCTTGACATCCATGAAATTACAATTCTCTTATTGTTAATACATTACAATTTCTATACTGTTCTCCAGTTTTTACATGAGAAATTCATAGTGAGCTGGTAAATTGAAATATCTGTCTGACCCACTCCTGCATTAGTCTGCAAAGCCAACTTCACCTTTGAGAAGTTCACAGACTGATAGGCATTGAATATTTTCCAAGTATGTACAGTTCCCTACATCTTGTGAATATTGAAGTTAACATCTTTTCAAATAAGAATAAAATGATAATAAATGTTGATCCTTAATATATATAGCAGAATATGTAAGTAGATACCTACATTATTTTAGCTCAACGAATGCTGGAGTGCCATGTTCTTCGATGCTAGAGTTAGGGCAAATCATGATCCAAACTGATAGACTGCAGGTTAAAATCATTTTTAGCAATACTAATCAACAATGTTAAAGTGAATAATTAATATTTTGTTTCATTCTGCGTATTCCAAGCCATATCATTTAAATTTTAAAGATAAAGTGATAGCTCTTGTACGTAGTAAATCTTTTAAAAAGTGCAGATATTAAATGAGTTACTGGCACGCAATGACCCACTTTTACAACTTTATAAAAGCAAGATCTAGTTCAAATATTTTGGTGCACTTTAGATTGATACTAAAAAGACAATAAATAGGATTGCTAAGTCTGATCAACTCTAACTTCAATGTTATCTGATATGAAAGCAATTCCTAATTCTTAATTTATAATTACTGAAATTAATATTAGCACTTGTCAGAATTAAATAACAAATACTATTCAGAAGTTTTGTTTAGAAACTTTATTTCATCATTGTTGCCAGAATATGATAAGTAGTACAATGGATGATATTGCTGAACTTTACTGGTATCTCGACAATCGGGAAAAAACTTCAGATGTGGACTGCATTCGCAGCTCTCTTGAATTGTAGATTTTTATACTTAAACATGCAATGCTAACTTGAAACATCAGACTAATATTCTGTAGGAATATTGCTGCAGCACATTTGAACCATTTCTACTGACTCTAGCTATGGTATTCTTTAACACATGTAATGGACATTCATGTCCCTGATTTTAGGTATCTTAAGGCCCAAGTCAACAGCTGTGTTCACTGGTATGAAATATATGTTTTGAGATATAGGATATTATTTAACAGAAAAAAGGCATGTCCATTATCTTAAGATAGAAAGAGCATGCTGTAAAAACATCAACCCTCATCACTCACAGAAAGACAGTTATGTTAGCCATGTAGATTTAGTGTAGCTTCTCCACAATTTGATATTTGAGAAGGGCTGGATTTATTGGATCAAATAACTTTTTCCTAAAAGTTCTGATCCTTATTCCTAATAGTACATCTCTGGGGGTCATTAAAATTACACAAAATGAATGGTTACCAACATAAGGATTAGGACGAGAAGTAGAAAATTTGGCTTCTTGAGTCTGCTCTGCAATTTAGTAAGATCATGTTTGTTTTGAATTCCACATTCTTAACTACACCGATTATCTTTGATTCCCCTTCCTAACAAGAATCCAACTACCTTGACCTTAAAAATATGACAGGCTTCTACTGCCTTCTGAAGCAGCAAGTTCCAAAGTTGCACAATACTCTGAGAGAAAAAAAACTCTCCTCATCTCTGACCTAAAAGGGCAATCCCTAACTTTCAAGTAGTGTCCCCTGACTCATGCAGAATGTAAGAATTCAGCTTTGAGTGAGTTAAAAGATGACAAGAGGATCATATGAAGAAAATTCCAATGATGATACAATTACACAATCTATTACAGTGGAAAGACCTGTTACAACTATCAGCTGAATCAAATAATTTCATGAAGTGAAATCATACTCAATAATCCTATTGATCAATTAAGAAGCAAGTCACAGTCACTCGTCTGGCCTACATATGGCAAAATATACCTTATAATACTTCAGTGATTAGAATCAGCTTTTAGCAAGGCTTTTGATAAGGTCCCTCATGATGTATAAGTCAAGACAATAAGAGACAATGAGACCCAAAGCCAAGTGGCATTTTATTTGTTCTGTGTTTGCAAGTCTGCTTCCAGCACACTTCCCCAGGATGTTTATTGTTTTTGGACTTAAATGTAAATTATATGATGAAGAAGATCATGGATGTGACATGAAAACTGGTAGGGCAGCATATTGGAGTATAGCCATCAATTTGAGAAGGATATCAATGGACTGACAGATGGGCAATGCAGTGGCAAATGGAATTCAACCCAGAGAAGTGTGAGGTAATGATTTCAGGAGGGCTAACAAGGCAAGAGTTTGCGCTTTGAATGGTAGGATCCTGGAAAGTACAAAAGATTAGAGGAACGTCTCATATCTACAGATCTCTGATGTTAACAGAACAGGTAGATAAGGTAGTTAAGAAGGCATATGGAAAATTTACCTTTATAAGCTGAGGGATAGAATAGAAGAGGAAGGAAGTTATGCTGGAACTGTTTAAAACGTTAGGTCACAAAGGGAGTACTGCAATTCTGGTCACCTCATTATAAGAAGGATGTGATTGCACTTGATGGTTCAGAGGAATTTTACCAGAATGCTGCCTGGGCTCAAGACTTTAAACGATGGGGAAATATTGAATAGGCTGGGATTGTTTTTCTTCTCTAAATAAAGATAGAGAAAGGATTTGAGAAAGGTAGATAAGGTTATGAGGGACATAGGTGGGTGGACAGGAAGGTACATTTTCCATTAGTAGAGGAGCCAATAAAATGAGGGGCATAGATTTAAATGTTGTGAAGTGTAAGGATGGGTAAATGTCCCTTAATTAAACTTGACCAATTTGCAGTAACTGCTTTTTAACTCAGACATATTACACAGTGAGATGGACAAAGGAGATAAGCATCAGGGAAATGTCAAACATAACTTTATTAAACACTTTATCAAAGAAAGACAATATTTATTAGACTTTACTATGTACTTTAATTGAACTCTAACAATCTCTTCATAGGACTCTTCAGAAAACAGTCTCAAATCTACACTAGCTATCTACTGCACTTCACTCTATTCACAGGTCCCTACCACAGTGTTTGAATTGTTGAATTTTCTGAAAGCCATTCAATAAGGCGGAGCAAGCTGTTTCTTGATCTTTGAGGGTTGGCTAATGTTTCAGAATCTGTAGTTGCCAATTTGAGCTTCCACTCTTGACTAGAGCTGGTCTAGTCTTTGGGTCATCACACTGTGGTGGTCTTTCTAGAGATGTCATTGAAGAAGGTGCAAAAAGCAGAGAGAAAGAGAGAGAGAGCTCATGCTCCAGTTGCCCCTTCTCGAAGGTTTTGTGGCCTGTGTCCAATACTACCATTGGGCAGAGTCAGGAAGATCCAATGGGGTGACTAATTTCCATATTTGGAATTTGCAGAACATGGCTTTGAACCTTCAACTATCAAGTGCCGTCCTTGTCACACCATGTCTTTGGCCTCCTGCTGCCACCTAATCTGTGTAACATTCTTCTAACAAAGCAGGTTCACTGGAGGGGTTAACAGCAGTTTGTTCTGAAACAAATTGGCCGTTAGCACCTGGTCAGGCAGTTCCAATGGGAAACTGTCTGTTTTCAAAGTGAGTTGATTGTCCAAGGCCAGCTGCATGAATACTGTCTGTTCTAACTCTGAAGTTTCGAAATTGCAGAGTGCAGCTAGGTTTAAACTTGGCTTCTACATTTTGAAATTTTATCCATGCTTGAGAAAAAAGTGCAATATTTCTGTAACAATCCAGGAGGTCATGGGTCAACTGATGGATAAAGGCTCAGAGGGGAGTCGAAGTGAGTTTTTTTATACTCTATGGGTAGTGAGAGTCTGGAGGTCACTGCTTTTAAGGATGGTGGTGTCATAAACTCTCAAAACATTTACGCAGCATTAATATATTCACTTGCATTGCCATAGCCTCCAGGGCTATGGAACCAGAAGCTGGAAAATGAGATTGGTGTAGTCAGATCAATATGGATACAATGGGCCAAATGGCCTCCTCCAGCCCTATAAATGTCTATGAGAATGCTACAGGACAGAAACTGCCATTTAGCCTGACTAATCTACATTAGTGTTTATGTGCTGTTCCAACACGGTTCTTTTAATACACATGAAAATAGGTTTATCACAGAAAAAATAAGGATTTTAATAGGAATGTCTAATTTAAAACTGCTCAAAACTTTGTTTGAAATAACTTTAGATTAAAATATGGAACAATTTATTCGTTCAATTGGTGTGTATGAGTCTGTTTCTTAGAAAATTGATCTTTTTTATTTTTGAAAGTTATTAAGGATGCTTATTAAAATAAAAGCAAATTACTGCAGATGCTGGAACCTGAAACCAAAAGAGAAAATGCTGGAAAATCTCAGCAGGTCTGGCAGCATCTGTAAGGAGAGAAAAGAGCCCCTTTGCTACCTTTGCTTCTGGAGCAAAGGTATTTCTCCCCTTTTTTTTAAGCTTTGACAAAGGGTCAGTTAGACTCGAAATGTAAGCTCTTTTCTCTCCTTACAGATGCTGCCAGACCTGTTGAGATTTTCAAGGATGGTTATTATTGCCTGTGCACTTAGAAAAAATAATGTCTTAATTTTAAAAGCCAATTGATAGAAGTTTGTCATGTTAATTATATTACTCTGCAAGTTGATCAGTTTTGGGTGGAGCTGACTTTCTATACAATTATTTTTAAACCAGTGTAAGAGGACTTCTGCAGAATGCAACTTATTTTTGAAATTCCTCAATCTTCTCTACTAGTTTGGCTGGTTTCAGCCCCAGCAGAAATTCTAGGTGTGACCTTATACTTTAATGAGAGAAATGTTGGGTGATATAGAGATAATATAGACTTTGGATAAATGTATTTGATTTGATTAATTTGGTTCTATTGCTTAGTCATTTTCTAGATTGTTCATCATTGTGCTGAAGAGCTTGTTGTCAGTATGACCTAATAATGATGATACTAAGATAAACTAAAGAAGAATCATTCTAAGATATTAAGATCAATATGACAGTTACCTAAATCAGACCTTGACTGTGTTTTTTGCTGAATAATGTCATTTTTAATGGTAAGCAAAATTCAACATACTATATGCTTTATTTTATGATTTTTGTAAATGTCCACACTTGAAACTAAATGAGTTGACTGATAACATTTCCATCCATCCTACAATATTAGTTGTGCAAACAATACCAGTTCATAGATTTTGAGTGCATTTTGAACAATAAGATTTTAGAAATTACTGATGAATTGTAAAACTAAGCTTAGGAGAATTAATTATTTTGTTTGAATTATTTTATGCTTTTTGTTATCCTAATTGCTCCAGTGTTGCAAACCAGCTTGTTGAATCATAGAATCCCTACAAAGTGGAAGCAGGCCATTCAACCCATCAAGTCCACACCGACCCTCTGAAGAGTATCCCATCCCCTGCTTTATCCCTGCAACCCTATATATCCCATGGCTAACCAACCTAGGCTGCACATCCCTGGACACTATGGACAATTTAGCATGGCCAATCCACCTAACTTGCACATTTTTTGGACTGTGGGAGGAAACCCATGCAGACACAGGGGGAATGTGCAAACTCCACACAGATGGTTGCCTTAGGGTGGAATTGAACCAGGACACTAGCACTGTGAGGCGATAGTGCTAATCACCGAGTCACCTTGTCAGCCAAGTTGCTTAAGTAAAACAAACTCAATTTACCCAATTATTTTATAGTTTTAAAATATCAGTAAATTTTGTATATATCACTAAGATGTGTTAATTTTCTTTACAATAACAGGCTTCATCTGATTATCATTGTTTGATAACAGTTTTACAAGTTCTAGTTAAATATTAAATCTTACTTTATAGTAGTTTCTCAGATTAATTTAAATTAAGGTAAAATCACCATAGTCTAAAAAGACCTTCTTCCTCATTAGAGAGAGAGCCGGTGGTGGTTTAACCTGAGAATCACCACACCTTGGTAAAAGGAGAGATTGAGAAGGAGAATCCTTCATGGTAACCTCAGCTAATGCAGGAATTAAACCCATAGCGTTAACATCACTCCAACCTGCAAATCAACCCTCCAGTAACTGAGCTAACTGATCACCATTGATTTGAATGCAAATTAGTTTGTCATTTAGTTTTAAATTAAAATGAAATAATTATTATATTATTAAACTTTACAGACAATAAGATTTGTGACACTGATTCAATTTTGCTCTAATTTTAAAACTGGGATTGAGAAAATATTTGACCAGGACTTTTTAAACTACCTCATGAAAGCATTATGTATATTAGAATTATGATCCTACAGCTATCAACTATAGTTTATTGAAGAAAAATCTCTTTAGTAGATCATATTTTGAAAATGTAATGGGCATATTTATTAAAAGCCCATGGAAAACGATTGATAACTTACGAGCAGCAAATGTTAAAGGAGTGACACTTAGCTCACTTTTTGATATCTCACAAGTTCTTTTCATCCATAATCATAAAATCTGAAGATTAAATTGCAAATATTGAACCTGATTTTAACTCTGTAAGTGAGTGGTTTCAAATAGGTTAAATCAGGCCCATTGTGTGCTATTTCTGAAGTGTGACATCAATGCTGAATGGATTGTGAAGGCTTTTGGCTCTCCTACATAGATCACTTTTATTCTTAATTCCATTTGTCCTCAACAATGAGATTGTATATGAAAGAAATTAAAGAAAATAATGGAATTGATTTTTTTTATTTGATAGAAGTCTTCTTAATTAAAGCAACGAGCATGTCATCTTCTAATCTCAAAACATCATCTTTTGCTTCATGTTCAAAGGGAGTGCAGTTCATACTCCCATTCCCCTCTTCACTTGTTTTGCTTTTTGGATAGAATCATCAATATTAAGAAGTTTGCCACAAAACCCATGAGTGTTACACTTCTGATGATGGTGCTATATATATTCATTTCTCTATTATGAGCATTGAAACACCCTCAAATGGAACAAAGAGCATGCTTCAACTGCAGATGCAAAACCTGGAATAAAATGATAAGCAGTGGCACATGGTTGCAAATGTCTTGATCCCACAGCTAAGTATGACTACGCTGTTTTACATAAGGAAACAAAGAGAAGTCTATTCTACATTAATAATGATGATCAGTTTATTTATTAACAGAAAGAGGAATAATTCATTATTTCTACTCAAACAAAAATACGTTTGCAAATTGGAAATGCCAATGGTATTTTAAATAAGTGCAACTAAGCATAAATTGATTTTATGGCTAGAGAATCAGAAAAAGTTATTTTGCTTTCACTTCACTTTACAGCAGTGCAGTTATGACATAAGTGCAGTCTGAAAGTGATAGTAGGAGAAAGTGAGGACTACAGATGCTGGAGATCAGAGCTGAAAGTGTGTTGCTGGAAAAGCGCAGCAGGTCAGGCAGCATCCAAGGAACAAGAGAATCAATGTTTCAGGTATGAGCCCTTCTTCAGGAATCAGGAATTCTTGTGACAGTAACCTACATCTGAGCCAGGAGACTTAGGTTCAAGTCCCACCTGCTCTAACGGTGTGTAATAACATCTCTGAAACAGGTTAATTAGAGAAAATATCTAAAAATTCAGGGTCCAGAATAAAGATTGATGAGATTTCTGGGTGGATAGTCTAACTCCACTTTGCTTTGGAATCAGTTTGCTGTTAACATCTGATTTAGACACCATGGATTTATGATCAGTGTGAAACTGCAATGGAGTTAGATTAGTTTTAAACCTGAGTGTAAATGCACCGTAATGTGTTATCTCTTGATCACTCAAGGAAATTCTCTAATTTGATTCAATTACAAATTTCAAAAAGACAAGACTAAACTCTATGTACACAGGCAAGGGTAGCATCTGCAGTAGGTATTTTCATTGCTTATTGTCAAAGATTCCTAAAATATATGGGTCTACTTAAACCACAAATGGTCCTCTGAAATTCAAACTGTATGATCTAATCACTTTATACTGGGTGGTTAAGATCAGTTTTTTTTAAATAGGTTTTTATCATATTCTTAGCCATTATGATTTTCTACTGTTTGAAATAAATTCCACTACAATCAAATCCCTTGTAGTGAACAGCCTGTGGGATGTTTAACTAGAGATAAAATCTCCAGTTCTGACACTCTAATGTTTGTTTATTTTTATCCGATAATTCTAGCTTGACATTTGTTGAAGGATGACAGAGGTCATAATGCAACATCTCTCTTGCACTTATATGAAGGGTAGGGAATGAAATATGATCACTTAATAGCACATCTCAAGTCGCAAAAACTCACCATAATTTATCTTTGTCAAAACTGCAAGTTTTTGAATACTTCTTTCAGACCTATTATTCTTTTGTTGAACAGATGAAATAGCTGTTCTTTAAATGTACCCACACTACTTAGAAATAAGAGCCTTTGGTAAGGGTATTTGAAGGTCAGAAAAATACTTTATGTAAAGCTGGTATTTGTTTCTACTCAGCTGACATTAGTGAATCTGTAAAGCCCCTTGTGCACTTACTTGCTGATTACTGTAATAATACATTGAATCACCAGCACTGGCACACATTCCTTTATAATGATTCTGACACTCAATACATTATTCAATCCAATAGTATTCAAGCATTTAGTTAATTCTAGTTTATATAGCTGACAAAAACAAACTGATTTTGTCCATCCCAAAGCATTGTTGTGCATAGATGTAGAGATCCAACAGAAATTTTGAAAGCGCATCGATGTCAAGTGCTGTATGTACTCTGTTGAAAAATGTTATGGCACGAATGGAAGTGAATATCATTTATATATCAACATAAACATGGTATGACTTAATTGTTAATCATCACACATTTTATTTTACATCATGTTGCAGCCTTTGATATAATTCATCTTTCCTCAGCACACTGGTCAATATCTTGAAAATCCTCTTCATCAGGATGGAGAATTAATTTCATGGTGCCATCTATGCTCAAGGTAATGGAGCTAAGATAAAGTCCTAGCTCAGCTACTGAAACAAAAAAAAACATAAAATGTATACATAAAATACAGTTTGATGGAAACAACATTATACGTTTTAATTCCAAAGCATTTCACTAGTCCATTATATTCACATAAGTTGCTGAGTAGATATCTGAGTAAATTCATACCTTCTGTTGCAGTATGCTTTATTTTAGGCACTTGTGGATAGTAAATTCCTCAATTGAACTAAAGGAATTTTCAATGTGGTGGCATTCGTTTTAGGAGGCAAGAGGTACCTCACATATTGTTGAGAATGTTTTTTAAGGGGTCACTATTGCTTCTGCCAATCATTTTGCAATTTCAAGTTGTGATTCCAAACCAAGTTAAATTGCCCCAAGCTAAAAAGGGACAAAAAAGGTAAAGAAATAAAGGTAACAGTGACAATCCAGAATGAGAGAGGTGACTAAAAAACTTCACCAGAAAGATAGATATTAAGGATTGTACACAGTAGCATTAGAGAACATGAATCAGAGTAAGCATTATATCAGTGAGCAGTTTGCAAATTCATAATAAGTGCTTGCCAACTATTTTAATTGCAGGCTTGTTGCATCATGCTGGCAAAAACCACCATGGAGTTTTTCCAGCCCTGGTAAAATCAGGAAATATCGTCACAACTTTGTATTTCTAGGTGAGCTCATCTCTGCCATGATCATTTGTCACCTAATGCCTCCCGACCTATCAGTTCCAGTCATACAAAATGTACTCCCTGTGTACAGTGAAGGCACGAGATTGCAAAATGGGTAGGACAGGACAGGTTTATGGAAGTTGCTGAAAGTGAAGGTTTGGTTTTCCTAGTACCAATCTTGACAAAACTTTGACTTAATGACATGATGCCAGTAAACAGAAGTAATGGAGAGGTAGAGGTGGGAAGAAACAGCTTGACTATATAAGTGAGGTAAAAACAATGACTGCAGATGCTGGAAACCAAATTCTGGATTAGTGGTGCTGGAAGAGCACAGCAGTTCAGGCAGCATCCAAGTAGCTTCAAAATCGACGTTTTGGGCAAAATCCCTTTATCAGGGCTTTTGCCCGAAACGTCGATTTTGAAGCTACTTGGATGCTGCCTGAACTGCTGTGCTCTTCCAGCACTACTAATCCAGAATTTGACTATATAAGTGACCTGAATAGGGCTCTTGTGACGCGATGTTAGTGGACCTGCTTCTGAGTTCCTGCCTCAGAAATGTGTCATATGGTGCCTGAATAGGTTGATTAAAATGATCTATAAGTGACTTTGTAACAATAGATAACTCAGCTATGTGATAATTTGTTGCGGAGGAGGAAAAGTATTGCTTTTGGAAGGAATGGGGACCACTCCCTCTGTGTCACCCTAGTCCAGTCCTCCTGCATTCCCAATACCTCCTCGCATGCCCATGGCACCTTTCCATGCAATCATAGCTGGTATAACACTTGCTAGTTTCTCCTGCCTCACTAACCAAGGTGAAAGTGAGGACTGCAGATGCTGGAGATCAGAGTTGAAGAGGATGGTGCTGGAAAAGCACAGCAGGTCAGGCAGCATCCAAGAAACAGGAGAGTCGATGTTTAATAAACCCTTCAGCAGGAATGAGGGTGGCCTAAAGCAGCTGAGAGATAAATGGAAGGGTGTTGGGGCTGGGGGGAAGGTGCTGGGACTGCGATAGGTGGATGAAAGTGGGGATGATGGTGATAGGTTGGAGAGGAGGGTGGAGTGGATAGGTGGGAAGGAAGATGGACCGGTAGGATAGTTCAAGAGGCCAATGCTGAGTTGTAAGGTTAGATCTGGGATAAGGTGGGGGGAGGGGAAATGAGAAAACTGGTGAAATCCATATTGATCCCTTGTGGTTGGAGGGTCCGAAAGTGGAAGATGAGGCATTCGTCGTCCGGCATCAGGTGGCTGGAGTTTGGCAGTAGAGGAGGCATGTCCTTGGTGGAGCGGGAAGGGGAGTTAAAGAATTTGGCCACAGGGCAGTGGAGTTGTTTAGTGTGTGTGTCCCAGAGATGTTCTCTGAAATGTTTCTTAAGATGACATCCTGTCTCCCCAATGTAGAGGACCCCACATTGAGAGCATCAGACACAGTAGATGATATGTGGAAGTACAGGTAAATTTCTGTTGGATGTGGAAGGATCCTTTGGGGCAGAGGTAAGAGGGGAGGTGTGGGCACAGGTTTTGCACTTCTTGCGGTGGCAGAGAGAGGTGTCGGAAGTGGAGGGTGGGTTGGTGGGGGGCATGGACCTATCAAAGGAGTTGTGGTTGGAATGGTCTCGATGGAACATCCAAGGCCCCACACACACCTTCCAGGTGAAATAGTGATTTAACCTACTGTATTTGCTATTCACAATATGGTCCCCGCTACAATGGGGAAACAAAATGCAGACTGGGTGACCGCTTTGCAGAACACCTACATTCTCTCTGTAAAGATGTGCAGGTTAGGTGGATCGGCCATGCTAAATTGCCCATAATGTTCAGGGATGTGTAGGCTAGGTGTGTTAGCCATGGGAAATGCAGGGTTACAGGGAAAGGGTCTGGGTGGGATGTTTTTTGCAGGGTCAGTGTGACCTTGCTGGGCCAAATAGCCTGTTTCCACACCGTAGGGATTCTAAAAAAAAGTCTGTTTCCTGTTGCTTGTTATCTCAACGCATCACCGTGTTCCCTGGCCAACATTTCTATCTTGGATTTATTGCAGTGTTCCAGTGAAGAACAGCATCTCATTTTCTGCTTGTGGACCCGATCGACTCAATATTGAGTTCAATAATTACGGGCTTGAGCACCTTATCCCATGTCCTAACCCCAACAGGCCTTGTTATAAAATGCTATCACAACCAACCCATTCTCAGCCACCAACAGTCCCGTTATAGAACATAGAACAATACAGCACAGCACAGTACAGGCCCTTCGGCTCACAATGTTGTGCTGAGCATTTATCTTAATCTAAGATCAACCAAACAAACACACCGCTCACGTACTTGTCCAGTAGTCGCTTAAATGTCCCTAATGTCTCTGATTCTACTACCACTGCTGGCAGTGCATTCCACGCACCCAACACTATCTGTGTAAAGAACCTACCCCTGACATCTCCACTATACCTTCCTCCAATCACCTAAACATTAGCCTCTCATAACAGTCATATCTGCCCTGTAGAAAAGTCTCTGGCTATCTACTCTATCTATGCTTCTCATTACCTTATACACTTCTATCAAGTCAAAGGAAGGTACTGATTCTCCCAGGCTGGCCCTTACCCATTCCTTTTGTCTAGATTAGAGTGGTGCTGGAAAAGTACAGCAGGTCAGGCAGCATCTGAGGAGCAGGAAAATCGATGTTTCAGGCAAAAGCCCTTCGTCATGAATGCCTGAAACATCGATTTTCCTGCTCCTCGGATGTTGCCTGACCTGCTGTGCTTTTCCAGTAATCTAATCTAGACTCTGATCTCCAGCATCTACAGTCCTCACTTTTGCCCATTCCTTTGTCTGCCCAACTGTTTTTCTCTTCACCTATTGTTTACTCCTCTCCCCTTCCCCAATTCATGTTCTGTATACTGTATACAGTATATATACCAACCTTTTTCCAGCTACAATCAGTTCTGAAGAAGTCACTGGACCTGAAACATTAATTCTGCTATCCCTCCACCAGACCTGCTGAGATTTTCAGCGATTCCTGTTTTTGCTTCTAGATTTCCACTATCTGCAGTTCTTTGATTATTTTTTGAATTCGATGTCAACTCAAGAGCAGAAAGAAAAATAGGAGATTTTAAAAAAAATTGAATTTAGAGAATGACAAAAATTGGACACAAAGATAAAGAACATGATGGTTTCAAAATCTCTAACATCAATTAATGCCTGGAGGAATCAAAGTCCACATATATAATAGTTAACGTTCAATTGATTGGCAGTAATTAACACTTTTCACATCATTAAAAGAGTGCTAAAATAATGCAGCTTTATTTATTGAGTTCTGCAAGTTGCAAGTTCACACAATTCAATACTTTTCAAAAGCGAGGCCAAAAAAGATACACTTTTTTGGCGAAACTAATAGCAAAGCAGCAGATCTGAAGCAGCCACATTTGGACATCTTGTTTAACTGCAATTCTGTCCTTTGGCTGAAATTTCTATATCACTTGGATATAAACAATAGTGAGTTCTGTTAGCATTGCTATTGTTTTGAAGGAAATTTGTGGCCCAATGTACTCAATGCTATTTAATTATTTCATCACAGCAGTCTAGCTTTTAAATAAATTGGTAATTAAAGAAAACTGAATAACAACATAAACACAATTTACTGAGGTAAATAATATGAGCCAAATTCTGCTGGAGGATGGTGACCCTTACATTATGATAGCATCAGTTATGTGATTCTGTACTCCTTAATGTCTGACATCATCCTTATCTTTATTACCTCTCACTCTATGGCACTTGGTAAAGCTTTCATCTTCCCTGCAGCACCTTGAAAACACAGTTTAGTAATTTGAACCCAAACCACTTCCAACAAGCTATAAATATTATTTTGTAAATATTATTACCAAATAAAATATGGTTGACAGCTTCAAGGGAGTAATTGAACCTTAGGGTCATAATGACATTGCAAATCACTCAAACATCAGTCCAACAGTTTACAACATCACTGCCATCCTGAGAATCCTTGATTCAATTCTTGCTTCTTTATCATAGTTAGCCACAGTGACATTATGGACTAATAGGCATGGAGAAAAGATACTTAGAATTGTCTTGTTTGAAGAGACCTGGCTGGCAGACTGACATAAAATTGAGTGGCACAATGAGGAAGCCATGCCCATCACCTACTCACACAGGGAGCACAGATGTTTAGTTCAGAGCTGGTGGGGTTTATTGGGAGCTGAGCCATGTGACTATGGACTGAGCCTGCAAATACAGGCCGAACACAAGGTCTGCTTTGCTGAACTGGTATGCTACTGCAATTGAATTTTAAAAAAAGAAAAATATCCCTCTACACATCCCCTCTCCACTATCCATATACTTCCCATGCCCATTTGTGCCAATCACATCGCTTTATTCCCTCCAGGCTAGCCTATGCCCCCTACCATCCTTGTGACCCCCCTTGCTCCCACATACCTACTTGGGCCTCTGTACCCTGGCCCTTTATATCTTGATGCCAACTTAGTGCCAATTCTTTCTAACATGCCCTCTATCATGCATAATTTACACTTCACCTCCTTGCCCATTTACATAGTTTCTACCCTGGCCAAACCTCAGGAGCCATGGTCACCTGAAGTAAAGGTATGTGACAAAGTTTCCCATTTTCAGTTAGTGTTTTATTGGCACCTGTTCTTCCATGACTTAGTGTGACTCCTCACACCAATCTTCAACTCTTCATCTTTTGTTCACCATTCCCAGTCTCTCCCTTAATTGCTTGGCATGTTGATTTTTTTTTCTGTTTGGTGATGCACCTCTGAACATTCTCATTACATAGAACATAGTCCATAGAAGAGTACAGCACAGGAACAGGCCCTTTAGCTATAATGTTATGCTGAACAAGTTGCCAATTAAACTAATCCTTTCTGTCTGCCCATGGTTCATATCCTTCCATTCCTTGCTTATTCATGTGCTTATCTAAAAGCTCCTTAAATAAGCCTTTTGTATCTGCCTTCACCACTACCCCGGTAGCATGGTCCAGGAACCTACCACACTTTGTGTAAAAAATCTATCGCTCACATCTCCTTTGAACTTTCCCCCTTTTACCTTAAATACCTGCCTTCTAGTATTAGACATGTCAACTCTGGGGAAAATATTTTGACTGTCAATCCTGTCTCATAATTTTATAAACTGCTATCAGGTCTCCCCTCAGCTCTGTTGTTGCAGAGAAAACAACCCTAGTTTGTCCAGCCTCTCCTTATCGCTCATTCCCTCTAATCCAGCCAGCATCTTGATAAATCTCTTCTGCAAAGCCTCCGCCTCCTTCCTATAGTGCGGCAACCAGAATTGAACACAATCATTCTCTATGTTAACGGTTTAAAATAAATACAACTTACTACTGCTAAAACAGTGATATGTAATCATAGAACATTTTGCAGTTCATCTCTGGAAGGGTCTTCAATGCACTTGTATTCTGCAACATATGAGATGATATCAATTTCCAACACTCTTTGAGAACTTTCCTGGAGGAGGAACATTCACCTCTGACTGATTTGCAAAAGAAAAACGAAGGCTGGGCTAATAACATTGTCAGAAAAGTTGGAGCTAGAGTCAAAATCAGCAGCAAAGAAAGCAGATATAATTGAGGTACAAGCATTGCATCTGTGACTTGAAAAAGAGTCTGTCCCAGGCGGACCACAGATTGAGTTGCTAAGAGTTTTGTTTCAGATAAGCAGCTTGAAATAAAAAAGGAAAGAAATGTTCACTTGAAAGAGAAATGCAAAAGTTTAAACTTTCACTTCAGGGAGAGATGTTGGCAATGGAGGACAGAGATAAGGAAGGAGAAAAAGAACCGCAAAGAGAGGAAAAAAAGTCACAAAGCATGAATTAATTAAATAAAAGATTAACTTAGCTTGTACGTGTTAAGGGAAGCTGGTCTAGTCATTAAGAATGCTCGTGTAAGGAATTAAATTGATGTTAGAAAGTCAGTGTGTTTTCATTTCCATATGACAGGGCATAGAGAAACAAATTGTTGGTTAGTGGATGATAAAACAGTAGTCGTAATTGAAAACTTGTGCATTATTCAGAAAAAGACAGTACTAATTAAGGAAATGGGTGTTAAAACCAAGCAGTTATTGCCTCAGAAACTATCAAGTGAGGGATGTGACTTAGGATAGTCAAGGAAATTCTTCCTTGAAATCTGCCACAATGAGTCAGGTCACTGACATTTGTAGAGGTTTTGTTTTGATAGGACAAGTGTCCTTTATTCCTCCGGCAACACAAATAAACAAATTATAATTATAAGTGCTACGAGGCAGATCAGTTATTGTTGGTGGCTGATGATATTATTTATGTTCTAGGTGGTTTGTTGACACGAGGACTTATTATTAACTGGGCTCTTCAGAATTGAAGAACCTGTTTCCTTGTACTCAGTTCATTTACAAAGCAACTTTGCAGATGGAATTATTACTCGTAGAATCCCTACAGTGCAGGTGGATGTCATTTGGCCCATCAAATATGCACTGGCCCTCTGAACTTTCCACCCAATCCCCATAACCCTGCATTCACCATGGCTAATCTATCTCGCCTGCACATCATAGGGTAATTTAGCATAAACTTTCCACCTCGTCTGCACCTGTTTGAACTATGGGAAGAAACTGGAGCACCCAGCAGAAATGCACAAAAAAAACAGGAAAAACATGCAAACTCCACGCTGACAGTCACCCAAGGCTAGATCCCTGACGCTGTGAGGCACCAGTATTAATTACTGTGCTGCTGTACTGTTACTCTACGAATTGTTCTTTGTTCACTTTTCAAAGGACTGGATTTTGTATTAAACAATGATTTGACAGGTATAAAGTTATTGGCATATCTGATATACCATTGATGATATTGGCATATCATTCAAGATAACCAGTTGAGGAGAAACAAAAGGAAATTTTACAAGAGGAACATTCTGGACAGTTCGTTATTGGGCAGTAGCTAGAAGCCAAGCACGTAAGACTAGATAGAGGAAAGTGGGAAAATGGCTAACCCCAGTCCAAGAAAAGTCAGTATTAGAAATGCAAGAATGTAGTGTCAGGAATAGGCTTTGCTAAAGAAAAGCTGATCAGTGTAGAGAACCAACTTTCATGCTCAAAAAATTGTGTGAAGTGTAGACAACACTTGAACATCAGTATCAGGAACACTTGAATGAGTGCATGAAACATCTAACTGATAAACTTGTTGAAGTAGGTTCAACAAAGACCAATCTTCAATTAAAACTTGATGAACTTCAAGTAACAGAAGTTTCTCTAGAAGATTGTGAAAAACACCTTGAAACTGAGAAGGAATTACTGATGAATCAGAGCAGTTGGTTCATGGAGAAGTAAATTCCAAGCTGATAAACTACTCAAACATCATCTTGCAAAGAGTTATGAATGTTTTGAACTCAAAATTAATCTGAAGAACACTATTTTTTCCTTTATTGTGGGCGGCATGGTGGCTCAGTGGTTAGCACTGCTGCCTCACAGTGCCAGAGACCCAGGTTCAATTCCTGCCTCAGGCAACTGTCTGTGTGGAGTTTGCACATTCTCCTTGTGTCTGCGTGGGTTTCCTCCCACAGTCCAAAACTGTGCAGGTTAGGTGAATTGGCCATGCTAAATTGCCCGTAGTGTTAGGTGAAGGGGTAAATGTAGGGGAATGAGTCTGGTTGGGTTGCTCTTCGGCGGGTCGGTGTGGACTTGTTGGGCCGAAGGGCCTGTTTCTGCACTGTAAGTAATCTAATCTAATCTAAACAAGTATGTGATGTGAAGTTTGAAAGAGCACATCCAGATGCTTAAAACAACTATGGAAAATTACATGGACCAAAATGAGGGGATGGTACATAAGTTGAAAGAGTCTAAGGGGCAGGCTGTAACTGTGGAGGGGAGTTTTTTATGGAACAGAATTCTTAACTGAAGTGGTTGAAAGTTTCTGTGGATGACTCTGAAGTAAAGGCAACTGAACTGATTGCAGCAGTTGCTAAGCTGATTGAAAACATCAACCAACATCTAAAGGAATTGGGCAATAAGAAAAAACAAATGTTTGAAGGAAATTGTAAGAAAAAAGTGAAAATGAAATCTCTTCTTTTGAAGAATCAGTAAGAGAGAAGATTAATTCCCTCCCTACTGGCATCGTGGGTCAACCCACAGCTGGTGGACTGCAGTGGTTCAAGTAGACAGCTGACCACCACCTTCCTAAGGGTAACTAGGGACAGGCAATAAATGCTGGCCTGTCAGCAGTACCAACGCCCCACAAATAAGTTTAAAAAAGGTGTGTGAAAAGTTGTTGCCAGTCACTTCAATAAACTGGAAAATAGCTTAAGTAAAGAGTGCAAAATTCCTTCGGTGCAGGCTTATTCATCTGAAATGACGAAGTCTGTAATGCAGGAAGTGATTAAGGAAGATGGTTTTGAAGAGGGATGTCAGTCAGAAACACTTGCTTTCCATAGCAAACCATCAAAAGATGGGTGCAGAGGAGATTTACTAGGGTGTTGCCTGGTATGAAGGGAAGGTCTTACGAGGAAAGGCTGAGGGACTTGAGGCTGCTTTTGTTGGAGAGAAGAAGGTTGGGAGGTGACTTAATAGAGACATATAAGATAATCAGAGGGTTAGATAGGGTGGAAAGGGGGAGCCTTTTTCCAAGTATGGTGACAGCGAGTACGAGGGGGTATAGCTTTAAATTGAGGGGTGATAGATATAGGACAGATGTCAGAGGTAGTTTCTTTCCTCAGAAAGTAGTAAGGGTATGGAATGCTTTGCCTGCAACAGTAGTAGATTTGCCAACTTTAAGTGCATTTAAGTCGTCATTGGACAAGCATATGGACGTACATGGAATAGTATAGGTTAGATGGGCTTCAGATTGGTATGACTGGTCAGTGCAACATTGAGGGCCGAAGGGCCTGTACTGCGCTGGAATGTTCTTTGTTCTGTGTTCTATGTTAAAAGAACCGAAAAGTAAGAAGAAATCCATATTATTCTTTGTTCAAATTGAGAAACCTAGCGGAGGACCCTTTTAACATACAGCAACATTATCATTAACCATATGTGAAGAAAGGCAGGCTAGTGGAGTCCTGGTCCACAGTTAACAAAGTTGTGAAAATGAACTTCAAGGTAAAATTACACCTCCAGCTGGTGAAAAAAAATGATGCTCCGTCTGTGGATTTTACTGAAACAATCTCTGCAGAGTTAAAGGAAGAACTTTGGAAAAAACATGTTATGTTAATTTTATGATATTTAACTTTGGGTAATCCTGCTTGTTATATGTTCTTGCTTTTATTTGAGTTAGATTTTATAATTTTGACAATACAATATACCGCATAAAAGAAAGGATTTTCTGAATATTATGTCAAAAGTGATCTGTTAGACATTTACAATGAAATTTATAATGCTTCATTATGATGAAGTTTTCTTTCTTCTGAGGGCAAACAGTGGCCTGAACCACTTTGATCCATGAGGAGGGGGTGATCAGGCTGGAGGAAGTTAATGAGATAGATCTCTGATCCAATGCTAGCTACCAGCATTTGATCATTATAGACCTTAGGGAGAATTGTAATTCTCAAGGACGAGTGGGTTGAGAGAGGATGCTGATCTTGTTTTAAATTTAAAAACTGGCCTTCAACCACTTCTAGCCCACTTAGTTCCTCGATTTAACAGAGTCATTTTAAGGGTCAGTAGTAACTCATTGTCAGGAGGTGAGTTGGTAAGCTACATCTTTTAAGAAAGCTGAAAGACTCAATTTTAAGAAGATATTTGTCTTTAACCCATGGATGCTTAGTTTCCCAGTCACAGGTATCAAAAGAGGTCAGCTTGGGAGTCAGAAGGGCAGACCAGACATGTTTCCCCAATTGCCTGTAATCACCATTCACCAATCTCCTACTTATCCAGTATTTACTTCCTGACTGTTTTCCCACCTGAGAAACAGCCAGATATCAATTAAACTCACTGTCCATGGTGATGTACTGAAAAAAAACTAGTTCATTTTACTGAGGATGCACCTTACTTTTGGGTTTTTTAATTCCAAATTGTACCACCCCTGATGTGGGCTGGCAGCAGCCCTTACCTAGTCCCCCCTCAAACAACTCCCACCTTACCCCCACCCCAGTCCAACTAACTTCATGACCCGGTGGGGCACTTAAGTCTGAATGTCTATGCAGTTCTCTCAACCCTATGAGCAAAGAAAAGAGATATATCAGCAATGTGCAGGGTTTTTACGCTTAAAATTAAGTTCAATAATTCAGTCAGTCTATAGAATCGACTTAACTTACACTCAATAACCTGGTGAAAATTGTGTTGAGCAATATTATTTTCAGATGAAAATGCTCACGTTTACTTACCAGGAACTTGACCAAAAACGAGATGTCGAACCAAATGTGGCATCAATGAATCCTAGCAAAACTGGAGTTGATGGGAATCGGGGAAATCTCTACAGTGGTCAGAGTCATAAGCAGAAAGACCTGAACAACCTTCATGCATGGGGTCATACGTAGCGTGTAAAATTTGGATCACATGAGCCAGGCAATTACGATATCCAACAAGAGAGAATCCGACCATCGGTCCTTGACATTAATACAATAACAATCACTGAACCACCTATATCCACAACCTAGGGATTAGCATTGGTCAGAAAATAAACTGCACCAGCAATATGAAAATTATGACCAAAGGAGCAGGTCAGTAGCTGGGAATTCCATAACGAGTATCACCCCTTCTGGATCCCAGAGCCTGTCCGCCAAATCCAAAGCACAGGTCAACAGTGTAACGAAACACTCCCTCCTTGTCTGGGTGGATGCAAATCCAACAGCACCCAAGAAGCTTGACTCCATCCAACAAAACGTAGTTTGCCACATTGGCACCCCATCCATCACTTTCAACATTCATTCACTTCACAATGACGCATGTACCATCCACAAGATCATAGTCATAGAGTCATACAGCATGGAAACAGACCCTTCAGTTTAACTTGTCCATGCCAACCTGACATCCCAGTATGACCTAGTCCCATTTGCCAGCATTTGGCCCATATCTTTCTAAATCCTTTCTATTCATATATCCATCCAGATGCCTTTCAAATGTAATTTTATCCACCTTCACTAACTCTTCTGGCAGCTCATTCCATACACACATCACCCCACCCCCATCTCCCCCTCACCCCCATATTTATCCCCACCCCCCATGTCCCTCCACTCCCATCTCACCCCCCCAACCCCCATATCTCCCCCCACCCCCATATCTCCCCCACACACTATGTGACAAACACAGGTCCTTCAAAATTTATTTCCGTCTCACTTTAAACCCATGTTGTCCAGTTGTGTAATGCCCTATCCTGTGAAAAAGACCTTGGCTGTTCACTCTATCCATGCCTCTCATGATTTTATAAACCTCTATAAGGTGACCCCTCAACCTCCAAGTCCCAGCCTAGTCAACCTTTCCCAATAAATCAAACCCTCCAATCCAGGCAATATCCTTGTATATCCTTTCTGCACCCTCTCACACTAAAATATCTTTCCTATAGAAGCGTGATTAGAATTGTACACAGTATTCCAGATGTGGCCTCACTAACGTCCTGTACAGTTGCAACATGATGTCTCCTTTACTCAATGTTCTGACAAGCGTGCCAAATGCCTTCTTCACCACCCCACCTGCCCATGACTTCACTTTCAAGGAATAATGCACCTGCATACCTGATGCTCTGAAGTAGACCACCAAGGGTCCTTCGACTGCACCTTCCATACCCTGCAACGTTGATGGTCTAAACAAGCTGACAAAGGTATGTGTATAATGACAGTGGCATCAGATGCATGGGTATAACACCACCTGCAAATTTATCCCAAACCAGATACCAGTCTAAGTTGAAACTAAGCTGTTGTTCCTAAACTCACACTGGGTTAGAATCCTGGAACTCCCTTTCTAACAGCATTGTTGGGTGTCCCTAGTAAGGATTATGGGTAATCCAAGATGGAGGATGGGAAAAGTTTTGGTTGCAAGAGCTGCTCCTTTTTTTGAGGTATTTTAGGTGTTGGAGGTGCTTTCCTCGAATTCCAGGAGCAGCAATTACTGTTTTAAATGCTGTTGCATTGTTTTGGAACTTTGGGGGAAAAAAAGTCAAAGCAACAGCAGTTTTAAAAGGGAGAAGAGCAGACAAAGGAAACACATGGTGAGGACAGTGCAGGAGCGAGATAGAGAGAGAGAGAGAACCTGCACAGTTCCCGCCTTTGCTGTTTGAATTTGTGTATCGCTGGACATCGGAGTGCAACTGGGAAAATTAACAAACAGTGAAATTCACAACTAATCTTGGAGGAACTGTTGGGCGAAGTTCACAGCACAGAATCAGATAAGTTAATTGTTGTTTTAAGTCTGTCCAAGAGAAAGGCTGTATTAGTAAGTACAGTGGGTTCTTTCTTGATTTTATGTTTTTAGAGATAAGTCTCTTGATTAAACTTAAAATATAAGCCTTGGCTCTTAAGTTAACCAGGTGCAGTGTTTTGTAGAGGAATAAGACGGTGTTATTTTCTGGGTCTGTAGATTGTGAAGGTGCAAAAATGGCCTTTGAAGTGATATATACTTCTTGTCAGATGTGGGAGTTTAAAGAGAGTTTAAGGGTTACTATGGATTATATCTGCCATAAATGCTGTTGGATGCGAATCTTATCAGATCAAGTGGATTGGTTGGAGAGACAGATAGAAGCAATGAGGAATTTGCAACAGTATGTGATGGATGGCAGTTATAGGAAGGGGGAAAGTCTCAGATACAGTCACATAGACGGGTTAACTCCAGGAAAGGTCAGAGAGGTAGGCAGCTAGTGAAGGGCATGGGCTGAATACCTATGGCCACTCTTCCTCAAGCTTGTGTCTTTAGTGACAAAATCAACATGAGTAAAAAATTTCTTCTTAAGTTTTTAGACTGACTTTATCAGTAACACTATCAGAGGAGATTGGCTGGAGTGGCAGAGGAAGCTGATCTGCTCAAATAATTCCAACTGGCCAGATTTGTCTCTTAACTGGTAAAATGATTGTTATTAATAATTTTGATTTCAGTACTCTTCTGACTTTAGAACTCCAATGAAAAGCATCAGTGGGAAGGTTTTCTATTATTACTGTCTCTTTGACAAAATGTCATTCAGGCTCAATAGGCTCAATGGCTTACTCCTGTTCTTATGATCCTATACAGAAGGACTCCAAATACCTCTGTACTGCAACTCTCTGCAGTCTTTTCTCCTTTAAATAATATTCATGTTCTCTTTGCTTCCTGCCAAAGTGCTTAGCCTCGCATTTTCTGATGTTATATTCCATTTGCCAAGGTGTTGGCTCCTCACTTAACCAGTTTATATACATCTGTGGATACTTTGTGTCAGGCTCACCACTAGCCCTTTCATCTATTGTCCTGTCATCCAGAAAGCCTGACAATAATACATTCACTTCCCTCATCCAAGTAACCTGTATATATTATAAATAATTGTGGCTCCAGTCATGATTCCACTAGTTATCCACTCAATATGCATTTACAAATGTTTCTTTACGTGGTTAGAAAGTAAAACAATCTACAATTAAAATCAACCCTTTTCAATATATGCAACTTGTGAACAACCAAGATGTGAGGGAAAAAGGGAAAAGATATCCCACTATTTTTCTCTGCCTGTAAAACCACTGATGTCCACACTTTCTACAGCTCGACACCCAACTGGGACATTTGAGAACTCTTTGCTTCTTACTTGACAAGAGGTGCAGCCTAGACTCAAGCATGATCACTATCCACTATCTGGCTCTCACATTGAATAATTTTGCTTTTTATCCCACTCATTTCATCCAAATGAAGAATGTTTCTGTGGGTCCTATATTTGCCTGCCTTCTTGATGGGTATGTGGAACATTGGTGTCCCAATCCTACTTAGTCTCCCTTCCTCACTGGTACATTGATGACTGTATTGGTAACACTCCTAAGACATAGTGTGGAAAATTTTATCTGCTTTGCTTTCATTTCATCCTTCTTTTGCCTGAACATGGTCCATCTCCAATCTTCTGTTCTCTTCTTTAAATTCTTCAGCTTTTCTTTTATTTGGAAATAGACTATCAATCAATATTCATCATAACTTGTTTGGACTTCCACGATACCTTGTTACAACACTTTGTTACACAACACTTCCTCTGAAGACTGTTCCATTCTCCCAGTTTCTTTGTGTCCATTGCATCTATTTGAACATTATGACCGTCCATATCAGAATAACCATCCTCTCGGATTCACAAGGATATAATGGTTTTCTTGAGTTCACAGGTATTGTAAAAATCACTATTTTATTGCTCTACTTGATTCTACTACTGCTTAGGAGGATAGAGCTTTGCTTAGCCAGAAGTTTGTATTACAATTTTGTGACTTCAGAAGTTCTCATTCACAGGAATGCTACAGCATCAGAATGTTTCTATTAATTGTCTCACTGGATGCATTAACAGATAAAGGGAGAGAAATATTATAACAAAACTTTTTCAAAATCAGTCCTCCCTCTTTCAATGTCATGTTCTGAAAGGAATTTGGATGTAACGTGAAATTAATCATCTCATTTAATGCTACCTGTTGGGTTTTGAATATTCAGCATTGCCATTTGAGCCCTAGTTGTGTGGAATCAAACAGCAGTTTATTATAGTGAAATAAAGATACCTTCCTTAACTATACATTCCACAGAAGTTGTCTGATGACCTGTGCTCTGTAATTTCTAACATTGCATTCCTAGCTGGAGATTCAATGCCTAAGAAAATATATCAGGTATTTGGGAAACACTAAATAATTTTTCATCCATTTGGACACATGGCAGGAAAACCATCCTAGCCCAATTTTCCAAAATGGACTTCAAGTAGCTTCCAACTTCAAAAGCAGGATCAAAATATTATAACGCTCCCATCTCCAACATAAATCTTAGACACTGGCATTCCTCCTTCAGGCAGTCTTACATGTCTGTTTCTTTATGTGTGAAGGAATGTTGAAAGCACCTATAATTTAAATTACATCAAGTGCATGTAGCAGATTTTATTTTCAGGGTCAATAAGTTTGTAAGAACAATAGTATTTGGATTAAGGTTTGTCAAAATCTTTGATGTTTTGTTTGACCTTGTGGTCAACTTCTAATTTTGAATTTTCTGTGTTGCAAGAACTTTTCCTTTCCTTCCTTTCCCTTTGACTTTCCATTCTTCTATAAGAAAATACTGCAAACTTCTACTTAGGTTAGGAGCTGAAAGCACAGTGTCGAGAGGGTGATGCTGGAAAAGCACAGCAGGTCAGGCAGCATCCGAGGAGCAGGAGAATCAATGTTTCGGGCATAAGCCCTTCATCAGGAATGAGGCTTGTGGGGCAGGGGCACTGAGAGATAAATGGGAAGGGGTGGGGGTGGGGCTGGGGCCAAGGTAACTGGGAATGTGATAGGTAGATGAAGGTGTGGGTGGAAGTGATAGATTGGACGGGAGAATGGAGCGGATGTTTGGGAGGGAAGGAAGATGGACAGGTAGGACCAGTCAAGGGGATGGTGCCGAATTGGAGGCTTGGGACTGGGATAATGTTGGGGGGTATGGGGCGTGGAAATGAGGAAACTGGCGAAATTCACATTGTGGTTGGCGGGTCCCAAAGCAGAAGATGAGGCATTCTTCCTCCAGGTTTTGGGTGGTAAGGGTTAGGCGATGGAGGAGACCCAGGACCTACATGTCCTGAGTGGAGTGGGAGGAGGAGTTAAAATGTTCAGCCATGGTGCGGTGGGGTTGGTTGGTGCAGGTATTCCAGAGATGTTCTCAGAAACATTCCGCAAGTAGGAGTCCTGTCTCCCCAATGTAGAGGAGACTATATCGGGTGCAATGGATAGAGTAGCTAACGTGCTTGGAAGTGCAGGTAAATTTCTGTCAAGTGTGGAAAGATCCTTTAGGGCCTTGGATGGACATGAGGGGGGAGGTGTGGGCGCAGGTTTTGCACTTCCTGCAGTGGCAGGGGAAGGTACCGAGGGTGGGGGTGGGGTAGATTTGTGGGGGAGGGTGTGCGTGGGGTTGTGGGGGGCAGGGGTGGGGGGGGGGGGGGGGAATGAATCTGATGAAAGCATAGTAATTGAAATGTATTCACTTTACTCTGCAGAAATGAAAAGGAGTGAAATAATGTTTCCTGCCACCATCACATAGTTCAGGATATTACTTACAATGTCTGGTGTCAAAAATGGGATGTGAGACGGAAAGGCATGTTTTCTATAATGAAACAAGAACAGGAATTGCTGGAAAAACTCAGCAGGCCTGCTAAGCTTTTCCAGCAATTTCTATTTTTGCTTTTGATTGACAGCATCGTTTTTTATGTTCTCTATGTGGACTGTTTTAAAATTAAGGGTCTTCTTTTTAGGACAGAGCTGAGGAAATTTCTTTTCTCATGGAGGGTGTTGCAACTTTGGAAGTACCAGCCTCAGAAATTGGAGGTGGGGGTCATTGGATATTTGTAACACTGAAATGGATAGGTTCTTGTTAGTGAAGGGGTAGATGAGGATGTGGAATTTGATAAACAAACAATCAGCAATGATCTTACTGAATGGCAGAACGGGCTCGAAAGGTAAGTTGTCTAGTTCTATTCCTATTTTGTGTGTTTGTGTACCAGCTAAAAGAACACAATTGAATGTGAAGAAATGTCACCCTTGGCAAGCAGAAGCTAAGATGATCATAAACTGATTTTCTGTTTTTCTGAGGATATGCCCAGAAACATAGAAAGATTGAATCCTTCCTGATGCAAGGCTTATGCCCACAACGTCAATTCTTCTGCTCCTCGGATGCTGCCTGACCTGCTGTGCTTTTCTAGCACCACACTCTCGACTACCATTCAATATAATCAAGGCTGATCATCGACCTCAATGTCCTAATCCCTTTGTTCCCCCAAGTCCCTTGATCCCTTTAGTAACAAGAGCTATATCTACCTCCTTCTTGAAAACACGTATTTTGGCTTCAACTACATTTTGTGGTATTGAATTCCACAGGCTCACCACTCTCTGATTGAAGAAATTTCTCCTCATCTCAGTCCTAAAAGTCTTTATCCTTAAACCGTGACTGTTGATTCTGGACTTCCCCACTATCAGGAACATCCTTTCTGCATCTAAACTGTCTACTCGTGTTAGAATTTTATAGGTTTCTATGAGATTCACCCCTCATTCTTCTAAACTCCATTGAATACCATCTTAACCGACTTGATCTTTCCTTATATGTCAATCCTGCCATCCAGGAATAAATTTGGTAAATCTTCACTGCACCGTCTCCATTATGAAAACATCCTTCTTCAGATAAAGAGATCAAAGCTACACACAATATTCACAGATGTGGCCTCACCAATGCCCTAAATAATTGCAGCAAGGCATCCCCATTTCTGTACTCTAATCCTCTCTTTGTGAAGGCCAGAGTGCCTTCTTTACTGTCCGCTGCACCTGAATGCTTATTTTCATTGACTGGTACACAAGGATGTCCAAGTCTGATTGAAAATTCCCCTCTTGCAATTAACAGCCATTCAAATAATAATCTGCCTTCCTTCTTTTGTTACCAAATTGTGTAACCTCACAGTTCTCTATAATATATGCATCAACCATGTATTTGCCCACTCACTGAGCAATGTGTGTGCATCCTCTTCACAGCTCACCCTTCTACCCAGCTTTGTGTCATGTCCACATTTTCAGTTATTACATTTAGTTCCCTTATCTAAATCATTATCATATATAACGAAGAGTTGGGGTCCAATGACCAATCTCTGCATTACCCCACTAGTCACTGCCTGCCATTCACAAAAAGATCCATTCATTCCTACCCTTTGTTTCCTGTCTGCTAATCAATTTTCTTCCCATTTCAAGACACCACCCTAATCCTATGTGCTTAATTTTACACATTAATCTCTTAGGTGTGACTTTGACAAAAGCCTTCTGAAATTCCAAATAAACCACATCCACTGGCTCTCCTGATCAACCCTACTGATTACATCCTCAAAGAATTCCAATAGATTTGTCAAGCTTACTTTCTTTTTTGTGAATCTGTGCCAACTGTGTCTAATTGTACCAGTGTTTTCCTATAATGAAGTTCCCGAATACCAACGTCAGACTCACTGTGTATATAATTCTCTGTTTTCTCTCTATCTCCCTTTTTCATTTAGTGGAGTTACATTAGCTATCCTTCCAACTGAAGGAACAGTTCCAGAGTCTAAAGTATCTTGAAAGATGGCCACCAATGCACCCACAATCCTTAGGGCCACTTCCGTAAGTACACTGGGATGTAAAATATCAGACTGTGGGGATTCATTAATCCCAGGAATTTCACCAACACCTTTTCTCTACAAATACAGATTTGCCATGGTTCCTCCCTCTCAGTAAACCCTGTATTCCTTATCATT